>NC_142690.1:7284000-7891000 GCF_056320005.1 Nelumbo lutea
ATGGGCTTTTAATGGGCCCAACATTTACACTAAATGGTTCTTAGGTCAAGCCACCTTATAAAAACCCAAGAACTGTGGGCAGATGCAAGATTAGCTCATCAGGTATTACCCTCAATGATTTATACTTAACCTCTGAGCCCATAATGATCAAACACTGCTCGACAAGAGAAGACCTCTCCCTCGACTACAAGGTACAATGCTGCACTCTTTACTCACATGGATCCCAAGAATTAAAACCTTTGCAAACATTTTGAAACCATAATATATATATATATATATATATATATATATATACATATATATATATATATATATATATATGTATATCTCTATATAAATATATTTTGCAAAACAAATTTTAACGGTTGAAATCAACTGCCGACAGTTTTGGTTTCCATCAGAGAGAGTGCATCCCCGATCATTCACTTTGTCCGACAAAGGGGCTGATCCTATCACTATGATCACCCACTCAGATGAATTTTCGAACAGTCCCAACATACCTAGGTTTTGACCCCCTCTAAGGATCTCACTGATTGGCATATTAAAGACAACCCAATCCGACACATAGTGTAGTATCATAATCGAGTCTAGGGGTCAGGTGTAACATTCCTGTTTTTCTATCTATCTCCAAGGTTTAAGGCAATATTGGAATTTTGGTCCGGTTTAGGGTTTCAAGAAAACCCACACTGCATGTACCTCGGGTCTCACCCTGGCAGCTGAGACAAGCCACCCCAACCAACTTGGCGGCACATCAGTGTCAATCTTGGCAGGATAAATCTCCCTAGATCTATCCAATGGATGTGAAGATTCTAAACTAACACGAGTCTCATATGTGTCCAGTTTAAGGGTATTACACAGAAACACACTATGATAGCATGAATCAAATGTGTATTTTATTCATTTACGTTAAGTGTCATAATGTACATCATTCTAATTGGAGCTAAGGGCATACACTGTCTAACACTTTTGCTCTGTTTGATTGCTGACAAAATATGGCTGAGAAAAGATGGTAGGAAAAAAAGAAAGTTTATTTTCTTAGCTAGCCACCAGTGTTTATTTTGTGATAAAATTTATGATGATTTACAAGTATTTTTTATTTTTTTCCATTTATACATGAAAATGTTTTCTATTTATATGATGATGCGACATGGTTCAGGGCAAATGTGGCAATTTAAAAACAACATGCGTTATAGATGTTCCCACATGGAAACTTTAATTAACACATGTTTTCTGTGTTTGTCCACATGGATAAAAACTTTTTGTGTGATGATGTAGCATGGTTCAAGACACATGTGGCAATTTTAAAATGAATCATCAAAATTTTGGCACATGACAATCATATTTGGGACATGATCCATACGTTTTATCCACATGGTTCTTGCTTTTTTATTTTTGCTTTTGATAGGAAAGAATATATCCACATGGTTATTGTTAACGCTTTTTCTAACCAGCCAAGTTACAAGCGTGATGCTTAAAATTAGCACATGAAAGGATGAAGATTATACTTCATCAGTTGGAAATTCATCTGATTCTGTCTTGACCTTTCACAGAGCAGAAGGGGGAAAATGCCTTCACAAGACCTACTGTCAATAGTTCTGTTGTTCTTATCTTCTTCCAACTGCTGTTTTTGCAAGCGTTATCAATACCAGTAATGGGTCAATTGCTGCTTAGACCCAAAGCTACTTCCTTTATTGCTCTTTTAATTTAATTTGCTTGATTAGAGAGAACGAATCCAATATCCTTGTACCCTCTATCTACAATGTGTGCCAAGTTCTTTGTTTTGTAGTTGTTATTAATTATTAAATATAGCTAGCCAAATGAAGAGTCATTAGTAAATATTAAATTTCACTATGGTGTAGTTAGAAAAATGGAAGTCAAAATGGGAGAGTTTTTTCTTGTTGACTGTTGAGTCAAAATGGGGATCAATTCCCAATATCCAATAAGTGCCTGCAAGTATTTCACAGAAGCAAATTTTCTTTTATTTGATATCTCTCTGGCACAAAACTTTACTCCTTCAATTGTTCTCTATTTTTTACTGATGCAAAAAAAGTTGTTCACTATATTTTGGTTTCTCCCCCAAAAGATTCCTGAAATTATCATAAGGGAGATACCACATAAGTGTTTCAAATCTCAACGATCAAATCAAGGATGTCCCTGTTCAGATCAAGTTTATCAGGAAGTGTTGACCCTAACCAGGTAAATGACTTAACAGATCAATGGTTGGCCAAGTAAATAACTAAATTGAGTGAAGCATCAATTTTTCTAAATCAAATTAAAGAGGGTGGATAGAGAAACAACAAAAGGGGAAAAGCATAAGAACACAATACATTCCAATTTCAATTTTCAACAATGCCCTTTAATTCTTCAAACCTGATACCAATGCAAAGAGTAGTATACAAGAAATAAAGAAGATGATGATAGAAGAATGAGCAAGAAATCTTTTTCTTTATGTGCAAATCAAAGGCTTGTTCTTCAAATTTCTCTGCAAAGTATCTCATAAAAAAATCTCTGCAAATAGGGGTTCTACACCTTATTGAACTTTTTATTGTAACAAAATGTTATTACATTGAGTCATGAGTTAATTTCACTCAACATCTCACCAAGTTAGCCAAATTTTGTGGTTTCAATACATTGTCACATAGTACTTAAGAAAAAAAACGAGTACAAAAAAGAAGTTCCTCTACATTAGTTAGCTATTTTTTTTTTTTTTTTTTTGTTTCAATACATTGTCATCTAGTAGCAAAGAAAGGAGTACAAAAAGAAGTTCCTCTATATTGACTAACAATTTTTTTTGATGAATAATGAAATAGATTCATTAGGACTTCCTCTAGGAGAAAACCCTAAGGAGAGTATATTCTAGAACCCCATAGTGGAGAGATGTGCAAAGAAATTGGCAGCTTGGAAGAGAAATTATGTATCTTTAGGAGGAAGGATTACTTTGATTAAATCCATGCTTGCTAATTTGGCAATCTATTTCTGTTAGTTTTTAGAATCCCTCAAAAGGAAGCCAAGAAAATTGAGAAGGTTAAGAGGGATTTTTTGTGGGATCCGGGTGATGGAAGGATCACCTGGTTAAATGGGAGGTTGTGTGTAGGAATCTTCAAGAGGGAGGTTTGGGTATTGGAAGTATGGATAAAAAGAATAGACTTTACTAGGGAAATGGCTTTGGAGGTGGCCGATGGAAAGGGATAGATTGTGGCATGAAGTAATAGTCAGCATACATGGAAGGTTGGGATGCAGGTGTATCTAACAGAGCTACTCTAGCCTTGCCTTGGAAAGCTATTCATAGCGTTCTGCCTCACTTTCTTCATTTTGTCAGGTATGATGTTTGCTCTAGGGTTTCTATTAAATTCTAGGAGGATACTTGGGTTGGCTCTTGTCCACTAAAGGAGCTCTTCCCTTATACTCGGTTTCATTGTACAAAAATGAGTGTGTGTCTAGATTCATTGTTTCTCCAATACATCCTGTGGGTATTAGTTGGAACTTTGGTTTCGGCAGAGTTCTTAGGGATAATGAACTTTTGGCTTGTGTGGATCTCCTACAACTTCTTCGAAATGTTTGCTTGGACCCCAGTAAACCTGATAAGCATATTTGGACCCCCCACCCTAAGGGTTTGTTCAAGACCTTTTCTGATTCCTTAGTTTCTTCATTTCCCTTTAAAGAGTTTTGGTGTAGACCCATTCCACCCAAAGTAAGAGCCTTCTATTGGGAAGTAGTTCACAGAAGATAAATACTATGGGGATGCTACAAAAGAGAAAACCTAATTCTTGTCTCTTCCCTAATTGGTGTGTCTTATGCAAACCTAGTAATGAGAGTTGCCTTCGTTTACTGATTTCTTGCCCTTTGGTTGTAGATATGTGGCTTTGTTTTTTTTCTTTGTTTTGGTGCAGGTGACCTTTACCAGCGGAGGTTAATATGTTATTTGATCCTTCTTTGTTTACTTGGCCAAAGAAGAGAGGAAGGATAATGTGGAGATATGTTAGAGCAACCCTGATTTGGACCATCTGGGAAGAGAGGAATGCAAGAATTTTCTCAGAGAAGGGGAGAGGCAAGGAAGAGATTAGGATTTGTGTGATCCACTGGATCAAGACTTTGGAGATGTTTTCCCAGTTTTATTTTGATGATATTTGGAGGAATTGGGAAGCAATTGCTAAAAGCTCTAATAGAAATGATAGGGTGGAGCTTGTTTGGGTACCACCAATTGAAGGTTTTGTTGAATTGAACTTTGATGGGAGTAACCAAGGTAATCCAAGCCCTTCTAGAATAGGAGGGGTTTTGAGAGGTAGCACTCTTTTTTGGCACTGCGAGTATGGTGACTCCCTCAAAGTGGAACTGCTTGTTGCAATTCAAGGGGTGCAGATCGTTAGTGAGCTAAACTTGACAAATGTGGTGATTGAAGGGGATTCAAAAGTGATGGTAGAATGGTTAAAGAAGTGAAATGAAAAAATTCACATGGCTAACCAGGAATATGAATTTGAGACAATGGGTGTGGAGATCAGCAAATTGAATGGTGGATGCTTTGGTTAAGCAAAGGGTGAGTCATTGTGCAAATATAATTTTGATTTACATGGCTAACCAGGAATATGAATTTGGGGATACAATGGGTGAGGAGGTGAGCAAATGGGATGGTGGATGCTTTGGCTAAGCAAGGGGTGAATCATTGTGCAAATATAATCGGTGATTTTAACAATTGTATGCACATGGAAGGTGCCCCAGAGCAGTTTGAGGAAGCTTGGAATAAAATGATTAATACATATAACCTAGGTCTCCAACAATGGCTCAATGACCTTTATAGAAAAAGAGACCAATGGGCAGAAGCTTATCTACATGGTCATTTTTTTGCTGGTGTGAGGACAACCCAACGTTGCAAAAGTGAGAATGCCTATGTAAAGTGTTATTTAACTAGTAGAAATAACTTAACGGAATTCTTTTGGAATTTTGAAATTGTTATTGTGAACAGCCGGCAACAGGAGGTTTAGTCAAACTTTCATTCAAGGATTAAAAAGGCTGTTATAGGCGAACAGTTGAAGTTATACAAGGAGCAAATGGGTTCTGTGTACACGAAAGCTTCATTTGAGAAATTTTGTATGATTGCAAATGAGGAAACAAACTTTGTTGTGGATAGTAGAGAGCGCATAAATGACCACCAACGTATACATTTTGTTTGCAAATGGGATAATCCAGTATCTAGATGGAACGTTTTATTTGATTGTTCGAGCATTGAAGCAAAGTGTTCATGTCTAAAGTTCGAGGAATTAGGTTTTCCTTATGTTCATATGATTGCTGTTTTTAAGGTGGAACACCAGTGCCTCATCCCTGAAAGTTGCAATATGAAACATTGGACTCTAAATGCCAAAGCCCATATTCATTAAAAAGGCAATGAAACCTCCACCCATGTTTCCAAGGTTTTGTCACCAAGTTGCTTCATTGAGCTATTATATTCTGCTTATACTGTCCGTTACCTAGGTGCAAAATCCCATAACACATTCTATGAAACCATGGTTGGTTGGAATGCTCTGAAAACCAAGGGTGACAAGTTGGAAGCGGTAGGTGATTCACAAGTAATAGTATGGTGGATGAATGACAACAAGAAGGTTCCATGGAAATACATATGTCTTGAGAGAAATAAAAAGACTAATGGAAGGGATAAGGGTGAGAGTGTGATGGAGACCATCAGCAGATTTTGGGCTGATGCATGGTTTGACTAAAGAAGGGATATTGGGTGCAATTGTACCGTGGTCAAGTGGTCAGATGTATTTTTTGAGATGGTTTGCCAAGGCTAACTTTCCTCAAGGTGATTTGATTTTAATGTAACCTGTTTGTTTTTTTTTATTCAATATAATCTGTTTTGTTACTCGTTGAAAAAGAAAAAAGACAAGAGCTATGTTTGCTCTGATCATTTACATATCTCCTTGACAATTAAGGAAATTTTGTTAAAATAGAAAGTATACAAGTAATTTAGTGATCCCTATTTTCCGCCAAGAATAAGTGCAAAGATCAATAGCGCAACAGTGAAAACAATGTCATTCTGTCAACCTACATCCTTATACATGATTCACACCGAGTAAAGAACCCCAAAGGAATAGCCTATCCTGTCAAGGTTTCCAATACAATCGCCAACAGAAGAGAATAGATCAGTTCAACTGATCACACTTCCAAAGGTGCCAAAAAGAAAACCATCTCAACCAACTTGAGTAATACCTTACCCAGCAAAAGCCACCACAAATACCCCTTTCAACCCCTGCCACATGATTCACCACCCTTCCTTTATCATGATCTCTTATTTTTTGGAAATTCCCTTCTACTTTTTTGTATTGCAAATTTGAGGTTTATTTGATTAGTTATTAAGAGATCTAATATCTGGGTTTACACATCTCAGGGCTACAAAAATAGGATTACTGGCATATTTTTGGAACCAGTTCATCCGAATGCTCCATGTTACCAATTTGTAAGTTGCAGTATCAATGGTGATGCGTGAATTTGGGATGTTTAATTAAGAAAATCTGTTATTTGTCTTAGTGGTTCACTTGCAGTGACTTGTCTGAATTGGGTAGCAGGGTAGGAGATGGAAAATCAATATAATTCAACCATAAACTCTCTAACCATGTGTAGTTCTTTCTTCACATCCTTGGGGTCCATTAATTTCACTTGATGAATTTATTGTTTGTTCACCAATTTTTAAATCCTTATGGTATATATATGTTGATGCATTTACAACTGATACACAATCATCATAATCATGCAAGCCCCATCCAAACTATATGTGATCCGTTACATGAATCATTTTTCATCATTCTGTTCTGTTTATACAATGTGATGTTTATTCATGTCAAAAACTACATTCAAATGGCTTCAACACTGCAACTGGTACACAATATAATGTTTATTCTGAATGACCCAGCTGTTGATTTGGCAGCCTTTAATTTGATGGTAAAGTACAATGTACTGGTGCAAATCTGATAAATCAGCTTTCATCAATGAATTGTTGAACTATTCTGTCAATTCAATTATTCTAGTGGAGTTTGTAGCAATGGAGATAGAGGGAAGAAATGGTGATGTGGTTGGTTTGTCTTGACTAATGTCTAGACTGTTGAAAGTGGTCTTGATGAAAATGACCACAACACTGCATGATGGTGCTTAAAGTTTTATGACTACAAGCAAATCATCTTCCAAGTCATAAATGCAGAGAAAAGTCATGCATGGCTAAAGTAAATCGATGCCCAAGTCAATTTGCTTCCCAGAAAATCTTTACCAGTTTACTGAACGAGTTTAAATTTGTGTTCATGAGCCTGTTGTGTTGAGCATCCCTCATCTTGAATGAATGCTGACTTTCGGAGTTTGCCTCTTCATACACCCAGTTGTCAACTTGGCCCGAGGTGGCACTACAACCAACTGAATTAGCGAGTTTCTTCTCAATTTCAAGAACACCCTCATACCCACTATTCAGCATACCTTCATGCTCTTTGGAATTGAGCAATTTGGTGCGTGCATCAAGCCTTATAGTTTCTGCCAATGTTGGAACTTGGGGCATTGGCTGCTGTTGTGTCCGCAATGTATGTATTGGGCTTCATACCATCCTTTTCTGATGTTTTGGACAAGGTTAGTTGGGTCTGGATCGATGCTTTCATATGGATAAAAAATAGTTGATAGTACCAAACAAACAAATAAAATTATGTTCAAACGTAGCCTGAAGAATTGATGGGCTTGTGAGATGTAATCATCTACTGAGGCAAGGGAATGGTTTCCCGTGTCTGTTGAATAATTAAAAACTATGAAGAAGGAACAATGTATTCTTTCTCCTTTTTTATTGACTCCAACAGAAGGTCAGGTACTGGGTTCCAGCATTAAGAGTAGAAGTTGCTGATAATAGTTTTAGATGAATGCCTTGTGAAGAAAAGTAGTAGTTGAAAGGTTTCAACAGTAGAGAGGAAGAGAGGAGAAGAAAAGAGAGGGAGATGTCGCTAGAATTGAATAGATTTGGCCGCCAATCTCTCTTTGAATTATACATTTAAACTAAAATAACAAAAGATTACAAGAATGCTCTTAGTAGGGTAACTATTTTAAGTAGTTGAACAGTCAACTTAAAAACATAAACTAATGGGCCTAAAGCTCAATAACTTCCTAACTTAACAACTTAAAAATAATAAAAAAAAAGACTAAGTCCAATTAATTTGAAATCGGCCCAATTCAATACCCCCCTTCAAGTTGGGAGGAAATGTCACACATTCCAAACTTGTGTAGATCATGCTCTAGCTTGTTCCTTACAACACGTTTTGTGAGAACATCAACAAGTTACAAATCATAAGCAATGCATGGAAGACAAATTTCCCCTGAAGTCATCTATTCTCTTATGAAATGTCTATCCACTTCAATGTGCTTTGTCCTGTCACGTTGAATTGGATTGTGGGCAATGTTAATTGTTGCCTAACTATCACAGTACAACATCATAGGTTTTTCTACCTCAACACCAATCTTTCCTAACAAGGAGCGGATCCAGAGAATATTGAAACTTCATGTGCCATGGCTCTATATTCAGTTTATGTACTTGATTTTGCTATAACTGTCCGTTTCTTACTTTTCCACGAGACTAGATTACTCCCAGCAAGAGTGCAGACTCCTAATGTAGATCTTTTGTCATTAAGGCATCCTGCCCAATCAACATTTGTATAAGCCTTTAGCTTCAATTGTCCATAGTCATCAAATAGTATGCCTCTGCCTGGGTGTCATTTCAGATAAGTAAGAATCCCATCAATAGCTTTCCAATGCTAGACTTGTGGGGCATGCATGTATTGACTCACCACACTCACTACATAGGAGATATCTGGTCTTATCATACATAAATATAGCAGTCGCTCCACAAGTCTCTGATATCTCCCAATGTACTTTACCAGCTCACCTTCTGATGCATTAATTCTGTGATTCTAATCAATAGGAGTACTAGTAGTCTTTGTTCCAAGCTTCATTGTTTCTTGTAAAAGGTCCAGAACATACTTCCTCTGAGAAATAAAAGTTTCATGTTTTGATCTTGCAACCTCAATGTCCAAGAAGTACATCAACTCCCCAAGATCCTTAATTTCAAATTCTCTGTGTAGATTCTGTTGAAAGTGTTAAAATAATTGATTTTATGTTTGTTAGGTTTGTTAGGGTCTATTTGGATGATTAAAGCCTTTTTTTATTTTAATCTATTACTGTACTATTACTTAGTAGGGCACAAGGGTCATTTCCCTTATTTTTTTTGCCCTATATATTATAATGAAGTTGGCGCCGCCAACACTATTCCATTGCCTCAACCCTTCTTCTTACTTCCTTCTTCTCTTCTCTTTTCTCCTCTTCTCCTCTCTTCTCTTCTCTTGTTGTAACCTTCAATCAGATTTACTGTCAAGATGGTATCGGAGCGTGGCCATTGAATCTGGGTGGTCAAGTGTCTTCTCCAAGCTGTTGAATCTGGGCGGAACAGAGGAGTACATCAGGGTTGTTCGAATTAGACCTGCAACTGGTACCGCCCCATTTTTTTTCTTTTCTTTTCTTCTCTTCCCTTGGTCATGTACCAAGAGGAAAACGAATGGACCTGAACCACTGAATGTTGGCACACCCTTGTGAGGTTTTTCCTCTACTTGTTTTGGATTGTGTGATCCTGTACATGTGAAAGGCTACTGTAGGTCATGTATGACCTGTTTTCTCTACTTGCTGGCTTGATGCCTTGTGTGTAAGGATCTCCCCTTGTGATTATTGCTTGTAGACCTACTGAGAAAAGTAGTAGGCTGGGACTGCTACTTCGTACTGGTCTGAAATCATGTGAATAAGAAATTTGTTAAGAGAAATGGGTTTTACAGTTAGCAATTCTATGTCACTCTATTGCGACAATAAGGTTGCTATCAACATTGCAGCTAATTTAGTTCTCCATGATAGGACGAAACACATTGAAGTGGACAAATATTTTATTAGAGAGAAATTTGTAAGTGGAGAAGTGTACACCCCATATGTCAGATCAGAAGAACAACTTGCAAGCATCTTCACCAAAGGCCTTCATCATGTGCGACATAATGATTTGTGTGACAAATTGGGCAAGATTGACATCTATGCTCCAACTTGAGGGGGAGCGTTGAAAGTGTTAAAATAATTGATTTTATGTTTGTTAGGTTTGTTAGGGTCAGCTTGGTTGATTAAAGCCTTTTTTATTTTAATCTATTATTGTACTATCACTTAGTAGGGGCACAAGGGTCATTTCCCTTCTTATTTTTTTCGCCCTATATATTATAATGAAGTTGGCGCCGCCAACACTGTTCCATTGCCTCAACACTTCTTCCTTCTTCTCTTCTCTTCTTTTCTCTCCTCTTCTCCTATCTTTTCTTCTCTTGTTGTGACCTTCAATCAGATTTACTATCAAGAATTCTTCTTAAAACTATCAATTCACTTAGGTCATTTCCTGTGACAAAAATATCATCCACACAAACAATTAGGGTTGACACCAAGGACCCGTTCCGCTTCACAAACAAAGTATGGTCTGATTGAGTCTGAGTGTAGCCAAATGCAATTAAGGCTTTCCTGAACCTGTCAAACCATGCTCTGAGAGATTGTTTTAAACCATAAAGTGACTTTTTTAGTTTGCATACCTTCCCCTTTTCGGCATCACTGTAGAAATTAGTAGTAAGATCCATATACACTTCTTCTTGCAAATCTCCATTCAAAAAAACATTTTTCACATCAAGTTGAAATAGGGGCCAAGAGTATGTTGTAGCAAGAGAGAGAAGGATCCGAACATAAGTCATCTTTGTAATTGGTGCAAAGGTCTTTAAGTAATCAATGCCATAGGTTTGGGTGTACCATTTTGCAACCAGTTTGGCCTTATACCTTTCTATACTTTCATCTGCCTTGTATTTAACTGCATAAAACATATGCATCCAACAGTCTCCTTCCCTCTAGTAGATCCACAATTTACCATTTCTATTTCTTAATTAAGCCTTTCATCTCATCTTGTATAGTTGTCTTCCACTTAGATTTGGAGAGAACCTCATTGACACCTTTGGGTATAGACATAGAGTCAAGAGAAGAAAGGAAAGCACGGTAGGAAGGAGAGAGTCCACTGTAGGATAGATACTGTGAAATACAATGAGTAGTATACTTTCTCTTTCCTTTTTCTAAGTGCAATAGGAAGCTCCAAGTCATCTGTAATGGGACTAGTAGAATCAATAGGAACTGAAACATTAGAGGGATCAAGAGGAATACTTGAATCCATGTCAGCTGAATTTGGAGTCTCCAAGGAATCGGTAGGAAGTGATGTGAGTTCTTCTGCAGTGGGATCAACCTCCCTGTGGAGTCGCTATCGTGAGTAACATTGAGAAGCGGGATGTAAGGGAGGTGGTAAGATAGGTGACATAGGATGATCAAACACAGGAGTGGGCACAGGAACTGGAACTAGAAGAGGAATAGACTGCTCATTCACTTCTCCAAAATACTCTCCTTGAGAATGATCCTTTGAGAAAAAAGGATGTTGACTCAGAAAAGGTGACATCCAAGTAACATACCAACTCCTAGAGACTGGATCATAGCATCAATACCCTTTATGATTTTCTGCATATCCAAGAAAAACACACTTCGTTGCCTTTGGATCAAGCTTCGATCGGTGATGACCAAGAACATGTGTAAAGCAAACACACCCAAACAACCTGAGAGGAATGTGGAACATCTCCCCCTCAGGAAAAAGGAGGCTGAATGGGGTGCAGAATCCAAGTATACGAGAGGGCACCCTATTAATCCGGGAGATTGCTATGAGAACCGCATCACCCCAAAACTGAATTAGAACAGTAGATGTGATCATCATGCTTCTTGCAATCTCAACAATGTGTTTGTTCTTCCTCTCTGCAACACTATTCTGTTTTGGACTGTAAAAACAACTGCTCTGATGGATAACTCCACACTCTAACAGATATGAAGCAAGGTTCTTTTCAAAATATTCCCTAGCATTGTTTGATTTGAACACCTTCACTCGTACCCCAAATTGTGTTAGTGCCATCTGATGAAATTGCCGAACCAAGGATAGTACCTTATCATGAGATCTCATTAAGTAAATCCAAGAATACCGAGAAAAGCATCTACAAATAAAAGAAAATATCGATAGCCACCCATAGAAGGAACATGGTATGGTCCCTACACATCAGAATGAATAACATCAAAGGCAGATGAACACCTTTTATTACTAGTTTTAAAGGAACGTCTACAATGTTTTCCAACCTAACAACCTTCACACTTTAAACTGGACAAAGTAACAGACTTAAATAGCTTTGAAAATAAGAAACACAAAGAAGAAAAAGACAAATGACCTATTATGCCAAAGCATAATTTGACTCACAGACTGACTCAATATCCCTACTAACATGATGACCCCGATGATGAGGAAGCGCATCCAGGAGGTACATTTCATTTACTTTATGACCACTCCCAATTGTCATCTTTGAATCTAGATCCTGTAAAACACAATGACTATGAGAAAAGAATCATTGAGCAATTCAAGCTCTTAGTCAAACTACTAATCGATAACAAGTTAGTACTCAATCTAGGAACATGAAGGACAGAGGGTAGGGAAATGGAAGCAGTAGTCTTGGTAGACCCCTTCCCAGCAATAGGAATATGAGATCCATCGGATGTGAAGACTCTGTCTCTACCAGAACAGAGTTGGTAAGAAGAAAAAATAGTGGAACCATGGGTCATGTGTTATGAGTCTCCAGAATCTATAATCCAAGGAGGTCCCTCTTTACTTGTAGTGAAAACATAATTTGTAGTGGCATGTGAACTAACTGTATGAGCAAAGGAAGTAGAATGTGCTCCACTAGAACCACCCGTACCTAGATGTCCACTTGTTACTGGATTAGGGCTGACTGTATCTCGCTGATTTAGGAACTACCCATATCTCTCGAGTTCAGCCCTCACTGCAATAGCTACAACAGACTCCAACGAAGCTGTAGTAGGGGGGCCAAGTATGTCACCAGTGACTGCCATGTTAACATTTCCCTTCTTGTTTTTAAGTCTATTATGCACAAGATGAGGATGGAGCTTTCAGTAGGTATCTCTTGTGTATTTAGGCTTCTTATAGTAATCACAAATCAAATCATTATTATATTCATTCATGATTTCACTGCCACCCCAGTCTCCACTCTATTTAGGTTTCACAATACTGACCATGGCTGATTGTTCAAAACCAGAATTCTTCATCACCACATTCCTCCTACTTTATTCCTCTGATACAAAGGCATATGCCTGAGAGAGAGTAACACTGTCCCTGGAAAGGATATGTTGCCATACAATATCATATTTTGGATTAAGATCAGCAAGAAATTTAAAGACTATACTTCTTTAAGAGCTTTTGGTAGGGAGCTACATCCTTAGTCGTTTCCCAAACAACTGTCTCCAGATGGTCAATCTCCTGCCACTGGGTTTTAAGGGCCGAAAAATAAATAACAATAGGTCTATCTCCCTGCTTGGTAGTAATAATCTGTTTCTTCAACTGATAGGTCCTAGCAACATTTTCACTTTGTGAGTAGGTTTTTGCAACTCCATCCCATATTTCCTTAGTTGTATTTGCCCACAAAAAAATTTTACTTATATGAGGCAATATCAAATTACACACCCAAGTGATTACCATATAATTTTCCTATACCCACCGGGAGTTGATAGTATCGGGTTTCACTCCTCACCAGTGATATACCCCAACCTTCCACGAGCACCAATGGCCATCTTTGCAGATTGTGACCATTCTAAATAGTTTGTACCATTTAACTTAATTGTAGTGATGGTTCCAACCCCGAGAAGGTCTCCGACACCTCCCATTGGTCTCATTTCACTCCTGGGTTTGTTTTCAGCTCCGTTACTTTAAGATGAAAGAATATGAAATAAATCCATTTAGGTACCACAAACACCCTTTTGGTACCCTAGATGATCATCTCACAAAAGGTTCCCTTTCTATGGGATGGGAGAAGAGAGAGAAGAGGTAGTCACTCTCTCCAGAGACCTCCAAAAAAGGTAGGACTTGAACCGCCCTCTTCAAAAAACTGCAAGGAACCCTAAAAAATTAGGGTGCCAGTTCCTAGGTCAAAATTGAAGAGTCCTACAAAATCAGGACTCTCCCCCTTTTTCCAGTTCTTCTTGAATTTGATGGAAAACCCTAGACCAGCTACAAGGCAAAATAGATCCGCAAAAAAAATACAAAAACTGGGCTTACCTGAGATCTTCGATTAGCCTCTCAAATCACCATGCAGTCGATTGATCTAGGGCTGCATGATAGAGTAGTTCAAGAAACCTTCATCCTACTTTGATACCAAGTAGAAGTTGCTGATAACAGTTTTAGATGAATACTTTGTGAAGAAAAAGTTGAAAGGTTTTAGTAGTAGAGAAGAAGAGAGGAGAAGAAAAGAGAGTGGGATGTTGCCAGAATTGAATAGATCAGGTCGCCAACCCCTCTTTGAATTATATACTTAAAATAAAATAATGAAAAATTATAAGAATGCCCTTAGTAGGGCAACTACTTTAAGTAGCTGAATAGTCACAACTTAAAAACATAAACTAATGGGCCTAAAGCCCAATAACTTCCTAACCTAACAACTTAAAAATAATAAATAAATGACTAGGCCCAATAACTTGAAATCGACCCAACTCAACAAGGTCAATCAAATTTTTATCAGATAGTATATATATATACACACACACAAAGGCTACATACTCATGCCAAGAAATAGATCCGATTAGATGATTGCAAATTTTCTCTGCAGCTATGCTCAAAGAAAATAATATATAAAATGGTTGTGATCATTCAATTAGATCAAACCCTAACAAAGGAGTCTGCAAACTCAACTCAACCCAACCCAAAAAAACAGGGTTAGGTCTCATATTTAGCTATCCGAATTTGAGAATGGCCTAACCTGACTCAACCTGAAAAAAATTGGGTTGGGTCATAGGTCAACCCATTGACCCGATTGTCAGGTCTAATAGGGACTATTTATGCTTTGTTAGAAGTTTCCACTCTGTAATTTTTTCTATTTAGTCTTTACTCTTTATTGTTTACTCTTTGAATTGTTAAATGTTCAAGTTTTTTATTTTATTTTTGGAATTTTAAGGTTAATTCCTTTAATTTTGGCATTTTCATGTATTTTTCTTTATTTGTTTTAAAATTTAAGTTATTTTTTTGAGATGACCTGAGTGACTGAATTGACCCATGGGGTCAACCCTAACCTAAACATTTAGGGTTAGGGTCTAGCACTTGACAACCCAACCCGAAATCCAACACAACCCAAAATCAATCTGAAGTGTTTTTGACCCAACCCACCCAACCCAATTGCCATGTCTAAAAATGGGAGATTTTTGTTGCAAACTACATCAGTACTACCACTTACCCGTGTGTGCATTATATTGAAGCAAATGGGCGAAAAAAGTGACTCTGAGCTTTCCTCAAGGCAAAAAAAAAAAAACAAAGTGAAAAAAGAGACTTTGTGCAATTGACTAACGACATCAATTCTAGGTCGATCATGTTCTTGAAGAGAAAACATAACCTATGAGGCTCTGACTAGGATTGTAGAATAACTCAACGACCCCCAAGCGATTGTTCAACACATCAGTGTTTTAATCAGGCACTGGGTTGATGTCATATTGTCTTTTTCACCAAATACTGGCATGTTCAAAAATCAGTGGGGTCCTTGAGGAGTTCGGCTTCGGTCAGGGCAAAGCCTGTTTGAGTAGCCTTTATTGCCTTGCATCGCGAATATCTTTGTACTTATATGTTTTATTTCATGGGGAGATATTCTCAATGCAAGATTACAAGAGGTTGTTGGAACGGAGTGGGCACGGGCTGGCTCTGACAAAAGTTGATCTCATTGTTGAGTTGTTCTGCTACTAGGGTTGTAGGTTATGTGTTATCGTTCTTTAAGGTTCACTGCTCCACTCTGTACATGCCAGTTCTGTGTTGCTACCAAAAAAACCAATGTTTTAATTTGAAAATAAATACGAAGTTTAAACTATTTTTGCCTCAAACTTGCAACTCAAACTGTATGTATGTATGTATGAAGATGTATTTTATTAATAAAATAATTTAAAATTATATTATACATGTAATATATTATATATAGATATACGTATTATTTTGTGTTTAGTTTATATTTATATTTTGGGTTTTAATCTTTATTTATAAAAATGTTAAAAATTAGACATGAAGCTAGAAAAAAGATATTATTTGGCAAAAATAGTGGGGCAAGGGACCACATGTACATCTTGAAAAATTATGCTTACAATATAAAAATCATCCCAATTGGACAATTAAGCATAAAATTATCACCTTTGGAAGTTTGCATACTAATTAAGCACTTGTGTTGTATGTGAGAAAATTTTCTTCATATTAATTACATGAATTTTAAATATATCATAGTTACGATAGAAATTGAAAATTAATAAAAGTAATAATATGATTAAAAACATATTTAAATGCTTGTAGTAAATGTGCATGTGCATTGCATGTAGAAATTTTAAATTACGATAACAATTATTATTATCATTCATATTAGTTTTAAATTATATATTTCATTTGCATTATATAAATATTTTATACTTATCACAATTTTTGTTTGATATAATTAATATATAATGTTATATATTATTTTGATTACTTGTACTTTTTTAAATTTTAAAGATTTGTTATTTAACAATCATATCATTCATTAATCCATTTAATCCAAACCACTAACCCACCACCCAAAGAGGAAAATAGTTTGATTCCTAGGTTGACATTAAGTTTTGTATTATATCTCTATCGTTGATAAAATTATTTCTAATGTATAATACTTGTTTTTGTTTAATATAAATAATGTATATAATAAAGGTATACCCACTGATATATTTTTTATAAATATATAACATTAAATATGGAGCAAGGTTTAGTTGTTTAATAGGCTTTGGAAACAATGATAATGTTCCATGATAGTATTAAATACAGGGAGCCCACAGCTTTTCTATTGGGGCCCATGAATTTAATACTAGCACGGAACCTCATTATTGGTTTCACAACTTGCTAAACAACTAAAGCATTTAGCTAATTTGAATTCTTAAATATGTACCAAAAATTTTCTCTATTTTTTATTATTTTTGTGTTGTATTTTCTATTTTTAAAAATTTATTATTTGACTATTACATCATTTCATTGCTATGTTGATTTTAAAATTGGCATTAAATTTTCATCATTAATAAAAACAGTTCTTACATTTCATATTTATTTTTGTTTAGTATAATGAATATGTAATATTAGATATATGCCAAGCTATTTTTATTTTTTTTATATTATATATTTTATATATTTTAATTTTTATTATTTATTATGACATTATTTATTAATCCATTTGATATCCAATGGTAGAATTGCTTACCCACCAATGGGAGTGAAGAAAATGGTTTTGTTTTCAAATTACTTTTTAAAATATTTATTTTTATACTATTAAAATTAATGTTATAGATTTAATTATTTAATGATGAGAAAAATATATCTTAAATATAAGATTTAATGAGAGAATATACCTTATATATGATATTTAATGAGAGAGAATAGGAAAATAGTTTATTTCCACTTGGTTCTAAATTTTACAATTCATTTCCATCATTAATAAAAACATTTTTTTATTTATCATACTTATTATTGTTTATATGTCGAATTTATAATCTTAAAAATGTTCATTTTTTTTAATTTCTATATTTTTTACATTTTATCTATTTTTAATTTTATTATTTAATTGTGGCAATATGGATTGACCCATTTGACCCAAAATGGTTTAATTTCTTACCACCATGTAAATGAAAATACTATTTTTTTTTCAGGTAGATTTTAAAAATATAACTTTTTATGTTATTAAAATTATTAATTTATTATATTTGGATTTAATTAATAGAATTTAATGATGAAAAGAAACAAAAGTACCTTATATCTATCTATCTATCTATCTATATATAGATAAATAGGTCAAAATTTAAGTAATGAAATAGCAACTAGCCATACATGCAATCGAGACATAGAAAACATTTCTATGATATGATATTTAGCCTTCTAAACATAAATCGGCAGTGGAGGTGTAAATCGAACTAAGTGGCCCTACCCATCTCGATGGTTACTGATGAAGGAAGATTTGGCCCGACCTCGTAATTACACAACATGTGGCAAAGGCAATAGCTTGGTACAACAACACGCCCAAGGCGCGAGCACCAAAGGGAGGAACCAGCGGTCTGAACTCCCTACCAGCAGTCCGAACCTCCTACTAGGAGCCTGAACTCCCTTCAAGGAGCCTGAACTCTTCCTTAGGCCCCGAGCCAAATACAAAGGGCAATAACCTGAACTGGCCTGCCTCATTGCAGTTCGGGACACACCTCTATCCGAACTCAAAACTTCACCTCGCTCACCACTCAAACAAATCCCGAGGTCAGAGAACACTGAGGCTGACGCCCAATCCCGGTTAGCCAGCACGAGTCACAACACCATGAGAACCGTGTACATAAAGGACTTACCTCGGCCTAGCATTCTCGATGGGGCAGAGGAGGTCGCTCCTGTCCTTGAAGCAGAGCCAAGCTGGATTGACCCACTCGCGAGCTTCTTGCTAGATGGAACCCTCCCTGCAGACCGCAATGCAGCCAAGAGGGTGCAGTGCCAGGCAGCCAAATATGTCATAATAGATGAACGGTTGTACCGATGGTCCTACACGCTCCCCGACCTGCGTTGCTTGCGACCTACTGAAGCTGAGCTCGTACTCCGCGACACTCATGAAGGTCTGTGCGGCAGACACCTGGTCGGCAGAGCCCTCGCCCAAAAGGCACTTCGACAAGGATACTACTGGCCAACGATGAAGGCAGAAGCTGTCGAGCTTGTCAGAAAATGCGACAAGTGTCAGAAGCATGCCATATCTACCATCAGCCTGCTGCCAACTTCAAGTACCTCACTAGTCCGTGGCCCTTTTTACAATGGGGCATCGACCTCCTGGGGCCATTCCCGCTAGTAACAGGTGGGAGAAAGTTCCTAGTGGTGGTAGTAGATTACTTCACAAAGTGGATAGAAGTTGAACCTCTAGCAATAGTTATAGCCCGAAACATACTGAACTTCTTTTGGAAGAACATAGTATGTCGTTTCAGGCTACCTCGGGTACTGTACTCCGACAACGGCAAGCATTTCGAGGGTATCAAGTTCCAAGAATGGTGCCAAAATATAGGAATTCGTCAAAACTTCACATCGGTCGCACACCTGTAGGCAAACGGTCAGACAAAAGTAATGAACAGAGTCATCCTTCGCGGACTGAAAGCACGACTAGACCAAGCTAAAGGGTTGTGGGCGGACGAGTTACCAAGTGTTCTATGGGCTCACCGAACTACGAAAAAAATAGCCACGGGAGAGACCCTCTTTAACCTCACCTACGACACTAAAATGGTAATTCCAGCCAAAATCGAAATACCTACACTACGACTAGAAGCATATGACGATAAGACAAACGGAGATGAGTTACATAACAACCTCGACCTACTGGATGAGGTAAGAGACCTCGCGCACATCCGGACAGCGGCCTACCAGCAAAAAGTAGCTCAGTACTACAATGCCAAAGTAAAGAAGCGGAGCTTTCGCGTTGGCGACCTGGTTCTCCGTAAGGTCATGGTGCTCGAACTCGACGTGGGAAAACTTGGACCAAATTAGGAAGGGCCCTACAGAGTAAAGAGAGCGCTCGAGGGGTTATATGAGCTCGAAACCTTAGAGGACAAACAAGCACCCCGAGCGTGGAACATTGTCAACTTGAGGCGATATTACCTATAGACCACAAAGCGAAGTTGATGAAATCGCTACCAGAGCCCAAGGGCTAGGATGCCGAGCTAACGAAAGAACCTCGGCATAGGCAAGCAAAGAAAAGTGTCAACCAAAGGCTCAGGCGAAGCAGAGACTAAATATTAAACATCAAAACAGGTCGTGCGAGTGCATTGATCCGGGCAAGAAACAGATCGGGCATATGATCAGTTTGGCAAATACGGTCAGTTCGGGAGAAAGAACAACCAACACTTAACCAAGTCATTTCATTTCAAAACAAGTGTACATTTCAAAAAAAAAATCAAGCTCGCAGGCTCGGAGGTACTTATTCTTCATTAGAAGGCACTTCAACAAAATCCGAAGGTCCTGCCTCGCCCTCGGAGTCCGGCTCACCATCAACAGCACTGACCATCTCCTGAGTGATGCGCGAAGTGGATATCGCACTAATATCAAGCTCGGGGTATGTATTCCGGATCATCCACCGACTTAGTTTAAAGCCCTTCCTGTATGAATCCACCATCAAGTCATCGAAGCGTGGCGAGGCGATATATTCATCGACGACCTTTTCTTAGTGTCCTCATTGCCTTGGGAAATGATCTGTGTCCTGTCCCTAATGTCCTCCTGAAGGTATTCAATCTGATGCTGCAGATCCAACCTCAGGTCCGCCATGTGCTTCACCACTACTCCCATGGCCTCAGCATCTCTCTGAGACCTCGCCTGCCTGGTCTGTGCAACGCGAGCAGCCGCCTCAATAGCTCGGGATGTCGTCTCGGCAACATGGAGAGCCTCTTCAGCAGTTTGCGCCTGCCTCAAGCATCTTTCCACCTGGGCCGCCAAGGCATGGATAGAAGAGTTCACCTACCAAAAGGAAAGAACAAGTAATTAAAAGAACCGACAGCAAGAGGGATAAAAGCAAAGAAGCCCGACAAGAAATTTGACTCACCACCATGGCATGAGTGGCAGCACCACAGGCCACCTGGTTCAAAGGAAGATCGGTCTACGTCGCGACCTCCTCAAGGAAGATGTCCTCCCTACTCTTCTGAAGAGCATAGTTCGGCGACAACACACTCTTGAATTCCCCTTGGGCTTCAGAGCCAGAGGGCCCAGCTCGCGTATAAGCGGACCTAGAGTAAGCGGGAGCACCAAAGTAGGCGGGAGCCCCTGTGTAAGTAGTCTCGGCATAAGGGGCCCCTGCTGCTTCTTGCATTGGAGGAGCCACCTCGGGCTCCATTGGCGGATCCTCTGACGGGTAGTTTGCTACCTTGGGCTTCGCATCTTGAGGCAGCTCGACATGAGTTTACTTGGCGACTCACTTCCTCCTCTTCATGCGTTGAAACAGGTGCCCACCACGAGTCCTTTCTGAATCCATCGCACCTTCAAAAGCGAGTTTGACATCAGAAAAAACAAAAGAACAAAGCAAAACAAAACCTCTGAGCAAGGAACCTACCCGAACTCAGGCCGGCCATAATGAGCTTGGCCTCCGTCAGATACTGATGGCATTTTATCCCAAGCCGTGCCCATTGTCGGAGGCCCTTCACCGTCTCTTTGTCAAGCGTAACACCGGAGTCAGGGACGGCCATCCCCCACCCGGTCTGGAACGGCCACCCCAGTACACTTCGCACCCCGAAGTAGTCCCACTTCCATGCCGGGACCTTGTTGGGAAGTTCATGTAAGAGCTTAAAACCTGGGAGAGGAGACAGGTAATACGCCCACCTACGCCCAGGAAGGGGACCCGCTTGCTTCTTAAGCATTAAAATAGAAGAGAATATCTCCAAGTCTAAAGGGAAGCCCTGCTCGCAAAATAGGGAGATTGTCCCCACCAAGTTACGAATGGAGTTCGGGTGAAGCTGGCCGACAGTAACGCTGAAGTGGTTCATGACCTCGACAAGAAGGGAGTGGAAAGGCAGTCGCAGCCCCGCAGCGAGTTGCTCTCGGAATATCACGATCTCTTCAGGACCGTTTTCCCAAAGAAAGCTGCCCGAAGGTATGAAGTAGGCATACTCCCCAGGCAAGTTGCAATAGGAAATAAGGGATTGGAGCCCCCAGGCGTCATGGTCGAGGGACCAAACTTGTCTAACATCCGACCTCGACGAGAGGTGGACGCCAAATTACCCGAGGTGACTCGGCCTACGGGTTCGAACTCTTCCTCGAGCTCTACCTCCGGTTCGCTAGGACCACCAAGGGATACAACTCGGTTCGTAGAACCTGCATCTGACCCACTTGAAGAACCGTCTGAGCTATCCGAGCTAGACATCGAGGAGAAAAGATGGATTCCAGGAAAGTACTCACCCAGAAAAAGGCTCGAGTAGACTACAGGAACTGGAACACGAGCAAAAAAACATTGAATGCGAACTAAAAGCTTGGACGTGAGCTCAAGAAGCAAAGTGCAAAAGTGACAAAGCGACTAGGGTCCCCCACTATTTATATCCACAGTGACCAAGAACCAACAACAGAGATCAAAGTCAATCCGACGGTCTACAGTCACACTGACCACACGTCCCCTGAGACCGAGACGTGATTGGCGCACGCCCTTCTAAAACTGACAGAACGCCGGTGCACGTCTTTCCAAAACTGACAGAACACTAGCGCACGTCTCCTCGCATTAAAGGTGGTAGCGGCGCGTTTTTTTCAAATTTGAAAAGACGCCCGCTGTCAAGTCTCCTAGCGGCGCGCCTTTTTGAAATTTGAAATAAGCGCGCACCGCCACGTCTCTCAGCATTTTTAGACAGTGTCGTGCTTCCCGTCGTGAACTCCCCGCTTGAGAAACCCGAAAAATCCAGACAAACACCTCGTGCTATTTGTCAACCGAAATTCAAAGTACGGGACAAATCCACTTGCCACCTTGCGAATTCCCCGCGCCAGGGCAAGACCCTTAGCACGAGGAGTGGGGGGCAATTGATGAAGGAAGATTTGGCCCGACTTCGTAATTACGCAACATGTGGCAAAGGCAACAGCTCGACACAATAGCGCGCCCAAGGCACGGGCACCAAAGGGAGGAACCAGCTGTTCGAACTCCCTACCAACAGTCCGAACCCCCTACTAGGAGCTCGAACTCCCTACAAGGAGCCTGAACTCTTCCTTAGGCCCCGAGCCAAACACAAAGGGCAATAACTCGAACTGGCCTGCCCCATGGCAGTTCGGGACACACCTCTATCCGAACTCAAGACTTCACCTCGCTCACCACTCCAGCACTTTGCCTCCAGGACGCCGAACTGAACAACCGTACCATGCATGACACCGAGGAAGTTCGTATCTAGGGGCGGCTCACCTGACTGACTTGGGATCTGACGCTTGACAGCCGCACTTCAAACGACCACCTGCCACCGCCATCTCCAGTTATAGAAACGGCTCCGACAAGGAGCAGTGGCGGTTCTGTCCTAGTAGAGGGGATGACACCCAAACTAGCAGAACACAGAAGTAATCATACCCGACCTGACAGAAACCTCAGAGTGAGTGCGCGAAGTGGTTATAAAAGGCTCCCTACCCCCCAAGAACAAGGTATGTGAACTTTGTGCCATCTGGTTTTATCTTGCCTTTGAGAGAATTCTAGCTTGAGCTTTAGAGCAATCTCACCGGGTTCCCCCCTGAAGTTTCCTCATTTTCTCCGTTTCGGGTCCCCTGTAGCTCCGTTCAGAGGCAAGATTGTTGATAGCTAGGACCGGCCGGATTGCACACCATCAGTTATAAGCCGTGCCATGGCCTGGTACAATTGTATAGGCCATATTAGGCTTGAGGTTTCAAGTCTACGGGCTGTACTGATACAACTCGAAAGTGTGGGTTGTGCTCCTATGGCTCGCAGCACGGCCCATATATACTTATATATATTACAAGACCCCCATGTACTGACTCAAAGACCCCTTCTATTAGTTTTCTGTTAAAATCCGCCATTAGAATATTTTTTAATCTTTATACTACCATTATAATATCTATTTAAGGCAATTAAGAAAAAAATACTATTCATCTTCCCTAACCTCACGATACACAAACAACAACTGCAGTAATCTCTTTTAAAAGTAGGGATTGGGATTACCGCCGCTAACGGAATCCTAATCCCAATCCATTCTTCTGCCGACTGTATACATATAAAATAGAGGACGCCACTTCCATCTCCTCCACCGTCTCTCTCTCCTTCTCCTCCTCCCTTAGGAAAATATCTTATTCTGAAAAAGGCCATAAATTAAATTAATATAATAAATGAAATGGCGGGGCTAAAAGCGAAAAGGCATTTTAATCATGTAAACTCCAAGATTGGTAAACAGTGAACATTATTTATTAGCGGGGCTAAAAGCGTATTGTCCAGATATTTCCACAACCTTCCTATTTCCTGTGGGCGTTTCTCTTTCTCATCGTCTTTATATTTTTACCTTTCCGCCTTTCACCCCCTTTCTCTATTCCTTAATAAATATCTAACAATCGTCATCTTTCTCGTTGCCTCTTTCTTCAACTGATTTCTGATTTTTTTCCTCTATCATCCATGGCCTTCGAACCAAAAATGTCCGAGGCATCATTTCTGAATCAACTAATCAGTAGTAGAAATAGAGATCTCTCTCTTTCTTCCTCCTGTACGGGGTTTCACGAGCTCACCGAGGAGAGAATCCGATGACCCTGATCTGGAAAGTGAAGGACGGAGCCATGAGCGGAACCCTTTCACGCAAGGCATGGTCGTCATTGAAGGTGCTAGAAGGGGTTTTTTTGTCTCCATCCTTCACGATACACGAACACGAACATCAGCGGCACTTAGAAGGGATTATCGCCGCTGCTGTTCGTGTATCCGTCGGAGAAGATGAATAGTGTATTGTTCAAATAGATATTATAAGGGTAGCATGGGAATGAAAAAATATTATAACGATAGATTTTAACAGAAAACTAAGGAAAAGTGGTTTTTGTCTCACAGTCAGAGAACAGAGGTCTTTGTTGTAAAAGAAAGTATAGGGATTTTTTGTCACAGACCCTATAGTACAGCGGGGTCTTTATAATTTATCCTAATATATTTATATAAATTATAATTATATAATAATATGTAATATATAATATATTAATAAAATAAAATAAATATTTTTAATTTTATTATATTATTTTATTTAACTATTATATATATAAATAACTGTATTCATTAAAATTTATATAAAATAAAAATTTTAAGATTTTTTTTTAATAATTTTTAATTTTATTATATTATTTTATTTAACTATTATATATATAAATAATTGTATTCATTAAAATTTATATAAAATAAAAATTTTAAGATTTTTTTTAATTTTTTAAATAAATAACTTTAACTCAATCTACGGACCAATTCAACCCGTGGTACAACATTCCTGCAACAGGCCCGTACAAATTCGAACCTTGGGCCATACCGGACTGACTCCTAAAATATCACAGGCACGGCCACGCCAACACTTTGGCCGCACGTGGACTGTGCCGTACCGGCTCAGTACGGCGCGTTTTACACAGTGGCCACTGGCCAGGGCCCAGTGGGTGGTTGAGCATATACAATATATGTTTTTTACTCATCTCAGATCACGTGCTTACAACCTATAATACCCGGTAACCCGGTAGCATACAGCCGAGAGACCAACCAGATGGGGTGCTGTGTCCCACGGAGGGAGCTCCCAAACAGGAAACAGCCCAAGCTGTTTGTCTCGAACAGCCAAAGTTTTCTCGTTGTGTTGTGTGGCTCACAGTTCGCGCCTTATCATACAGTATTTTCATAATACACGGCACACGGGTTTGAGATGAAAGAGTAAAGGAATAAGAGAGGGGAAGTCCTGCTACGGTGCTGAAAAGTGAAAAGAAAGGAGGAATCGTGTGCAAGAAGAAGAAGAAGAAGAACAATAGGAAGACAAGCAGGAAAATATGGAAGAATCGACTCTGGGAGAACCGACCGGTAAAATTTTGTTGAAGGGTTTTATATATTTACCTGTCTATTTTCATAACTGAAATGCACTAGTCTAGTTCGTTTATGTACATTTAGTTTGATTGGTTAAACATAGACTCTGGGAATCTGCATTTGTATAAGTAGCAACGTTTGCTTCTGTTTGATATGTAAATTTTTGTTGATTTTTTTTCTATATCTTTACCTATACATTTTTGTAACTGAATGCGCTAGTCTAGTTCGTTTGTTTACATTTAAATTGAAGACACACACTGGGAGACTTAATAATGTTAATCACCTATAATTCTATAGCTAAATTCTGATGGTTAATGTTGTTAGATGTTGGCCTATATTTGTTAACATTTGAATATATCAATTGCTGTACAGGACTACCGAGTTCCTATAGGTGATTGCTAAAGTTATCGTCGTCTTCAAAACACAAAGCCCTAAAATAGTCATCATATTGGACTATAGAGGTTAACCCACTTTTTTCCAAATGCAATGCTTCCAAGGCACTACTACTAGTTGCTGACTTCTCTAGTATGTTTTTATTTGAGAGAATTATTTCACACTCCCTATGAATAAATATGACATTGAGTATAAGCTTCCCTTCCAGATTCTTTGTGGCAATTCTTAAAGAATTTTCTTTTCCTACATCCATCCATAACTATCTAATCAACATAAAAGTTCAACCAATGGTTGTGATTTTGTTCTAATCTGTTAAAAATCTGTTATTCTTTAAGTTCAGTACCGCATGGGTACTATTGTATTTTCTATATCTTTTATTTTTGTTTTATGTCGCCCATGCATAAATACTAAAAGCTGGCGCCGCCAGCATGACTTTTGACTCTCAATTTCTCTTCTCTCTTCTCTCTTCCTTTCTGAATAACATGGTATCAGAGCGGGACTATCAGATCTGAAAGGAGAGATCGAGCAAGCTTCTTTTGTGTCTTCTCCCTTTGCCAGTTACTGTTTGGTTTATTGAAGATCCAGATTTTTTTTCTCTGCATCGGACTGAAGTACCTTCTCTCCCTTCCTCGTTCCTCATTTTTTCTGGCCGTGTGCCAGGAGTAGGTTTGCTTGTTGGATGTGAGGTGATCAGCACCTTTCTTTCCTTTTTATGTGGGATCGGCTGATCCCTGTGTAGTTTGTAGGTCGGTGATGACCTTTATATGCTGCGACAACAGCCTTACGATGGATTTGTAGGTCAGGGGATAACCTGTATATGCTACGACAGCAGCCATATCTGATTTGTAGGTCAAGAGATGACCTGTATGTGCTGCGACAGCAGCCATATCTGATTTATTGTTGGCCAGTGATGACCTGTTAGTGCTGTAACAACATCCTTTTTTGATTGAAGAGCTGAGTTTCAAAAAAAGAAAAGGAGGGGAGTGGTTGTCTTTGGTCTCCTGGTGAAAAATTATTATTATTATTATTATTATTTTTTTTGGGGGGGGGGGGTGTTAGACTGCTCTATTTAAGGATTTTTGTGCCCATTTTGAGTGTGACCTGAAACTGTGATCATGAGTGGTGAAGACTCCGCCACATCTGGTGTTTCCTCAATGTAGAATGGAATGAGTGGGGGGGGGTGTGGATCTATCCTTCCCTATGGATGTCATACTCCTAGATGGCTTAAATTATTTAGAATGGTCGAGAGGGATCAAGTTATACATTACTCCAAGGGGAAAGATAGGATATATAAATGGGAGAATTAAAGAACCTAATTTTGGGAGTGTTGAGTATAACAAATGGAACAAGGAAAACAGCATGGTCATGTCCTGGTTTTTAGTGTCTGCAACTTCAAGTGAGAAAGAACTTTATGCAGGCTGAAACGGCTTATGAGATTCAGGAATAGGCAAAATCAACCTATTCTGAACTATCACTATGCAAAAATCTATTAGTTACAGGCGGAATCATCCACTTGTAAACAGGGGGAGAGGAATTTTTCTGTGTACTATTCAGACTTGACCTCTGTCTGGAAGGAGTTAGATCATTATCAGAGTGTGGACTAGAAGTGTGATAAAGATGCAAAAGCATACAAGGAACTTGTTTCCCAACAATGAGTATTTGCATTTCTCCCAGTGTTTAAAAATGCAAGGTGCAAGGCGATGTGCGTGCCTTTTTAAGAAAGGCGCAAAATTACAAAAATTGCTAAAAAATAAAAAAAGTCAGAAAATTCAAAAAAATGCCAAACAATTTAAAAAATGCAAAAAATAATATTAAATACAATGTTAATAAAAATATAAACTTAAATTTTAAAATAAATGTTTTAGAAAACCTATTATTTAAAATTAAAATACATAAACATAACATGTAAAGCTTATTCAAATGAAAATTTAAAAATAAAAGCAAACATATAAAGCATTTTCAAGCATGTAAAACCCGCAATCTCTTTTTCTCCTTAATTGCATTGCTTTAAGTAGCTAATGTGATGAAAAACATATTGCATTCTTGATTCTATGAGTTGCCTTTGTACCACGCCCCTCTAAGCAAGCCTGAACAAGTCTATGTTAGGGTCTAAAATTCTTATTTCTCACATAAAAATAATGATTTTATAACTTTCATTACCTTTTAAGAAGATATTTTTTTTGCAATGAATGAATGAACAACGTTAGCAAATAGGGGGTGAGGCGTAAGGTGCACGCCTCAGCCTAGGCGTACACCTTTTATTTCCTAATGTAAAACAACATTAGTAAATAGTTTTATTTCCACTTGAAGAGGAAGTGTACATGGTACAACCCCTGGTTTTCAGGCTCAAGTTAATGAACAGAAAGTGTGTAGGTTAAAAAAAATCATTATATGGCCTGAAATAATCACCGAGAGCCTTTTTCAATAGGTTTCACGTAGCTGTTTAGCAAAGAGGATACAAGTAGTGTCAATCTGATCACACATTATTTGTGAAAAGAGGGGAAGGAAAAATTGCATCATTGATAGTATATGTTGATGATATAGTTATCATTGGTGATTGGAAAGATGAAATTCAAAAGTTGAAAAGATTTCTTGCTACCAAGTTTGAAGTAAAAGATCTAAGTCCTCTAAAGTACTTCCTTGGGATTAAAGTAGTGTTTGAAAAGGCGTGGGAGGCGTAAGGCGCACCTTCAGGTGAGGTGCTCCCAAAACACCCTTAGGCGTATGCCAGAGGCGCTAACACCTTTGAGGCGTATGCCTCTTGCGCTTTTCTCATGAGGCGTGCTAGAGGTGTACGCCTCATGCACATCTGATATAAAAGGACAGAAAAAAAAGAAAAAAGAAGGAAAGGAAAAGAAAGGGAAGGGAAAGAAAAAGAAAGAGAAGAAAAAAAGAGAAAAGGAAAGGAAAGGGAAGGGAAGAAAATATAAGGGGAAAGAAAGTGGTTTGCCCCTGCCCCCCAACCCCCGCCTTTTCGATCAAGCTCGTTTCGCTTGCTCGCCTCCACTTTGACAAGATCCCCCCCTTTCAACTAGCCTTATGCATCTTTATTCTTCTTAATATAAAAGATTTTTATTAAAAATAAAGAAAAAATGAGATCCCCCCTTCCTCTTCATCCTCCTTCTAACCACCCTCCTCTTAAGGAGGCGTATGTGTTCGGGAGGCTTACGCCTCTTGCGTTCTGAACTACGCCTCACGCCTCTAGGTAATGGAACGCCTCGTGTCTCATCTCCGCGTTTTAAAACATTGGATTGAAGTTGCCCGCTCACAAAAGGGTATCTTCGTTTCCCAAAGAAAGTGTGTCTTAGATCTACTCCAGGATACAGGAAAACTGGGAGTGAAGCCTATTGATTCTCCTATTGATCCTAATTACAAATTAGGTGACTATCAAGGTGAACCCATCGAGGGTGTGAAACAGTTCTAGAGACTTGTAGGAAGATTGTTATATCTTTCTATGACCCGACTAGACATTGCTTATGCAGTGGGTGTTCTTAGCCAAATCATGCATGCCCCTAAGACTATCCACCTTGAAGCAGTTGAAAGAGTTCTCGGATATCTTAAGAAGTTTCTAGGTGCAGGTTTATTGTTTCAAAAGCATGGGCATTTGAAAGTTGAAGTGTATACCAATGTAGATTGGGCAAGATCCCTGAGTGATAGGAAGTCGACCAGCGGCTATTGTACCTTTGTGGGAGGGAACCTAGTTACCTGGAGAAGCAAAAAGCAGAATGTGGTAGCTAGGTCTAGTGCTGAAGTTGAATATAGGGCAATGTCTCATGGAGTGTCTGAAATTATGTGGCTAGAAAATTTGAGTGAGTTGGGTTTTTCAGTTGATGGACCTATGATTCTATTCTGTGATAACAAAGCAGCCATAAACATTGCTGCTAATCCAGTGCTGCATGATAGAACTAAACACATCAAAGTTGACAAACATTTTATTAGAGAAAAGGTTGTTACAGGGGAAGTGTGTACCCCCTATGTTAGTTTTGAAGACCAACTTGCAAACATCTTCACAAAAGGGTTATATCACTCGCGACATCATGATTTATGTGACAAGTTGGTCATGATTGACATCTATGTCCCAACTTGATGGGAGTGTTAAAAATTCGTTATTCTTTAAGTTCAGTACCACAGGGATACTATTGTATTTTCCATATCTTTTATTTTTATTTTATGTCGCCCTAGTATAAATACTAAAAGCTAGCGCTGCCAGCATGACTTTTGACTCTCAATCTCTCTTCTCTCCTCTTTTATCTCTTCCTTTCTTCTTCTCTTCTGAATAACATCCTTTTGAATGGTGGCATGGGATAGAGGAGGGAACGATTAAAATTCATGGTGCAAAAAGTGGTCCTCTTGAAAGTTGAAACTTGGGACTATTAGGCATAGGCGGAGTATTCAGAAATTCTAAAAGGAGGATATTGGCCATGTTCTCAGGACCGATTGGAGCAGGGAATTCGTTGAAGGCTGAACTCTTGGCACTACTACAAGGTTTGAAGCTAGCTAAACAGATGAGATGCAAGAATATTGAAGTGGAAGGGGGACTCAAAAGTAGTCATTTCCTGGGCTACAAACAACAGCCATACGGCCCATACCCTATGGACGTTTAAACATGTGATTAGGAAAGTGGAAAAGATTGCAAAGGAAGTTGAGGCTGAATTCAAATGGGCTTGAAGGAGTGCAAACGGGTTAGCTGATTATCTAGCAAAACAAGGGGCATTGAGATTTGAGACAACAACTATTTTGGGCTGCATTGTAAAGAGGGACAGAAAAGAGGGCCCAAAAGGTGTCATCACTCCCATCACTAAGTTGTATACATTTTTTCTAATATGAAAGTTAAATAAAATTCATGCATACTGATAAAAAAATATTATTATTTAATATAGTGAAGTTGCATTAACTAAGAAGTTTAAAAAACTTGATCAACTAAATAATTGGTTCTTTTGATGATGTGGTCTTAATTAATCAAACTAGCGAAGGATTAGATACAAAATTAGGTTTGTGGGCAATTGCATTAGAAATACGAGGCTTTAAAATAAGACTAAAATAGAATACATGCAATGTAAATTTAATAATAAAAGAGCAACCTAGTGTACAAGGCTCTTGCCAATGCGGGGTCTAGAGAGGGAAAGATGTATCAACCTTACCCTTGCACATACAGAGAGGCTGTTTCCAAGATTTGAACCCTGGTCACCTAGGTCGCAATGGAGAAACCCAGCTGTTGCGCCAAAGCCCACCCTCCAATGTAAATTTAATAATATAGGAGGGTAAATCGGAGTGCAGATCGGAGACGAAGATAACTTAATATAACCTCTTTTGTTACCTTGGTTCAATAATTCATAACAAAGGAGAGATTGAGGAGGATGTTGCCCATAGAATTAGTGTATGATGGGCAAATGGAAGGGTGCATCCGGAGTCTCGTGTGATAGGCAAATACCACTTTGGCTAGAAGGAAAATTCTATAAAACAATTGTAATGCCAGTTGTATGTAGCAAAGTGTTGGGCGGATAAGAAACAACATGTCCAAGAAATGAGTGTGACATAAATATTAATGCTTAGATAGTAAAATTAGAAAGGAAAGGGTTAGCAATGAATCCATATGAAGAAACCTAGGAGTAGTTCCAATAGGTGATAAAATGAGGGAAAGTAGATTTAGATGGTTTGGTTCATGTGCATAGAAGGCCATCTACAGCACCTGTTAGAAATAGTGGTCTATTAGAAGTTGAAGGGGCTACAAGAGCTACAGTTAGACCGCTAAGGACTTGGATGGAAGTAATAAGAATTGATTTATGTGTCCATAATTTGATGATGGATATGGCACTAGACACAACGGAGTGGCAAAATATATTCTTGTAGCGGACGCCATATAGTTGGGACAAAGCTTATTTGTTTCTCCATCATACATCGTCTCGTGTAGCATCTTTTCTTTGAATGATATCATTGGTTAAAAAATTTTGTGTACTTGACAATGTACAGAACTTTACCGAACACAAAAGATGAGAATGTACAAATTTTAAGATTAGTAGATTGATGCCAGATATTCTTTGCTTCAATTATAATATTTTATCATCATGCCTCACTAACCCTACAACAAGCTGGAGCAGATTGGTTTTCATTTGGTTCAACTATGTGACTTTAGGTAGTCAACCTGCAATTGTCTCCTTGGCAAGTGTAGCACCTATGATCTCTTGTTGACCATCCATTGCCATGATCATGCCATATACAAATTGTCATGATCGGCTGTTAAGCTGTTTGAATTGTTATTCATCTTGTAAATGCTGAAAGAAAGAAGCCAAAACATATGCCTTGGAAAACAAATTGGTTATGTGGAAAAAAAAAACATAGATAACAGCTTTTTTTTTTTTTTGTGTATGTGGTTGTTGTATCCAAAATTGGAATTGTAAGCATTCTCTTGCTTTGTAGGTATAGCAATTTGGTGCCAAGTTTTAGTGAAGAAATTATATATTAATTGTTAGAGATGCAAGTGTTTGATCTGTAAGTGGTATTAAAACTAACACTCACACTCCTTATGATAGTTAACACTTGATTTGAACAAGCCCTAAGTATTTGTACTTAAAATTCCCATATTGTTTCATATGTATGATGTTATAGACTTCACGTTAATGCTGACAACAAACAAGGTAGCATATTCATGTGGTTATTTGTACTACCCAAGTGTTTACATTTGTTATATTTTGATTGAATTAATCTTATTGTATTGCATGATATTTGTAGATGAGTATGAATCTTATGTCTTGTATTTTACTGTGTTATGGATCGAGGCAAGCGGGTACGTGTTAATCTCAATGATGAATTGAACACCGAAATCCTTGAGGGAGCTAGTGAAGGTTCTTTATCTCAAAGCATCCAGGTTAATGAAACGCTCAAAGCCATTAGTCCATCATTTATTTTTAATTTTCAGAAGCCACTTTATGAATTAACTGATGCGGAGATATGGAAAATGCAATTTGATTCAGTTAATGATGCAACCAAATTCTATTATGACTATGCGCGGGAGATTGGTTTCAAAGTGAGGAAATCTGACAAGGAAATTTACAAGGGATGTCACGTTTCCCAAAAGTTTGTTTGTTCAGCTCAAGGTGAACAAAGTATCAGAGAGAATAGGAGAAGAGCACCTAAGAGGTTGACTAGGTTTAATTGTACTGCATCGTTTCAGGTGAAATTAGATCGTACAGCAGGAAAATATGTGGTCAAGTGTTTTGTTAGAGACCATAGTCATGATCTTGTCTCATCTCCTAGCTCTATGTTCTTACAGTTGCATGGAAGGGTAACAAATGGTGATGAGGCTCAAGTAGCTGATCTGAGGGATACAGGGGGTTTACAGAATCATATTGGTGCTGATCGAAGAGATTCCATTAGCACTGTGGATGTTGACAGTGCATTACTATATTTCGAGTCCAAAACTTTAAAGGACCCTGGTTATTTTTACAGTCACACAATTGATGAACATGGTCGCCTTCAAAACTTATTATGGACAGATTCAAAGGCTTGTTTTGATTACCATTGCTTTGGTGATGTGTTGATTTTTGATTCTACATATCGGAGTAGTGTCTATAGAAAACCTCTTATAATCTTTTTTGGTATAAACAACCATCATCAAACTGTTATATTTGCTGCTGCCTTACTAGAAGATGAGACCAAGGACTCTTATATGTGGATGTTGAATACATTCTTAAGGGCAATGAATGGACGGAAACCAATTTCTGTTGTTATTGGTTGTGATAAAGCATTGCGAAAAGCCATCAAGAATCATTTGCCAGATGCCCAACATCGCCTATGTTCTTTTCATATCAGTGAGAATGTAGTGAGCCATTGTGCAAATATAATTGGTGATTTTAACAACTGTATGAATATGGAAGGTACCCCAGAGCAGTTTGAGGAGGCTTGGAATAAAATGATTAATGCACGCAATCTAGGTGACCAACAATGGCTCAGTGACCTTTATAGGAAAAGAGACCGGTGGGCAGAAACTTATCTTCATGGTCATTTTTTTGCTGGTGTGAGGACAACCCAACGATGTGAAAGTGAGAATGCCTATGTGAAGTGTTATTTAACTAGTAGAAACAACTTAATGGAATTCTTTCGACATTTTGAAATTGCAGTTATGAACAACCGACAACGCGAGTTAGAGGTAGACTTTCAGTCAAAGATGAAAAAACCTGTTATAGGTGAACGATTGAAGTTATACAAGGAGCAAATGGGTTCTGTATACACGAAAGCTTCATTTGAAAAATTTTGTATGATTGCAGATGAGGAAACAAACTTTGTTGTGGATAGTACAGAGCACATAAATGACCACCAACGTATACATTTTGTTTGCAAATGGGATATTCCAGAATCCAGATGGAGGGTGTTATTTGATTCTTCGAGCATTGAAGCAAAGTGTTCATGTCTAAAGTTTGAGGAATTAGGGTTTCCTTGTGTTCATATGATTGCTGTGTTTAAGGTGGAACACCTTCGCCTCATCCCAGAAAGTTGCATTGTGAAGCGTTGGACTCTAAATGCCAAAGCCAATATTCATCAAGGAGGCATTGATGCCTTTTCCAAGATTCTGTCTATAGGTCGTTTCATTAAGCTATTAAATATGTCATATACTGTCTGTTACCTGGGTGCAAAATCTTATAATACATTCAATGAAACCATGGTTGGTTTGAATGCTCTGAAAGTGTTCTTGGAAGGAGTGGATATTGCTAGAGGAACAGGATGCCAAAATCTTTTGGGGGGTCATCCAAGTACTAGAAATACGAATAAATGATGAAACTTTGGCTCGTGAACCACCTATAGTGAAAAACCATGGAACAAGTTGGAAGTTGGAGGTGATTCACAAGTTGTGGTAGGGTGGATGAATGGTTACAAAGTCCCATGGAAATACAGAAAATCTTGAGAGAAATACACAAACCAAGGGAAGAGATAAGGGTGATTGTAAGATGGACACCATGAGAAGCTCTCAAACTGGCAGATGGTTTGGCCAAAAAGGGACATTATGGAAGCAATTGTATTGGGGTTAAGTGGTTTAGAGGGGGCAGATCTTATATTTTTTGAGGTGGTTAGCTGAGGCCAACTTTTCTCAAGGGCATTTAATCTTGATGTAATTTGCTTTAACTGTATATTCAATAGAATTTCTTTTGTTATTTATAAAAAGAAGACTGGTGCTATATTTGTTTTGATCATGTACATTTATATTTGATAATGGAGGAAATTTATTAATATAGAAGGAAAGTATACAAGTGGTTTACTGATCCCAATTTCCAGCCAAAATCATGGGTAGAGAGCAATAGCACGACGACAAAAAAAAGACCATGCTGCCAACCTACAATCCTATAGACCTATACTTGATTCAGACCATGTAAACAACCCCAAAGGCACTGAAAAGAAACTACCTCAATCAGCTTCAGTATTAAATGACCTTTCATCTTCCTGCCACCCACCTTTTTCACCCCTCTTTTCTTGTTTTTCCTTTTCCTTGAAACACCCACTCTTCTTTTGACTGTCCAATCATTGTTCTTCACGTGGCTAGTCCCTCTCCATCTTATCATCTTCTTCTCCAATCCCTTCTTTCCATAGCTCAGCTTCAGCATAAGAGACTATCCACACCTTGATCACCATCTCCTCCACATGCAACTCAATCATGTGCTACACCTTCTCTGTTTTTTTTTTTTTTGATAATTGTGCTACACCTTCTCTGTTCTCACACCAGTTAACTTCACCTTCACTGATTGATAGCTACTTCTGTGTATTTCTTCTGCCAACCCTCCACGATTCTGGATAGTTGATGAATAATCTCCTCAGTCCACAAGTGAAAGGGTAGGCCAAGGATATAAATAACAATTATTCCATCTTATGCAACATGCTTTACATTACTAAACACACTCCATCGCCCAATTGTTAGTTTGTGACTAAGCCTTCTCTTGTCTCCATTAGCATTCAAATTTCGTTCTTCATCTATAATATCTAAATAGCTTTTCTTTCTTTGAAGAGTGTTACCATCATGGTGCCTTCTCCAGGTACATATATTCATGTTTTAAACATAAATTCCTTTGCATTCGGGTATGGCTAATTTATTTATTCACTTTTTTGGTTGGTATGGACATGTCTAGTTTATGGTGGTTCGCCACATATTTCAATTAAGCTTTGTTACATGTATGTTGAACTTTATAATTGTAAGTTGTCAATTGAACTCTTGCAGCTCCTAGGACTACAATTAAAATGCGGAAGACTTCAAAGGAAGCTGATGCGTGAATTGAAGGTAAAGTCATCTCTTCTTTTAGGTGAACTTATTTTTGAACTCTAGATTGCATACCAATATATGGTTGCAAGTTGTTATGTTGGAAGTTCCATTAACCCTTATCAGTACTGTGTAGGGATAGGTTTCTATTCCCTGTTTCAAGGAGCTATAATTGTGGTACCCCATTTGCAGGTGTTTTCAGCAACTCCTTTTTCCTACTTTGTTAACTTCCGATTTACATTTTCTTGCATCATTTGTTTTGATTCAGGGGAATGGACACTGGTTAAATCTCTTGCAGTGTGCTTCACCTCCGGAGGAAATTAAGCAAGTAATTTTCTTTTATATGGTTTGATGGTTATGGTGCAGTAGCGAGACTAATCTCCTATCAACTCTCCACATGGTGTTTACATTCTTTTCTTGATATTTCTGTATATTTATATTTTTTATACAAGCAATATATTTTTTGAAACAGCGTCTCTGTATGTGCAGGGGTAAGACTGCGTACATCTGTCCCTCCCAGACCTCACATTGGTGGCTCCTTTACAAGCAATATGGGGAAACATTGCCACTGCTTTCTCAGTCGGGCACTCTGGCTCTTTCATTTTAGGTAGTTTGGTGAAAGAGCCAGAGTGCCCGACTGAGAAAGCAGTGGCATCGGTGACTCAGTGTTGTAGCCTCCTTGTAGGGGGGCATAAAAGGGACTGGGATCGGCATTGTCGTCAGACAAGATTGTGGAGCCGAAGTGGGCACCACTGGTTCCTGGAATTCAAACACTACTGAAGAGGATGCAAACAACCACTCATGCTATATAAAGAGAAGCAAAGTTGCATGCATTTTGCTCGCCTTGGTTATATAGTACAGGACATAAAGTTAATTGTATAATATCGATTTATATTTTTATCCTTTACTTACACACGACGTACATCAAGTTATATTAGTTGCTTAAATGGAAAATTTTGAGCAGTTTAAAAAAAGGCCTACTTGGCTCACGGGAATAGGGTTTGGAATCGGAATCAGAATCGGAATAGGCTATTGTGAATCTGATTCCAACTGTTTGGTTGGACGGAATTAGCCCCAAATCCTTATAACCTCTTAAAACCCCCCTAACCATGGTGGCAACGGATTAGGTCACGGGTCTCCGCAGCAATGAAATCACACTTCTACCAACTGGGCCACAAGCCCCATCCCTAAACCACCCTCCCAGCTAGCTGCTCAGTTTTACAAAATTTCACCATCTATTTTCCAATGCCTGAATGGTAAGGATAATGTCGTTGTTTTGGTCATTTCCATGCCGAGGTTTATTTTAATCTGCACTCAAAACCCCACTTAGGTAGTTTAGAATTTTCCGCTACCAACACGGTGCCAAAAATGTCCCAACTAGCCATTGCAACTGTACATTGGAGACATCTCCCTTGAATGATTAAGGGAGATGTTCCCAATATGAGGCTAGTGGCCTGTTGGAACAGGGTTGATAGCAGATCCCTACCCCCCAAAGCAGAAGATACATACAAGAAATGCACTTTCTTGTCAATCTGGACCATCCAATAAATGGACTCTATTCTGTAACTTTCCTTTGACCGCACGTCAATATTTCAATGATAAATCTACACGTCCTTTAAAATCACCTGATAAATAATTCATTGTTTGTTCGCCATTTGTTAAATCCATGGCCTATGGATATTGACACAATTGCAACCGGTACACAATGTAATGTTTATTCAGGATGATCCAACTGTTGATTGAAAGCCTTCAATTTGATGGTAAAGAACAATGTACTAGTGAAAAAGACGTAAATCAATCTTCATCAATGGAGTGTTGAACTAACCTATCAATTCAATGATTCTAGAGGGGTTTGTAACAACAGAAATGGCAGAGGAAATGGTGATGTGGTTGGTTTGTCTTTGACTAATAACTAGACTGTCCAAAGTGGTTTTTGTGAGAACGATCACCACACTGATCACTCTGCCGTGGTGTTGAAAGTCATGACTATAAACCAAAGACTTTGAAAATCATCTTGTAAACAAAACGAAATGTACAAAAACATCCATAAAAAGCTTACAAGTGACTCATCATCTCCCACGACAGAGATACAGAAAGAAAGCCATGCATCTCCTCATCTTGTATTCAACTTCTGAGTATAACTGCCTCAACCTCAGTGTTCTTCTCAGATGTCTCTCAATACCCACGTCCATTTACCTTTAGGAAAGTCTGTACCAGTTTCCTGAACAAGTTTGGATTAGTGTTCATTTGTTCATGAGCCTCCTGAGCATCTCCTCACCTTGAATGAATGTTGAGTTTACCTCTTCATACACCCAGTTGACGACTTTGCCAGAGGTGGAAGTTTGGCACTCCAACCAACCGTGTTAGTGAGTCTATTCTCAAATCCAGAACTCCCTCGTAGTCTCATACTGGCTAGCCAAAGTTTCTGCTAGTGTTAAAACTTGAGCATTGGCTGTTGTGTCAGAAATTAATTACCATCCTTTTCTGAAGTTCTGAACAAGTTTGGTGGGGTCTGAATCAAGGTTTTCATCTATGGGTAAAATAGATAGCCTCGAGAACTGATGGCCATTTGAGATGTAATCCATCTTGAGCAAGGGAATGGTTTCCCTTTTCAATAAATTGAAGACTGATGGATGGAAGAACCAATGCCCTTTTCTCTGACCCCAACAAAAGGTCAGTTTCTGGCTTCCAGGTCAATCAAATTTTTATCAGGTTACAGTTTGAACGATGGCTAATTAAAACAATTTATTTCATATATATTTTATCATATTAAGCATAATCAGGATCAAGCAAAAGCTATATAGCATGTCTCCCATGCCAAAGAAAGTAGACCAGATTGGATGATTGCAAATTTGTGTTCTTCCAGCTATGCTGAACGAAAACAATATATAGACCGATTTAAATCATTTAAGTAGATCAAACCCTGGCAAAGGAGTCCCAAAAATTGGGTTGGACAATAAAATTTGGGGGGGGGGGGGGATGATTTTTTGTTCAATTTGCACCAGTATTACTAGTTATTAGCATGCATTACTAAGGTTTTAAAAAATGATCCGAAATAAAACTATTCGACCATTGGTTTTGGGGGGTTGATTGGTCGCTCCCTCATTTCATGGGTCATAAAGTGGGGCAATACTTATCTCCTACCGATCTACCACTTGATTTTTAGATTTAATCTTTGAAATCTAAAATCCTAAATCCTAAAATCTAAATTTGAACATTAAATTATAAAATTTAATCCTTAGTCTTAAATCCTATTATTTGGGGTCTAAATCTTTAAACCCTAAACCCCTAAATTTCATCCTAAATTTTAAAATTTAAACCATAAAATCTAAATTTTAAACCTTTAAATCCAGACCCCTAAAACTTTAAATTTGCTGTATAAAACGCCTTTTAAACCTAAGTATTTTTCATAAAATGGAACACAAGATCATAAAAGTGGCACGTATGCCAATACAAGTGTTATTTTTTGCCGCCAAGACAACGGGGTTACTTTTTGCCGCCAATACAACGGGGGTTGTATTATTAGTGGATGTAGTTTGTGGAGTCTTTACGCCATATCATATAGCATTTTCATGGATCGGATACACGAGTATGATGAAAAAGTAAAGGAGGAAGAATGCTACGGTGCTGAAAAGAAAGGTGGAATCGTGTGCAGGAATAAGAAGAAGAAGAAGAAGAATTCGAAGAGAAGCAGAAAAAGATGGAAGAATCGACTCTGGGAGAATCGAACGGTAAAAAAAAACTTGTTGAAGGGAGTTTTATATATTTACCTGTCTATTTTCACAACTGAGTACGCTAATCTAGTTTGTTTATTTACTTTTAGTTTGGTTGGCTGGACATAGACTGGGAGATAATGTGGTAATTAAGAGATAATGTTGGGCATCTGTATTTGTATAGTCAAATACTGTTCATTCTTAAGTTAAATTTAGCCTCTTCTATTCCGGAAAAAGGGATTTTCTAAAATTGAATTTTGATGACAGTAGTTTTGGCAACTCAGGACTATCTGGAATAGGGGACGTGTTAAGGAATGATAGAGGAGAAATCTTTGCTTTATTCTCAGGGCATATAGGGGAAGGTGACTCTACAAGGGAAGAATTAGTGGCTGTAGTTTGTGGAGTCCAGAAGGCCATGGAGCTGGGAGTGGAAAAACTTGTAATTGAAAGGGATTCAAAGACTGTAATTTGCTGGTTGCTGAAAACGGAAAATGTTTTCCAGATGTACAGAAATGAAATAAAAAAATTTAAACAGGATACCGAGACTATGCAATTGAAGATTCTATGAATTTCGATGGTAGTAGTGAGGGGAATCCGGGCCATTCAGGCATTGGAGGCGATTTTTGGAACGAGGAGGGTGGAATTGTTGCCCTTTATACTGATAAAAAAAATATTGACCTTTACTTGGGAACAATAGATGCGGGAGACTCCTTGAGGGAAGAAATTTTGGTTGTGATGGAAGGGATCCAAAAATCCAAGGAGATGAATGTAAGAAGATCAATCATAGAAGGGGATTCAAAGTTAGTAGTTAGCTGGCTGCAAAAAGATGAGACTGGCTTGTGGAAATTTGTCAATGGAAGGAGGAAGTTTAATTATTTAACACAAGATATAGAGATCAAGTCGCAGTGGGTTAAAAGGATGGGTTAAAAGGAGTGCAAATGCCTTTGCTGATGCTTTGGCAAAGCAAGTGGTGGGAAGGGATCAACTCTTCTGGGCTGTTCTGTAATTGCTGTATTTTTTGTCTTCTTGGAGAGAGTTAATAGAGTTTATCTCTCTCCGGGATGCTCACTTGTATCTTATTCGTTAATTAATGAAAATTTCTGGTTATTAATAAAAAAAAGATTCAATGGGTTGTAAATAGAGAACATCTTGTTGGGCTATGCTGTAAATATTGGGCGAGGAATCCTTTAAAGGATTCAAGGGGTTGTAATGAGAGGTGGGTTTTGAAATGATCTGTACATAATTTCTATTTTTGTACTTCTATATTTCAATAACATTTCTGTTATTAATCCAAAAAGAATCAGAAAGGACAGGAATAGAAATGACTATATGAAGGAACTTAGGAATAGCTCCAACAGGTGATAAAATGAGAGAAGTTTGGTCACATGAATAGAAGGCCATCTAGAGCAATTGTTAGAAGTCATCTATTACAAGTTGAAGGGGCTAGAAGGGCTAGGGTAAGATCAATAAGGGCTTGGATGGAAATAATAAGAAACAATTTAAGCACCTATAATTAAATGGAATGGGGAAACGTATTCATGTAGTGGACCCCATATAATTGGGATAAAGCTTAGATGATTTTGGTGGTCTCAATATATACAAGGCTAACTCGGAGGGCTGGTCCCAATAAAGCTTAATCCAATCAACTCCTGTACCTTCCTCCCAAGTGAATGAATAAGAAAAACTATTTCTAGATATGGATGCATCTCCATTTGTTTCTGATTATGGGTAGAAGGTTTATTTGTTTGGAGGAGTAAAGCAGGAAGCAAGTTGATGTGGTCTCCGCTTTATATGGGAGAAAATTAAGGTAGGAGGAAGTGGTGCCAAATTTGCATCAGTTTTTCAGATACAAAATTTGCACTGCTAATGGATGCAAATGAGACAAAAAGTGTAAATTTTGCATCAAGTAAGAGTGCAACTCATAATCAGAAACAAATGGATGCAAAACTGAACCATGTGCAAAATTTGTGTCCAATTCAGATTTGCATTGCAAACAAAGACTGCCTTATAATTACACTGCTAGCAAGAGACTTAGGGGCCATTTGATAACAGCTAAGATTGCTGAACTGAATGACTTATTTCTTTGTCTTTTAGTGGATACAATAATCAAATAACAAAATATTCAAGGAATATATTAACCTACCTGACTTCAGCTTAATCCATTAAGGAGCCCCCAACTGATGCAGCATTTATGTGGACAGAACTTGCGGTTGTAATGGTTGCGATCTCCAAGCCTGAAATTAGTATGATTTCAGGTTCTTCAGCGAACCAACAATGGTGTAGAAGGTGTAATAGAGTTGCAGTAGGTTTTCAATGTGAAAACCAGATGGTTTCTAGCGTAGAAACTGAGAGAGAAATGTCACCCACAACCAAGCACAGTTGGGATACCGTGAACTGCAAAGTTGAACTCACAACAATTGTAGAAACTAGAAATGATAGTCTAGAAAATGAAGTGTTGGAATGGAAGGTTTCATCAGTTTTTATAGACCCTTGTACAACAGTAGTAATAATGACACTTACATGGGAACTCAACTATATTATAAATACTTCCACATTCCCCAACATCCTTCGATTCCCAAAAGACTTTTTGACTAACACAATTAACAAGACATCGACTATTTAATGCAATCGCAACTTACTATACTCCATAATTTACAAGACATGGGGCCACCAAATGCATTCTCAACTACTAAACTAAGGAAAATATGGCATTAATGACAACTTTGTTTCCAACAATGGATCTTCTAGTGGACCCAACTATTTGGAGGCCCATTTCAGTAAGTAGCCAATGACCCATGAAGCTGGTCTAGAACTCCCAAGTCTCCAAATTCAGGCCTAGAACCCAAATTGCATAAGTTGCCACTTGTTCTAAATTTGGTTCACTTGGCCCATCTTGATTGCCATCATCTTCCCTGGGTTGAGAGAGATTTGACCTCGAGTCTGCATTGACATCGTCTTCTGTGTATAGAGTTAAACTAGCAATATTGAACACAACAGAAGTGTTCACTTTGTTGGGCAACTTTACCTTGTATGCATTATCATTTATCTTCTTTAGAATTTTGCATGGGCCAACTTTCATTGTGGTAACTTGCCACTCTTGATTCTGCCCTTGTGAAGGTAAACCTACACAAGATCTCCTTCGTTGAAGATTGGATTCCTTCTCTTGGAATCTACTGCTCTTTTATTATCCCACATTGCTCTTCTCAATTTGCTTTAGAACTAAGTTCAGCAATGTTTCCAGCTGGTTTACTTGGATTTGGAATTGGGATCAAGTCTAAAACATTGTTGGGATTACCTCCATGGACCATCTCAAATGGGGACATACTAGTAGTACAATTTCTAGACTTGTTGTAGGCAAACTTTGCATGAGGCAGTGCTAAGTCCCATTGTTTATGCCTGTCCTTCACTATACAATGAAGTATATTACCCAAGCTTCTATTAACAACTTCAGTTTGCCTCTCAGTTTGAGGGTAATAGGAACTGAGGAGTAGTTTCAATAGGTAATAAATGAGAGAAAGTAAAGATGGTTTGGTCACGTGCACGGAAGACCATCAACAGCACTTATAAGAAGTGATTTGTTGCAAGTTGAAGGGACTAGAAGGGCTAGGGTAGACCAAAAAGGACATGGTAGAAGTGGTAAGAAATGGTTTAAGAGCCAATAGTTTAAAAATGGATATAGCTTTAAAGAGAACACAATTGCGAAACAGGTTTCATGTAGCTGATCTCATATAGTTGCGATAAAGCTTGGATGATGATGATGAACCTGCAATTGTGTCCTTAGCATAGCATCTACGATCTCTTATTGACTATCCATTGCTATTATCATGCCATATGCAAACTGTCATGATAAATTCTTGGCGAGTCGTCTGTTTGGACTGTTGATTTAATGTTGAAAAAAAGAAGTTGAACCATATGCTTCGGAAAACGAATTGCTTATGTGGGAGAAAACATAGATAACATGCTGTCGACTTGTTTGTGTATAGGGCTATTCATGGTTTGGTTCGGTTGCACTTAGTTTTGTCAATTGAACCAACAAAGTCATTCAGGTTGACTTTGAGGCCAACCAAAACCGACCAAGAAAGAGGTAAAACCGATATCAATTTTTTATTTTGCTTGATGTTAGTTTAATCGGAGTTTGCAGCCCTGGTTGATGAACAGCTAAAGTTTTCTTTAATTTATATAGGTATAGCTGCAATGCCATGCTTCTTTCCTTCTTCACCGAGTCTGCCATCACCTTGATTAGCTGAATCAAATTGAGTGTAAAATCTTATTCTAATCTTGTCCGCCAGCTGTCAACAGCTTCTCTAGTTTCGTTCCTTCATTGAACTGCCACTTTTGTGAGTCATATATGTCCATCGGAATATTTATTAAATTCCTATCAATTGACTATCAAAAGAGGCAAGTGACCATATGAGTATTTGTTAAGTTTCCATCAGTTGCTTTTCAAAAGAAGCAAGTGACATAAGAGGATTATGATCAGCCTTTACCTATGCTACGCTTAGTAGGATTATGTCAATTTGGTTGGTTTTGGATCAGGTTATAAAGGCATAACCTGCAACTGAACCGAGTTGTCGGGTTTTACCATTTTCTAAACCAAAAGTGACCCAACTGACTTTATAACCGATCATCTCGGTCTGGTTTGGTCAGTTTATAACATCATGTGAACAGCCCTATTTGTGTATTTGGTTGTTGTATCCAAAGTTGGAATTGTGAGCATGCCTTTACTTCATGATTGTTGCAAATTGATGCCAACTTTTAGTGAAGAAATTATATTTTAATTGTTAGAGATTAAGTGTAAGATCTACAAGTGCTAGAATGGTAAATGGTATTAGAGTGGCAAGCTTGCACCCCTTATGATAGTTACACTTGATTTGGAGAAACTCTATATATTGGTAATTAAAATTCCCATATTGTTTCATATGTACGATCTGCTAAGAAACTATGTTAATCCCTGACGACTAACAAGGTAGCGTATGCGTGTAGTTATTTGTACTACCCAAGTGTTTACATTTGTTATATTTCATTGCAGTAATCTTATCGTATTACATGATATGTGTAGATGAGTATGAATCTTCTATCTTGTATTTTATTGTGTTAGGTATGGATCTAGGCAAGCAGGTATGTGTTAATCTCAATGATGAATCAAATGCCGAAAACCTTAGTGGAGCAAATGAAGGTTCTTTATCTCAAAGCGTCCGGGATAATGAAATGGTAGAAACTAACAACCCATCATTGAAATTTAATAGTCAGAAGCCACTTTGGGAATCAACTGATGCGGAGATATGGAAAATGCAATTTGATACAGTTGATGATGCAGCCAAATTCTATTATGATTATGCACGTGAGATTGGTTTCAGTGTTAGGAAATCTCACAAGGAAGTTTACAAGGAATGCCAAGTTTCTCAAAAGTTAGTTTGTTCAGCTGAAGGTGAACGACATAGCATAGAGAACAGGAGAAGAGCACCTAAGAGGTTGACAAGGTTTAATTGCAATGCGTCATTTCAGGTGAAATTAGATCGTATCACAGAGAAATATGTGGTTACATGTTTTGTTAGAGATCACAGTCATGATCTTCTCCCATCTCCTAGCTCTATGTACTTACGTTTGCATGGAAGGGTAGTGAATGGTGATAAGGCTCAAGTAGCTGCTTTGAGGAATGCAGGGGATTTACATAATCATATTGATGCTGTTCGAAGATATCCCATTAGCACTGTGGATACTGACAGTGTATTACTATATTTGGAGTCAAAAGCTTTAGAGGACCGTGGTTACTTTTACAGTCACACTGTTAATAAGCATGGTCATCTTCAAAACTTATTGTGGATGGATTCAAAGTCTCGTTTTGATTACAGTTGCTTTGGTGATGTGTTGATTTTTTATTCTACTTATAAGACTAATGTCTATGGAAAACCTCTTCTCATCTTTCTTGTTATGAACAACCATCATCAAACGATTATATTTGCTGCTGCCCTACTAGCAGATGAGACTGAGGACTCTTATATGTGGATGTTGGATACATTCTTGAGGGCAATGGGTGGACGAAAACCAATTTCTGTTGTCACTGATTGTGATGAAGCGATGCAAAAGGCCATCAAGAATCTTTTACCAGAGGCCCGACATCGCCTATGTTCTTGGCATATCAGCCAGAATGTAACAAGTCATTGTGCAGCTATAATTGGTGATTTTAACAACTGTATGCATATGGTAGGTACCCCAGAGCAGTTTGAGGAGGCTTGGAATAAAATGATTAAAACAGACAACCTAGGTGACCAACAATTTTTCAATGACCTTTATAGGAAAAGAGAACAGTGGGCTGAAGCTTATCTACGTGGTTATTTTTTTGCTGGTGTGAGGACAACCCAACGGTGTGAAATTCAGAACGGCTTTGTGAAGTGTTATTTAACCAGTAGAAGCAACTTAACGGAGTTCTTTCGAAATTTTGAAATTGCAATTATGAACAACCGACAGCGGGAGGTGCAGGCAGACTTTCAATCAAAGATGAAAAAGCCTATTATAGGTGAACAGTTAAAGTTATACAAGGAACAAATGGGTTCTGTGTATACAAAGGCTTCATTTGAGAAATTTTGTATGATTGCAAATAAGGAAACGAACTTTGTTGTGGATCGTACTGAGCACATAAATGACCACCAACGCATTCATTTTGTTTGTAAGTGGTATAATCCAGAATCCAGATGGAGGGTTTTCTTTGATTCTTCAAGCATTGAAGCAAAGTGCTCATGTCTAAAGTTCGAGGAATTAGGGTTTCCTTGTGCTCATATGATTGTTGTGTTTAAGGTGGAACACCTTCGCCTCATCCCTGAAAGTTGCATTATGAAACGTTGGGCTCTCAATGCCAAAGCCAGTATTCATCACAAAGACAATCATGCATCCACCCTTGCTTCTAAGGTTTCATCAACAGGTCGTTTCTTTGAGCTATTAAATACTGCTTATACTGTCTGTTCTCTGGGTGCAAAATCCCACAACACATTCCGTGAAGGCATTGCTGGTTTGAATTCTCTGAAAGTATTCTTGGAAGGAGTGGATGTTGACAGAGGAACAAGATGTCAAATTTTAGGTGAGCCGAGTACTAGAAATACGAATAAATGAGGAAACTTTGGTTTGTGACCCATGGAAATACATATGACTTGAGAGAAATATAAAGACTAATGGAAGAGATAAGGGTGAAAGTGCGATTGATACCATGAACAGCTTTTGCACTGGCAGATGGGTTGGCAAAAGAAGAAACATTAAGGGGGCAATTGTACAAACGTCAAGTGGTTTGTAGGGGTCAAATCTTGTATTTTTTGAGATGGTTAGCCAAGGCTAACTTTCCTCAAAGGATTTCATCTTTACGCAATCTGCTTTTTCTATTGTATATAATTTCTTTTTTTACTCAAAAAAGGAGCTCTGTTTGTTTTGATCATGTAGAGAGCAGAGGAAATTTTGTAAAAATAGAAGAAAGGATATAAGCAATTTACTTATCCTTATTTGCAGTCAGAAACAAAGGCAAAGAGCAATAGCACAACAGTGAAAAAAAGGCCATGCTTCCAACCTACAACCCTATACATGATTCACACTGTGCAAACAACCCCAAAGGATTGGCCCATCCCATTAAGGTCTACTCAACAAAAGAGATTAGATCTATTCAACTGGTTACACCACCCAAGGCATCAAAAGGAAAACCACCTCAACCGACTTGAATACTACCTTACCCAACAAAACGCCAATATAAATATCCCTTTCATCCTCTGCCACATTATTTACCACCCTCCTTGGGCCATGATCTCTTATTTTATCTGACATTCCCTTCTTCAGTTTATTGTTAAGAGATTTAATATATGGCTTTACACATCTCAGGGCCACAAGAATTCGATTACTGGCATATCTTGGGAACCAATTTATCTGAATTCTCCCTGTTGCCAATTTGTATGGTGCAGTAATGATGGTGACACATGGATTTGAGATGTTTTATTAAGGAAGTCTGTTATGTCTTAGTGGTAACACAGTTGCATTGGCTTGTGTGAAATGGATAGTAGGGCTAGAGATGGAATATATACAAGGTAAGAATTGATTTTTTAAGGAATTCTGATGTTTCCTAGAATTACTGCTTCTTTTTGAACTTGGAATATTACATATTGAATTCATGCCGACAAATATTTATTCTTGATTGTTAGGTTTATCTTCTCTGTTGTATTCATGCTAATAAACCAGTGGCTTTCCATTGCTTTTTTCATGATTAATTTAGTTTATTTGTACACCGATAAGTGAGTTCTTGTTCCCAAGTTTCTATGTTGATTAGTGAGTACATCCTTGATATAGCCATTATTTTTTCTAAGTGCCTGTAAAGAACTCTCCTTGTAATATTTTTTTGGGCTTGTAATGGAGATTAATTAATTTGTCTAATTGGTGAACTGTTAGGCATTGTATGAGAGAGTAGACTTTGCAACTACTGGTCTCTTTGGGTTATGACTAATTTATTTACTTTTTTTTTGGATTGGTATGGCCATGTCATGACTAATTTATGGTGGTTTGCCACATTTTTCAATTAAGCTTTATCATACTGTATGTTGAACTTTAGAATTGTAAGTTGTCAATTGAACTCTTGCAGCTCCTAGGACTGTACAATTAAAATATAGAGGACTTCACAAGGGAAGCTAATCTTTGAATTGAAGGTAAATGCATCTCTTCTTATAGGTGAACTTATTTTTCGGTTCTTGATTCCATACTGTTATGGAATTGCCAGATGTTATGTTGGAAGTTCCATTAACCATTACCAGTACCCTATGTGGATAAGTTTCAGTTCCCCTGTTTCAAGCAGCTATATTGTGGTAATTCATTTTCTCTGGTTGCCGTTCTCTTAGATGTCTGCTGAATCCCATGTACATCTGAATGTTTCTTTATTAGATAGTAATCAAATTTATGGTTAACTCTATAGCCTGTTCATATTTTTCTCCTTCGTGCTGTTGCACATCCTGAGTAGATCAATTATGAATGGTTGTGAAGTTAATGGTAGCTGTTCAGACCTTTGGATGGTCCTTTTCAAGTTCTTTGTTTTTATTAAGGGCAAATTTCTTAAACTACCTCTACTGTTTAACTAGTTGATAAACTATACCTTTAATGTTTAACTATTGTCTTAGAGTATCCCTAAGTTTTTGGACAATTGACTAGTTCTACCTCTGCCGTTAGTATCTTGTTAAAGTTTTCATCAAAATCCATATACTCGACACCATGAGATGTATAATTTTTTTAAAACCCAATACCACCCTCCATTCCTCTTCTCTTCACTTCCCCGTTCCTTCTCTTCAACCTAATACTACTCTCTCTCTGTTTTCTTTTTTGGTTCACCATTAGGCCACTGCAACTCCCCTTTTTGTCGATGAGAACAAGTAGTTGCAGAATTGGAAAGCGAACTCTAGTTCCATTTCTCCTTACCAAAATTGGAAAGTAAAAAAACTACATACATCTCTTAACAATTTCTCCCTTTCGGATGATCACTTCTTTTTCCCCACTCATGAATGGAGAGGTGCGGCTTCTTGTAAGCAACCAGAGAAGGTCCACGTCCTACAATGGTGTGAGGATACCCATTGGCTCCTTAATTGTGTTCAACCTCAGCCTATCAGCTTCCTCCATGATACTCACGTGACTTTTCAACTATCAACAAGCAATTTGAGAGTTGAGAGTTGAAAGAAACCCAGTCATCTGTTAATCACTAAACAAAGTGAAAGACCAGAGAACTTGATCAGGACTTAGCAGGTCCCGTTCGTCGGTACGCTTTCCCTTTATTTGCAGCGGTATTATTATTAATGGTGGGTGATTCTTGTGGATGAAATTCTCGAGATTTTGTTAGTTTAAACTACTAATCCACGGCTAGATTTCTAACTGTGTAGTATAAATATGGATATTCTTCAATCGTTGAAACCGGTTTCATGCCCTCGCCGTATACTTGGCCTACACACTGGCAACTGGTTGCCAAAACCCGACTGGACTACTTGAACGAGAAATAACGAACTGGATTAACAGCTGCAGCTGGTATGATTGTTGTCAGCAGCAAAAAACGACGATGTGCAGTTCAAATGACTGAGATCTGATTGTAGAAGTTCCTTTTAGGAGGGGAGTATTTTGCTTTCTCGCTCAGTGAAAGGGTCGACGTGGCATAGAGTTTTGAAGACGAGGGAAGTAAGATGATCCACCGGGGTTCCTTCTTCCGAGGGTTCTTGTGTAGCGGTAGAACAGGGGATCGCCCTTTGAGGCTGACGTGATGAACATGTGCTTTTTGGTGAAGATGAACAGCAAAGTCCGACTACTGCCGTAGGAATGAGTAGTGTGGTGGCGTTGGACTGTTAGCAATGGATCGTTGCAAAGAAAGGGAAAAGAAACAGGAGTTCCCTTAAAAAATCCCCAATTTTTTAGTCAAAACTGAACCCCAAATTTCCGGCTGGGATAAAAAATGGTGTTCCTACCGCTGTATTCCAGTGACCAAAATCATGTACGAATGGTAATCCCATCTGACAATGGTCCTACCGCTGTGTTCCTTCCTCATTTCCTTGTCTGTTATCCGGTCATGAAGAAATGGTGCCACGGAGCTGATTGTTCTCATGCCTTCGTCGAAACCCTCAGCATTTCGTAGCTGAGGGTTCATCAAAAGTGGAAGATGGAACGGAGAGGGAGATGGAAAACAAGGCAGAGGCGGAGGCGGAAATGGAGATAAGACGGAGGAAAAATGGAGAGAAAATTTAGCAGTTAACGATGATATTGATTATCAGAAACAATAGGGGTCGTGAAAGGCAATAGTTAAACGGCAAGAATATAATTAGTTAATTAATTAAACAGTAGGGATAGATTAAGAAATTTGCCCTTTTGGGAATGTAATATCTTGAGTTAGGCCAAGTTTTTTTAATTGTTGGGAGTTTTAATAGTTTTTAAGGTTCCCTTGCTCAGCTTGGATCACACCTTAAGTGTAATAATATTTGTTTGGGCTTAGGATAAGGATATGATCCGTGTTAATTACAAAATCATAATTTTTTTATAAATTAAAATTTTTATTTAATTTTAGTATATTATAAAAAATATATAAAAAAAATTATCTATATATTAATATAAAATTTATTATCTAAATATGTATGTATATAACTTCTAGGTCGAGCTTAGGGTTGCTTACCTCGGGCCCTTCTCATTAAGGCTATCAATTGACTCCAAAAGAAAGATTGTTACCTTATTCAATTCTAAATCTAGTTATCATGGATTTGGATGCTAGAACATGCATCCGATTAATAATCGGATCATATGTGGACTTGATCTCATTGGCTAAAATCCAAATCCAATAAAAAATTATTATTTTATGTATATATGTAGTATAATTATGTATACATTTAGATATTATGCATACGTATATAAAGTTTATAATTGATAAATATAACATTTTAAATTAATATACATTTATTATACATATATACTTTAAAAATATTAGTCTTTTAAAACTTTTTTTATTTTTTGGTCATTTTAAACACAATAGCCTAGTTACAAATTAAATCCAAATCCGACATAATAATCGGATGTGGATGTGGATCTAGAGATTTCATAATCGGCCGATACGGATGTAGCCATATTCGATTTCAATATGACCCATTTACAACCCTACTACCTGCATCATTATGTGTGGGTTTGGTGCAAATTTGAGGTAGACCTAGCTTAGAAGAAAATAGTTCCTTGAATTATAAACGATCATCCCTGAGTAAGAGTTTTATGGCATTTTTATTTGGGTCATTATTACTTTTAATTATTATATTAATATTAGTTATTTTTTAAATAGAATTCAAATGTATTTTAGTTTTTAATTTATGAACTACTAATTTTTATTAATTCTAAAACTTGTTAAAGTTTAACATTTTTATTAACTTTAGTGATTTTTTTATTAGTTTTAGTTATTAGATTTCAAATTCTAAATTTTTGACAATTAACTAGTTAAATAGAACTTGAATATGAAACAAATAAATGGAATTTGGATAAGAGTAAAATTCTCTTTCTTTGGAATACAATAGGCTAATAATGGAAGAAGCCTATAGGAATATGATAAAATAGGTCAATGATGGAAGGGGTGAGAGACCTATGTCTTAGAATTCTCTTAGGTGATTTAACTATTTATGATATTTTTATCAATTATTTTTAAGCTGTTATTTGTTTATGAGCTAGATAGGGCCCATGCTGGTCTTGAAATTTATGGGTTTGATGTGGATCGGACTGAAATAATCAACCCTAAGCAAATTGCTTTTAGTTTATTAGGTTAATGAAGAGAGGAGAGAATAAAATAAAAAAAAGGAAAAAAGAAAAAGGAAAAGGAAAAGGAAAAGAGAAAAAAAGTAAATGAACTTTAAGCGATTTAATAATTGAAAAGAGAGAGAATTTATGGAATGAATTATTGGAAGAAAGAGAGTTAATGGAATAATTAATGAGGATAGATAATGAAAGGAATTAATGAGAAAGAAAAGAGGGGTTAATGGTGAGTTAATGGTGAGTTATTTGAGTAATGATGATATCTATCATTAATTGTTGCATAAATGGTACATATGATACATTTTGACAATGTATTATTAATTTCAAAGATGTCTTACAAATAAAATTCTTTCTAGGCAATTCTACACTTTGTTTTGGTATCAACAGCATGGAGTAGTTTTTTAAATCACATAACCATTAGTTGTACTGTTTTCATGTCACCTAATGTTGATTAGACATCTATTGATTAGACATGGTGTGGATCATCAGAATTCGGACATTTGGCTCTACAGTTGCGTTGAAGATAGATGCCATAGTTTTCTCATCTTTAGTTGTATAATAAATTTTCACCATTAGGAGGATACATGAAATACTAAAATATGGGTCTGACCTCTCTTCATACCATGATAGATGTCATGCCATAGTTCTCTCTTCTTTAGTTGTAGAGTAATTTTTTTTATGCACAGTATAAATTTTATTTAGGTCATATTTGGAAGTGCTTAAAAATAAATGCTTATTTAAAATAAGTGATTATTTGGGTCATTAAGCACTTATTGGTATTTAAAAAATAAATTTAAAATAAATGTTTATTTTAAAAATAAGGGCTTATTTTTTAAGTCAAATTTTAAACTTTTTTTAATTGATTATACAATAAGCATTTATTCAATTTTTTCTTCCAAAATTATTTCTAGTTGAATTTTAAAACACCGCTTATAAAATTATCCCTAGTTGGATTTTATAAAAGTACATTTACGAAAGCATTTTTACAAAAATACTTTTACAAAAGCACTTTATGAAAGTACTAATAAAAAGTACTTTTGAAAAAGTGTTTTCATAAAGTATTTTCATAAAAGTACTTTTGTAAGGGTACTTTCTGAAAAGTGATTTCGTAAAGTGTTTTCGTAAAAGTACTTTTGTAAAAGTATTGTTATAAAAGTATTTTCATAAGAGTGTTTTCAAAGGGTACATTTTGAAAATTTGAAAGAAAATGAAGAACAAAAGTCACAAATGCTTAATTAAGTGCTTATTAGAAAAAAAAAAGACTACCAAATGCCCAATATAAAATTAGTGCTGATTTTAAAAAATAAGCACTTGAAAAAGTTGGGTGCCAAATGCAAATTAGTGCTTATTTGAATAAGTACTTGTTTTTAAGCACTTATTCAATAAGCTCTTATTTTTAATTTAAGCACTCCCAAAGCCTTAAGCAATAAGAAGAATGGAGAAATTTTTTGAAAACAAAAAGACGAGGGAAATACATTGCTATAATGTTTAGGGTGCTTTTGATGGATAAAAGAAATGCACATTCTTGTTAAATCTTTGTCATCCAATAAATGGACTCTATTTTGCAAATTTCTCCTGATGGCATCTCGATATAGTTCAACGAAAAATTGTCCAACTAATTGTAGATCGTTCTTCACGTTCTTGGGGTCCATTTAAGTTCACATGATGAATTCATTGTTTGTTCACCATTTTTAAATCTATAGCCTCTAGATATTGACACAATTACAGCTGATACACTGATTTTTATTCATCTCACTTCTCACAAACTAGGCTCAAATGGTTCAGCATTGCAACTGCTACACTGTAATGTTTATTCAGGTGAACCAACTGATGATTCAGAAGATTTCAATTTGATGGTAACAAACAATGTACTCTCCAAACAAAAAAAAAAAAAAAAAAAAGTAAAGAACATGTTCAGCACTGGTACATCAACCTTCATCAATGGATTGTTGAACTAATCTGTCAATTCAAGGATTCTAGAGGGGCTTGTGACAATAGAAATGGCAGAGAAAATGGTGATGTGGTTGATTTGTCTTGACTTACGACCAGATTGTTGGATGTGGTTTTGATGAAAATGACCAAAACACTGCATAAAGTTGACTACAAACCAAAGACTTGCAAAATCATCTTCTAACCAGAAACAAAAATGTATACAAAACATCCTTGGAAAATTTATTCATATTAGTGTAAAACTGCTAAACAAATTCACATTTCCATGTCCTTGGTAGCTACAAGTAACTCATCTCCCATGACATAAATACAGAGAAAAGCCATGCCTGGCTAAAACCAACCAAGTTTAAAATTTTTAGTACATGCGCTTTTTGAGTTTAAAGGTATTCATCGATCAATCCCCTCAATCTTGTCTTCAACTTCTGAGTACAACTGCCTCAACCTTTCAACATTCTGCTCAGATGTCTCCCAATACCCACGTCCATTTGCCTCTAGGAAAGTCTGTACAAGCTTCCTGAATGAGTTTGGATTAGTGTTCATGAGCCTGTTTAGCATCTCCTCATCTTGAATGAATGTTGAGTTTGCCTCTTCATATACCCAGTTGTCGACTTGGCCCGAGGTGGCACTCCAACCAACTGTATTAGTAAGTCTCTTCTCAATTTCACGAACACCCTCATACCCACTAGCCATCATACCTTCATACCATTTGGGGTTGAGCAATTTTGTTCGTGCATCAAGCCGTACGGTTTCTGCAAGTGTTCGAACTTGGGCATTGGCTGTTGTTGTGTCAGCAATGTATGCACTGGGCTTCTTACCATCCTTTCGGAGGTTCTGGACAAGGTTCGTGGGGTCTGAGTCAAAGTAGTGGCTGACATCAGTAAGTGATATTTCAGATGAGTCAAGATTCTGGAATGTGGCATCAGCAGTACTGAGTGCCATCTCAAAGACCCTGCGCTTCTCAGTCATCCCTGCACCAGGGGCATCACAGTCGAAGGCAAATGACTTGCGGCTTAAGTACATATCTTGAAGTTGTTTTTCATCATTCCATGATGAGTTCTCAACAGCAAGGTTGATGTTGGAGGAATAGGAGCCTGAAGCATTGGAGAAGACACGAGTTGCAGCCTCACGCAGACCAATGCTAAGGGCTTGTGCCTGTTGTACTGCATGTTTCTTGACATAGTTCTGGTCTTCTGGTTCATCTAGTTCTGCAACCATCTTCACTGCACTGTCCAGGAGATTCATCTGTGGAAAAAATAGAGAAAAAAAATCACCAAGATTATACCAAACAAAAAACTGAAAGTATGTTGAAAGCTAGCCTCAAGAATTAATGGCTTTGTGAGATGTAATCGTCTACTGACTACTGAGCATGAAAATGGTTTCCCTTTTGAACAAGGAACCAGTCTTTTTTCTCCTTTGTTACTGTTCCCGACAAAAGATCAGGTATTAGGTTCCAGCATTAAGGTCAATCAGATTTTTAGGAGATTACACTTGAAGGGATGGCTAACTAAAACCAATTACTAGTCATATATATCATATGAAGCATAATCAGGATCAGATAAAGGCTACATAGCATGTCTCCCATGCCAAGAAGTAGACCAGATTGGATGGTTGCAAGTTTGTGATCTTCCAGCTATACTGAAAGAAAGAAATATATAAAATGGTTGTGATCATCCAATTGGATTAAACCCTAGAAAAGGAGTCCTCAAAGTGGGGTAAGACAATTAAATGGAGGATTCTGCTGCAAACTGACCAGTTTTTCTACTTACCAGCATGCACTATATTCAAGCAATATCAAACAAATAGGAGAAACATAAAATTAAATAAACATACCTGATTGATGAATAGATCTCTAAACACTCCTGAGCAATTGACAACAACATCAATTCTAGGTCGTCCAAGCTCTTCAAGGCTCACTGGCTCCACCCTGTTCACACGGCCAAAGGTATCTGCAACAGGTCTCACCCCAATCATCCACAAAACTTGAGCTAATGATTCCCCATAAGTCTTGATATTATCTGTACCCCACAGCACCAGTGCAACGGTCTCGGGGTACTCTCCTCCATTGTCAGCCTTCTGCCTCTCAAGCAACCTTTCCACAACCACCTTTGCACTTTGCATTGCTGCTGCTGTTGGAATAGCCTGTGGGTCTAGTGCATGAATGTTCTTACCCGTTGGCAACACCTTGGGGTTCCTGATTGGGTCTCCACCTGGTCCTGGTTCTACGTAACTACCTTCCAAGGCTTGCTTTAAGCTCCCTAGTTCATTGTCAGCAACAACCAACTTCAAGCATTCTCCCAGGAACTGAAACAAGGTCCTAAGCTTCTCCCTGTCAGCCCTGTAGAACTTTGTATTTGACAAATACTGCACCCATGGCTCATTCAAACCAAAGCCAAGGATTGAGCTCAATTTGTTAGCCACATCAACCACTTGTCCCTTGTTATTTGTGGTCCTTTCAACAAAAGCTGATATTGCTCCACGTGATGCTTCTGTTATCTGACGTAGCAACTCTACATCCTTCAGTATACCCTTGTCATTTCCTCTATATACATCCTCTATATCCCTTCCCACTGTCTCAGCTAATATTGCTGGGAGTGAGGATATCCCTTCTTCTGGGCGGTCCAAGGCAGCAATATTGACTAGTGTTGCAACTGCCTCCATGGCTGATGGTGGCTCACCAATGACATGAAGACCACATGGTAGTAGGCGGGACTCAATCTCCATGATCTTGGAGTAAACCTTCCCAACCACGAGGTCTCGCTCTTTGGCTGATAGTCCTTCCCCTTCTTCAGGAAGGTCAACATCCTTGTCAAGGTTGCACTGCTTAGCAGTGCTGATGATGGAGCTCACAATCTGAGGCCCACGACCAGTGTCTTTAAGTGACTGGTAGGAAGATATCAGCTCACTGAGCTGCTTTAGGCCTTTGTAGAGCCCAGCATTCTCTGCAGGAGGTGTCAGATAGCTTATTGTATTGGCATAGCTGCGGCGCTTGGCAATGGTAGCTTCAGATGGATTGTTAGCAGCATAATAGTATACATTGGGAATGTTCCCTATGAGACTGTCAGGGTAACATACATCACTCATCCCAACCTGTTTTCCAGGCATAAATTCCAGTGAACCATGAGTACCGAAGTGGAGTACTGCATCAGCCTTGAATACCTTCTCAACGAAAGTGTAGTATGCAGCAAATCCATGGTGTGGACTGGCTGATTTGGAGAATAGGAGTCGCATTGGATCACCTTCATATCCAAATGTAGGCTGCACACCAATGAAAACATTTCCATATTGCTTTCCATAGACCAAAAGGTTCTCACCATCAGAGTTCAGATTTCCAGGTGGCTTGCCCCAGCTCTCTTCTAAAGCAGTGGCATATGGAGTGAGGCTCTGGTACTCCCTGACACCCATTTTGTATGCAATATTGAGGTTTGGACTGCTGAATTGTGCCTCCTTGTCATGAATGACATCTTCAATCAGGGCTTCAGCTGTCTCTGGCAGGCCCTCAACATTGTATCCATCCTTTTGGAGATCCTTTAGGACAGAATAGATGGAGGCAAAGACATTGAGATAGGCAGCCGATCCAACATTGCCCTTGTCGGGTGGAAAGCTAAAGACAGTGATTGCAAGCCTCTTCTCTGTCTGCAGTCATTGATCATCATGGTCTTAGATAAACACATACACTTGTCTTAACTACATGATAAATATTGACCAGTACTGCATAATCACTGGGAAATTTTTCTTGGAGGGTTGCAATTAAGGAGTAAGGACAAAACAATATCATAATGTCGTAAAAATATACTTAAATATGTATCTACTAAGTATTAAGGACTTAAAGCCAATCTAAACCAAATGAATACACATTGGTAATGAAAAATAACCAAATCAGATTAACACAATGCACACTAGCACTTATTATATCACGAAATCATAAGCAGCAAAGAAAATATTGTTTTCTTGTTCTAGTATCATTAAAGCATTATGAACCTTTTTTCATATTTATTGAATTTCTTTAAGTCAAGGTATTCCTGATTGCTTACTATGCTCAACATCATTCTCCATCACTCTAAATATGTGGATACTTCTGGAGTTGTTAGGATACTTTGCATTAATTATAATGAGAATATATTCTCTACTAGACTTTACATGTTGCATGCGAGTGCCATTTTCAAATCCCATAATTATCTCACATTCAATTTTTATTGATATTAACCCCTTTAGATGATGATGTTGTTACCTAGTGGAACATAGCTTACTAGAGAGAGGTATGGTTTAAAAAAAAAATCTGATATTTTGGATCTCTGTTTGAGGTACTTCGTAATTTTACTTAATGACAGTGGGTATTTAGTGTGATAGGTAAATTTTTTGGATCTTATTTAAGGTGTATTTTAAGTTTCACCGTCATAGGATAAGTAGAATAAGAATTGTAATGTTTTCTTTTGTCTGAAGCTTGCCAATGGCAATTTTGTAGCTTGGGCGAACAGTGATCCAAGCCCTATTATTTCTCTCTAAATATTCCTTATGATTCGAAGAATGAACTGGAAGTGCTTTTTTGAGTGATTTAATTCTTTAAATCACTTTGTATTACAGGTTTAATTAGGGATGCAACTTAGGTGGGTTGCATCAGGCTAAGGGTCAATACAGACCCAATCTGAGATGAACCCAACACATCCCGGGGCCAGGCTCAGGGTCGGGCTTGGATGTGTTTGTTGGGTTTGAAAGGGTTTTTCAATATGTTGTGCACATCCACCTTTTATAGCCCAATTTAGCAGTAGACTAGATTGAAAACATGCACAAATTCCCTAAATAAATGCCTATATACATATGTACATTGCGTACATATAATTGTAAATGCATCACCATCATAATCATCATCCAAGCCTTATCCTACCTATATGGGGTTGGCTACATGAATCCTATTTTTCCATCCATTATGTTTAATGTCATATCTGTTGTTAAATTATTATCACCTAAATTATTATAAATACAATACATGAAATGCGGGCATTTCCACATGTTTTGCATGGGTATGAGTTTAGGGTAATCATATACATATTATAAATAATTAATATACTCTATGATTGATGTATATGAAGGTATAAATATATAATATACATGTACACATATCTTCTTATTCAAAGAAAAAACATGTACAGTCGTACACAGGTCATAAATACACAATATACACATCTATCCAAGATTGTATGAATTATGATGTACCCCCGTAATAAAACTGAATAGACAAACATACCCCTGTAATAAACAAATCCCTAAACATCAACGGTAAACATAAAAGGAAACATAAGCTTCCCTAATTTCAACTTTTCTCAATTATTTCTCTTCTTTTTTTTTCTAACTATCTCTTTGGGAAATTTATCTTTTTATATAAGATTTATTCAGATCCGTTTCAAACTTAATTTACTTTCACTATTCTCTGTTATAATTTACCCTTCCAACTTTAAATCCAAAATTCAACCTAAAATCCTAACTTACTAGAATTTTCAGGTTTTATCTTTGATTTTATTAACAGTGTTTTTTGTCCTTTTGTGCCCAAGCTACTCAGAACCCCCTTCAAATTAAATTTTCCTCTGCAATCTCCCTATTCTAGGGGCCATTGCTTGCTGTAATGGTAAAATCTTAGGCTCACAAGCATGAGAACATGGGTTCAAGTTTGAGAATGACCACTTTGTGCAGGGAAAAATGTCAAAGGTTAGGACCTTATCTTGTCAACCCCTTCCAAGGCCCCAAATAGCTGGGACCAACATTGAGCAATGGCCTTTTTTATCTCCCTGTTTTAATTTTGTACAGAAAATTTCAAAGAAGAATCCTACACCTAAATCTTGGTTTTCTGAGGTTTCATCAGTATGGGTAAAAAACCTCAATAGTTAGATATTTCTAATAAACTCTCCTAAAGTTGCCTTTCATCTTCTTGATTCATTCCTCTACATTTTCAGCCCACCTAGATTCCATACGACCTACCTTCCTACATTAGAGAAAAAGAGAGATTCTAGAGACAGTAAGTAGCTTTCATGGTTAACTTGTGAGTTGTGACACCACCTGCTCTGTAATATTGGCAGGTGGTTGTTGGTGGTATTATGCTAATTTGAACCCCCGATTTAGATTATGAAAGTCCTGTGGTAGCCAAAGTTGATTGCCCTGGTGATATTAGCATCTTTGAGAGAATAAATACCTTTGTTTTCCTTTTCAGTTCGGCCCATTTGATTGCCCTGGTGCAGAGCTGCTCCACCCTCTTATGAAGAGCATGTGATTTCCCTGCAGAACATATTACATAAAAAATCCCACCAACAATCAGCTAAAAAAAATTATTAGTACGCCATGTAAAGCACAAAAAAACAAAAGAGCAAAATACAGAACTCGAGAAGAAGAAGAACAAAAAGTTGCAGTGTATAAGAAGGAAACAAACAGAGAAAAACAAATGTAAAATCAAATTTCTATAAGAGAATCTATCCAAAAGTAAGTAAAGGAATAAAAAAAATCACATAACTGAACTCGGTTCATCAAAAGCATCCAAATATCGTATTATGTAAATAACAATGCCAACTAAATAGATATGCCAAAGGAATAAATAAATAAACCAGACCGAAGACACTAGGGAGAACAGCTTCACTTACCAGTTCTAGGATCACGGCCGGAGAAAACAATGGGCTCCATACCACCATCCAGCTCAGGAAGAGCAACCTGCAAAGCCACCTGGATTGGGTGCAACCCAAGAGTACTGTTTAACCATTCTTCTGTTGTCTGAAACACCAATGGCAGTGCGACAATGTATGGCACATCAAGCTTCGTCAATGCCTCAACAGCTCTGGGATGATCCTGCCTTGCAGGCCCTCCCACCAGTGCAAAACCTGTAAGTGACACCGCCGAGTGTACAAAAGGTTTTTTGCTGATTGGATCAATGAAGAACTTCTCCACTGGCCCGGAGAAATCAAGCCCACCGGCAAATATTGGTATCACCTTGGCCCCTCTTGCCTCCAACTCCATGATCACAGCTACATAGTGGCCATCGTCCCCGGTAACAATATGGCTTCTCTGCAAAACCAACCCAATAACAGGAGCATTCGGATCCTTCAGCTTCTCATTGGCATCCTTTCTAGTTCCATACCAATTCAAGTACTCCTTCACATCATCATACATACAAGGAGCCAAAGGATGCCATATCCCAGTGTCTAGGAACAGAACCGGATCCGCATATTCAATCTTAGCTCCTTTAAGAGACGGAACATATGACCCAGAAATCATCTTGATAAAATTCTGCAAATTATCCGGGGATCCTCCAAGCCAGAATTGCAGACTAAGTATATACAGCCGAGCATCTTGAGCCTTATCGCTTGGTAAGTACTTGAGAACCTTGGGCAGAGTCCTCACAAGCTTCAACATGCTATCTGCGAAACCCGCAGAGGACTTCTTTTTCTTGAAGAGCTGGAAGAAGGGACTCTTGGACTGCCCGAGCTGTGACATACTGAATGAACCCAACTTGTTTAGTCTCATCACTTCAGGCATAGAAGGGAACACCAGAACTGCATCCAGTCTGTCTCTCTCCTTTTCAACGGCTGCCTTGACCTTCCTTGCGAGCTCTTCCACGAAAATAAGCGAACCAATAAAGATGTTAGCATCCTCAAGATCTTTACAGAATGTCTGGTAAGTAGATTCATCTCGAAGCTCTTCGACCAAGTAACCAACAACTCCGAACGAAGCGTACCGCCCTTTGCTGTTGAGGGACCTGACGGCAGCTGAGAGGGAAGACTGGTATTGAGCTTCAAGTACCACATAGACTATTTTAACTCTGGGTAAGCCTGGATTTTGGTCGGGAAGAATTCGACGGACTTCTGGAGTGGTTTGGGTGAACAAACCATTGCCAGTTGCAGCACATTTCACTCTTAAGCCAGTTCTACTGCTACTGTATTGATTTAGCTTCCTGGGTAGGAAGGAATGAAGCAAAAAATGCTTTTGAGAAAGAGAGGAGAGGTGGTCTACCTTGGAGGCAGGCAATGTGAATGGTGAAGACACTAGAGACGCCATTGCTGGAAGTTTTTGCCTCAAGAAAACTGCTGTCTCTTGAACAGACCCAGAGACAGAGAGCTTACAGAGGGATTATAGAAAAGAAACACAAAATAATCCTTTTCTACTCTCTCTGGTTAATCTTCTTCTAGAGTTCCTTCTTTCTTCTTGGGAGGTTGGAGGGTGGTAAGTTTATGTACATTTGTGTGGCGAGAAGTGAACGAGGGGGTATGAGGCAGTGGTTTATTCAGGTAGTGGTGCAGTGATGGACACGTGGTAAGAAGTGGGTTGACAAGGACTGTATGATGTCTGATTTTTTTTTTTTTTTAAAAGGGTTTGTGTTTTATCTATCCTCAGATGTAAAGCGATGAAGTTCATTGCCTTCTCATTGGATGGTTTGGATTCCCAAACTTGAATTGAGGAGGAATGGATGATGAGTCGGATGGGGCTGAGAGGATAAAAGATCTTCTCTTTCAATACCTTTTCTTGTAAAGATTCTTGCTTTTGAGTTTGTGACTGTGAACGACGAGGAATTGATATTTTTTCTGTGTGCTTAAATAGGGCCAAGTATGCCGACTGCCAAGTGATCCTCACACCACATATTCTCTCTCTCTCTCGTGGATATAAGTACAGAAAAGATAATACCTGAGGGGCTGAGATTTGTGTTTCCTGGAATTCAGGACTAAGAGCCCAAATTATTACTTTGTTAATCTCGGGACGGACAAATAGATCTGTTAACGGACCGGGCTTCGGCTCGGTTTTACACTGTTTTGGGTTCAGGTTTTGGACCGGACCCATTCAAATTTTGGTAAAAGCTAAGCTCAAGCTTGAACTAGGGGTGAGAAAAAAAACCGAAAAACTGAACTGATTCGAAAAAACTGACTGAAGGTACTGGTTTGGTTTCAGCATTTAACCAATATAGAAAACCGGTAGTTAATTGAACTAACCTGTATACATATATTTCTATATATTTTATATATATTCATGTATATTATATATTATATATATTTAATATTATTTATATATTATAAATTAATAAATATGCATTATATATAAATATATATTTATAATATATGATATATTATTTATTATTTAAAATATAATATTATATGTATATTTATAAATTTTTATTATATATTTATATAATATATATTGTAAAAATAAAAATCCAAAAAATCAACGAACCAACCAATAGTTAACTAAACCGATCAACCGGTTAATTGATTGGTTTTGGTTACCAGTTATCCAAAAACTGGTAATACTAGTTTGGTTATAAAAAAAGGCCCATGGTTCAGTAACCAAACCGTGGACACCCCTAGCCTGAACAGGTCTACAAACATGAATTTGAGTTTAAGGATGACTCCTTTGTGAAACAACTTTTAGGACCATACCCATTCAATCTAATGCTCATATTGCTTACACCAATATTAGGTGAAAGCTCTATTTTACTAACGCCCTTTTCTAACTCTAAGGCCCCGTTCTCTTATTGAAAAGTTATTTATTTAGATAAATGCATTTTCTAGGTAAGTAAATCCCAAGAAATACTTATCCTGGAGTGTACTTATGTTCTTTTATTTTATAAGTAAATAAGACAATGACCATTTTAGCCATAAAAAGCCATTTCTAAAAAGGGACAATTTTGTCCCATAAAAAAGAACATTAGTATCTCAATGAGAACCAAAATCCCATTGACCAAGTGTTTGTTTAGCGTCGATGTCGTTACTCTAGAAAACGGTAACAAATCAACACCACATTGGAAAAAACAGTGCTCCAGGAAATGCTTGTTTGTTTGGAACTGTTTTTCCATAAAAAATAGTGCTCCAAGTTACGTCTTGGAAATTGAGGTGTGGTTTGGAGCAACACCGAATTTGACGTTTTCTCATATTATAGCTCATTGTTGCCAATGAAGGCGTGATGTGGCAGTGATGTGGACTTCTTATAATGGGTACCAATGCTGAAAACGGACATGGAGCACTGGTACAAAACAGAAAATGTTGTTGTTGCTCCAGGAAATGTCATACTTGGCAGCAAGCAACGTTTCCAAGCAAAAAAGAAGACACTATTTTATCAGAAAACGATGCTTCCAACCCACACATCAGCAGAGAAAACGGTGTTGTATCTGTAGCATCGATGCCAAACATATACCAAATTTCCCCCTAACAATCCAATAAAAAAAAAAAGAATAAGAAAAAGAAAAACAAGCCCTGAGTGAGGGGATTTGGTAGTTTTCTTATATGCTTAAATGGGGCTAAGTCCAAGTGACACTCACACCACGTTATCTTTCCTCTCCTCCCTCATTCTCTCTCTTAAATCTTTCTCTCTATAGCTGTGAGGCTGAGATTTGTGTATCCTAGAATTTCAGGATGTTTACTAAGGGCCCCTTCATGACAGTTGAAGTGGCTGAATTGAATGATTTATTGGGGAGGGAGGTAACCCATCCCTAACCCTGGTGTAGGTGGGATTTGATCCAAGCCTTCTCTATATCTAGTAGGAGGCCTTACCAACCAGTTTGTCTTAAAAGAGGTGGACGAATGGTAATTAAGCTATTCTTGAAAAGTTGATACTTTTAATACTACCAGAGGTACAACTTGATTAGGTTAGATTGGCCAACCCTAAACTTGGGCTTGGGCCTAGTCCAACCTCGGTTAAGTCCAAGTTTATCAATCCAGACCCAAACCAAGCTTAACTTGGGTTCATGCTTGGGTTGGATTTGAGGGGGTTAGTCAGGTTTGAAAAAATTTTATTTACGAATTTTTATATAGGTATCTTTTGTTGGATTTTCTGGTCCAATTTAGGAGCACAATTCATTGAAAATATGTATAAATTTCATTTATAATTAAAAAAGGATATTTTTTATATAAATAAAACATGTATTTATGTATTTATTTTGGTGGGTTTGAATTGGATCAGGCCCAGGTTGGGTTGGGCCAAGATTGGGCTAAGGCCTCAATCCATGTTTAAGTCAAGCCCCGGTTTTCTAGCATAGACCCAACTTGCTGCCTGAAAACTCAAGCCCAACTAAAGCAAGATTCAGGTTTGGTCAAGTCGGGCTTAGGTTAGGCCCAGCCAGGTTGCAACCCTAGATACTACTACTTAAGTGAAGTGGCATGTCCATTTGCACGTATAAGAGGAGAGAGATGAGGCATAAATAGTGAGTAGAGAGAAAATTAAATGGAAAGAGAGAGGAAAATGGAATTTATGGTGGTCTGGAATCAAGTATTCTCTGACATAAACCGGCATGTCCCTTTGGACCCACAAAATTTGCCACCTGCCCTATGTTTCAAGGATTAGAACCCACCAATTTTAAGGAATTATGCGAAATCTCGTTTCCCACTGTGCTAAAAGAAATGAAATGTGGAAAATTTTGGGATGTTTCAAGAATTAAAACCCCCCAATTTTAAGGAATTATGCCTACTGTGCTAAAAGAAATAAAATGTGGAAAATTTTGGGTGATTTAATTCTTTCTCATTCTTATCCAAGATGAAATTCGAAAATGGACAAGAATATATAAAAATGGGTAGAATGGAAAATATTGCTATGAACCAAACACTTGTTTCTTGAAAAATGAATTCTTTCCAAATTGACAAATGCCATATGTTGCTCATTTTCATTCTTAAAAAAACTGTGTTAGTAGTCATAAACCACTGGCCTGGGACTCCAAAATCATGGGCATAGAGTTTCTTTAAGGAATGAAAATGAGAAATATGGGGCATGATTATGGAGGTTACCTCAACTCTTATGCTATGGGCTAATTTTTCATTTTGAAAAAAAAAAAGAAACCCATGGCAATAATTTTGTAACCAAAAGCTCTTAATGTTATTCATTATTGCCTATTTTTTGCACATGATGAGCAAGAATTAAAAAAAGAATGCCTAGAGCAGTGAACCAAACATGCCCTTTATTATTGGCTTAAATTACAACATTTTATTGCTACTTTTATCCAAAAGTTCAGGCTTTTCTATTGAAGTTAATAACCTAAGAAAAATTTGTAAGAGTGCACAAATTCTAAAATTTGAAAATCATTTGTATTAGGTTCAAAATGGATGAAACTTAAGAAATATAAACATACATTATATACATCCATTAGCAACATCGGTCATTGGCTATACCAAATATTAGGATGGTTGAATAGTTAGGGTTGGCTGTACATTTAAATTTAAGATGTAAGTTGGTCAAAAAACCAACAAAACTCTAAGAACCGGCTCTACATTTCAAATTATAAAAACCCCCATCATGTCATCAGAGGCTTATGTGGTTGTTGCCAAAATGAGATTCTTAATCCGTGTTGGACATAACAAAGAGCTTATATCAAAATTTCCCTTTAATGTTGAGTGATTTGAAAATAAAAAAGGGTTTTGACTCTCTCTTTCTCTATATATACATATATATACATAAATGGTTTTCGGTTTCTATATTTACGTTCTCTTTATCAATGTCTGTGTGTGTATGTGTGTCTCCCTATTGTTCTCCCTCAATCTCTCTCATTCTCTCTCATTCTCCCTTAATCTCTCTCCCACTTCCTCTCATTCTTTTTCTTTTTTTTTTTTATTTTCTTATACACTTATATGGTATTAATAAAACCATATAAAAGAATATGTGACCAAGTTGGTAAGGTTCTAAAATTATTACACCAAACTTTGGTTATAAAATTTACACAAACTTGATAGAAATTTTGTAATTTGATTGTAATGATTTTAAAACTATATTAAGTTGGTCTTATGTTTTTTTGTACAGTTTAATTAATATTGTATACGTTTGTAAGAAAAATTAAAAAATATGAATGAGAGAGAGAGAGAGGTTTTGATTTGGTTGCAGACTGAAGCTGAGAGAGTGGGGGATCGAGATATGATTGTGAGAGTGAGAGAGGGAGAGAAACTCAAAACCTATTTTCGGTATAGGCTTTTTTGCTTTGTTCAACATGGATTAAGTGTCTCATGTTGGTAACAACCACATAAGCCTCTAATGACATGGCATAGAGTTTTTATAATTTCAAATGTATAGCCGGATTGCCATAATTTTGTTGATTTTTGGACCAACTTGCAACATAACTTTAAATAACTCTCTCTGACTATAACTTTCCCTTTCTCATCCAATTTATTTAGGTTGAGATAGGCTATTGATGTGATTGATGATGGTTCCAATTATATGTAGGTTTGTCAATGACACCCAAAACTACCTATTGTGTATTGATGATAACTCCAATTATACGTAAGTTTGTCGGTGATACCCAAAACTACCTATTTGTGTATTGATGATAATTCCAATTATAGGTATATTTGTCAATGATACCTGATGGTGCGCGATCCGGTCACTCCTGGCTAGCGAGCGCGTGGCTCCTAGGTGGTACATGAGATGGAGAAGATGAGGAATTCCCAGGAGGCTTGCCTGGCGGGAACATTCCGACGCTTAAGTTAGAGGTTTGTGAAAGATGCAAGGAGAGTAAAGGAGGCTAAGAGTGCAGATAGTGCGAGTATCAGAAAATTTACCTCTACCCTTTGGGATTGGGGCTATTTATAACAGAACTCTGTCGAATCAGGCCCACCTGCTTATGTCAGGGCAGGTATAACTGCCATTGTCGTCCTGCCGCAGCCGTTACAGCTAGGGCTAAGGTGGCACGTGCGGGGCTGTCGTTGTAGGGTATGTACTTGTCAGATGTAAGACATCTTCCAAAGGTGGCAAGCACGACACTGTCAAATAAAAGACGTGATCGCAGTCTCCAGGTTTGTTGGGCATAGTTGTCAGGCAGAAGATCTTCCTGTGATATGTCGAACCGCTCTTTTGTGAGCTACCCTACAAGTGGCGAGCTGCCTGCGGCGAGCTACACCAGTGGCATTGACCCGAAGTGTTTTTACCTCGGGGTGACTAGAGGCAGATCGGGGCGTTCCTTCTTTGGGAGTGGCCTAAAACCCACTAGGAGGAGCTTGAGCATTAGGAAAAGTCAGGAGGCCCCGAGCTCAGAGGCAGCTCGGAGCGCTTCAGCCTTGGGAAGAAGATGCAAGGCAGACGACTCTTGGTGAGTAGCCTAACTCGCCGAGTTGCCGGATTAAACTCAGTGAGCCCTTATCACTAAGTTTCAGTTACCCTTGTTGTGCTGTCACGCTGAGTCATCGCTTGAGCAAGGTCATACCCACGTGTCCCCGTGCTACGAGGTCGGGCCAAATCACCATCCATCAATTGCCCCCCACTCCCTATGCTGGCGGTGCTGACCTAGTGCGGGGAGTTCATGATGCGCCGAGTGGATTTGGTTTCAGTACTCATACTACTCCGTCGTGCGATTCACCTAGCCGGACAGGTCTGGTGCTTGAATCAATCAAAAGAAACTCGGGTCGCGTTTGGTTTACGTGTGGACGTCACGCGATTTGGATTTCGTGGATGCCAAAAAATGCGCTAAACTGATTTCACCTCGAGGAGCCCGTAGCCGATTTCTTTGAGAGCCGTTGGATCGTCTCAATCTCGACCGTCAATGCCCGGATACAACGGCTATAAATAGTGGGGGACCTTGTTCATTTTCTTCGCCACAAAGTCTTCAGTGTCAGTATTGAGCTCGCGTCTGAGGCTCCTAGCTCGGGTCTTCTAGTTCAGTCATTTCCTCAGTCTGGTTGCGTCTTTTACGGTGAGTCCCTGAGCTTCATTTTCTCTTCTAAACTTTCTTTTCTTTCCGTGCTTTCATGTCGTCTAGTGTAGTCTTATAGACGAGCCCGAGGTGGGTACCTTGGCTTAGGGTGCTTCTTTTGCCGCCCAGTCGTTCAAGGTACGGGTGACTTCGGGCCATTTGGCATCCACCTCCCACGGAGAGACTTCAGGATCTCATACAAAGGTTTCACCTTCCTAGGGAGTACTCTTACAGCCTTCCTACTAGCGGTTTTCCATGGGATCACGGTCCTGATGAGATCATGGTCTTCAGGGAGCAACTGGCCACTGGACTCCGTCTCCCTCTTCACCCCCTGATTGTTGAGGTGCTGGTGCACTTCAACATTACCTTGGACCAACTCCACCTGAATTCTATGCATAATGTAGTTGGGACCATTTCCCCCTACTTCGATCGCGCCTTCCCTATAGACTTAGATATTCTTTGTTCCATCCTAGCAATAAAGAAGAACGCTTCGGGCGTTCTCCCCGGGCATAGGCAGGCCTACTACCTGTCTCCCCGCCCGGGTTTTAAATTAATGCACAAGCTCCTGAGTAAAGTCCCAACCTAGAAGTGAGACTACTTTGTAGTTTGGAGCGGCACGGGGTGGCCTTTCCCCATTGACTGGAAGGTGGCCGTTCAAGACCTCGATGTTATCCTTGATAGGAAGACCAAGAAGTTACTACAGTCATGGGCTCAGCTCGGGATGAACTACAAGGATTTCACAGCCGAGGAGAAGCTCATCCAGGCTGGCTTGAGCCCCGATGTTACTAATGTCGAGCTTCACTATAGGTCTCATGGAGGCGAAGAAGATAGAAAGTCAGAGGCTCTACCACCAGATGAAGAGGAATAAACGCGTAGCCAAGAAGGTGTGCGTCGAGTCCCCACAGACTCCTACCGAGGCCCAACCTCCACAGGTTCCGGCTCCGGAGATCGAGCTCCCCGACGCTCCCCCCGTGATCGACTTGGAGGGAGACATGGCGCCTCAAGGGCCCGAGGTGGCGGTAGAGCCCATCCCTAATCCTACAGAGACTACTGCTAAGACTCGCCCTGCAAAGGCTACAACCGAAGCTCGTCTTGCTGATGTCACCGCTGAAGCTTTCGAGGAGTCCACCCATGAGTCAGAGATGTCGGTATCCAGCTCAGGGAGTCAGGAGGGTCAAAGCATTCTGAACCCCTAATGCAGCCTTCAAAAGAGTAAGGAGGCAACATACCTAGAGGAGGTCACATAATGGGTTGATCTTACTCCTAGTCAGCTTGGTGCCCGAGCTGCTTCTCATACTATGGTGGTGAGTTCCTTGCGAAGGATTCTCTTTCTTTCTCTCTCATTTTTTTTGACCGGTCTCCTTTTTGTAGGTGAACTCAGTCGTGCCCGCCTTGACCCTTCAATCTGATTGGCACCTGAAACGGGCTTTGGCAGCTGAGTAATCCCGCACAACCCACACCGAAATGAGGGTGGCTCGTGGTCAGATCCACTGCTTGTAGAGTGATGCCTCAACTCAAAAGAGCTTCGCCGAAGTACTGCTGGCGGAGAAGAGTGAGTTGGCATGAGACAATGACAGATTGAGGGCCAAGGTGAACGGATTCAAGGTTGGCCAAGAGGCCTTGAGGCTCGAGGTGGACAGCCTCAAGGCGGACTGGGATGCTCTAAAGCTCGAGGTACAGGGCCTTAAGGAATCAAAAGGGAAGTTGGAGCACGAGGTGGAGAACCTCAGAGGCGACATCAAAGAGAAGACCGAGATCTTCGAAGATGCCCTCAAGGAGACAAAGGTCTAGGCCGTCATTGACTACGTCAAGTCTCCAAGGTTTGACAGCGTGATGACCGAGACCTACCGTAAGGGCTTCAAGCTCAGTCGGTGGCTAATCACGCATACCTACCCCGGTCTTGATACGAGTGCCATCACCACTTCGCGTATCATTGATGACATGGTGCGTCAGCTAGCAAATGATCCGAACTCTGAGGATGAAGGGGTCGATGATGATGTGGAGGCTACCGATCCGGTTGATGCCCCTAAAGTGGTTCCGAGCAAAGGCAGTGAGCCCCCAAAGTAGTTCAGTCCCTATATCCTGAGCCTGTGAGCTTGGTTTTTGTTTCCTTCTTCAATCCTTGTAAAGAATTTTGTAGAATTAATGAAAGTACATGTTTTGAACGATTTTCTTTTGCTGTTCTCTGGACTGTATACAGTTTTACAAGTAGACTTCATACGTTAGGGTGGACACAGTAAGGCATGTGCCCGACCTGTCTACTCGACTGATATTCGCTCTTGGAATATGCCGAGGTGGGCTATGTATCGCTTGGTGTTCGCTCAGCCAAAATGAGGTGGTTAAGTTGTACGCGACGCCGAGGTATCTTACTAGCTCGGCTTCTTGGCTCTTAAGCCAGGTGAAGTTGACTTATAGTCTATCTACCCGTACCGAAGGGGCGACTGGTCTTCATGTGTTGCCGAGGTTCATGTTAGCTCGGTGTTTCGACCCTTGGGCTCTAAGTGACTCGTGGTCTGCTCAACGGCTACAGGTAATACTGCCTCAGACTGACAATATTCCATGCTCGAGGTACTCGTTTCCCTTCAAGGGTTTTGAGCTCGTATGTTCCCTGCCCGAGCACTCGCTTCACTCAGTAAGGTCCTTTCCAATTAGTCCGAGCTTGTCAACGCCGGGCTCGGGTACCATAACTTTACGAAGGACCAGGTCACCGACGCGAAGGTTCCACTTCTTGACAATGGCGTTATAGTACCGATCTACTCTTTGCTAGTAAGTTGCTGTCCTGATGTACGTGAGGTCCCTTACTTCATCGAGTAGATTGAGGTTGGTACGTAGCTCGTCTTCATTTGTCTTGTCATTGTATGTTTCCAATTGCATCGTAGGTACTTCAATCTCTGTCGGGATAATTACTTCAGTGTCGTAAGTGAGGTTGAAGGGAATCTCTCCTGTGGCGGTTTTCTCCGTGGTTCGATAAGCCCATAGAACACTGGGTAGTTCATTTTCCCACAATCCTTTAGCTTGGTCCAAACGTGCCTTCAGTCCGTGGAGGATGGCTCTGTTCGTGACTTCTGCTTGACAGTTTGCTTGAGGGTGTACGACTGAAGTGAAATTCTGTCGGATCCCCATGTCTTGGCACCAGTTATGGAATTTGATGTCCTCGAACTGCTTGCCATTGTTGGAAACTAGTGCCTGGGGTAACTCGAAGCAGCACACAATGTTCTTCCAAAAGAAGTTTTGAACGTTCCGGGCTGTGATGGTTACGAGGGGTTCAACTTCTATTCACTTGGTGAAGTAATCCACTGCTACCACTAAGAACTTCCTCTGGCCTATTGCTGGCGGGAACGGTCGAAGTATGTCGACGCCACATTGTGCAAAAGGCTACGGGCTGGTGAGATACTTGAGGTCGGTAGCGGGCTGATGGTGGATATTGGCATGCTTCTGGCATTTGTCACATTTTCTGACGAGCTCGATGGCATCTGCTTTCATTGTTGGCCAATAGTACCCCTGTCGTAGTGCTTTTTGGGCAAGGGCCCTGCCTCCCAAGTGTCCGCTGCAAAGCCCTTCATGAGTGTTGTAGAGTATGAGCTCGGCTTCGGTAGGTCGCAAGCAGCGCAGGTAGGGGAGCGTGTAGAATCTTTGGTACAACCTTTCGTCTATTATGACGTAGCTCGTGAGCGGGTCAATCCAGCTCAGCTCTGCTTGAACAATGGAGTGGGACGTGAAGGCTTTCCTGGAAAAGGAGATCAACTAGAAGGGCGAGGGCATGCCCGAGAAGAGAAAGAGAGAATGAAAACTTTTCGGCCAAGGAGACAACCAAAAGAAGGACTTAGCTTAGGGAGCCAAACCGGGTCAGCCATTTTGAGCCCCTATAGCAGACCGAACTAACTACACCCCATTGAATGCTAAGCGGGCCAAAATCCTTATGGCAATCAAGGATGCCCCGTACGTGAAGTGGCCACCTTGCCTGAGGGGGAATCCTAATGAGAGGAATAAAAATTTATATTGTAGCTTTCATAGAGACCACGATCATAGTACCGAGAACTATAAGAATCTCCTTAACGAGATAGAGGAACTCGTTCGTCGCAGATATCTGAGGAATTTTGTACATAATAATAATAATAATAATAATAATAATAATAATAATAATAATAATAATAATAATAATAATAATAATAATAATAATAATAATAAAGTAGGTCAGCAAGGGGAGCACGGTAAGGATGTTCCCGAGTCCAACAACATGCCGGCAGAGTAGTCACAGAGGCAACCCCTGGAAGAGAGGCCAGTTCGGGGCACCATCTACATGATAATTGGAGGCTCGATCGTTGCGGGTTGTACCTCGGCGGCAGCTCGGACATCAGTTCGCGAAATTGCCAGAGAAGAGCAAAATCCTTCGAAGCGGCCGAAGATAGAGGAATCAATCTTCTTCACAGAGGACGATGCGCACAGGGTCCACTACCCCCACGACGATGTGCTCGTCATAAAAGTAAGGATCAATGATTTTGAGGTCAGGCACATCCTCATTGACTCAGGTAACTTGGTGGATATCCTCTTCAAAGCCGCATTCGACTAGCTTCAGCTGCAGGGGAGTGACTGGAGGCCCGCAAATACTCCCTTAGTAGGCTTCAGCGGAGAAGAAGTCGGGCCCCTAGGGAAAATAATAGTACCTATGGAAGTTGGCGCATGGCCCAACGTTGTAAGGCTCAACCATGACTTCTCAGTGGTCACGACCCCCTTCCCGTACAATGCCATAATAGGTCGGCCAATCACCCATGCCCTACGGGCGGTGGTTTCCACTTATTATTTGGCAATGAAGTTCCCTACAGACTTCGGAGTGGGGGTAGCGCAGGGCGACCGACTCGAGTCTCGCAAGTGCTATGTTGCCACCCTCAAGGGAAAGACCAAGGTGACTAACAATCTCGAACTGGAGCGACCTACGGAGCAAGGCGAAGAATGAGCTGCACCCACGGAAGAAATAGTTGCTATTCCAGCTTCAGCAGAAGTCCCAGCTCGGACACTTCAGATCGGAGTTTCAGTAAAGGAGCCCCTGCGATCTGAACTAGTAAGTTTCCTACTTCAAAATTTATATGTTTTTGCATGGTCTGGGGCAGAGATGCCCGGCATAGACCCTAATCTCATAACTCACAAAGTCAATATTGATCCTGTAGTTAGGCCCGTTAAACAGAAGAAACACAGCCTAGCCCTAGAGCGATGGATAGCAGTCGACAAGGAGGTTGAGAAGCTCATCGCAGCCGACTTCATAAGAGAAACCCATTACTCGAGCTGGGTAGCCAACCTCGTTCTGGTAAAGAAGGCTAATGACAAGTGGCGCATGTGCGTCGACTACACCGCCCTGAACAGAACCTGTCTAAAAGACTGCTTCCCCCTCCCTAGAATTGACTGCCTAGTGGACGCGACATCGGGGCACGAGTTGCTGAGTTTCTTAAATGCCTATTCAAGCTATAACAAGATCAGGATGGACCTGGCGGACGAAGAAAAAATTGCCTTTATAATAGAGTTTGGTCTGTATTGTTACGAGGTTATGCCATTCGGATTGAAAAATGCTGGGGTAACTTTTCAAAGGCTTGTAAATAAACTATTTGAGCCATTAATTTGCAGAAAAATAGAGTGTTATGTAGACGACATGGTTGTCAAAACCTAATTTTCACATGAATTAATACAAGACTTACATTTTGTATTTCAAATTCTGCGACAATTTAACATGAAGTTAAATCCAAACAAGTGTATCTTTGGTGTTACCTCGGGTAAATTCCTATGGTACATCGTCAACCGACGCGGCATTGAGGCCAACCCGGATAAAATTAAGGCCATCCTAGATATGAGGCCATCCCGGAAGTTGAAAGAGGTTCAAAGGTTGAATGGCTGCATAGCCGCCCTTGAGCCGCTTTATGTCCAAGTTAGTGGACTGCTGTCTGCCTTTCTTTAAGGCAATCAAAAGCAAAGGGTTCGAGTAAACCCAAGACTACCAGCTCGTGTTTGACGAGCTCAAGAAATATCTCGCTAGTGTAGCCATCTTAACCCGGCCCAAAGAGGGAGATGTTTTAGAGTTGTACCTCTCGACAAGTGACGAAGTGGTTAGCTCAATACTGATAAAGGAAGTAGATCGGATCCAATGACCCATCTACTACGTTAGTAAAGTATTGCAGGGAGCAGAGACGAGATATCCAGAGATAGAGAAGCTAGCCTACGTGCTGGTCATCGCAACTCCAAAGCTTCGCCCATACTTCCAAGCTCATATTGTTATCGTCTTCACCGACAAACCTTTGAGGCAAGTCTTACTTAAGCCTGAGGTATCTGGTCGATTGACGAAGTTGGTCGTTGATCTCAGCGAGTACGACCTCCAATACAAGCCGCGAATTGCTATTAAGGCCCAAGCCTTAGCAGATTTCATTGCGGAGTGCACTTTCAGCTCCAAAGTCCCCAGTCTGGTTGAGCACGAGGCCCCCGGTTCGAGTGAGCCCAGAGCTCCCATGCCAGTTGAGTCTGAGCCTTGTGAGACAGTAGCCAGCACGACATCTCTCCTAGTTAGGCCAAGTGCGAACTGGGATGAGGACCCCTGGATCCTTCACGTAAATGGCTCCTCAAACTAGTAGGGCAGCGAAGCCAGAATAGTTCTACACGGCCCAAGTGGCACGAAATTGGAGTACGCACTACACTTCAAATTCGTGGCATCCAACAATGAAACAGAGCATGAAGCGTTGATAGCTGGACTAGCTATAGCCAGAGAAGTAAAAGCCAAGCATATCATCATCTGAAGCAATTCTCAGCTTGTGGTCAACCAAGTAACAGGAGATTACGAAGCTCGTGAACCAACCATGATTGCCTACTTAGCCAAAGTAAGAGAGGCTCTGCTCAACTTCTAGTCACACTTCATCGGGCAAATCCCGAGGTCGGAGAACGCTGAGGCCGACGCTCTGTCCCGGTTGGCCAGCACCAATGATATCGCCATGAGAACTGTGTACATAGAAGACCTGCCTCGACGCATCATGAACTCCGTCTATAAGACTATGTTGAGAAGGCTTTCCTTAGTTCATCTATAAGACTATGCTGAGCAGGTCAATCCTGCCTCGGCGCACCTGGATCTCTGGACTATGCTGAGAAGGCTCTCCTTAGTTCGCAGGCACCGCTTGCTGGTGACGAAGTGGGACGTGAAAGCTTGCGCGAACTGTGCCCAACTTCTTATCGATCTAGGTGCAAGGTTGCGATACCATGTGCAGGCCACTCCTCTAAAAGTGGTGGAGAAGGCCACGCACATGCAAGACTCACTAGCCCTCGCCAGATGCATCTGTGACTGGAAAGCATCTACATGATCATTCGGGTCGAACAACCTGCCATATTTATCGAGAGGGGGGAGTTTGAAGTCCTTGGGCATTGGAACAGTCAGGAGCTCAGGAGACACGGGGGATGGAACAGAAAGGAGGGGAGCTTTTACTTTACCCGAGCTTACCTCTTCCCTGCCTCTGAGTTCGGGCAGGTTGTGGGTGGTGGTTCGGCGAGCTCGGCGACGACGTCTTTGCTTCTTGGCGGGCTCCGCATTGGTGCTGCTCACCTCCGTGCTATCAGGGATAGTTTGCGCAGGAAGCAACTCGGGTTGCTGGTGATGGCTGCGAACAGAGGGGTTCTGCTTAGGGTCTATAGCTAGGATCTCGAACCGGTTCTCCATAAGTGGGGCTTCGAACTTTGATTGTTGGAGTGATGCAGACCTGGCGAGTTGGGATCCTCCCGACCTGGCTGCCCGCGGCGAGACTGGAGTGGCTGGTCTTCCCTTTTTGCCGCGGGAGGAGGCTTGGATTTTAGGGGGGTTCTGAGAAGCCTCTTCTTGGTGAGAAGGGCGTTCATCCTGGCGACGAGACCTAGCTTGTCGTGAGGCTGGGTGCCGATGAGGGAGTTGAGGCTGAGGCTGAGGCTGAGGCAGCTGAGGGAACTGCTGCTGATAGTGATACTAAGAAATATGATGCAGCACCTGCTACTGGTAGAGTTGGTGTTGTTGAAGCTGCTGCATCTGGGCTTGCATGGCCCGCATGCACTACATCAAATCGAGTTGGTTCTGGCCGATCACTAGAGGGACAACAGTTGGTTCAGCGAATGTTGTCTTAAAAGAGGGGGGAAGGGAAACACACATAAGCGCCACTGCTCGTGGTACATTCAGGCTAGGGACTCCGTCCACCGAGAGGGGGATGGTGAACTGCCCAATACAGACCACGGGAACCTGGAGTTGTTTCCTGGCGATGTCCATCTCCATGCTACGTTCGACGTTGCTTGAAGGAACCATGGATGCTAAGTCTTAAAAGGTAGTTGCAGAAACTGAGGGGAGGCTTTTGAAGTCGTTTCCACAGACGACGCCAAATGATGGTGTGCGGTCCGATCACTCCTAGCTGGCGGGCACGTGGCTCCTAGGTGGTACCTGAGATGGAGAAGATGAGGAATTCCCAAGAGGCTTGCCTAGCGGGAATACTCCCACGCTTAAGTTAGAGGTTTGTGAAATATGCAAGGAGAGTAAAGGAGGCTAAGAGTGCAGATAGCGCGAGTATTAGAAAATTTACCTCTGCCCTTTGGGATTGGGGCTACTTATAACAGAACTCTGTCGAATCAGACCCACCTACTTCTGTCAGGGCAGGTATAACCGCCACTGTCGTCCTATCATAGCCGTTATAGCCAAGGCTGAGGTGGAACGTCCGGGGCCGTCATTGCAAGGTACGTACTTGTCAGATGTAAGACATCTTCCAGAGGTGGCGGGCACGACACTATAAAAAAAAGACGTGATCGTAGTCTCTAGGTTTGTTGGGCACAGTTGTCAGGCAAGAGATCTTCCTGTGATATGTCGAACTGCTCTTTTGTGAGCTACCCTGCAAGTGGCGAGCTGCTTGTGGCAAGCTACACTGAGTTGCCTGTGGCAAGCTACACCAGTGGCACTGACCCGAAGTGTCTTTACCTCAGGGTGACTAGAGGCAGATCGGGGCATTCCTTCTTTGGGAGTGGCCTAGAACCCACTGGGAGGAGCTCGAGCATTAGGAAAAGTTAGGAGGCCCTGAGCTCGGAGGCAGCTCGGAGCACTTCAGCCTTGGGAAGAAGATGCAAGGCAAACGACTCTTGGCGAGTAGCCTAACCCGCCGAGTTGTCAGATTAAACTTGATGAGCCCTTCTCACCGAGTTTTTGTTACGCTTACTGTGCTGTCACGCTGAGTCATCGCTTGAACAAGGTCATACCCACGTGTCCCCGTGCTACGAGGTCGGGCCAAATCACCCTCCATCCATACCTAAAACGTCTAAGGCATTCAACTAATCCAAATTCACCCAATAGATCTGTTGATGAGGCATGCTCGCTTTTGGCAAAATTCTAATAGATGCAGCCCATAAACCTAGCCTGAAACAGTGTAAAGTTAAACCCGAGGTCCGGCCCCGGTCTACTACAGAAAGTTCTGAGTTTTTGTACATAAGCCTAATGATATTTCAAATTCTGTACTGTTTAATACCCAGGGTGCTGCAAATCTTGGTATTGGGATTACAATGCCTACCGATTACAATTTGTGGATGACCCCACATGTCCCAAAGAAGCCCTTCAAATTGGTGTGTTTATATGAATAATCTCTTCTTGGCAGAGCTATAAGTAGAAATTTGAAATGCCAAGTTTTATTAAATATCAGACAATTGATTGATTGATTCTACAGTTTCATGAAAGTCTCGAAGTCAGATGCCACCATTAGCAGGATAGAAATACTGTGAAAGATGGGTTTGACCTCTCTTTCATGGTGTTAGGGAATTTTTACTGTTTGAAACTGCCAAATTCCATCTCAGGTTTTTTAATGTTTTAACCAACTCAAGAAATTCCATTTAAGCAACAAGAAAGAAGTTAACCAACTGAAAGAAATTCCAGAAACAAATCGGTTTACTTCTCTTTGTATAGCGTTTATGGTTTTCACAGAATCCAAAATCCAAAACAGAATCTTCACCTCCCTTCACTCACCTCTTACAACTTACAAGCGAAGAAGGAGACTAACAAACCTCTGTTCTCAACTGGAGCTGCTACTGATAACCCTGGCACCAACTCGGTCCAGTTTGCTCACCACAGCAGAAGCCTTCAAATTTCCGTCATTCATGAAAGCATCCACCATTCGATACCCAATCTCCCTCCCCCTCTCTTCATCGTTCGTCACCGCCACCGCAGTAGGCCCGGCCCCACTAATCGTGCATCCAAACGCCCCAGCCTCCATTGCTGCCTTCTTCACCGCTTCCATTCCAGGAATTAGTGGCGCCCGCTTTGGCTCCACAATCTTGTCCGACGACAATGCCGAGCCTAATCCCCTCAAGTCCCCCTGCAACACCGACGCCACCAGCGCCCCTGCTTTGCTGCAATTCCATACGTGATCCGACATTTGGATCTCCTTTGGCAACACCGCTCGCATCTTCTTCGTCGGAGCTTCAAATTCCGGGCTTACCAGAACGAAATATAGCTCCTTTTCCGTCGGAAATGTCAACCGGATTATGTCCAGTGGTTCGTAGCTGCGAATCAGCACAAACCCTCCCATAATCGCCGGTGCTACGTTATCAGCGTGATAACCGGAGACCTTCTGCTCTGAGTCAAGCCCAGCGAGGACGAGCTCTGACACCGGCAGTTTCCCGCCAAAAATCTCGTTAACGGCTACGGCGGCGGCGGCGGCACTTGCGGCGCTCGATCCCAGGCCACTTCCTAGGGGTAGTCCTTTTTCGAGGGAGAGTGAGAGACCGACGGATCGGATTCCGAGCCTTCTCATTACGGAGATGGCGGCGATTCCGGCGCAGTTCCAGAGGGGGTTCTTGCTGAGCTTCTTGACGCTAGTTCCGGTGCCATGGATGTCGGAGATTGAGATTTCGCCGGGGCAAACATCTGGATCGACGCGCAAGTTGACGAAATCGCCGAGTCCGTCGACGGCGCACCCGAGGAAATCAAAGCCAGGGCCGAGGTTTGCGATGGTCGCGGGTGCAAATGATTTGACGGAGGTGAAGACCGGTTCTGGTTCGGCTCTCAGCTGAGTTGAGTTCAGGGTACTGTTACATCTGAAAGTTGGGACGCGGGGGGTGGAGGTATCGTATCTGCAACGGTTGGTTGAAGGAGTGATGGAGATGGATTTGAAGTGAGAATAGTTGCAGATCGCCATTGATGGATGAGACGCTGTGAAAGAGGTTTCAGTGTGCGAACTGCGAATGTGTGAGAGTGACGTAGGGTTAGGGCTTTAAAGATGGAGTAGAAGAGAGAATCAAGTCGAGTTGGTGCTCACGCCTGACTGCTGCAAACGTGAACGAATGATTTGTCGGGGCCTGCGGCTGCGGGGGCTGATGTAATCCGATTAAAGGACGGGCAAGAATCCGATTATAGGCAGAAATCGGTTCAGTTTATCGGGTCTAAAAGTGGTACTGGGTAACGGATTCCAGTTTCCACCACGCGATTGAGCAATGAACATTCCGTATTCTGTGATGTACACTCATGAGTCATGACTCACCTCCCAAATCGTAAAGGAGTTTAGTTGGATCATGGATGGTAGCGTCATGGGCCTGGGCACCACGGGGAACCCAGCCGGCCAGGCCCAATCACGAAAGGACAATACAAACAGCCTTGTATTTGCCCAAGAAAGAAAGATCCTTGTTTATGTTTTGTCCTCTTGTAATTTGACACGTCGCCATTTGCACACAACTGAGTGGACTGGACGCAAATAGGATTGCAATTAAGTATTGCTTGCTTTTTAAACTCAGTTTCTCACATTTGGGATTCTTTCTACTATATAAAGAACAATTGCTGCTGTCCCTGTGGCCATGAGCTCGTGAGATTACAAAAGAACGAGACTAGCCTTTTGATTTATTGCTTCGTTTAGATAAAATAATTAAATAATAAATAAAATGTTTGAGGGTATGGTAGTCATTCCAATTTCAGTTTCCATTCAGCCAATTCAGCTGTCATCTTTGTCTCTTCAATGCCCGTTTGAAGATTCAATTGATCTTGAAGGCACTCTATATAAGCTATTCAAAGAGGTTGAAGCGTACAGCTTTTCAAATGACTGATTGACATCTGATAAGGGCTCTCTAATTTTTCCACCAAATATAGCTTATAAGATGTCTATGTTAGGTCCATCTTGGAAAGCTAGAAGCTTCTCTTCAGCCTCTCAAACAGGCACAACTCTAATCAATAATTCATCATCATCATCATCAGCCTAATCCCAACTAGTGGATAAGTAATCCACTAAAGGAAAGGAGCTTACAACATTGGTGTTGATTTATTCAAAGCAATAAGTCATTTAATTCAGCCATTTCAGCTGTTACCAAATGATCCCTTGTTACCTCTACCCATAACCTGGTGTATATGCAAATAGCAATGAATGTCACATGTGGTATGAGAGCATACATCATCATCATCGTTATCATCTTCAAAGCTTTATCCCAACTAGTAACTAGTGAGTGGATAAATAATTACATAGTCAAATATTTAAGGGTACAGTAATCCACCAAACGTGCTATTCAGCCATTCGTATTGATTTATTCAAAGCAATAAGCCATTTCAGCTGTTATCAAACAACTTGTTATCCTGGCCCTAACCACTGGTGTATATGCAAATAGCAAATTAGCAATGAGTAGGTCACCTATGGTATGACACAGCCAATAGACTATAGTGGTTGATCAGAACCATTGATATGGATGCTTGTGTTCTGAACAGGGCATCTGCAAAACTTGAGCCCCAGGTTTTCAATTATCCTAAACTTCATCTATTTTGCATAATCATTTACCAGCAGAAACATAATATATCAATCAAACATATTGCAACAGTTTGGCTATACGTGCACCACATGTACTGATTAAGGTGCAACTTGGGCAAGTTTTGGGTAGAGCATTTGTTAAAATTTGAATGTCCTGACCTGAGAGCCTGGACTTGATGCAGCCTAAATTCTTCAAATCGGGTACTCATTTTAGACCCCCAATGAGTCATGACATTGCGAGGAATATGGAAGCCCAGAGGAGCTGAACTAAGGAATCCAGTTGCCAGATAAAAGCCATTGATATCAGTTGAAAGATTCAACAATGCAAATTGCACTTGCCTACATTTTGTATAGTCAGAAGGAACAGGGAAGAAGAGCTTCAGCAGAAGACAAGGGTCACGGAAAAAAAAAATAACAGTACCAATCCCCCCAAAAGTCACAGCTAACCTATCAACTCTCAAAGACTCTTCAGGAAGAAATCAAGGATTTGATAGAAAAAATGAGAGAAGTAAGAAAATTTTATGAAATTCCTTTAACTTTCTGTTTCTCTTATTTTCTACCAAACCAAATATAGCCCAGGTGATTGCAACTAACCGGATGTTGGATCTCCATGAAAGCTTATTCCTAGAACCATAATTCTCCAAACTTTTGGGTGATATAAATAAGTGAAATCTGCATCAAGTTAATGCATGATCATCACGGCATTGAAGTGTCATTCAAATGTTCAGTTTCCTGCTCTTTCAGGATACCACCAACTGCTGCACGTAGCTTTAGGGTCATAGTCTTGTATTTATATATCAATAATAGTTTATGCAAATACACATTATAATAAGTTCACTGTGTCACTGTAAATATTACCCTTGGACAAATTTAAGAGCACTTGGAGATAATGAACCTTCATTTGTTTGATTGCATCATTTGCAGCTACTAAGATTTAGAAACTGAAAAAGTTTTTCTCCTTCAAGCTTTCAACTGTTTCCTTAAGGCTCTCCTTGAAGGGAATAAAATCGATGCCCAAGCTTTTTGCTTTCTCCTTGCTTACTTGGTATGTTGGCACGTGAGGCTTATCATCTGCACACCTGCCAAGAATGAAGCACCTTTTGTCAAGGAACCATGTACAATTAGACACATTTCCCCCCAAAAAAAGGTGATTTCACCATAAATCTGAATAAGGGAAGAGTTAAAAATGACTTAACAAAAAGGAAAACAGGTCACTTTTACCTTGAAGTGTTCTTGTCCATGAGATAGCAAGCCTCTTCAGTTTACCAAAAGTATGTGTGCCAGACATGACATACCATGACAATGTCTGGGTTTGGGAGGTGTCAGATCCATCAAATTCATGTATGCTTTTTTTATCAAATAATAACTCGTTCATATTGGTTGGTTAAAGTTTCAATAATTGGTTGTCCAGGGACTTGGGAGGGGTAGGATGAATGGATACCTAACCTTCGACATTATTTTTTTGCACAAACTGGCCCCTTTCAGGCTCAAATCCATCTTCTCATGCCTGTCAGCCTATGATTTTACCATTACACCTAGCAAGTACCCCTAATTGGCCATGCACCTAACACAAATTTTTAATCAGAAGTCTAAGATTGGAGATATAAAAGGCCATTACCCAATGCTGGTCCCAATCATTATTGAGAGGGGTGGACTGGATATGGACTTAATCTTTGGCATTTTATCACAAAGTGGCCGCTCTTAGTCTCAAACCCACATATCTCTAGCGTCACAGTCTAAGACGTATCATTGCACCGAGCAAGAAAGAAATGCCAATACAGAACTATGCTTCATATTATAGTTATCATCTGACAAGTTAATGATTTTCTTAAATCAATAATGAAGTGCATATAAAATAATTTTTTCCACCCTAAAGTGCATATAAAATATTGAATATAGGTTTCTTGAGTCAGGCATTATTTCTCCAATGTATGTGTCCACGTATTGTATAAATTGGTGGATCAATCTTTAGTCCAATTTTGAAGAAAAAAGGATTTAATCCCTAGACTTATACCTACACCCAACATCCACAACCAAACCCAAGTAACATAGGCTTGGAGGAGATGCCATCTAAGTCTTGTATATCATTTATTACCAAGAATTTGTGCTTTATGCACAATGGTGATAGCAGAAAAAAAGCTTTAGAAACTGCTGACTGCAGAGGGTCTTTAACTTATGCTATCCTAAATCAAAATTCACTGAAGTAATTGTCCTGCTAAGAAAGCTTGTTCAGCATTATATCCCGACTTAAGTGAACAAAAAGGGGATAGGGATGCTCAATCCCCCTTCCTATGTTGATGAATGAAATCTCTTGAAAGCAATTATAAAGCCGCCATATGAACTAGGGGTAAAAAAAATTGAACAAAAAATTTTGGTTTTAGCTTATTTGGTTTTCATTTTGGTTTTCCCTCTTAGGCGTACGTTTAATTTGGTTTTGGTTCATCCTGTTTGGTTTTAAACTAAATAGACCAAATGCTCATCCCTAATATAGAAAGGAGATGCATATCTATTTTCTCCATCACAACATGAGATTCTTGATTTCCTAACATGGTCAAGGATCATAATAAAAATAAAGTTTGATATATCTCCTTTGAAACTTACTTGTTAGGGAGGTGGAAAGAAGGGAAAAGCTCATGTAGAATCTTCACAACCCCTGAATAATGAACAACACTCTCAACTAAGCAATATCTTCCACTGGCTGAAGGAATCTCAAATGCCTGAATATGTGCATTCGCAACATCTTTAACATTAACCCATCCAAGTGTTGCATTGGGATATGTATTTGCACCTGCAATGTACAAAATTTCGGGAACAATAATAATGTAACCAGAAGCAAAGGCATTTTAATGAATTATTTAGTATTTACTTCTCTTACCCATTAGAGAAAGTAGGGGCTCAGGGTGGGAGGGGAATTTCTTGAAATTGGAATGAAAGGGGAAATAAAAACATGCAAAGTTGTGTTCCAATATTTTACAAAATGTTTGATTGTATGTGTGTAGAAAATATTCTACAGGTCAATTATAAGCCTTTCTAACTTCTAAGGGTGTCATTGTTGAAAGTGATTTTCTTTATAGATTCTTGTTCAGTGGTATACTGGCATCAAGGGAATGTCAAAACATACTTCAGGTCAGGGAAGTTACCTATAAAGAAAAATTATTTTGGGCTAAATCATGGTATGGATCTGAATTGTAAAAGTGAAAAAAAAAGTTCTTTGAGCAGCCAAAGAAAATATATTTTAAACACATTGTACAAATGTATGCAGGTGTGGGTTACAATGTAAACCACAGAGCCCCAAGAATTAACACAAAAAGGAGAATAGGTGGCTGCTCAATGGTGTAAATGGGGTCTCCCAAACAAAATATACAGAAGAAACCATCGAGTTGGTAATGATATGTGCCAAAATAGCACCCTCCTTGAGAAAACCATTCTTGTGAAACTATTTGCTAAAAAATTGACTGATCTTGGAAGCCAGTGAATGAAGAAAAACAGGGGTGCCAGAAAAAAAAAAGAAAAACAGGGGTAAGGAATGATTTCTACACTGCTTTGATACTGGCAGTCGCATTAGAATCAAACTGAATATGAAGAAAAAGAAATGGTCAAGATGAAAAAATTATTATGTTATACAAGTTATAAATTTCATGAGAAGCTCCAATTGATCAGAACAAAACCATTCTTGTTCACATCTGTTTTCCTAGGCAGAAATTTTAGGCAATTTAATTGTTGTATTTTGCACTTGTTTAGGGCTGTTGGAGTATATTTGCATATTAAGATGAAGAATGTAAGGGAGTGAGCTTACATTTAACTAATTTCAAAATTGCTTCTGCACTTGTATTAAGTGTTGGCTGTAAAAGATGGCCAATGACCATTGCTGGATTTATTGTAACCATGTCAATCCCATTTTCTTTTGCAAATTTCCAGGCTGCAGCCTCAGCCAAGGTCTTCGAAAGTAAATACCAAGCCTAAGAAAAGCCAATAAATTTATGAAGTAGCATTTCAGAGAAGATATAGTGGAATTCTGTTAAATAAGTGCTATTGGAACCCAGAAACAAGAGGGATAAAAAACCAGTGTAGACACATATATCAACATATGATGATTCCAGAAGCTCAACCTTTTTGTATGTAAAAGTGATAATTCTAACTTAAAAAATTTTGGTTAAAAATCAATCAAAACATTAGTACAATTGTACAACTCAAATAAAATCAAATAACAAAATAAATCCTAATAAAGATTACAACCCAAAACATTTTTTAAGGTAAGAATAAAATTTATTAAAAGAAAAAAGAAGTTACAAAGAAAGGTGATTTGAGAGATTGTACCAAAAAAGAAAACACCTGAGAGAGATGACAACCCCACAAAATCAACCCTAGGCAGGCACCAACTTACTAGTTACTACCACTCGCCAATACAAATTCAGGCCTTTCATCCACCCTACCCTTACAACATTACCCCGTCCTTGACACAAACAGATAAAATACACATGCCCTACCTAAACCCCAAAAGCCCCAAAACCCCAAATTACACCAAGAGAATATCCCCACAGTTGAGAAGCCCCCTTTCAGCCTGGTGAATACCTTTGACATCTGAATCTGATGCTGATTCTTTTGACTTTTAAAATGCCTAACTACATTAGGACCTTTGTTAGCTTCAAACTCCCAGAACCATTCTCTCCCCTCTCTGATGCCAATGCCTTCTCTACTTTCTCTCCCCCTCCTTCACATTATCACCACCAACTCCCTCTATGATTAGCATTTCTTTGCTCACCATATTGTCATAAATAAGATCATTCCATCAGAAAACCCATATCATTACTGTAAATTGGCCACAACTTGCTTAAATCATGCTGACATTGCATGTTCCTGGGATTTTTATCTGGGTAATCAAGAAACCTTTCTAATTAAAGCAGAGCCTGAACAACTTGTCCAACAAACAACCTGAATGAACCCATCAATCACAACCTACAACAATAAGACCCAGCAAAAGCTGCTTCTGGCCTACAACCTTCTAAACTGGAGGTGGTAGGAGATATCACAGTTGATAAGGTAGGCCAGATACATCCTTGGAATTCAGACACCATTCAAGAAGATAGGTTTCTGGCCTGCAACTTGAATCTCTTATTGAGTTATCAGGAGACTAATGTACCTATTGATTCACTTGCAAGGAAAGGTGTGGATTGGGTGGAGTTCTATTTGGGACCTGCCCTAGAGGGGTAGGTTAAGGGACAAGGTATGAGGTAAGAAGGGTTAGGGGAGCTGAAGGTCTTTTAATGGTGCATAATCCAGATACCAGTTACAGAATGCTGCTATTTATTGTACAGATTCATCTTCATTCTCTGATTAATAAAATTCTCATGGATATGTTAATGTTTTTAAAGAAGAAAGTTGCCTTCAATCTACCTCAGTAACATAAATGGAAACCTCAACAACTTAATATGATATTCTGTTTTGACAAGCATCAAAGATTTATTAAAGTGAAACAATATTATATGTAGGTTTTCAAAGCCTCATTATAGAAGATTCCAAGACTACTATCTTCTGGTAAGAGGGGAAAGGCTAGGACCTTGGCCACACAAGATAATTCTTTTAGACCCCTCAGTCAGCCAATTCCCTTGCTAACTCATTAACCAAAGAAGCTGTTACTGGAGAGGCTACAATGAGGGGAGAACATTCACTGGGTAAACAAATTGTTTATGAATTGTTAACCTTGTGGGGCTCTAATTGGATAGGGGGAGTAACTTAGGCCAACTTCAATGTATTATAGAAACTGTACATTTCTTAAAAACCCCTACTGTATAGTTTGATAGCACCAATAAGATTACTAATTACCGATAAAAAAGGGAAATATGCCCTATATTTATTGAAGGAAACTACCAAGTCCAAAGTTAAACCAGTGCGTACTCTATAAGATCCCAATTACAAAGTGGATGCTAGTGAAGGGGAACTTATTAAATACAAGGACATTATCAGAGGCTTATTAAAAGTTCTATATCTATGTGACTTGACTGAACATATCATAGGTTGCTAGCACATTCAGCTACTAATTCATGCACTAGCTATATAAATCCCTCATGTTGAAGAAAGTGAGAACCTTGTTGTTTTTGAAACTAGAAAGCTACCTTTGGTAAAGGGATATTGTATGTTAATCATGGTTCATGGGCATATTAGGTTGAAGTTTATAGTGATGTTGATTGGGCTAAGTCTGTTGACGAAGGTGTTCAACATTTGACAATTGCACTTTCACTGGTAATAATTTGGTGACCTGAAAGTGTGTAAGACTAGCGATCAAAAAAGAAAAGTGTAAAACAATTAATCATGGTGCAATCAAGTTCTTATCTCCTTAAAAAAAATAAAAGAAAAAGAAAAGTGATCAGATACTAAAGAAAATATCAAAATGAAGGGAGAATATTTACACACATTTGACTCCTTACAAAATTCTGGATCAGAAAACCAAGTTTCATCAACAACCACGTCAGGATTTCTAGGTTTTCTATTGTACGCAACTGCGGCCATTGATGATGTTACAACCACCCTTTTAACAGATGAAGCTTTTTTGCAGGAACCAAGAACGTTAAGAGTTCCCTTTACTGCAGGGTCAATTAATTCAGCCTGAAACACAGAATGAAACAGAGACGGAACACTCATTTATTTTACATAAACAAAAGAACGGCATCATGGCACAACAATGAACAAGTAAAATTATACAAACTTAAAATAGAAAGTCCATATAAGCATCAATCAAAATATCGTTAGCACCACTGGAGGGGGATTTGAGATTTTATAGAATACCACTTTGTTAACAAAGAAAGTAAGAAGTTAAATCTAAGGCATATGATGAGATTTATCATAAATTAGGTACTAAAGAAGGAGAAAAGAAAATGTGATTTATAAACTAACAAAGATGAGAGAAAGGAAAGGCAAAGATTTAAACCATGTCAGGTGCGCTAAAGAGAGTCTTGGTAATAGATGAGGAAATCAAAGAAATGTGGAAAAAATTAGTTTGAAAAAATATTAAATGAACATGTATAGGGAGTTAATGGGGGAGAGATTAGCAACTCTAATTTTAATAGTGTTAAAAATAATATGCACCTTCATAAAACTAGAATTACTTAGGGAGGCACTAAATAAGATGAAGAGAAAGGCATTTGGACCTGATGAGATTCCAATAGAACTGGGAAAATATATGGAAGAGGTAGGCTTATAATGGCTGACTAAATTATTCAATAAGGTAATAAAATAAAATAAGATACCTGTATAAAAAAGTGGTGCGAGCCAAATATGCTAAAAGGAATTTATGGTGGGATTTGGGGGCTTCAAACCAATCCTATGGGTGCTCAGCTTGGAAAGGAATTGAAAAGGCATATAACATGTTTGGGGAGCGCATCAAATTCTGGAAGGATGTTTGGTGTGGAGAGAGATCCTTGGCTGAGAGTTTTGCAGCCCTGTTTGAAATTGCAATGGACAAGGAAATCAAATTTGCTGATTACTTGCAGATCCAAGATGATTACGTGGTCTGGGCTACACAATTCAGAAGGAATTTAAATGATTGGGAAGTGGATGAGTGGATGGGGTTACTACAGCAGTTGTATAACATACAGGTGGAGGCTGGCAGGTCTGACAGAAGAGTTTAGAAGTGGGAGAAATCTGGAGTTTTCACAGTTAAGTCCTTTTACAAGGTATTGGACAATGCAAAAGGACAACCAGTCATAGCTCACATCATTTGGAGTAAAACTGTGCTTCAAAAATTTCTCTCTTTGTATAGTCCTCCTACCTTAAAGAATACTCACAAGTGACAACCTGGCACAGAAAGGATTTGTGTTAGATTCAGACTGTTGTGTATTGTGTGAAGGATGGTGGGAAACAGTAGATCATCTTTTTCTGCATTGTATTTTCTCTAGTGGGATTTGGAACAGAGTTTCAGGTTTATTTGAAGTTCAAAATCATTGCCCAGGATCAATTGAGGGGTTTGTTAGAGGCTGGAGGGTGGAAGGGCTGAGCATAAGAGGAAAGATGATTTGGAATATTACCCCAGCAGTGGCATTTTGGTGTCTTTGGCCAGAGAGGAATGCAAGAGTCTTCAAAAACAAGTCTAGTTCCGCTGATGCTTTTTTCAGAAAATTTTGGGAAAGATGTATTCATGGTTGGCTGGTCATAGGTTGTTTAAGGGAGTAGGTTTTGATTCCTTTTTTGTAAATGACAATCTTTTTGTAAAGGGTGGGGGGTCGAGGTCAGAGGGGACAGATTTTTAGGGCCCCCGAGTATAGCATCTTGCTGTATTTTGTTCATATTAATACATTTATACTTTACCTTCTCTCAAAAAAATATCATTCTTTAATTTAGATCTATGAAGTCTCATTGTTACAAATAAAAAAAGATCCATTTTATTTATGCACAAAAATGCCAAATGAGGGGACAACCAAAGAAAAGTCTAGAAAGTCTAGCAGGGAACTGTAAACAAATCTCATTACGAAGATGAAAGATTAATAATTAAAATAACAAAGGGTAATAAACAAAGCAGGTTCAGAACATTAATGCCTAATCAAATTAATAAAGTGAAACAAACAACTACAGCTAGTATGGCAGAATTAGTATTGGAAAAAACCTGTGGATCTGTGACATTATGATAAAAAGGAGATGCTGTATGGAAAACAGCTTCACATTCTTCAACCACAGAATCAAATGATCCTTCCTCCAATAAATTTGCTTTGAACAAATGAAGTCTTTCCTTTGCTCCATCAAGAGCACGTAAGTGTGCAGTCTTTTTTGGATCATCTGTAAGAAGAGTACAGAAAAAAAAAAAAAAAAAAAAAAAGACCAGCACCCTCAGTCTGTTACTGACTTGCTGTTACATTAACGACCTCCATAACATTTAATGTTCCACAAGTCTTCAAGTCACATATTAAAAGCAGTAAAGTTACTAGAAGGCATGTTATCAGTATGTCATTCCTCAGAACTTCCACAGAATGAATTTAATAAAATTTCATAATCATTATAACTAAATCCCAAACTGGGTATTTGGAAATTTGATCCAAATGAACTGGACAAACTTGCCCTTTCTATTTAATCCCTTGCAACCGTCGGCACTCCTTACTTACCGGAGCAACCGATAGAGAAGAAATCCGAGCCTATAAGACAAGTTCCTCAACTGGGTACCACTCCCCTCTCCCACAAACAAGTAAGTAAATAGCGTAATAATCCTAAAATGGGTATGCCGATGTTCTTGTCCATAATTGAAGTAGAAGATGAAGTAAAACTAGTTCAGGGCCTAACGAATTTACAAACAAAAACAAAAGAACCCCAAAGTGGAAACCAATAGAATCTCTGTTGCAGAAACATGAATAATAGATGGTAAGAGTGGCTATTACTGACTTGGGTCGCGAACTGAAGCTTTGACGGTGTATCCTCGCTGAAGCAAGAGCTTCACCAGCCATGAAGCAATGTAACCAGAAGCTCCGGTGACACAGACGAGCTTGCCGGCACCACTCATTTTCTTTGATGCTTGATTCTTGACGCCTGACTCCGATATTTATTTAGGGAGAATGATCGATAACCTCAGGATCATAATTGATGTTTAGGGAGAATGATCGATAAGCTCAGGGTCAGAATTGATGTCGGTTCGAAATTCATGCCGATTCACGATGAGTATGAATGCATAGAATGTGTAAGATGTTAAAAAGGCCGACGGCGGAGACCGAATCCTGAAGCGTGGCAGAAACGCATTCTGTCAGTGTCAGTTGTCAGTCGTTCCCTTGGCATCTGCGCCCCAGCACATCCCAACCGTGTACTGTGAATATCTCCAAATAGGGCGCGCTTTATGGGGCGCCAATGTGGCCGTTTATCTCTTACGGCTTGAAAATGCGGTACTAACATCTGCAGTGTTGGATTCGGATCCTTCTCGATGCAGGTGTATGGGATCCAACGTCCCAACGCCGCGTGGCAGGTTAATTTGCTTAACTTTCACTCTCAAAAATTAACTGGCACCTTTTGTCGGTGGATAATAATGCCACGTTTCACATTTTGTTAGAAACCGTGCTCTGATAACATGGATGACGTGGTTATATTATTTACTATCAAAAGGAGCTTTTTCTCCTTTTAAACTTGAGTCTTGATATTCAAAGCCGTTTGAATTGGAATGTTATTTGTCTAAACCATAATTCACCAACTTTGGGAATACAAAATTGCTTTCATGAATATAAAATTTGTTTCAAGCTTCAAAGAGATAAGTTCATATCTTGCTTTTTTTGACTTATGAAAACTGGATTCTTATCTATACCATCTTTTTCTGTTCATGAAGACAAACTGTTATGCCCTCATGAATATAATTCACCAACTTTGGGAATACAAAATTGCTTTCATGAATATAAAATTTGTTTCAAGCTTCAAAGAGATGAGTTCATATCTTGCTTTTTTTGACTTATGAAAACTGGATTCTTATCTATACTATCTTTTTATGTTCATGAAGACAAATTGTTATGCCCCCAAATCTTGTTAATACAATGGCAAAGTTTCTTGTGACTCAAGAAACAGAAAGGAAATCTGGAAATATCAACTACCATGGTTGACACTTGTAGAGAAGATGGGCCGAATAGCCCATAGGTTGTTTATTCTTCTTGTTATTTTGGGCCCATCTTGTCAATATTAAGTTATTTTTTAAGTTCTTCGTAAATTCTTGTCCAATTAAGGGCCTCCTTATAATTACTCAAATATATCTAATAAAACAGTGTTAGAGGCTGAGATAGAGACAGTTCGAAAACTCTTCTCAGAAACCTCATTGCTGAAAAACACACGTCTCCTCTCCTCTCTTTAGTTTCAACATGGTATCAGAGCATATCTAAACTTGAACGTCCTAGGGCTAGAGGCTTAGTCACATACTGCCTGATTCTTGGAAGTCATTGGACGAGCCTAAGACTAAAATCTCTTGGAGAAGGGGTTCGGTGACCAGGAAGAATCAGTGAAGAAGAAAAAAAAAGGGGAAGGGGAACTGCTCGGTTCTATTTTTGAAGCTCGACTGTGTTTGGACTGTTGAAGCTCAAACTGTAAGTTGTGCTCAGTTTTCTGGTTCTGTTTTCCATTACCTTCGACTGTGTTTGGACTATTGAAGTGTCCGAAAATCCTAACTGTTCTATACTACCTTCAACTGCATTAAATCTGGTTTAACCCAGAAATTTCTGGGTTGTTTTTTCTCTTATTCTTGGACTGTTAAAACCTGCCGAAACATCCTTGTAACAAGGATGTGTATTGTTACTCTTGTTCGGCTGTTTTAGAGGATTGTACAAACAGTTTTTGGAGTCTTTTCTCTTCCTTGACAGTGGAGTTGTCTCTATTGCTCACATTATGTTTGTGAAAAGGCCTATTTGGTATCAGCAATACCGATTGGTATTTACTCTTCTTGGCTGAGTGTACAACCTTGAAAAGGTACTTCGGCTGAGTGCACAGTGCCTAGGAGTTTCTGATTACTTCTTGAAGCCTGAACTTAGTGTGTTGCCTCGTGGTCGGCTGAACTCAGTGTGTTGTCTCCTTGTGGTCGGCTAAACTCAGTTATTACTTGTTCTTATCCAGCATACTTGTAGAAGTCATCTGAAATCATATTTGGAGTGTTTACATGATGTACTCCTCAGAGTTTGAAAACAAAAGTGGTGCTGAATATGGACTGGGTCAGGGGACTCTAAGTGATTCCTTATTGACTGTGACCACAGTTAAACTAGATGGAACTAATTATCTGGCATGGTCACAATCATTAAAGATTCATGTTTGTAGTAAAGGAAAGTGGGGGTTTATTTTCGGGAGTAAAAAGGCTCCCCCAGAAGATGATCCATTCTACGAGAAGTGGATGCAAGAAAATTACACGGTCATTGGGTGGCTTGTGAACTCAATGTAGCCACAAATCAGTCAACACTACCTATAGATGAATTCAGCAAAAGAAATTTGGGACAGCGTTGCAGAAACCTATTCCAAAAAATTCAATGTGGCCCGGTCATATAAATTGAGAAGTGATGTAAAAAATTTAAGGCAAGGAGAGAAACCTCTTGTTGTATATTTCCCAACCCTGAAATCCTTATGGCAAGAGATTGACCTAATAGAAGCTATAATTTGGAACACCACTAATGATGCAGAGACCTACAGAAAATTGGTTGAAAGGAACAGGGTTTTTGAGTTATTAATTGGACTAAACACGGAATATGATATCACAAAACATAATATTCTTTCAAAGGAGTGTGTATCTTTGTCACAAGCTTATGCATTGGTGAGTAGTGAAGAGAGCAGAAGGGCTGTTCAGGTTCAAGGGACTGATATTAATGATCATTTTGCCAATATGGGGAATAAACCTAAAGGGAATGTTGGAACTTCTAGTGGCACAGGAAAGAAAGAAGTTGTATGTGAGTACTGCAAGAGGCCGAAGCACACCAAAGACAAGTGCTGGAAGTTACATCCTAATCTTGTTCCCATAAGGTTTTAGAAAAAATATGATAGTAAAAGATCAAGAAGTGCAAATGTAGCTGTCGGGCCAGATAGTGAAGAGATGTCTGCTTCCGCACAGTTGGCAGCCATGAGAGCAGAATATGAAAAGTTTGGGAAGATGATCAGTCAGCTGAGTGATGTGACCTTTGCTACCGACCCTTCAGGAAATTCTACTACTTCAGCATTTGCTCATTCAGGTATAAGGGCTTCTGCTAATCATGCTACCTCTTCAGGTAATCTCAAGATCCCTTGGATTATTGACTCAGATGCTTTTGACCATATGACCAATCTATCTACCTTGTTTGTTTCATATGACTTACTTCCTGGACGTGATAAAATCACTTTAGCTGATGGTTCATTTTCCCCTATCTCTAGTAAGGAAACCATCAAGGCTATGGATTCCTTGTACCTCCCTTCTGCCCTTCATGTACTTAAACTAAATACAAATTTGTTGTCTGTGAGCAGTTTAACCAAGTCACTAAACTGTTGTGTAACCTTTTTTCCTTCCTACTGTGTTTTTCAGGATCTAGAGTCTTAGAAGGTGATTGAGAGTGACCATGAGGCGAACGGAATATACCTGCTTGATACTCCGGGACAATGCACTGATCATCTTGGAAATGTTGCTCTTGGATCTGTCTCTTCAGAGTCTGTTAGTCGGATTATGTTGTGTCATTGTCGTTTTGGTCATCTGTCTTTTTCGGCTTTGAATCATCTATTCCCTGAACTGTTTAAGGGAATTAGTCTGTCCAGTCTTCATTGTGAGTTTTGTGAATTGTCAAAGCATTGTAGAAGCAAGTATCATTTTGAGAAATAAAAGATCTTCTGTTCCTTCTAATATTGTGCATTCTAATGTGTGGGGGCCTTACCACTTACCCTCCATAGGTGGCTACAAATATTTTATCATGTTTATTGATGACTTTTCACGATTCACTTGGATATTCCTGATGAAATCCCATGATGAAGTTCCAAGACTTGTAAAACAATTCCATGAATTTGTTCTAACCCAATTTGATACCAGGATTAAAATCTTCAGATCGGACAATGCAAAAGAATACATTGAGAAAAACCTATTCTGCTATCTTCTGACATGGGGGTTATTCATCAAAGCTCATGTGCTAGGACCCCGAACAAAATGGGGTTGTTGAGAAGAAAAAGCATGCATATTGTTGAGGTTGTAAGAAGTATCTTATTTGCCTCACACGTTCCTACCAGGTTTTGGGGTGATGCTGTACTTACTGCTACCTATCTTATAAACTGCATGCCATCCAGGGTTTGGGGGTTTAAGTCTCCCTTCACTCTCCTTTATCCGGACAAAGACCTTTTTCCTGTTCCTATTCGTGTCTTTGGCTGCACCTATTATGTACATGTTCCAAGTGTCCAAAGGCATAAGTTTGAACCCAAAGCCCAAAAGTGTATCTTCCTCGGTTATTCCCCCAAACAGAAGGGTTATTGCTGTTTTGATCCAAAGTCTGGCAATCGGTATGTCTCAATGGATGTCACCTTTGACGAGTCTTCCCCTTTTTATGGTTCCTCTCCAGAAAGACATTGTCTACAGGGGGAGAATTTGACACAGGGGTTTGCTCTTCCTCTTCCTGTCCCTGTTGAGTCCCTTGATGTGTCTGCCTCTCCCTCAAATGAATCAAGGTTGGATCAGTCGTTCCATTCTCCTTGTCCCGGTACCCTACCTCCTCGTCCTGTTCTCAATCCCAAGGTGTATCAAAGGCAAAGATCCAGAAATGTGCATGTTGTTTCTCCTACAACACATGAGCCTCCTATACTTCCAGTCACAGAAGAGACAACAAGTACTAGTTCAGCACCTTTGGATTCATCCTTCCCTGACCTTGATATTCCCATTGCTGTTAGAAAAGGAAAACGGAAGTGCACTGCACACTACATTTCCAAGCACCTTTCTTACAGTTTGCTTTCACCTTCATATTTTGCCTATCTCTCTTCTGTTGCTTCTCATCCTATTCCCAGGTCTGTGTTAGAAGCTCTTAAGATTCCAGAATGGAGGGATGCTATGAAATCTGAAATAGATGCCTTATACAAAAATGACACATGGGAAGTGGTGGATTTGCCTGAAGGAAAGGATCCTATTGGTTGTAAGTGGGTATTTACTATCAAATACAGAGCTGATGGCACCATTGAAAGGTACAAGGCCAGGCTGGTTGCAAAAGGCTATACACAGACATATGGGATTGATTATTTAGAGACTTTTGCACTTGTTGCCAAGATGACATCTGTGAGGGTTCTTCTATCTTTAGCTGCTCACTTTGACTGGCCCCTTTATCAATTGGATGTGAAGAATGCATTTCTGAATGGTGAATTACATGTCTCTTCCTCCAGGGATGTATGGAACTGATACAAAAGGGAATGTATGCAGGCTGAAGAAATCTTTTTATGGACTAAAACAGTCCCCTAGAACATGGTTTGAGAGATTTAGAACAGCCCTTGTTAACTTTGGTTATGTGCAGACACAGTCCGATCATACTCTTTTTGTGAAGAGGAGTGGACCTCTGGTAGTATACCTTATTGTGTATGTAGATGATATTGTAGTGACAGGTAATGATGCCTCAGGAATTCAAGATCTAAAATATTTTCTCCATACAGAGTTTGAGATTAAAGATTTGGGGGAATTGAGATACTTTCTTGGCATAGAAGTGGCTCGATCCAAGGATGGGATTCTTATCTCCCAAAGAAAGTATGTTCTTGACTTGCTCTCTGAAACTGGAAAGATGGGTGCTAGACCAACTACTACTTCTATTGATATGAGTCATAAACTCTCAGCCTCAGAAGGGACATTGTTAGAAGACAAAGGAATCTTTCAGAGACTTATCGGGAAACTTTTGTATCTATGCATGACTCGGCCAGATATTGCATATGCAGTCAGTTGCATTAGCCAATTCATGCATGCTCCTCGAGACACTCATTTGGCAGCTGTAGAGAGAATCTTAAGTTATTTGAAGGGCTCCCCAAGAAAGGGTATTCTGTTTGCCAAGCATGGTCATATGAAACTTGAAGCTTACACCAATGATGACTCGGTCGGGAACATTGATGATAGAAGATCTACCTCTGGGTATTACAACTTGGTAGCTAGTAATGTTGTTTTTTGGAGAAGCAAGAAACATTTGGTTGTTGCTCGGTCTTCTGCTGAAGCAGAATACAGGGCCATGGCACATGGGGTTTCTGAATTATTATGGCTAAAATCATTGATGGAAGAACTTGGAGTTGAATATGACAAGCCAATGATGTTGTATTATGATAATCAAGCTGCCATCAACATTGCTCACAACCCAGTGCAACATGATAGAACCAAGCATATTGAAGTTGATCGAAACTTCATTAGGGAAATGGTATCTTCGGGTGAAGTGTGTCTTCCTTTCATCACATCTGAAGAACAGTTGGCAGATTTTCTTACCAAAGGCATTCCCAAGGCAAAACTTCAGCATGATACCAGCAAGCTTAGCATGATTGACATCTATGCTCAGCTTGAGGGGGAGTGTAGAGAAGATGAGCCGAATGGCCCTTAGGTTGTTTATTCTTCTTGTTATTTTGGGCCCATCCTGTCAATATTAAGTTATTTTTTAAGTTCTTTGTAAATTCTTGCCCAACTAAGGGCCTCCTTGTAATTACTCAAATATATCTAATAAAACAGTGTTAGAGGGCTGAGATAGAGACAATTCGAAAACTCTTCTCAGAACCCTCATTGCCGAAACACACAAGTCTCCTCTCCTCTCTTCAGTTTCAACAACACTAATTTGCAGACTGTCAGCTAGGGTTGTTGAAGTAATGGGAATGTTTTCTGCTTTTGGCCAGATTTTGTTAATTCTGTGTTTGTTGTCAAGAAAGCTTATTTGCAATGTTGATACTCCATGCTCAGAATCTGATAGGAAAGCACTTGTTGACTTCAGAAATGGCTTGAGAGATCCTAAAAATTGGCTCTCCCCATGGAATGGAAATGACTGTTGCCAGTGGAGGGGGTGAGTTGTGACTAGCACTGGAGTTGTAATTGCAATTGATCTCCACAACCCACATCCATACAACTTTGATTCTCCTAGAAGGTGTGGGTTCTAGAACTTAAGTGGGCAGATTGATCCTGCTTTGTTGAGGCTCAAGTCCTTGAGTTACTTAGACTTGAGTCTCAATACATTCCAAGGCGTCCCAATTCCTAACTTCATTGGTTCTCTGAAGAGATTATGCTACTTAAACTTGTCTGATGCTGGGTTCACTGGAAAAATTCCTCCTAACTTGGGCAATCTGTCTAGTTTGCATTATCTCGATATCTCTTCTAGATTCTCTGCTTTGGATGTTGATGATATTAAATGGGTAGTCGGTCTTGGTCTTCTGAGAAACCTTGCATTGAATGGGGTGGACCTCTTCCCGGTATGGTCTGATTGAGTTCAGGTGCTAAATAACCTTCCACTGTTGAATGAGTTGCATTTATCAGGTTGTAGCATATTTAGCCCCATTCCATCTCTACAATTTGTAAATTTTACTTCACTCACTGTTATTGATCTTAGTTTTAATAACTTTGATTCAAAATTTCCTGATTGGATCATGAATGTGAGCGGCCTTTTGTCATTGGATATGAGTAATGCAGGTTTGAATGGAAAGATTCCCCTTGGTATTTCTGAGCTTCCAAATTTGTAATATTTGGATCTTTTTAGAAACAATAATCTTTCTGTTAGTTTTACACAACTTCTCAGGGGGAGTTGGAGAAAATTTGAGGTTCTGAACTTAGCTTCAAATAGAGTGCATGGGAAGCTCCCTGCCTCCATTGGAAATATGCCATCTCTAGTCATCTTTGATTTATTTGACAATACTGTTGAGGGAGGGATCCCAAGCTCCATCGGTAAACTATGCAACTTGCAAAATTTGGATTTATCCAGTAATAACTTGAGCAAGAGCTTACCAAATTTTCTTGAGGGAACAGAAAATTGCATGTCTCGGAGCCCCTTACCAAATTTGATACACCTGAGATTGAGCAATAACCACCTGATTGGGAATTTACCTAAATGGCTGGGTCAACTGGTGAATCTTGTAGAACTGAGATTGGAATATAACTTATTTAAAGGTCCCATTCTTACGACCTTGGGGGGATTGCCTCTCCTAGAAGATTTGGGGCTTGGAGGGAATGAGCTGAATGGAAGTCTACCCGATACTTTAGGATAGCTTTCCAATTTGGTTATTTTGGATGTATCCTCCAATCAACTGACAGCTGCCCCCCCCCCCCCCCCCCACATTTCAAGTTCATAATCTTGATATGATATCTTGCCAGTTGGGCCCCCTTTTCCCAGCTTGGCTTGAAACCCAAAGTAGAGTCATGTATTTGGATATATCAAATGCTAGTATTTCAGGTCCTATTCCCAACTGGTTATGGGGTCTTTCTTCTAGGTTATCTTTGTTAAATGTTTCTTTCAATCAGTTATGTGAAAACATTATTTAGTCCTAGGTTGCAGTAGAGAAGAAGAAGAAGAAGAAGGGTTCGACTAATAGAGGAAAAAATCAATTCACTCTCGAGCTGACCCACTTGTATTTATCTCCAATAACATAGTTACAAGACCATATTGTCCCTCATAAATGATGGGACACATAACTTAAAGTTGAATAAAACAGACCTTTCACTCTTAAATAGATAAACCCAAATGACCAAAACACCCCTGTTTTGTGTACTCTAACACTCCCCCTCAAGTTGAAGAGTATATGTCATATAGTCCCAGCTTGTCACAAATATAATCTACTCTGCCTCGAGACAAACACTTTGTAAAGAGATCTGCCCACTGATTTCCTGAGCTCACATGAGATGTGGTTATCACTCCACTCATCACTTTCTCTCTCACAAAGTGACAATCAACCTCAATATGCTTGGTTCTCTCATGGAAGATTGGGTTGGAAGAGATGTGAATAACAACTTGGTTATCACAGTATAGTTTCATGGGTTTGTCAATCAAGAACCCTATCTCTTGTAGCAAGTTCTTCAACCATATTGGTTCACATGTCGTATGAGTCATAGCTCTGTACTCAGCTTCTGCACTACTCCTTGCTACCATTGTTTGTTTCTTGCTCTTCCAAGTTACAAGATTGCCACTAAGGAAGGTACAATACCCTATAGTTGATCTCCTGTCTGATATAGAACCATCCCAATCAACATCTGTATACCCTATTATTTCAAGAGTCCCTCCACTTTTGTATAGCAAACTATGACCTAGAGCACCCTTCAAGTACTTAACAATCCTTAGAAATGCTTCACAGTGAGGAATTCGAGGTTGTTGCATAAACTGACTCACCGTACTTACAGCAAATGATATATCTGATTGGATAATAGTCAAATAATTCAATTTTCCCATCAACCTCCTATATCTTACAGGATCATCAAACTCTTCTCCTGCATCAACACTCAACTTGACATTAAGTTCCATAGGATTCTGTACTGGTTTAGCACCTAATAGTCCTATTTCTTCAAGTAGGTCAAAAACATATTTTCTTTGACATAAGTTAATTCCATGCCTTGACCTTGCAACTTCTATTCCCAATAAGTACTTCAACTTACCTAAATCTTTCGTATTGAAGTGGTCCTGTAGGAATTTCTTCAACATGTCAATCCCATTATTGTCACTCCCAGTTATGACAATATCATCCACATACACCATTAGTAAGATTTTCCCATCTTTTGAGTCATGGATGAACACAGAATAGTCTACCTGACATTGTTTCATCTCAAAGTCTATCACTACTTCACTGAACCCACCAAACCATGCACGTTGAGATTGTTTTATTCAATAAATTGCCTTTTTGAGTCTACAAACCTTACCATCCTCCCCTTAAGCAACAAACCCTAACAGTTGCTCCATATACACTTCCTCAATAAGATCGCCATGTAGGAAAGCATTTTTTATGTCAAGTTGCACAAGAGACCAATCATACATAGCAACTAATGAAATCAACACCCGAATTGAACCAATTTTAACCACAGGAGAAAATGTCTTCATATAATCCACACCATACAACTGAGAATAGCCCTTGGCTACTAACCTGGCCTTCAATCACTCCACACTGACATCTGGAAGATACTTCATTATGTAGACCCACTTACACCCAACAAAATGCTTACCAAGAGGGGGAGCAGTGAGTTCCCACGTATGATTGTGTTGTAGAGCAAATAGTTCATCTTCCATTGCTTTCCGCCACCCTAGGGAGGTAAGGACTTCCTAGACAGTCTTGGGAATGGAAACAAATGATAATAATGACATGAAGTTGCGATGAGAAGAAGAAATGTTCGCAGCTAAAACATAGTGCCAAATAGGATGAGAAATACAAGTGTGTTTACCTTTCCGCAGGGCAATAGGAAGATCAAGGTACAAGGGAGAAGAAACAATGCTAGGATCTGTCAACTAGGGCTGAATTGGAGAAGGGGTCGGTGCTCTTCTGTGAGTATACACTTGTCTGATTGGTGGCCTCTCAGTAGTAACTTGCACGTGAGGTGAATCTTCAACTGAAATAGGAACCATGGGAAGATGATTCACAATAGGGACGGGAAGAGGAACTATAGGGAAAGGAGAAGAAACCATAGTATCTGAGAAAAAAGGAACCGATTGAAAGAATGTGACATCGGAGCACAAAAATGACTTGTGGAAGTTAGGGTTATAGCACTTATACCCTTTCTGAGTCATTGAGTAGTCAAGGAAAATACACTTAGTAGCTCGTGCATCTAACTTGTCTAAACCAGGTCCCAAGTTTTGAACAAAACAAACACATCTAAAGACTCTTGGAGTGAGAGGAAACAAAGACAAGGTGGGAAACAACACCTAGAAGGGGGATTGACTTCCAAGGATGGACATGGGCATCCTATTGATGAGAAAACAGGATGTGAGGACGACATCACTCCAAAAATGCTTTGGGACATTCATATTAAGCATCAAAGACCGAGCAGTTTCAAGGAGAAGTCGATTTTTCTGTTCAGCTATACCGTTCTGTTGTGGGGTGTAGGCACAAGAAGTTTGATGAATTATCCTATAGTGCTCTAAGTATTCCTGAAATGGTATTGAGGTGTACTCTTTGGCATTATCGAAGCAAATAATTTTAATATGAACACCAAATTGGGTATGTATTTCAGCATAAAAGTTTTGAAAAATAGAGAACAATTCACTGTGATTTTTTATAAGATAAATCTATGTCATCTTTGAAAAGTCGTCAACAAAAATTTCAAAATACTTATAGACATTGTATGACATCACTTTGATCAGACGCCAGGCATCAGAATGAACTAAAGAAAAAGGACTCGAGACACGACTATCAACTCTTGGACTAAAAGAAACTCTATGTTGTTTCCCAAGCTGACATGACTCACAATCCAAAGATGAAAGATGACTAAAGGAAGGAACCAGCAATTTCAGAGCCTTGAGAGAGGGATGACCAAGTCTGCAGTGCCATTGAAGAGGAGTAAGAGACGACTGAAAAACTACTAGAGGGCCACCACCATCAAGGTAATAGAATCCACCTGCCTCATACCCTCCACCAATCTTCATCCCTATCTTGAGATCCTGAAACATACAAGAAAATGGATAAAAGGTTATAGAACAATTAAGTGACTTGGTTAATCTACTAACAGACATAAGGTTAAAGGGGAACTTGGGAACATATAAAATAGATAAAGACAAGGAGGAGAGATCGACATCACCAACACCATAGATAGAAGATGTAGAACCATTAGCAAGAGTAACTGTTTGATATGTGGATGATTGAAAAAGAGAAGAAAATACATTAGGAGTCAATGATTCAGTGTGAAGGCTTGGAAGCCAACCAAGTCTCTCACATGTTTTACTTTTTTCTTGGATTTTAAAAACAACTCCACAGATTTTGCCCATGACACATAATTCTCACCATTCAACTTAATAGATGTCATTTGAACATTTAGGTAATCTAGAGAAATTATAGCGCTTGTTTTATTGTCATTCCCATCTCCAATCGATGCCATCTTAACTAATTCACCTTCAAATATTCAGCATGACCTCATGCACCTCCACAAAATTTATCTCATTTTCAGCACCACCAACTTCTTCAAATATACATTACACATCAAATACAAAATCTGAAATCACTTAGTCATTAAATCAAACACCTGTACTGCACATTGCAGAACCATTCACACACCAAATACAAGGGCTGAAATCACTCATCCATTAAACCAAACACTTACACTGCACTCTATAGAACCAACTTGTACTCAGCTGAACATTGTTCACCCGAACCTGCTCTCTTCGTACCATCGAATAGAGAGCTTCTTATCAATCATCACAAACAACCATTGCACCACAAACCGGAGGCATGAAGGCCTCTTACAGAGAAAAATGACCACTCCTTTTCAGCCTTTCCCTTAATCTCCCAATGGTTCTTGAGAAATCTGCAAAACCTAGAGAGGAGGGCGAAAAAAACTGGGTGAACCAGGATAAAAGAGCAAGACGAGCAGATCTGAACTTGTTACATGTGCTCTGATACCATGTGAAAACCTTATTTAGTCCTATGTTACAGTAGAGAAAAAGGAGAAGAAGAAGAAGAAGGGTTTGGCTAGTAGAGGAAAAAATCAATCCACTCTCTAGTCAACCCACTTGTATTTATCTCCAATAACATAGTTACAAGAAAGACCATATTGTCCCTCATAAGTGATGGGACACAACTTAAAACTTGAATAAAACAGACCTTTCACTCTCAAATAGATAAATCCAAATGACCAAAATACCCCTGTTTTGTGTACTCTAACAAGTTACAAGGTTGGCTGCCAAACCCACTCAATGTTGCTCCCTTTGCAGATGTTGATTTCCGATCCGACCTCTTACAAGGACCCATAACCCTTCCAACAGTCGAGATTGAATTGTTGGATCTCTTTGACAATCAACTTACCAGTTCTATCCCATCAAACATTGGTGAAGTACTACTAAATTTAATCTTTCTTTCCCTTTCAGGCGACCATATAACAGGTGAAATTCCAACCACCATTGGAAAGATGATATTTCTAGAAGTCCTTAGCCTTTCAAGAAATTATTTAATGGGAAGTATCCCCTCAAGCTTAGGAAATTGTTCATTACTAAAGGCCTTAGACCTCAGACAGAATAATCTATCTGGGTCACTTCCGTGGTCAGTTGGTCAGTTAAAGCAGCTTCAGACACCGCACCTAAGCAATAGTAGGCTATTAGGGGTGCTTCCATTATCTTTGCAGAATTGCATAAATTTGGAAACTCTAGATCTTGGCAACAACAGATTATCAGGTGATATTCCACCTTGGATTGGAGGAAGCCTGACTGTTCTTAGAATCCTCTGGTTTAGGTCAAATACATTTTCAGAAAGAATTCCTTCTCAAAATTTCAATCTTAGTTCATTACAAGTTTTAGATCTTGCACAGAACAATTTGATTGGCAGGATTCCTGCCAACCTAGGAGGTCTTAAAGCAATGGCCCATCCACAATATGTCAACCGGTATCTGTTCTATGGAAAATACAGGAGACTCTACTATGAAGAGAACTTGGTTATGTCCATTAAAGGCCAGCTTCGCATATACACCAAAACTCTTTCTCTTGTAACCTGCATAGACCTGTCTCAAAATAGTTTACATGGAGATTTCCCTGAAGCAATAATAAATTTGTCAGGCTTAATAGTTTTGAACTTGTCAACGAACTATATCAGTGGAGTCCTTCCTGAAGGAATCATGAACTTACATGAACTGTCGTCTCTGGATGTCTCAAATAATCAGCTCTCAGGTGTCATCCCTTCCAGCATGCCATCCATGGCTTCTTTGAGTTATCTCAACTTATCAAACAACAATTTCAGGTTTGATCCCATTTCCAGGGCAGCTTCAGACTTTTGATGAGTCTTCATACTATGGAAACCCTGGTCTTTGTGGACCTCCACTTCCTATAAAATGCAAAGTTGAAGATCCAAATAGAAAAGTGACTGTTAAGGATGAAAGTGGCAATGGAATCAAGGATAAATGGTTTTACTTGAGCATTGGTCTGGGATTTTCCGCAGGTCTTTTGGTATCTTTTTTTGTTCTAGCAGTAAGAAGGCCATGGAGTGATGCTTATTTCAGTATTGTAGATAAAATTGTTGATAGAATATTGGAAGTAGGAAGCGGCAAAGCCATGTCCCACAAGAAGCGACGTCATCACCAATAAATCTCTAAATTATGACATTATTAAGATTCTTTCAAGTTGAGAGAGGCCATGCCTTTTGTTCCAAGGTATTTCTTGCAGGCTACTCAGTGATATGGATGATGCAAGTAATAATGTCATACTTAAATGAATAATTTTTTGTTCAAGAAATAGTTACTCCACTCCTTTTTAAGTTTTTGTGTATGGATGACTACCCAAAACAAGGCAAATCTGACTTCCAATGATTTTAAAGGTGATCTATTTCTCTTTTGCTTGATGGAGATTTCTTTAGTTTAATGTCTCTGGTTTCATTTATTATGATCTTTATCTTCTTTTTGTAGTTTTTTGCTTCCCTTTTCATTGATAAGGTCAGATCCATTACAGAGAACCCACATTCAGTCAGTTTTAGCATCAAAGCAATCATGAGTCAATTTATCTAGGTGCTTTTGGCATGCCATGCTTGAGACATATTTATTTAAAGGAACATCCTATTGATGTATTAAGTAGGCATGTTTCAAACAAGATTAGTAGCAATTTTCTGAAGGTCCATCCATACTGCTGAGCTGTCAAGTTCGATTATCAAAAGAAAATAATTCCATTATTTAATTTCTGAGAGAAAGTTGCTACCCCACCAAGGCATACTCTGTAAAAAGTAAAACCTGCATGCTAGATAACATGAACTACTCTTTCCAGGAACAGTGTGCTTTTTTATTAATATCTACGAGTATCATTGCCAACAGTCAATCTTGGTGTGCCAGTATGCAGTCCAATATCTGAATGGGAAAAATGCATTATTGTTAAGATGGAATTAGCTATAAACTTTTGCTATTTCTTCTCAATAGTAAATACCTAATAATTTCCAACACCCTCTCCCCAGGAGGCTAATGCTAATTATAATAGTCATGTTTGTTAAAAACTGTCATCATATTTTAATTATTTTTAGGGATAAATAAATTATAGAGAAAATAGGGATGCAAATGGATCAGATTTAATCCTATTCAAATTCGAATCCATTCATTTAATTTGGATCTGGAAATTCATTTATCCATAATTGGATCAATTGGATACCAGAATAATATCTGCTTATTAATTGGAATGAATTCAGATATTGCTTGATCAAATCGGTTAGGATCCAATCCAATTACATACATACCTACATATAATAAGTATCATTTTTTGTATTAAAAATCTTTGAAACTAGTGGAACTTTGGATTTTGAAAATTTTATTTTTTATCTGTACTACATATTTTTTTTTTATATTTAAATTTGTAAACGTGTCATAATTTTTTTATAGATTTAGTTTTATTTTAATCGAACTAGATTTCCAGATATGTAAATGAATCAAATTCGAGTCTGTGTTTTACATATCTAATCCGTTTGGCCTAACAGAAATAGGTTTTCTAGGAAAAGCCATTTTATGTTTTTGAAACAAGTGTCAAACACATCGAGCTAGGAACAAAGTTTAACAAGTTCAGTTTAGGAAATTAAGAGGTGTCAGACAGTTTGCACAGTTTTTAGTTTCATCATTCATGTTATAAGAAAACAATCTAAATGAAGAGCATTTTATCCTTTAGATTTTCCTGCAAAAATTAACATTGACAAGGCTTCCAGATGAAAACTCTAGCAGCTAAGAAAAACCCTTTCCCTATATTATTAGCAGCTAAGCAAATCCCTTTCACAATTTTATCATTTAGAAAAGGAAATCACCCCCTTTCTATCTGTGTGTTTACACTAAAGTTTGCATCTGAATGCCCTTTTCAAGTTTCTTGGATTGTTTTCTTTATTTTGTCTTTCAATGGTTTGATCATACTTTTGTTTTGGAGGGGTGGGGGCAGAGGAGATGAAGAATATGTTAGTTCCACTTCCAAACTACTATTGTCATCTCCCTTTTTGATTTCTGTTTCTATTATGTAAGTTAATAGCTAAGAAATTACTTCATAGTAATATGTGAAAGTTTATCCACACCAAAAAATAGCATTTCAAAAATATGTTTTAAGACCTGATCAGGCCTCAGAACTGAAAGGGATCTCTAGCAAGTAGGGCTGCAACATGAGCAAACTCAGGTTGAAATTTTGTTAAAATTTGATGCTGTATAAATTCTTAAGTTTGGGTAACTGAATTGAATTCTTACTGGAAAGAGGCTAGTTACTTCATTGATATAGAGAACTACTCCCGATGATGCAGCAAACAAGTGCCTTCAGGGCCATATTCTGCTTCAGATTTTGGAATAATGATCTGAAATAATAGGCCTAAAATATTAACCTGAACCTGTTCAATCATGATAAGAACATTTTCTTGCATGTTTAATAGCATCTAGTGTGATAACCATGACAAAATAAAAAGCTAGAATGATACTGAGTTCCCAACATGGGTGCCTATTCATATCCTAGAAATACTTCCAATAAAAGATGTTCTCTCTCCAAAGAATACTCACTCAATTTTGATAAACAGTATCTTTTATGATGTTGTTATTTTCAGAGTTGTAGGCTTTGGAGAAGAGAAGAGAAAAATGGAGATAATGGGGTGGCAGAATAATCTTCTCCAGCCGGCCCTAATGGCTTGTATTAACATATTGTTTAAAATTACATAAAATTACAAGAAAGCCCCGGATTAGTGAGCTGACTCATAACATAAAGCTCTAATGGATCCAATAACTAAAGACAGCAATAAGAAAACTGATATAAAGAACTAAAATACTGATAAGCCCAAGCCCAAACATGAGATTATTCATCTCAAGAGTTTAGAATAATCAGTAATTGATGATGACGCTACTAATTTATTTGCATAAATATGAACTACCAAGATTCAGATACTAGCAAAAAATTTCTCCTTCAATCTTTCAACAGTTTCCTTGAGGCTCACATCAAGAGGAGTGAATTCAAGGCCCAAGCTCTTCACTCACTCCTTGGATACTTGGTAAGTTGGTATATAAGGCTTGTCATCTATACACCTGAAAGTTCAGAGACAAATTCTTAAAATAAAATGGCACCCTAAAATATGAGAGTAGATTCTTGAATTAAAATTAAGTTCCAGATTCTTGAAACTAAATTCTCAAATAAAACTTATTTTATCAGCTACTCTCAGATATGAGTTATGTAGAATTTATAAATCTTGGTATATACAAAAGAGCATTTAGAGGGCTATAGTAATTATATATAGTTGTATCTCAAGGTGGTACTTAATGCATAAACATGCTTCCAAGCAACAATTCTTTTACCCATGTATCTATCTTTATTAGTGTGAATAAACCCTAGTTGATTCTAGGTCAAAGTAAAGAAGAAGAAAGAAGAAAGAAAAAAAAAAAAAAGAAAAAAGGAGAGGAGAAGAGTGTTTGGCCAGACTAGAAGAGAGGATGTTCAAAAGTCACTCTCCTAGCCGACCCACTTGACTTTTATTCATAAAACTTGAGTTACAAGAAAGACAATTTTGTCCCTCATAGAAGATGGGACACATAACTTAAACTCGGATATAATAGACATTTCACTTTCAATAAGATACATCAGAATGACCAAAATACCCCTGACTCGAGCATTCTAACACTCCCCCTCAAGCTGGAGAGTATATATCATATAGTCCCAGCTTGTTACAAATGTAATCTATTCTTCCCCGAGACAATCCTTTTGTGAAGAAATCTGCCCACTGATTTCCTGAGCTCACATGAGATGTAGTTATTACCCCACTTATCACTTTCTCTCTCACAAAATGACAATCCACCTCAATATGTTTAGTTCTTTCATGGAAGACAGGATTGGATGAGATGTGAACAACAGCTTGGTTATCACAGTATAGTTTCATGGGTTTGTTAATTGAGAAACCCATCTCTTGTAGTAGGTTCTTCAGCCATACTAGTTCACATGTGGTATGGACCATAGCCCTGTACTCTGCTTCCGCACTACTTCTTTCCACCACTGTTTGCTTTTTGCTCTTCCAAGTTACAAGATTGCCACCCAGGAAGGTACAATACCCTGTGGTTGACCTTCTGTCTGATATAGAGCCAGCCCACTCAGCATCTGTGTACCCTACTATCTCAAGAGTTCCTCCCTTTTGGTATAACAAACCACGACCTGGAGCATCCTTTAGGTACCTAACAATTCTTAGAACAGCTTCCTAGTGAGGAACCCGTGGATGTTGCATAAACTGACTCACCACACTCACAGCAAATGATATATCTGGTCCGGTAATGGTCAGGTAGTTCAACTTTCCCACCAACCTTCTGTATCTTCCAGGATCATCAAACTCTTCACCTGCATCCACACTTAACTTGGCATTGAGTTCCATAGGAGTCTCTACTGGTTTAACACCTAACAACCATGTTTCTTCAAGTAGATCAAGAACATATTTCCTCTGACATAGGTTGATCCCTTGTTTTGACCTCGCAACTTCTATTCCTAAGAAATACTTTAACTTCCCTAGATCTTTCGTATTGAAGTGGTCCTGTAAGAATTTTTTCAGCCTGTCAATTCCATTGTTGTCACTTCCAGTTATGACAATATCATCCACATATACGACTAGCAAGATTTTTCCATCTTTTGAGTTATAGCTGAACACAGAATGATCAACCTGACACTGTTTCATCCCAAAGGCCTTCACCACTTCACTGAACCTGCTGAACCATGCACGAGGAGATTGTTTCAGTCCATAGATTGCCTTTTTGAGCCTGTACACCTTACCAGCCTCTCCCTGAGCAACAAACCCTGGTGGTTGCTCCATATACACCTCCTCAACAAGATCACCATGTAGGAAGGCATTTTTTATGTCAAGTTGTAGGAGAGGCCAATCATACATAGTAGATAATGAGATCAACACCCAAACTGAACCAATTTTAGCCACAGGAGAGAATGTCTCCATATAGTCCACACCATATAACTGAGAATAGCCCTTGGCCACTAACCGTGCCTTCAATCGTTCCACACTGCCATCAAGAAGATGCTTCACTGTATAGACCCATTTACACCCAACAATGTGCTTACCAGGAGGAAAGGTGGTGAGTTCCCACGTATGATTTTGTTGTAGAGCAGAGAGTTCTTCTTCCATGGCTTGCCGCCACCCTGGGAAGGTAAGGGCTTCCTGTATAGTCTTGGGAATGGGAACCGATGGGAGTAATGATATAAACTTGCAATGAAAAGTAGAAAGGTGAGCAGTGGAAACATAGTCTGAAATGGGATGAGAAGAAACAATTACGTTTACCTTTCCGCAAAGCAATAGGGAGATGAAGATCAGAGGGAGAAGGAGCAGTAGCAGGATCTGTCGACAGGTACTGAAGTGGAGGAGGAGCCGAAGCACTTCTGTGAGTATACACTTGAGTAATTGGCGGCCTCTCTGTAGTAACAGGCATATGATGTGCATCTGCAGTAGGAATGGGAGCTACGGGAAGGGGGTCCACAACCGAAACAGGAAGATGAGCCACAGAAAGAGAAGAAGAGACTCCGACATCTAAGAAAAAAGGAACTGATTCAAAGAAGGTGACATTATGGCACACAAACGATTTATGAAACTTAGGGTTATAACACTTGTACCCTTTCTGAGTCCTTGAGTAGCCAAGAAAAATAGACTTCGTAACTCGAGCTTCTAGCTTGTCTACTCTAGGCCCCAAGTGTTGAACAAAACAAATATAGCCAAAGACTCTTGGGGTGAGAGGAAAGGGAGACAAAGTGGGGAACAACACGGAGAAAGGGGATTGACTTCCAAGGATTGACATGGGCATCCGATATATCAAAAAACAGGATGTAAGAACAGCATCACTCCAAAAATGCTTTGGGACATGCATATTGATCATCAAGGACTGAGTAGTTTCAAAAAGATGTCTATATTTTCGTTCAGCTACACCGTTTTGTTGCGGGGTGTAAGCACAAGAAGTTTGATGAATTATTCCATGATGTTCTAGGTATTGCTGAAATGATGAGGAGATGTATTCTTTGGCATTATCGGAGCGAAGTATTTTTTCATATGAATATCAAATTGAGTGCGTATTTCAGCATGAAATTTCTGAAAAATAGAGAACAATTTACTACAGTCTTTCATAAGATAGATCCATGTCATCCTTGAAAATTCATCAACAATGATTACAAAATACTTAAACCCATTGTATGATACCACTTTAACTGGACCCCGTACATCAGAATGAACTAAAGCAAAAGGACTTGAGACACGACTATCAATTCTTGGATTAAATGAGACGCGATGATGTTTTCCCAACTAACATGACTCACAATCTAATGATGAAAGATGACTCAATGAAGGAACTAGTAGCTTCAAAGCCTTGAGAGAGGGATGGCCAAGTCTACAGTGCCATTGGAGAGGAGTAAGAGACGACTGAAAAGCCACTGGAGGGCCACCACCATCAAGGTAATACAAACCATCGGCTTCATGCCCTCCACCAATCTTTGTTCCCGTCTTGAGATCCTGAAACACACAAGAAGAATGATAGAAGGTTACAGAACAATTAAGGGACATGGTTAATCTGCTAACAGACATAAGGTTAAAAGGGAACTAAGGAACATATAAAACAGATGCAAAAGACAATGAGGAGAGATCAACATCACCAACACCACAAATAGGAGATGTAGAACCATTAGCAAGTGTAACTGTCTGAGATGTGGAGGTGCGAGAAAGGGAAGAAAATACATCAAGAGTCCCAGACATATGGTCCGAGGCTCCAGAATCAATGATTCAGGGTGAGGCTTTGGAAGCTCAACAAGTCATACCTGAATGGGCAAGTGTAGTTGTGTTCTGCTGAGATGTTTGAAGGAACTACTCATATATTGCCCGCAGTACACTCACCATTTCCTGCCCGGAAGCACAAGTGGGTGTGAAGGGGATTGGGGCAGTTTGCTAGCTTTCAGTAATTGTGCTACTACTCTTAGATGTAACATGGTTAGCCCAAGTGTTGGGTAGACCACGCAAATCATAGCACAAAATTAATTGTGTGCCCCTCTAAGCCACATTGTGTACATTTTCTTTGAGCATTACCCCTTCCTTTTCCACGGCCTCCCCCTGACTCTCGGCCTCCAGTCCGACCACTAGCCCGGTTAAACATGTGTCCACCACAGTTGCTTGGAGGGCCACTGTTGCCACCACCACTTCTACTTCCACGACCACTCCCTTTAATCACTACCAAACCAGATCTATCAGAGAAGGAAGAATGTTCCATCGGCTCAATGGATGTCCTCTTAAGACGGGCAAAAACTACTTCAAGTGAGGGGAGAGCTGATCCCCCAATATCTGTGCTCTGACAGGCTCATACTCAACCTTCAAGCCTACAAGAAACCTAGTCACATCAAGCTGTTCACGTTGTTGTTGTTGGATTTGGACATCTAATGTTAGAGGGTGATACACATTTAACTCATTACGGATGTTCCTCAAACTTGCATAATACTCTTCTAAGCTTTGACTTCCTTACTTCAAATTAAAGTACTCTTGGTATAACTGATATACCCTAGTTGTGTTGTCTTGTCCAGAGTACAACTTTTTAGCATAATCCCAGATCTCTTTGGCTGTATCTAGGAACATGAAGTTCATAATAATCTTTGGTTCCATGTTGTTCCAAAGCCATGTCATTATCTGTGCATCATCTTGTTCCCAATCACTGAACCCAGGAGAATCAGAGGAAGGTTTCTCCTCCCTCACATGTTTTACTTTCCTCTTGGCCTTCAAGAACACCTCCACAGATTTTGCCCATGGTACATAGTTCTCATCATTCAACTTGATGGATGTCATTTGAACACTTAGATAATCTGAAGAAAGCATGATGCCTGTTTTGTTGTCATTCCCAACTACAGTTGAAGCCATCTCAATTATTTCTCCTTTGAATACACACCACAATCTCACACTCGTCACAAGACTTATCTCACTTATGATACCACCAACCCACTTTCTTCAACTACACATTACACACTACACTCTAAAGCTGAAATCATTCAGTCAACACATCAAACACTTGGACTGCACACTGTAGGACCATTTACCATCAACACACCACTACTTAAATTACTCAGTCATTTCATCGAACACTTGTTCTTCATACTGCAGAACTGATTACACACAAGGTCTAGGGGTTCACTTTTAAGCATTTAGAATCATAGATATGTCAGCCACCACAACACAACAACACCACACCACTACTGTCGTGGATATCAGCAGTCTACTACTCTTCTTTCAGCACACATGCGAGCAAGAAAACACAAAAAAAAAACATGACTGATATGTGTATCAGTTTCACCCAGCACCACAACAACTAACTTTTGAAGCACAAAAAAAAAAAAAAATCAGCATTCACAGTCCATTTCTGAACACATGACAGCAGTGTCCATACTTGTATACGTCCAGTCCTCTTCGTACACTGAATAGAGGGTCTAGTATACCACTTCAACAACTACCACAACACCGGCCAGAGGCATTCTCACCTCCAGGCCCTCAAAACGGCAACTCCTTTTCAGCCCTTTATCGAGTCTTCAATCAGGTAAGCTGTAGGATGATGAAACCTACTATGAAGCTGGCGGCGGACCCAGGAAGAAGACATCAACAAGAAAAAAATACACGAGACCTTAATGCTCTGATACCATGTGAATAAACCCTAGTTGATTCTAGGTCAAAGTAGAGAAGAAAGAAAAAAAAAAGAAAGAAGGAGAGGAGAAGAGTGTTCGGCCAGATTAGAAGAGAGGATGTTCAAAAGTCACTCTCCTAGCCGACCCACTTGACTTTTATTCATAAAACTTGAGTTACAAGAAAGACAATTTTGTCCCTCATAGAAGATGGGGCACATAACTTAAACTCAAATACAATAGACATTTCACTTTCAATAAGATACATCAGAATGACCAAAATACCCCTGATTCGAGCATTTTAACAATTAGTAATAATAAAAAAGGCCATTACCCAATGTTGATCCCTGCTATCTGTGGTCCTGGGAGGGATAGACTGGGTATGGTCCTAACTTTTGGCATTTCTTTGCACAAGGTTTTACCATTACACCAGTAATGGACCCTATCTTTATTCTAAGAATAATGACACTAATTACTTAAATAGCATTAATATCCATAGCATCAGCAGCAGCAATGACAACAACTGTAGTCTCAGGCTCTTAGCTGAAGAGTGGATGAATGAAGGTGGACATTTCACTTTAACCATTGAGAACTATTGTTTCGGTTCCATGGAATCCATGGTAAAAAGAATAGGCATGCCTTTAAGATACGAGAAAATGTAGTTGGAAAGTAGCGCATATTTGAGTGTCATGGAAACCCCCGATTGTATAATTAGATTATCAATACCCCATCCAGAAAAAAGAAGGATCACTTGCCTGAATCTCCTAATTATCTCCCTTTTAGCATCATTCCTTGTCATTCCCACTCCCAATTATATTAATGAATGCTTACTTGTCAGGAAGATTGAGAGTAGGTTACAGTTTGCGCAAAATCTTCACGACCTCTGAATAGTGTTCAACTCTTTCGACTAAACAGTATCTCCCATTTGCTGATGGAATCTCAAATGCCTTTGTATGTGCATTAGCAACATCTTTAACATGAACCCATCCATAACTTGCATTTGGGAATGTTTCAGCCCCTGCATCGTACAAACTAATCATTGGGGTAACATTTCATCAGAAAATGAAAGAATTATTATACTCTACGGCTATGTTTGGTTTGAAGGAAATTGTAGAGAAAGGTAGGGAAACCTTTACAACCATTGTATTGATTTCCCTGTCTTTCCCTTCTTTTCCCTACCTTTTCCTTCAAACCAAACATAGCTTAAGTATCCTTTTCCCTATGATTTGCAAGGACATTTGTGAAAATTGTTACATAAATCTGATTCTGCATTCTACAAGTTACCATTCCAACATCGACATGTGACATTGTTTTGGAGGGAGTTTCATTATTTCCCTTTACTCTCTTGTTGATCAGTAATGGAAATTTTTCTCATAGAAAAGTGAAAGATATTTAAATGATAAGGGAATTTAACTCTGTTCAGGACCTTTGCCTTTTTTTGCACAAAGTGGATGATCTATGACTAGAACTACCTCTGTTCTTACACTTGTCATCCCAAGATTATACCTGTACTAAGCAATGGCCTCTAGGACTAAATATACTCTAATGCTTGGAAATGTGTATTCAGTATTTTTCTATCAAGAGTTCACTCACATCCATCTACATACTAGTAATTTAATAAACACATTTTAGCAAAGAAAATGGTCCCTGCCAGGCTGCCATTTTACAATTGTTTCCTGTGTGGTTATTGAATCAATCACATTGGCTTCTTGAAATAGTCAAGGTAATGATATTCAGATAACAGAATATCCATCTACTATTTCTGGAGAGCTTTCTCTATTTACTGGAGAGGCCCAACCAAATCTACTAGCACAAAAATGATAACAGGATAAACCAAACATGCTAAACTTGACAATAAAAGCATACCATTTATTAAGTTCAGAACTGCGGCAGTGCTTGTATTAAGAGTTGGCTGTAAAAGAGGACCAATCACCATTGCTAGATTTACTGTAACAATGTCAATTCCATGTTCTTTGCAAAGTCCCAAGGAATATCCTCAGCTAAGGTTTTTGAAAGTACATACCATCTCTGCTGCAAGTGAAATGTATTATGTATACTGAATTAGCTTATGGGCTATTATGGGTGTGGTGAATCTCAATCCACATGGCACACCATCAACAAATAAAGATGGAACATGAAACTCTGGAAATCAACAGACCAGTGAAATTTGTGGATTTAAAATAACAGAAACATCACTTTGCTGATTTCATTGCAGCTAGTCGAAGTCCTGATGGAAATAATTTGTATTCAACTACCACAAAGTGCATTACCTAAAAAAAGTACAAAATAAAATGACTAATTTCCACTGAAAATCATACAAGCACAACATATGTCTCTTTTTTTTTGTTATAAACTGATCAAAGTACTTAGCATGTATTTAGTCCTCGAACTTGTACACCCACTATCCATTGTTGACCACATCCTAGAACAATTTCACATCGTTTATGCAGCATATGGTTTGATGTTTCTTAGAGATATGTTGGTCGCATAATGCTTGTTTATTCATACATATAAATAAAGTTCCATTGCTAATTAAGAAGCCTATTTAATGGGCTGGTTTCTGAAACAAGAATAAGAGAAATAAAGATCACCACTTATTAAGCATGGTAATTTGAAAATCCAAATCTGTTGTAGACAGTGTTGTACCAGAGCTTTAACTTCAAATAAACCTTAGGAGGGATTTCGTGGGCACAAATCCCAGCCCTACATACTGAATGTTAAGAGATGCATGAAGCATTCTCACTTTCTAGTCTGTCAAACAGTTGGCTGTATGAAAGAACGTGACAGCAACCAAAACGTATTTGAATAAGTAGGGGTTTGATCATTAGTTATGTTCCTTGCATAGAATAACAATGCACAAGGAATAGTTGATATGAACCAACACAAAAATGCTTCATTGTGCTTCAGGAACTCATATTTTTGGAACCTGGTTTAGTTAGTTTGGTTATCAATAAAAAAAAAAAGATGCTCCACTCAGATATAATGCAATTTTTAAGAAGCACGTTTTGATTCTTTTTTTGCCTGAAGTGGCATCTTTTGTTATTTTCTGTCTCCTGATGGAGACAAGTGTTTGGTCAAATATCTTTGATTATTTCTTGACTCTCAGGATGAGCATAAATGTATTCACAATGTATCACCAATGGTGGTCTTGATTGTATCCTTTCATTACAACTGATCATAGCACTAGATAAAAATTAAAAAAAAGAAGAACAATAGTACAAGTTACTAAAAAATAATCACAACAATATAAATAAAAACTATTTGAAACTAAAATTTACAAAAATCACTTCAGAAAGAATTGTCAAAACAACAAAACGATGACTATATCATAAGAAAGAAGGGAAAATATCTGAACCTTTGTTTCCCTACAAAACTCTGGATCAGAAAACCAAGTCTCATCAACTGCCACATTAGGAGTCCGAGATCTCCAATTGTATGCAACTGCAGCAATGGAGGAAGTTATGACCACTCTTCTAGAAGGAGTATTCGCACAGGAGTGAAGAACATTAAGAGTTCCCTTAACTGCAGGGTCAATCAATTCAGCCTGAAATGCGGAATGGAACAGAAAAGGCCAATTGATGAAACGGTCAAGAACATAAATAGAAAGATAAAATGCCCAAAACTTTTATAATTGTTGTGCTGAAAAGAAAGAACAGCATTATATGATACAGAACAACACATAAGAAAGAAAATAATAGGTAAGGCTCTTTCAGTTAATGCATGGTATCTGTATTGTGGCTTTCTGTATAACAAGCCAACTACCATTAGAATAAGATGCATTAGCTGGAAATCCATTTTGCATAACGAGTTGTAAGTTTCAACATACATCAGATACTATTTCAAATGCACAGAAATAAAGAAACAATTCAAGAATCTAATTATAAAAGACAACAAGATCTTGTCACCATAAGCATATTAACATAAGTTAAACAGACAAAGCATAATTGTAGTTGAATGTAATAGGCAAAAAGATTTATTAACCAATAGTGACACTGAGGAAGTAGAAAATAAAAATAACCATACTGTAATTCAAATCATTTTCTTCTTTTATTTACCAGGCATTCATTTCTCTCGTTCGTCACTAGCTCAAAGGAGTTACTATTTAAAGCCAAATAACATTCCAGTTCAGTTCCGTTCATGTCTTGCTAATTCCAATATTAGTAGCTACAAAATTTCAAAATGATTCAATACATAAGCTCCTTTGCATCCTCTAGAAAATCAACAAATTGAGTCAACAGAACCTTTATTTCTCAATTTTGAAAAGCACTCTCATCACCAATTTAGTGCCCTTGAGTAATCTCCCTAAGAAAGTGACAAATACATCATGGTAACCCCCAATGATAAATCCAAAGAGAGATAAGCTATATAAGAGTGCTATATCAATTACATGGCCTAAAAACTAGAACTATAAGCGGGCAACAGATATTGTATGTCAGAAATACATACACATTCCCATACATCCTCTAGATATTTCAAAGTTTCACACTGTGGATTTAGATATTTCAGAGTTCCACACTATGGATTTGGATTTGAATAATAGCTTTTGAACCTATTTAGGAGAATCTAAATGACTAGATCCAATTGTTGTGGATAATGAGAAAGATATCTCTGTTTGTAATTTGTACTGTTGTCTGTTGGTGCCGATAATCAGTCAAGTTTATTGTCACTAGGCAAGATAGTTTGAGGGGAATGTTGGAATGCTTAACTGACTTTTTTTTATTCCCTATGATTGATAAAGATAGTTTTGGAAACTTCCTTTTAGTTCAGGGAACTCATTGTAACTGTTCCAAGAAGAGCATATTTGTAGTTCTCTAGAAGTTGTTTTAAAATAAGTAGATTTTCTCATGTGAGAGAGCATAACATTAGTTGATTCCAATCCTTAACTGAGATTCCCCTATGATACTAATTTAGTCAAGGATGAGATTAACAGGACCAAACACTAAAAAAAAGAACAGATCAATTAAGCAGTTGGGTGTTTCTCATCTACAATCCACCTAGCCTAGGCAGTAAGGAGAGATTTTTTTCCTTTTTTGGAAACAGTATTGTATTATGAAAGGGGAATCCCCACCATGGTTTAAAATGTCCGTATATTTCCTGCTATGAATTTAGGAAAGGGTGAGATTAACATGATCAAACACTAAAAAAAGAACAAATCAATTAACCAGTTGGGTGTCTTTCATCTACAATCTACCTAGCCTAGGCAGTAAGGAAAGATTTTTTTTGCCTTTTTTGGAAACAGTATTGTATTGAAAGGGGAATCCCTGCCATGGTTTAAAATGCTCGTAAATTTTCTAATATGAATTTAGGCAAGGGTGAGATTAACATGACCAAACACTAAAATAGAACATACCAATTAAGCAGTTGGACAAGTGTCTCTCATCCACAATCTGCCTAGCCGAGGCGGTAAGGATAGATTCTTTTCTTTTCCTTTTCTGAAAAGGGTATTGTATTATGAAAGAGGAATCCCCACCATGGTTTAGAATGTCCATAAATTTCCTAATATTTCAACGACATAATTCCATTTCCATGGGTACATGAAACATTACTGGAATCGACATATTCTCCAATGAAAGCCACTGGTGCTATGTGAAGTACAAGAGAGTATTATAACTAGTGTTTTAAAAAGGTGCAAAGGCAAATTTGCACCTAAGGCACAAGGTGCAAGGCGAGGCGTGCGCCTTTTTAAGAAAGGCGCAAAAGTACAAAAAAAGTCAGAAAATTCAAAAAAAAAAGCCAAAAAAATTAAAAAATTTAAAATATATTAAACATAATGTTAATAAAAAAATATAAATATAAATTTTAAAATAAATGTTTTAAAAAACCAATTATCTAAAATTAAAATACATAAACATAACATGTAAAGTGTATTCAAATGAAAATTTAAAAATAAAAGCAAACATATAAAGCATTTTCAAGCTTGTAAAACCCACGATCTCTTTTTTTCCTTAATTGCCTTGCTACAAGTAGCTAATGTGATGTAAAACATATTGCATTCTTGATTCTATGATTTGCCTTTGTACCACGCCTCGAAAAAAAGGCAAAAAGCGCATGCCTGGGCTGAGGTACAAGGCGCATCAGGCACATACCTAGGCACACCAGGCGTGCGCCTTTTGAAAGGGGTGCACCTAGGACCTGGGTGAGGCGCATACCCTAAAATGTACCTCACCTATGTGCCTAGGCGCGCCTTTTAAATCACTGATTATAACATAAGTTGATGACAATATTTTATATATGTGGAGTGGTAGTTTTATTGCCCCCCTAAAGGACATAATAACCACTTTGCGCTTGCTTGAAATTCTTTTCAAATATGAAGTTAAAACTTTCAATCAAATCTTAATTTTTATTGTATAATAAATCATTTGGTTGATTTATTTCAACCATTTGCACTTTTTATGAGTTTGAGTTTTGCTTGAACTCACTACCATACAATTTTGATAATTTGGAAGAAGAAATAATCTAAAAGTGTCTATACTCCACCTATGCATCTTTTATCATGGCATAAAATAGCATTATACTTTTGCATATTTCACAATGTTTCCACCATGTTTATAATTTTACAATATTTGCATATGATATTTCCAACATTTCCACCATGTTTCCTATATTCGGATGACCAATATTTCCAGCAACACAGTACATTTTAAGCCTTGATCCCCACAAAAAGCAATACCTACAGCTCCTTAAGGGAGTAAAAGAAAGATGATATTCTTTAATTAACTAAATCAAACATGTGACATAATGAGTTCTCTACATTAGTCATGATTTGTGAAAACATCCTAGTCACTCTTACATTTCTACCACTCTAAGGCATGATCCATCATTTGCAACAAACCCATGAAGGTCTCCTGGTTCTATACAGCTCCAACCGGGTTTCTTTTTCAAATATTTCTCAGTCATGGCCCTTCGAATAGTTTCCACTTCAGTCCACCTCTGAACACTGGCATGGACATTGCTCAGTAAAGTATGATAACCAGCATTATCAGGTTCCAACTCCAGGATTCGTTGTGCTACATATGCCCCAATTTTGTCATCTGAATAAACCCTAGATGCAGCAAGAAGAGCACCCCAGATCCGACTATCAGGCTTCACCACCATGTTCACAATTATACCCAGGGCTTCCTGGAGTTTTCCTGATCGACCAAGTAGATCCACCATGCAGGTGTAGTGGTATACATCAGGTTCAATGTTGTATCTCTGCCTCATATAGCCAAAAACTCTACAACCTTCACTCACGAGGCCAGAGTGGCTACACGCAGAGAGTAAGCTTAAGAAGGTGACACTGTTTGGTTTGACCCCTTCCCTCTCCATTTGATCAAAGAGTTTCAAAGCCTCAAAACCAAGCCCATGGGTGCCATAGGCCTCGATCATTGAACTCCATGCTACAACATCCTTGACAACCATTTGATCAAAACACCTTCTTGCCCAAACTATGCTACCACATTTTGCATACATGTTAAGGATGGAGGTTTTCATGGGAGCACTATCTTCTCTAGAGATATAATACATATTCCTTACCATGTAGCCATGGACTCCTTTACCCAATTGGAGAGCACCCAGATGAGTATATACAAGGACAAGGTTTCTTAGGATGTCAGGCTCAAGGTTCAGACCCACAATTTGCATTTGCTGAGATAACTCGATTGCTTCTTTAAAATACCCATTCTGAACAAAACCCGACATCATAACACTCCAAGTGATTCTATTTTTCTGAGAAGTTTCTTTGAATAATTGAGCTGATATATCCAACTTCCCACACTTCGCATAAAGATCCACTATAGCGGTCTGCAGAACTATGTCACAGAGTCCAGTTTTGACTGCATAACCACATATCATTTCACCTTGAAGAAGATTCCCACACTTGGCAAAGGCTGAGATGACCAAGGATAATGTTTCAAGGCTAGGGTTCACTTCAATCTGCATTTTCGAAAAGATCTCGGCCACTTTTGTAACATCTCCTTTCTTGGAATAACCAGAAATCATGATATTCCACGAAATAATATCCCTCTTGTTGGTCATGCAAAAAAGGTTTTCTGCATTTTTAATATTTCCCATCTTAGCATACGTTGTCAAGATCGAGTTCTGCAGAGATCCTTTACTCTCTAACCCTTTTCTGATCACATAAGCATGAAGTTCCCTCCCTTTAGCTGCATTCTCAGAAAGAGAACATGCTTGCAACATAATCATCAGCGTCACCGAATTCGGTTCCAACTCTCTCATCTGCATCTCACGGAATAATTGAAAACAAATAACAATGTCTCTAGACCAAACATAACCACATATCATCGATGTCCAAGAAACCAAATCTCTGTGAGACATCTCATCAAACACCCGACGGGCGGAGCAAACGGAGCCACATCTACTGTACATCTCAATCACTGTATTGCAGAAATATATATCCAAGTCAAATCCCATCTGAATTGCGAGTTTATGAACCATTTTTCCATAATCAAGAAGACCCCCGAGCGACGAAATGGCTCTATGAATAACAGGAAACGTAAAATTATCATGTGAAACACCCAGTTCTCGCATCTCTCGGTAAAGGAAAAGAGCATCGTTGAACAAACCAAAATCAACATGAGCTTTAATGATGGAATTCCACGTGAACGTATTGGCTTCCGGCAAGGACCTAAAAACAGAGACGGCACTTTTGATATCTTCGAACTGGGTATACAGGGTAATTAGTTTGGGCGCAGAAGAAATGGGTTGAAACCCAGTGCACAGTATAAGAGCGTGGACCTGTTTGAGTGTTTTTAGGTCTGTACATGAATGTAAAACAGGAGAGAATATAGTTTTACTGAGGTTACGATGATGGTCTGTCAGGTTATAGCAGTGCCGTAGCAGAGAAAATCTAACGTTGGAAGAAAGAGGAAAGAAACGATGTATCGGAGATAGGCGGGAAAAGCAACAATGTGACAAGCCATTAACAAGAATCGTTATATCGAGGAGCTGAAAGGAGAAGAAGCAAGTTGTCGATGCAATAACCAAAGCCTCGCAGGCAAGGGGCACGACATCAAACAGCTCGCACAAGCAGAATGAGTTCTGCTCAAAGTGATACCCGATGGGGTCGGGTGCGGAGCCGGAGGTTGCCTTTGCGGAGACGGGGGCGGGGATGGGATTAACAGTGATACCCGACCGGTACAGGGACAAGGAGTGAACTATCAGGTCCGCCCTAATCCCCATTGTATATATTAAATATATATTATATAATATTTTTTATATTTTAAAAAATTTCCTTTACTTGAAGGAAATTTATTTTTTAAGAGCTAAGGGTAAATTTCCTAAAGTAACCTCTTCTGGTTTGGCTATTCCAAATTGGAAATTATGTTTTTGTTCATCACTGTAATAGCATCTTGACTAAGTGGAGAACTCGGTCTGAATTTGAGTGGAGAACGAACCCCATCGACTGCGTGGGTTACTACTGCAACTCCCTTCTTCACTTTCATCGCCACTCAAGTCCAAATCCAAGCCCAAGCCGAAGAACACTGGAAATTTGATTCACATCCATCGCCGCTACTGTTCCAAGGATGCGTAACCACCGCAGCTGCTGCAACTCGAACCAACGGAAGCCAAATCCAACAAAATTTTATCCAAAGACCTCCCAATCTCTGCTAGTCCCAAAATCGCCTCCGTCTTGTTCTTGTCGCCAAACTCTCTTTTTCCACCATGACCGCTACTGTTCCGAGGATGCGCAACTGCCGCCGCCACCGCTGCAACTCGAACCAGTGGCGGTAGTAACTTCCTTTCTCCATCCTTCTTCCTCTTTTTCTTTTTCTTTTTCTTTGCTCTCATCGCCGCTCAAGTCCAAGCCCAAGCCGAAGAACGCCAGGAATCTGATTCACATCCACCGCTGCTACTATTCCGATGATGCACAACAGCCGCCGCCACTGCAACTCGGACTAGTGGCAGACCATAGCTCGTTTTAATTATTATTTGTTTTCAAGTGGTATCAGAGCCGGTCCTACCAGACCATAGCTCGTTTTTGATCTCCTACTGTTGGTATGTAACCTAGTTATCATGGCTACATAAGGATTCACTTTTGTCACTGGTATTTAAACCTTTTGTGTTATTATTTCCTTTAAATATGTTATTGAATAGACCCTATGTTAATGGGTTTTGGTAATATTGAGATTTTTTCTTTTTTTGTAATTATCATCCCTGTATTTGCTCTTTTTAAATTCAAATGCCGTATTTTGAGGCATTATTGATGTAACAAGCCATGAGTATGGGCTAGTTAAATCCACCATTAACATAGTTATATTTCAATTGAATTCCTTTTGTAAATTGTTGCTTGTGACTATCCCTGATCATTTACCATATCTGAACATGTGTAGGGTGTCTTAGTATTTTTCCATAGTGATTTCAACATAAAAAAATGGGGTTCAACCAATAGCCCATGTGGGCTGATGGTGATTGGCAGAACCTAGAATGTCATATTAGGGCTCATGGGACTTGTAATAGATCTTTGATATGGTCTGAGTTGACCAACCAGATCTGCAACTCATTATTTTAACGAATACAGCTCTGGTTTGTGCATTCAAATGCACTATGCTGAAATTAGTATTGGGGAAAAACACTATAGGCTTTTACACATGCTGTGGGTGCAGCCACCTTTTAAGTTGGTTTTATGATCACTATTAGTTTATATAATTTGTTTTGGGCCTGTTGAAATTGTTATCTTGACTGAATTTGTATCAATCCAACAAATTAGTTGATGTTATTGTTTTGAGCCCTTGTGGTCGTGGTTGTTGGATTTGACGCATGGAAACTTAGTGGGCCTTGATTAAAATTGGGCATTTATCACTATTGTTGTAACATGCACTGGTGTTGTAATAATAATAATAATAATAATAAAGGCCAAGTTCTAATCAACCTAATAGGGTGGGTACAAGACATGCAGATTTCTTCTAACCTAGGTGTAGTCAAAGCAACCTAGGTGATTGACTACTATGACAAGCATGCCAATTAAAGGTGTTTAACAATTAGATATTGTTTGTGTGGGTCCAAAGGCAAACAAACTTGATCTAATTGTGGAATGCCTCATTATGTCATAGCAAATTGTTTGGATATGAATAATTCCATATGCCCAAAGGTATGGGACAATTCACATAATCACATCCAAACAACATTCTTTTTCTTTTGCAATTGGTTGAATGCCCAAAGGTAAAACCTAATTGCGTTTTGTTGGTGACATTTGTAATCCTGATCGTGACTTCTAATATGTTACAGTTCCTATTGATTTGAACTCCATTCCCCTTTTAGAGGGAGACAATTTCCCATAATGGAAGGAGACTCTTCTCATAAATCTAAGTTAGAGAGACCTAGACCTCGCATTGCGAGTAAAAGATAAGCCCATTGTTATTGATGAGTCATCTCCTACTGAAGTGACTCTCCTAACAAACTGGGAAAAGTCCAACCGTATCTGAAAGATGATCATGAAAGCCTGCATAAGTAGAAGTATAAGAGGTGTTATTCATGACAAAGAAACAATTTCCCAATACCTTGTGGCTATAGAAGAACAGTTTATGGCATCTAAGAAAATATTATGACAAACTTTCTTGAATAAGTTGGTGAACATGAAGTTCAACTAGTCCAAATCAATAAGGGAACACATCCTTGAGATGAAGGACATAAGCGACAAATTAAACAACCTAGGAGTAACAATCGCAGACTCTTTTTTTATCACTTTCATCATGAACTCTCTTCCAATCGAGTATGGGCCATTCAAAGTGTCATATAGCACACAAAAGGAAACATGGAGTTTTAACAAACTCCTCACAATGTGTGTTCAAGAAGAAGAAATGTTGAAATAGGAAAGATGGGAAACCGTCAATCTTGTAGAAAAAGGTGTTAAGAATAAGTAGGGTCCTGTTATAAAAGGCAAGGGCCATAAATTGGCTAAGGACATGTGGAACTCCAAGAAACGTTGAACTCAAAGAAGTCTCAATCCAATGGTTAGGCACTCTTGTACTGTTTTGCCTACAAACTCTACTGAAGTACAAAAAGAACAACAACATACAATAAAACAACCTGTTGTGGTTGAATCACCTATCATTGTCCCTAAACAACTTGATCTTGAAAATCGGGATGAAGTGCTGGAGGTCCCATTTGTGCCAAGGAGATCTACTAGGATTAGACGAAGCACCACATCTTTAGATACATTTACATCCGAGAAAAGGAAACAGATTTTGGTGTAGGTTTCTTAGAAGATTCACTAACATTCAAAGATGCCATGGATAGTCCTAACTCTGCCTTTTGGTTAGATGCCATGAAGAGTGAGATTGACTCTATAGCTACCAATGGTGTTTGGGATCTTGTGCCGCAACTAGTGGGTGTCAAAATTGTTCCATGCAAATGAGTATTCAAAACAAAGGGAACAACTAATGAAGTTGAGAGGTATAAGGCCAGATTGGTAGCAAAATGATACAATACTCAAAAGGGAGTAGACTATAATGAGACTTTCTCACCTATCTCTAACAAAAGATTCATTTAGAGCCATAATGGCATTGGTGGCTAATTATGATATAGAGTTGCAGCAGATGGTTGTTAAGACTGCATTCCTGAATAGGGAGCTTGTGGAAGAAATCTACATAGCGCAACCAGAAGGATTCATCGTAGAGGGTAGAAAACACTTGGTATGCAGGTTAAATAAGTCTATATATGGCTTGAAACAAGCATTCTGCCAATGGTATTACAAGTTTCATAGTGTAATTACCTCATTTGGTTATAAGGAGAATATTGTGGATGAATGTATATACCTCAAGGTTAGTGGGTGCAATTTTGTCTTGCTATTTTTGTATGTTCATGTCATTCTAATTGCCAGCAGAGAATTAAGGAATTTCTTACATAGAAATTTGACATAGACATGGGAGAAGCATCCTATGTTCTAGGAATTGAGATCCAATGAGATAGAACCTATAAAGTGTTCGGTTTATCCCAAATGGCATATATTCAAAGGGTCTTGGAAAGGTTTGGTATGGAACACTGTGCACCAAGTATAATGCCAATTAATAAAGGGGATAAGCTTAGCATCGAGAGTAGTCCTAAAACAGAATATGAAAATGAGGACATGAACAAAGTTCCCTATGCATCAACTATAGGAAGTCTGATGTATGCACAAGTCTGCACAAGACCAGACATTGCATTTGCAGTGGGAGTGTTGGGTAGGTTCCAAAGCAACCCAGAAAGGAAACACTATTTGGAAGGCTGCTAAGAAGGTGTTTAGATATATATAGGGAACAAAAGAATTTGTTCTCACATATAGAAGAGGGGACAATGTTGCAATTGTGTTTTTCTCAAAGAACAATAAAAGTAACAGTCAAAGCAAGTACATAGATTTAAAGTACTTGGTTGTGAGAGATACAATTCAAGAGCAGAAGATTGTTATTGAACATATTAGAATTGATAGAATGATTACTGACCCCATGACTAAGGGATTGTCCCCAAAAGCATTTCTGAACCATGTAAAAAACATGGGAGTAGTCAGTTCAATTCTTAATGTAATCTAATATAATGACACGTGTCTTTGTTCAATTTAATTTTCTCTATCTCCTTATATCTTGAATCTATCAATTGTGCACAATTTTGTTACGGACACATGTATAAGGGATGAGACATTATGAATATTTAACATTGAGGGTTGTGATGTATGATATCATGATACATGGAAGGAAGCCTAACTTGTATGGGGACCGCCATGATCTATGTCATACTTAGCAATTACCTAAGTGATATAACCATAATCCAAATCTGTAGCTCTGATCAAATTTATATCTTGTTCCATGTCCACTATTGGGGCCAAGTGGGAGATTGTAAGAATGACTCAGATTATGGCCCTCAATAGTGGCCATAATCTAGGTCATTATTATTTTAAAGATCTCAATGTTAGCTTGTTGGGAATGAGTTGGAAACCTCCAACAATCATCCCATAATTGTAGGGGTGTGTTTAAACTTGATTTTTAATTTCAAATTTAATTGAATGGTGGAGAAGATTTAGGAGATGTGATGGGTTTTGGAGAGATTTTTTTTTAAACTAAATTAGGAAATTCATTGATAGGATGAACTAATTAAGAGGTGGGAAAAATGAATGGTTTCTCCTTGAGTCTAGCTAATGAGCTTATTCATAAGGGAACATTCGAGAAGGCCCCCTATCACTTTCTTGAACGTGAAAGCTCTAGAGAGGTTAGACTTGAGAGGAGAAAAATACTAGAAGAAAAATAACAAAAAACAAAAAAACTCCACACTTGTGCATTGAGGGTGTACTAGAGATCTTTTCCTTTTGCTGATCAAGAACGTGGATGCAGGATCACTGATTTGGTTGGATCTCTCATCAAACAAGAAATAAATTTCGTGGTTATGGCTATTGGGGGAGGTAAGATAATGTGTTGTATTTGTTTGTTTATTTTGTTCAATAGAACTAGAGATATATATCGGACTAGTTCTCACTTGAACCATGTCCGATCGTCCTTCATATCCCTTAGATCTAGACAATTGGGTTCAGAACCTTTTAATTATTATTTGTTTTCAAACTAGTGAACTATTTGTACTGTAATGGCATTAAAACATTGTTCTAAAGGCACTAAGCGTGCAGGGGGTGTGCTAGGTGTGCAACAACTATAGACAAGGGTGGTCTGGAAAATGTGAGTGTGCATGTGAGAGGTGGGAGGTGGTCATGGAGCATTTCTAGGAGGTGGTCATCACGCATTACCTATTCAGCCCCCTCCCCTTCCTCCTTTCTTCCTTCTTCCCTTCTTCCTTTCTTCCTTCCTCTTTCCACCTTCCTCCTTCCTCCCTCCTTTCTTCCCCCTTTCACTTTCTTCCTCCTTCAAATTTATTCGATCGGTTGACAACCACTACTTCAAGTTTGTTTGGTATGGAAGAACCTGTGGCCCTAGTTTGAACCGTAAAGGGCATTTTTGACCATCGAAGGGTAGTTTTGGTATTATATGATGAATAATCAACCATGTGATATCACATGTGAACGGCTCCTAACGAAGACTTGACGGTAAGGGAGGTGTTAGTCCATTGTCCAAAACAGCAATCAATAGGGGTACTTTAAGACAATAGTCAAACAATAGGGGTGGAGTTAGTCAATTAACTAAACCATAAGGGTACATTAAGAAATTTATCCTAATTTAAAAAATTTAGGGATTCGGATTCCCCTGGAACAAATTGGGAATGGGATGGATTAGGATCTGCTCCTCACAGAGCGTGACTCATACCAACCTTACAGTCACATCCCACCTTGTATTAGGAATATCTCCCCATGAATATTAATTATAAATATGGGAGATGTTCTCCATGTGCGGAAAGGATATGCTGTAAGTCTGGTGTGAGGTACATTCTATGAGGAATAGATTTGGACTCGGATGGGATGGAGGGTCATTTTTATGATATTGGCTTCCGTTAGGGCAAACCCGTGCCCACACCGTTCCAACAACCTTTTACAACCTTGCATTGGGAATGTCTCCCCATGAAATAAAACACATAAGTGCGAAGATATTCTCGATGCAAGGCAGTAAAAGCTGTTCGAATGGGCTTTGCCCTAACCGAAGCCAAACTCCATTTTTATCCTTGTTAGGATTGGGCTTCTTTCTTTCTTTCTTTTTTTTTTTTTGGGGGGGGTATTTAACACAGCATACTAATGTTTCAATTTAAGGCCCCGTTTGTTTATCGCTATCTCGGGGTGAAAAGTTGGTCAATGGGAAAATTGACCAACTTTCTCATGTTCTTTTGCAAATGCATGTGGGACCCCTGGAAAATACATATTCCCCTGGGTAAGTATTTTGGCCATTTACCTGTTATTTCTTCCCCAAATCTTTTGTTTAGGGAGAACATCTGAGAGAACCCCATACTTATTACAATTTCCAGATCAATCTTCTATAGTCTATCGGTAAGTCTTCCTCTTTTTTTTTCCTTGCAAAAAACTGTACACCATTAATTATCTACTTCCCAGAAAGGTGTTTGCTTCCAAATGGAGTGATAAGGTTCGTAGAAAAGTGTTAGTTGAATGATGAAACTTGAAGCTTTTTAGCGTGAAATCTGGATGAATGGTTCATGGACTGTTTTTCTAGAAGACTTCTTCTATTTCAACTATTATATTGGAACTAGCTATACCTAACAACTTAATACAAGTATAGAATGGCCAAAAAGCAATATTCAATTTATATTTTGTAAGTTGAACAGTTAGAGGCCTCTATATTGTATTGGCTTAACCATTTCTCCTTTTTTATTTCTTCAATTCGTATTGGGCTTCAATTTCTTGGGCCAATACGTTAGAGGCCTCTATATTGTATCCCATCTCATTTTTTATTATTCTTTTTCTTAGTTTTTTTTTCTTAGTGGGCCCAACAACTTTCTTAGTAGGTGTAGTAGGTCCTTTCCATTCAATTTCATACTCAGCCTTACTGAATGCATTTCATGGGTCAACATCTTCACTAAGTTGAAATTTGTACACCAACAAATGCCCCCCAAGTTGGTGGTTGTTATTATAATTGGCAATGCAACCACCGATTTGAAAAAGTTTACTCTTACAGGCAAAAGAGTAGAGAACTTTCTCCCTTTCTCTCTCTCTCTCTCTCTCTCTCTCTCTTTTGTACTATCAGTAGTTCATACTCTTTCAAGTCACGAGTAGTTTTTTTTTTTTTTGCCGTTCACAGTTTATACTCATATGGACTAGGAGTAAATGTTTTTTTATTTGATTTGGCTATTCATAGTTTATACTCATGTGGGCCAGGAGTGATACAAATGTTTTCTTTTTTTAATTAATTTCGCCATTCACAGTTTATACTCGTGCGAGCTAGGAGTAGTACAAATAATTTATTTTGTGACTGCACATTTTCAGGTTGCTTACGTACCCCTTAGAGGGATCAAATCATGACTTAGTTCATAAAGTGATTTGTACTTGCGATTTGGGGCTTTGTAGACAGTTTAGGCTCGTGTTTGGGAGTACATTTTGAGTTATTTTGGAAGTTGAATAGTTTATACTCATACTCAAGAGTCTTGTAGACAGTTTATGCTTGTATCTGGTAGCAATTTTGAGTAGTTTCAAAATGACAAATAGTTTATACTCATACTCTTGGAGTTTTGCAAACTGTTTATACTCGTATTCAGGAGCAAACTTTGAGTTGTTTAGAAAGTCGAGTAGTTTATACTCATACTCGGGAGTCCTATAAATAGTTTATGCTCATATCCAGGAGCACATTTTGAATGAGTTTTTGTTTTTTTGTTTCTTTTTTCTAATTCGATAGTTTAAACTCATATCTGGGAGCATAGATGGTTTAGGCTCATATTTATGAGTGAATTGAGTGAGTTTTTTTAATAGACAGTTTAGCATCGTATCTAAGAGCAAAGATAGTTTAAGCTCATATCCAGGAGCGTATTGACTAAGTTTATTTTTAATAGACAGTTTAGACTCGTATATGGGAGCAAACTTTGAGTGCTCCCCTTTTTTATTAGATAGTTTAATCTCATATTTGGGAGAATAAATAGTTTAAGCTCATATCCAGGAGTGAGCTTTGAATTATTTTCTTTTCGTGTAACATGGGACTGTATGTATAGTTATACATCATCTGGAAAAGAATCCCATTTATATGTACTCTTGTGGAGTAATTGGAAGTCGAGGGGCTTGTTTCCAAACTTTATTAGTTATCAATGGTGGTGGATGGTAGTAGTGTTCTTGCCTTGCCTTTTCTTGCTTTTGGAGAGTCCCTGTGATTGAACATTCCTTTTAATTTGCTTTGATTGCCCACAAGGTAGAGTGGATTGGTGTGTCGCATAACGCTCCCAACGTGTAATGATTGTTCAATCATCTTTTGAGAGTGATGCAGTGGATCGGAGTGAAGGAATTTCCTTGAAACTTAAGGCCTGTGCTTGTGCTTGATTTAGTACTATCTCTAGTGTATGGCAAGAAATACAAGGGTCATTAGGGATTTGTGTTTGATTTAGCAATGCCCCCGGTGTAAGTTCATTGATGATAGGACGATGAGGGAATTTGAGAGCTTCAGGTTCAAAGGATCCAAATGTAACGATTGTCATGTTGGTGGTCGCTATGTCCTCACTTGGATCTAGTTCAATTACTCATGATTCGGACATTTGCATTAACTTATCTTTGAGGACAAAACATTTCTCAATTGGGTGGCTAATTACCTGATGGTAATGACAATATTTCGGATGATCAATTTTCCCTTCCTCTTTTGGGCGTTTGCTATCAAGAAGCTCTATAAAATTTTCAGGCAAAAGGGCATCTAACATTTCTGGGATTTCTGAGTCAAGGAATGGATACACCTTCGCTTTCTAATTCCTTAAGAGTGAGCTTTGGATTTTCTTTCTCTTGTTAAATATTTGATTTCATTTCTTTCTTGCTTTTTTTCTTCCCAATAACCTTGAGAGGGGCTATTGAGGTTGCTAGGACTTGCATCGGCTCAGACAATTTTGTCTCATTTTCACCATCTTTCTTTTCCTTTTCCCTTTGGAAATCATTCAGGTGATGTTCTCCAAAGGTAGCCAAGCTAAGTTCCATGTCATGGGCACAGGTGGACAATTCCTCAAATGTTCAGGGTTTTATTCCCTTGAGAATGTAATGCAAACCCCAACGCATGCCTTGGATACAAGTATCAATAGCCGAAGCTTCTAAGAGCTTGTCTCGACAATTAAGGTAGAGATTTCTCCACTTGTCAATATAGTCAATGACTAGTTCATCTTTTCTCTGTTTTGTGGTAGTGAGTTTTGTACATGCTTATAGTACATTGAGTACTGTAGAAGCAATCAAAGAACTCTCTTTTTAATTGATCCTGAAGGGAGGTCGGTGTACTAGTCAAAAGCATTTCCTTTTAGAGACCGTACAAAATTCTTTATCATTAAATCATCGAAAGTTTCATCATTGTTGCATGTCTCTATGAAGTGCATAATATGTTGTCTAGGGTTGCCTTTCCCATCAAATTGTTAAAACTTTGGGGGTTGATACCCTAATGGATAAGCATATGATCAATGTGCTTAGTATATGGATTAGTATACATTGAGGATGATTGTGAGACACCTTTATACTAAGCACGTATCGTGCCAGTTATCATGTTTTGGAGTTTTTGTATTGAGAGGGAGGCAACTGAAGCATGTTGGGCATCTCGTATTATAGTACATTATGGAAACTCCTCTTATGGAGGGTTTACTTGCGGGGTGAACCCTGGTGGGTGTGAAGGCCCCTGGCTGGATGCTGTTGTTTGCATTTGTTCCATTCGATTCATGAGAGAAGCAATTTAAAAGTTCTTCTCTTCCACCGTCTTTGTTAACTTAGTGATGGCCGCAACCATCTCAGCAAGTTGTTCTTCCACTGTAGTAGCTCCTTCCATGATAACGGGTGCTACTGAAGTGTAGGAGTGTGTCTGTATGTAATCGAACCCTCCAGTCTTAGGGGAGTTGGAATGAGAATCGGACCTTGAGCCAGTACTAGATTCTGCATCCAACACGGGTATTTGTCCACTTGGATGCTCAAGTGGAGTTGTTGAGATCAATTCTTTTCTCAGGGCTACCCCTTCCTTATTAGCGTCCTTCATCATTGGTAGCCTTAAAGGTTTCATTTTGGTGTTTCGACTTTTTGAAGGGACTCCTAGAGTTGTACATTGAGCAAGAGATGCAACCAATTGTGAATTGTTGGACCTCATCATGAGATGAGTGGTTGGCCTCTTGTAGTTGGAGGCTAAAAATGCACTTGATCTAGACGAGCTTGAGCTATATGTGGCATTTATCTTGTTTTCGACGACACTTGAAACAATTCTCTTTGGAGCCATGTGTCCAAACCATTTGTCAAAAACAAACTTCATGCGTTGACTTGAGAGATGAGAGAAAGAGATGTCCCACCGGGCGTGCTAGAAATTTGTCGACACAAATTTCGTGCTAAATTTGGAGCACAAAAAAATACGGACAAATTCAAAAAAATTTATTTTTTTTGCAGAAATGTAAGTGGGATACAAACTCTTTTTTTTTTTCTTTTGGCAAAGGAAACCCTTTGATTCTCTTCTCACGAACACAACCCGAACTTGTACTTGTAGCTTGTTATGGACACGATCCGAAAAACTTGACAATTTGTAGTTGTAGAAAAAACTCGCAACTATCATTTTCCTTTTTTTTTGTTGTAGTAATTTGATGAAGCTTTTGATTATAGAAACTCAAAGGATGGAATCCTTCAGCTGACGTGTCACGGAGCTATAACAGTTTTGAAACTTCAATGATTGAGGAGCCGAAATTATAATTCTTCTTCCCTTAATGTTGGTGCAGCCTGTCCCTTCTCTTGAAACTTTAGCAGCAACACCGGAGCTAGACTTTTTTCAAATTTCCTGTCTTCTCCTTTCTTTCTCTTATTATTATTATTTTTATCTTCTCTTTCCTGTGAAAGAACTTGCTCTCCTCTTCCTAAAGGGGTCCGTTCATCTCATCCTCTCTCCCCTTTTATGATGAGTTGGGTTCATTTGAAGAATCCGCCCAATTCATTCAAATGCATGAAAGAAAAGACAATCGTTGATAGGGTGGCTTTCTTTCAAATGCATTTAATTTAGAGGGGAACCCACAAGATTAGCTTGAGATTGAGTGATGCCTAGTCCAATCCACCAAATATAGGATTTTCTTTGTTAAATTTGCCTTGACATTTTTAAGTGATTCAGCGGGATTATGACAATCAATGTTTAAAATTAATAAGGGGGAACCATGTGAAGAGGCCACTTGGCAAGAGATTGGACCCACACATAAAAGGAAATCCCATTAAATAATTATAACTTTTCTTTTCCAATTGGTATTGACTTAAGTATAGGATTTTCACAATGATTTGAAATGGATACCTTTTGACTTGAATGGTAAGTGAATTAATCCACCCAATCCGCTTTTCTTGACTGAAATGGGAACTAAGCTAACCTTATGATTGCCATTCAATTGGGTTCCACTTGAGTAAATCCCTCAAATTGAATTGTGTGAACCCTCAAATTTGGTATGATTTGAGAAAAATCTTTCTCATTGCCATCTTTACAATATTTTGTCATCTTCTTCCTATTATGCCAAGGTGAGGTGTCTTCAACCTTTACACATAAAAGTATTTTATTCGGCCAAGATTAATTTGGGTGTAATTATAGCCATTTAAATGACCCCCACTAAGCTGATCAAACCTCTTGACTCTAATTTAACGTGATTAGAGATAAAATCTCTCTATTGACATATAGCGGGCCTTCAATTCTTACATTTAATTTAGTGGGATGCTTAAGGATAGCCATGTGGCATGGGAGTAATATCCATTTACAATGGACCCTACCCTACACCATTTCTCTTTTCTTATTTCTACAATTCGTATTGGGTTTCAATTTCTTGGGCCAATACGTTAGAGGCCTCTATATTGTATCCCATCTCCTTTTTTATTATTCTTTTTCTTACTGGGCCCAACAACTTTCTTAGTAGGCACAACAGGTCATTTCCATTCAATTTCATACTTGGCCTACTAAATACATTTCTTGGGCCAACATCTTAGTAAGTTGAAATTTTTACACCAACAGTTTGTATTTGGTACATTGCCCTTACCCTTTCTTCATGAAATTTTGGGGCCCATTAAAAGAAATTAATGTGAAATATGAATAGTTATATCACACAATCAAGGGCCTGCTTGACATGTCTTTTCATGTGATCTTTTGGCTGTTTATAAGCTTGATATACCAATTTTTAGTCTATTTTCATTTTGCACACAGAAGATCTACTTGCCAGAAGTTGGAGCATCGAAAAACTCATTTTGGGCTGATTTCAAGAAGCTCCAAATGAATTCTTTTGTGCTTTTTGCATTTTATTCTCATGAAAAGACACGGAAAGACCACCGAACAAGCCCCAAAACATTTTGGCAAAACTATTTTACTCAAATGTCAATTCAACTTTAAAGGACAATGATTAATTGCCCACGTGCATTTTTCTAATTGAAGTGATTCCTTTAATTATGTGATGGGGCAAAGCATATTTCTTGTCAACTTCCATCAATCAATTCATATGTGATGGGACAATGGTTGATTTGAAGGAAAGGAAGGGAAAGGTAAGGAAATCCATACAAGGTTTAAAGGTTTTCTTACATTTCCTCTCTTTTCCTTACTTTTTCCTTCAAACCAAACATAACCTAAATGTTTCATGAAGAAATGACAATGGTACCAGATACATCATAAACTATAACTTTGTATCAAGATAAGTGCGAGGTAATGAGAAAACCACCCAAATCCCTGCTTATTCACTATAGAAACATCTCATTCACTTAAGATATCCACAAGAAAGGTCTCATAGTTCATGTAACCTACCATTTACTGGGGCCTATCCCAAATGATGTTGGATAGAAAAATGGGCTTAATTTATTCGGCTGGAGTGAAGTTTGGGGTTATAAAAAAAATAAAAAAGAAACTTATTCATATCCACGTTCATAGGTTGTGTATTTCTACCAACCTTCCTTTCAAAAAGAAAGTTAGATTGCATTCATCATCCAATTTCTGTTTGGGATTTGGATTGTTTTCCCTTTATGCTGTGTTTGGAAACAATGTCAATGGAGTGTAAATCCCGGTTCAGGGTAAATTTGTACTTTGATTCACTTTTGCCTGTGTTTGGCAATATTACATTTTTGCATTGACAAATGACAGATCAATGCATATTTACATTGATAAAAGATATAGAAGTACAATAAAAAAGAAGTAAATTTGCATTCAAGTGGGATTTTGATAAAAAAATGCATATGCTTTATTGGAATTCATGTTTGCACCATTACAACTAAAAGTTTATTTGTTAAGAAGATAAATTTATCAGTGCAAAACTAAACCAATTTTACAATTTATATGAACTGTTTTACACTTACATATTTGCATCCACAGTTATTTGCATTGTTTCCAAATGCAGCCTTAGCGAGATAAAGTAAATTCACCCTAAGTATCTAAAAAAGGAGTTGGAATGAAATTTGAGTTTTTTAATTTATGATTAACATTTGGTATCAGCTCTGTCAAATTCCTCAAGGTCTTATAGGAAGCAAAAGCAACCAATGAGAAAGAAAACCAACAAGAAAAATGTGTTACTAGCAACAAAATTGTACAACCTCAATTTATTAGAGATGGCAATTAAAGAGTTCGGCTTCAGTCAAGGCAAACCTCCTTCAAACAGTCTTTAGTGCCTTGCATTGAGAACATCTCTGTATTTATATGCTTTATTTCACAAAATTGCAAAAGGCTGTTAGAATGGTGTAGGCACTGGTTTGCCATCATAGAAGTTGATCTCGCAATTGGAGGAGGGGATACAATATGATGGCAGAATTGCCACGAATATACCAATCTATCTCACGTGGTCATTTCCCCGTACTGGGAAGATGTTGTCACCTTCGGACATTTCTAGCTGATGTGATGACTCAGGGCCAGTTCGTTTGCTTCAAAGTTTGACATCTAAAAGTGTAATAATTACATTAAGAGGTATATTGGTATTGGTGAATTTTTCTTTCCTCTGAACTCTGAATGTAGAGAATGTTGTTCTAAATTCTAAACTTTGAATTTTGAAAACTATCAAATATCTATTTTGACCTCATATATGAGAGTTTTTGTTTATCTTTTTGGGGGTATCATTGAAAAATAAAAAGTTGTATAATTGCACTTTAAGAGATAAGAGATAAGAGGAAGCTAACAACCAATTTTTTCTTAAAGTTAAAATGTTCCTCTTAAGGGATAAGAGTTAAGAGGAAACAAACAGTGAATCTTATACCCAAAAAAAAGCTAACTTTTCTAATTGATGGTGACATTATGCATGATTTATACTTGAGCAATGGATTGGCTAATATTTTTCCTTTTTTAAAGCCGATTAAATGGTCCACATAATTGTACGTTCTGACTCTTTGTAAGCCAGCAACTGTTCAATTGTTGATTAGTGTTGGTACATGGGGAGACTGTATATCGCAAATAATCCACACTAAACAATGAGAACGGTATCTTTCTTATATAAATGGCCAAATGGGTTTGACTATGATACTCAGAAGACATGAAGAAACTTGCAATTAATCAATTGCTATCATAACTAATTGTTCGGGTGATATATAGTTGAGCTAGATAAGGATGTTACGTGGTTATTTCTGCAACTATTCCCCTTTGGGTCCATCTGAACACCAATGGAAGAATACGACTAAGAAAGAGTGTCTCGCATGGACAAGGAAGTGGACTCTGCTAGGGAAGAAGGAATTTACCGAAGACTGCGGCGGATGCCCTCATCTCAACAACCCCAAAAATCCTATCCATCTAGGACACGAATGCCCAACTATAAGTAGGTATTCCCCGCTCGAGGTGAGAGACTTTTGGAATTATATTCTTTGAATACCTCACTATAGGAAAAATCAGCTTTAGCAACAAATAAAACCGTTGCAAAAAGATACAAAAAACCGTTGCTAAAGGCTATAGCAACGATTTAGCCACGATTTTTTGTCGGTGGCGGATATTGGCATGGCTAAAACCTATAGCTACTGATATTATACACTATGGCTACAAATGTACGTATAGCCATGGTTTTAACCATTGCTAATTAAAAATTTCATTGCGATGGCTTTATTTTATACCGTTGCTACAAATTGCTATAGCAACGGTTTTAGCCATGGCTATAGAATATGGTTTATTGATGAATAAGTAGAAATAGCAACGGTTTAAGGTAAAACTGTTGCTACAAGTATTAGCTATTCTTTTGCATTGCCACGGTTTTTTGCATTAACGGTTATTATAAAATTCTTATAACAACAGTTAAGGTCAAAAACCAGTGTTGTAGAATGGTCGTTACAAAATATTACCGTTCCTAAAATTGCTGCTGTATGGAACTTTTACCAACGGTTTAATAAAACCGTTGCTAAAAGTTTATTTCTCATTTAAATTTTAAAGGAATACCATTACAAAAAGAATTAATTTCAGCCGTTCTTGTATGATAAAGCCTGTACAAATTTACACAAAATATCTGTAGTATTTGTTCAATAGACACATTTAATAATTTTTTTTTTCATCACCAAAAAAGAAAACAAAATTATCCTCGTTGCATCTGAACATTAGCTTATATGCACGTATACTCAAGACCTTTGCTTTGGATCATAACTTTGGTCTGTCAAGTTCAAAACTGAATAGATAAGCATTGATATAAATAATTAGCTATATAAATTAAATAATGTAAGAGTTTTATATGCATTATACACTTACCATTGATTTAACCCATGCGGTGTGAGATTCAAGTGCATCTCCAAGAGTTACCCTAGAAAAAAATCCAAGGGAATCAAAATCAAGATGGGGCAATAAAGAAAGCAATCATATTGGAGAAAACCTCCTACACTTGTCGTAAAATCTTAACATTCTTCACCTCCTCAAGGGGGCTTTCTAACCCCAAATAAACCTCCTTTAGAGGTTCATATGATAACAAGTGTCTTATCATCCCTTCCAAATTTATTATTTATCACTACTTCAAATCCCTTTTCGGATGCAAAGCAACTAGAAAAGAAGATGAGAACCTTCTTATGGGTTGGTTGGAAAGATGATAACAAGTTTCCAAACTTTCCAACATTATATGCATGCATCAGGGTGTGCCTATCCTACTTTCAAGCTATTCTCTGTTGCATCATATTTTCCTACCCTCTTGTACAGATTGTGGTAAGCATGACCCTAACATGAATAAGGAAATGGAGAAAGATGTTGTAGAGTTATTGACAGATGAACTAAATCCACCGAGACATGTAACCAATCACATGATGGACAAAGTAGAGGCAAAGAAGTCATCTTATCATTACCAAAAAGAAGCAGAAAAATGCAATTCAGGATTGGAAGTGTGTAAAGAAGCAAAAGAGAAGGATGTTTCTTTTTAAACATCAATATGAAAACCATGAAAGAGCATTTTAATATTAACAAGTATCAAAATTATATAGCAATAGCAAAGAATTTTGGGTTAGGTAAGGGGAAGGTTATTCTAAATCAGGCTAATAACTATCAAATCTGAACCCTTCTGCAAAGGATCCAAGAATTGTCATCTCTTTAAAGGTAAGGGGAAGGTTATTCTTTTCTATTCACTATTTTAATAGGTAAGCACACAATACAGTGCAAGATCAATAGAGTTAAGACAAAAGTTTGACATATATGACCAATAGGGGTGTTATTGTTTGAGATTGTTTTGACTTTCAGAGGCAGGCATCTCCTGGTGTCCTCAGTTCAAGTGCAACCTAAACAATTGGGATGTGGAGGCCTGTTCACAGTTGTTGAGACTCCTAAGTGGGGTTCATGTCCAACCTTCTATGTGACCATAGCACATGAATTGGTATCTGATTTGGTTGACATCTACTCAAGTGTTAGTTTCCTCTTTTGATGCTTATTTTTAGATAAGAACCAATAGAAACCAAATTCAGGACTGAACTTGCTTCTAGATGGGCCATGTCCCATGTGTCCCATTGATAATTCAGACATGCCTTGGGTCCACCATTTCTCATTGGTAACACAATGGCTATCTTATCTACAAATCTTCAACTTTTGACCAAATGGCCCAACAGTGCCATGGATCCCTTTTAGAATTAAAGGTTGTTCTATTTAAGAAACTGTTGTGATTGACATCTCATAATGAGTGAGGATAAAAATGTATTTATATTCAAATATTTTTTTTAGTTGAAAAGACAAATTAGGACCTGAATTAGCTAAGGTGACATGTGTAGAGACTCCCAAAACAGCCCAGGCTATTTTTAAAAAACAGCCAAAAATGAACTCCCTATTATTGCCTTCACAGTTTCCTTGTGACCTAACCTAAAATGTTAGGGGATGTAGGCCCCTGGTTCCTACCTATTTGTTCTTTCTGCCTTAATAAAATGTCTCGGATTTAAAGGAATAAGAGAATATTATCATAGTACATAACCTGTATCTTAATGGATGAGATCTCTATTATTTTGAGATGACTTGCTCGGCTCTAGTTCTTCCACTTGTCCATATTGCTGATGAGTCATGATTTTGTCTCATGTTTTCAAAGAATTGCAGGTTATGGGGACTAAGTAAAGCCCCATGCAAGAATCAAAACCTTTGTTCTTGCATTCTATTAGAGCTAATAGTGTTTTTTTTTTCAATATTTCATCATCATCATCATCCTCTAAGCCTCATCCCAATTATATGGGGTCAGTTACATGAATCCTATTTTGCCATCATGTTCTGTTTAGTATCATATCCATTGTAAATTTTATTGAACCCCTATCATTTCTTACTACTTTAACCCATAATAGTGGAAATAATTCGATCTAAAAAAATTATTTCTTTGCTTCTTTGCTATCAAAGTCATAGTTTTTGAATAAAATTGAAAACAATTGAAGTGAAATTGTTCTAATGTGATGGACCATATGATATCTGGCCATATGGATCTTAAAATTTAAGAACAAACAAAACATAGACAACTCTTTGTGCAATTAAGTACATGTTGTCACTTACATCCTTTTCTAAAGGTATCTAAATTCACTGAACCCATGTAGAACGCCTTGTGAATGTAAGTCCTACAAATTGACATCAATCAACATAAGTAAATAATATTAAGGAAAGAAAGACAACCAGAGGTTCCATCCATCTACCATCTTAGATTATTTTTTTAGATAGACAACTATAGAAAGTAAATTAATGCAATAAATCAATCCAAACCAATCAAATTTTTATAATTATTGTAAAACAGTTGCAAGTCTAGTAATACTTATGGAGCAAAGTATTGGACAGTCATCACGAAGCAACATATATAAAAAAAAAAACAAGTGTAGTAGAAACACATGCACTAAGATGGATAAGACAATGAGTGGAAAACTAGAAAGATAGGATTGGAGATGAAATCATTAGAAGGGATCTAAGAATAACTCAAATAGATGATAAAATGAGAAAAGTGAACTAAGATGGTTTGATTACATGCATAGAAGACTGGCTCTCTCTACCAAATAAATAAATAAATAAATAAAAATGACCAGTTCCAACAACTATTAGAAGTGATTTTTCCAAGCCGAAAAGAATAGAAGGATTAGAGACAGACCAAAAAATACATTAATTAATTGAAGTAATAAGAACCTAAGAATTGATTTAAGCACTCATAAGTTAACAATTGATAAAACACTGAGCAAAATAAATAGTGGAATTATATTCATAGCTAACCCCTTATAGTTGGGAGTTGGGACAAGACTTAGATAATAATGATTATGATGAATTGATGATCTGAAAGCAAACCATATTTTTTTCTCAAACCACAATGTTAATTTGCTTTATATTCTACATGTATATATGCTGGATATGCATGTATGTATGATAGATGGTGATGGTTCATGCCATACATGTATTTCTCGGAGGACCTAGCACTTGCCATCATACCAACTCACCTTCTAATGCACACCCAAATCAGCAAAATCAGCCATAACATCACATAAGATCCACCTTGTTTCTATGCAAAAAGACCTATTTGTAGTCAGTGGAATCCCTTGTATAATTGTCGAGTACTCATTGAGGTTGGGGATTTGTGATCATATTAAGTAGTCCTATGTTGATATTTCAATTACCAATAACAGAAAGAAAAAAAAAAAGAAAGAAAGTCAGTCCAACCGTTGTGATTCACAATGGATATCACAAGATAGATTTGAATGGCTTGCTATGTTGCTACCCAATTTTCTCCCATGGTCTGTACTTTTTATTTCTTTCTTTTTATCTTGCATTATTTAGTTGTGTTGGGTACCATTCGAGTTTATTATGTAACCTTTTGGGGTTGATCAATAGAAATTGATGAAAAAGATGAGTTGTCACTTACTTATATAAAGGGAGTCACTTCAACTGAAAAATAAAAAAAATAAAAAATGCATGTATAGACTCATCATTGCTGTTTAGAGTTGAAATATCAAATTTTATGTTTCAAGTAACAACACTCTATATTGGTCATAATTTTAACATCAATTGGTATTGATCAACCCCAAACACAAGGAGGCTAAGCTTCCTTAAGAGTAGAGGTGTGGAGGAAGGAAGAAGAAGGGTAGGAGGAAGAAGTCGAAGGGGGATCTCATTTTTCTTTATTTTTAATAAAAATATTTTATATTAAGAAGGATAAAGATGCATAGCACTAGGGTTTTGCAATTGATTATACCAGAAAACTTCATAATTATATTCATATCCTTGTTTAGTGATTCCTATTGCTTAGCCACATGGTTCCCCATCTTATACTACCTTCATCTAGGATGTGAGCTACTTTTATTGTCTTGGAATCACAATATTTTACCTTATTACCATATGAAAGATCTTTTCCTATATCATGTGCATACACATTTGGTGTGTGAAGAGTTTCCATAAAGCTTTGCAAATTATAAAAATCTACCACTTGCAAATTACCATGAAATCCCAATAAACAGTAACATTAATAATAATACAACCACATAAATGAGCATATCTAAATGCATTTCTCAAGGAAAAAACAATATCTTAATCATTCTTATTTAAAAGAGTATATTCTTGTCTTCATTTTGTGGTTGTTAAAGGTGACTACAGTAGAGCTAGATAAGGGACTTTTCTTTTAAACAAGGCCAAACAAGGTTTACCCAAGGTTCAAAATATCAATATAGTCTGATATGCCAGATGGGATGTATCGGCCTGCACTGAAGCTCTCTATTCTTTTAGTTCTTTTTCTTTGAAACTAGTTCAGGGGGTTGGTTGTCAGTCTACCCCCAGAAATAAGTTGGACCCCGATACGACACGTATTGGCCAATACACCCCCTCCCCCCTGCCCAATACGTGACAAAATTATAATCCTTGGGTTTACCATGATAGTTCTTTTCAAATAGGTTGGCTCTTTAAGTTTATCTCCATAACTCCATACTGATAAAAAAAATCTCCATATATCTCCATGCAACTGATTAAATGGTGCTACTATCTGTACCAAACTTCTAGAATGTATGATTATGAAAACAAAATTGTACCATGAACTAGATTACATGTTACATACAAGAACCAGATTTATAGAATGTTAAGGACTTAAGTGTACAAGGTCAAGAGGATTAGTTGTAAAAGCAATTAACCAAAGTGTTTTGCCCATTTTTTTATTGGTTGTTCTCTTCACTATTATAGAGTTCAATGTTCATAGTCCAAATGAAAATTTCCTTTTGTTTGACAAGGAAACATAAGAATTCTTCTTTTCCTTTTCTTAAAAAAAAATCTCAAATTTCCCAAGCTTTTTATCCTATTTATTAGGCATAATTCTGTTGAGTAACCAAATAAGAGATTTCCTACCTAATACAAAACATACCAGTTCATAGGCCTTATAGTACGATCAAGCAATTTAGGCTAGCTAGTGTTTGCCAAACCTGCAAAATAAATTCTCTAGTGTAAGAACTAAGTGAAAGTACATATAATCCGATTTTAGGGTCTTACACAGAATTACACCAAACAACATGAATCAAATATGCACTTTAATTTATTTCCATTAAATAATAAAAGTACATCTAATCCGATTGAAGCTAAGGGCATACAAGACTGTCTAATAGCTCCCACTTGCACTTAGGTCCAATATGGTACAAGCCGAAGTCCCATACTTTCCATGTGTTTCTCAAACACCTTCTGTGTCAGTGGCTTAGTCAATGGGTCTACCACATTGTCCGCTGATGCTACCTCTTCATATCATCCTCCCGTAGTTCCAGTGTTGTCATACAACACTAGAATGGGTGATGTTCTGAATTCCAAATTCAGGAATGAATACCTTCATTCATAAGGCAACCTCACTTACGGCAATGCGCTCGGCTTGGGTTGTGGACTATTAATTTGCTACTCAGGACTCCTATTTGCTGACATTCAGGAAACAACGCTCGATCCTATCGTGAAAACTTATCCAGATGTAGACTTTCTATCATCTGGATCCGATTGGAAATTGGCATCGGTATACCCTAGAACTTGTAGTGAACTACCATCGAATACCAGACAAAACTCTTTTGTCCTTCAAAAGTATTTAAGTATGTTCTTCACATCAGTCCAATGCTCCTACCTTGGGTTAGCCTGGAATCTGCTTACCACACTCACCGCCTGAGCTGTGTCCAGGCGAGTGCACAGCATGGCATACATGATGCTCCCTACGGCTGAGGTATAGGGAACGTCTTTCATGCCCTCAATCTCCTCAGAAGTCTTGGGAGACATCTTCTTGGAGAGAGTTACTCCATGTCTGAAAGGAACATTTCATTTCTTGGAGTTTTCCATGTTGTACCTTTTGACAATTTTGTCAATGTAAGCAGCCTGGGATAATCCAATTATCCGCTTCGATCTATCTCTATAGAGTCGAAGACCCAGTATGTATGAAGCTTCTCCAAGATCTTTCATGGAGAACTGCTGTGACAGCCATACCTTGACCGAAGTCAACATTCCTACATCATTCCCAATGAGTAGGATATCGTCCACGTACAATACTAAAAATGTAGTCTTATCCCCATTGGACTTCCTGTAAACACAGGGCTCATCCGGATTCTGCTCAAAGTCAAATGTTTTGATAGTAGAATCAAAATGGATGTTCCAACTCCTAGAAGCCTGCTTAAGTCCATATATGGATCTGTTAAGTTTACATACCATATGTTCCTGACTAGCAGCAATGAAGCCTTGCGGCTGCTGCATGTAGATATCTTCACTAAGATCTCCATTCAGGAACGCAGTTTTGACATCCATTTGCCAAATCTCGTAGTTATGGTATACTGCTACAGCTAGCAGTATCCTAATGGATTTAAGCATGGCCACAGGCAAAAAGGTTTCCTCATAATCAATGCCTTCTTTCTGAGTATACCCTTTCACCACCAAGCTAGCTTTGTAGGTCTCAATCCTGCCATCGGGGCCCTTCTTCCTCTTGTAGATCCATTTGCAACCAATTGCTTTTACCCCGGAGGCCGGATCTACTAGAGTCCAGACTCCATTGGTCTCCATCGAGTCCATCTCAGCTCTCATGGCCTCCACCCACTTCTGGGAATCTATGTATAACATAACTTCCGCGTAAGTCACGGGATCCTCTTCACTAGTCAAGGCTTCCACCAGGTAGGTATCCTGGTCATAACCATATCAAACTGGTGGTCTGGATACCCGGGTGGACCTTCTAGGTTGGTCACTACCTGGAACTTGTGGGACATCTCCCACTACTCATGAGCTCTCCTCATCAAGAACTATTTCCTAACGGTGAGTGTCCATGATGTATTCAGATTCTAAGAATTGGGCGTTTCGACTGTAGAACACTTTCTGCTCACTTGGGTCATAGAATAGATAACCCACAAAATCCTTTGGGTAGCCTATGAATAGGCAATGAATGGTTTTGGATTCCAACTTTTCCACATTGGTTCTTTTAACGTGTGCAGGACAACCCCAAATCTTCAAGTGTCTCACACTTGGTTTCCTTCCGGTCCATAGTTCATATGGAGTTTTCGGAACTGATTTGGTTGGAACTCGATTCGGCACATAGATACCAGTCTCCAATGCATATCCCCAAAAGGATGTGGGTAATTATGAGCGTACGAGAAGTGACCGGACCATGTCCAACAAGGTCCTATTCCTCATCTCTAAAACACCGTTGAGTTGTAGTGTAGCAGGAGGAGATAGTTGTGACACTATCCCACTGTCCTTTAAGTAGTCCCTGAATTCGTCAGAGAGATACTCGCCACCTCGATCCGATCGAAGGGCCTTAATTTCTCTCCCTAAGTGTTTCTCGACTTCCTGTCTGAACTCTTTGAACTTTTCAAAGGATTCAGACTTGTGTCTCATTAGGTACATGTAACCATATCGTGAAAAATCATATGTAAAGGTGATGAAGTACACGTGTTGATTCCATGTCCTAACACTCAAGGGACCACATACATCAGTATGTATTAGGTCAAGTGTGCCTTCAGATCTTTTAGGCTTACCGTCAAATGGCCGCTTAATCATCTTACCTTGTAGGCAAGGCTCACAAGTGGGAAGATTTTCTATGGTTAGAAAATCCAAAGGACCATCATTTACTAGTTTTGTGATTCGGTCAATACCGATATGGCCAAGTCAGTAATGCCAGAGGCACATGGGATTAACTGTATCACGATTCCTTTTCTTGGGATTTTCGACCGACGTAGTTTCGGTTAGGTTAGTTTTTAGAAAATGATGTAGAACATAGAGACCATTCTCCAATTCCCCGCATGCGATTAATTTTTTATTCCATTTAATAGTAATCATATTACTAAAAACAGAAATTAAATTTCTTCTCAAGTTCTATACATAAAAACAATCTTTAAGTACAACAACTCATTCTCTAAAAACTAATTCTACGATTCCTATCACCGCAGCTGCAACACTTGCAGTCGTTCCCAAGAAAAATGTTACTTTGCCATCACTCAATCTTCTGCTAACTTTGAACCCCTACAGTGAGTTACACGCATGAGTGCCCCGGAGTCAACACACCAGGACACAGAAGTAACTAACATATTAGTTTTTATGACAGAAATTTCGATGTTACCTTTCTTAGATTCCAGGTAGGTAGGACAGTTCCTCTTCCAGTGGCCGGTCTGTTTGCAGAAGTGACAGACATCAGATGCCTTGTTCTTCTTCTGCTTCTTGGGTTTGACAGCTTTATTCTGGGGCTTCTTTGCCTTTCTCTTTTTCTTGCCCGATTTGTTAGCTTCAGCAAGCATAACCACAGGTAGGTAGGACAGTTCCTCTTCCAGTGGCCGGTCTGTTTGCAGAAGTGACAGACATCAGATGCCTTGTTCTTCTTCTGCTTCTTGGGTTTGACAGCTTTATTCTGGGGCTTCTTTGCCTTTCTCTTTTTCTTGCCCGATTTGTTAGCTTCAGCAAGCATAACCACAGGCTCATCCTTCTTTAAAAGATCATCGGCCCTTTGCAACATATTGCTGAGTTCCTAGACGCTGACATTCAGCTTATTCATATTGTAGTTCATAGTGAACGCATTGAAGGAAGAGGACAAAGAATTTAGGATGGCATCCACTTGCGTGCCAAGATCTAGCCCAGATCCAAGAGCTTCAAGTTCGTTAATGTATCCCATCATCCGAAGACAATGGTCATGAACTTTCTGCCCCTTGGACATCTGCGCAGTCATGAACAATTTCAGGACCTTCTGTGGAGTAGAACGGTTCTCCTCTTCATACATTGTTCTTAGACTGTCCAATATGTCCTTGGCTAGTTCGATCTAATCGAACTGCCTCTGTATTGGGTTGTCTAATGAGGCAATGACAAAGCAGCGGGCTAGGGAGTTCTTATCCTCCCAATCTTGGTAGTCCCTCCTATGGGCCTCAGAAGTCCTATCACCCGGACGTTCTGGGGCAGGATTTTTCACCACCTTATCTAACTTTTCAGAAGTTAGGACCAGCATAAGATTTCTGTACCAGTTGGCATAGTTTGGGCCCTTAAGCTTGTTATCATCTAGAAGCTTTGCAAATTGACCATTTGTCATTTTCTGATAAAACAACAAAAACGTTAGCCCACAACCTTAGTTTGATTCATGTTACCTACATAGATATGGCTTTTAATCTATGTTCCATTCCCATTTATTAATCTCTGAGATTTTCCCTCCCTTCTCAGTGACGGAGATGACGAAATGTCTCTGGAAATGTAGGAAATCACATAGGGTGCATGAAGCCAACTGTTTCAGCTGCATAACCCCACCACCTTTCTGTGACGGATCATATCCACTCATCAAATGAGTTTCCCTTTGGCCTCTATCATACAAGGTTCAGAGCCGTTTTCAGGTAAACCTTTCTGTCCAGTGAGTGCACACCATCATATTCAGGTTACGCCAAGGTACCATGAGAGAGTTCCCATTTTCTGGTGAAGCCCCTCCCACATCGGTTTATGACGCCCCTATCATCTAATGAAACACTTTAACAGATCCAACAACAAATGGATAGCCCAATTTTATAGTGTGTTTCCTCATTACTGATGGACCCATCATTGTGCTAATGACAGAAGGCCTTTAGAGAGTCCACCAAATAGATCTCACTATCACACGCACTCATATTTTCTTGAAGGGAACAAAATTACGCCCTAGTTCTAATTTAGGTCAAACCAAAGTGGCTCCCACTAACTTTCATAAAGCTAGATTTCTGGTGGGCCTCAATCGGCTAGGGGTTTCGTACACATCCCTTTTTCAGGGTTGTGGGGCCCACCAAGTGGAAAGGGGTCATCCAATGACCTTAAGGGACACCATGGCAATGATGTGCATTCTGCCATGGTGTGCGCAAGAGCCACTAACGAATTAACATGGGCCAAGTGCTTATGGCCCATGGTCGCAGCACATCATACATCCAAACATCACATGTAAAGGAAGAATTGATCCAATCAATTAACTACTGTAAAGCCCATCAAATGGCCCATTTAAAACTTAAAGCATTAACAATTAATGTTTACTAGGTGGGCCGAATTAATCCCTGTAATTGAACATCATATTTGGAATAACCAGTGTGAGAAATATGGACTGAAAACAGCCCCCTTCGAATCTCAGATTCGGTCCAAACAGTTTTGGTCCAATCTAATATGAAATGGTCTAAAACTGATTTTCAATTCAAGAATTAATTCATGAGAGATCTGAAATTAATAATTTTTTATTTTAGACAATCACAAATCAAATTATGGACTGTTCGTACCACCTGCAAAACAGAGGTTAATCACAAAAGTTACAGTTTCATAAACTGTAAATCGTAGTATGCGATTTCTCCATCTGCAAATCTCTAGCGCCGCCATCTTCTTCCTTCTTCTTTAATCAAGAAAATAAATAAAAACAGAAACCCTATTTCTATTAATTAATTACATTCTTGATCAAATCCTATACATTCAGTCTAGAAAAAAAAAATTATTTACAGATTGAATAATAATAAAAGGAAGAAAAAAAAGGGTGCGCAGACTATCTGCATCAAATCTGCACTGTGATCTCCAGGTTCGAACAGTCCATTAAATAAAAAATAAATGAAGAACAATTCTAAATAAATTTTTGGATTTAACAAAATTAATTTTAGATCAAACGCCCTTAACAAGAAACCATTTCTTGAAAGAAAAAAAGAAAGCAATTTGCGCAGATCTTGACAGAACATTTTCTGTTCATCTGCGCTGGTCAGATCTAATTTTCTTTTGGTTCAAGATTCGAACCTGGTTCTGATACCACTGAAAGAATGGTAGGATCCATCTGATGGACGCCAAGAAGGGTGCGGAATGGGGGGGGGGGCGAATTTCAAAAAAAATTCTACCTTCTTCCAACTGGGAATCATATTCCCTAAATTTAGAATACTTTATTCAAGGATCCTACTTGAACCATAAACAAACCAGATCTGAACCAAAAGGAAATAGGAAGGATTATACCTGATCCGGAGAAATAATATCTCCCAAAGTTGGTGTTCACGCCCAAAGATGTAACCAAGATCCGCTCCTACTGAAGATGACACAACTATGGATGGAATGGAACCAGCAGGGTGCGTCCTACACTCTGGATTCTTCACAAGAACCCTCTAGAAACCTTGAACACTGGATCCTATTGCCTTTCTTGCAAGACTATTGTCAAGAACTGCTTTCTTGACTTCTTGTTGCTACAAAGATCCAATCTTCCAACAAGTATTGGCGGCGGCTGAAGGAGAAGTCTAGGGATGAAGAGGGCAGAACTGTCTCTTCTCTCTGGAATCTGTGAGAGATCAAATCTCAAATGCAAGATGTGTTTCTTGCTTTCTCAAACCCCTTAGTTTGAAATCTGATATTTTTATTTGGGTTTTCTCCTCTTTCTTCTTGATTAAGAAACCTCCCAATATTTTGGGAGTTATCCCAATCCAAATCAGTATTTGGATATGTGTTAATCTTAATCCTATCTGCAGATTAAGTTAGTTAACTCCTGATCTTATCAGAAGGTTACCATATTCAAATCTAATTTGAATTTGGTCTCTTAGAGTGGATAAGGTTAAAGACCCAATCATTTTACTAACATTAATCTTAGATTCGCCCCATGAACTGGTGATCATATCAGCCCAGTTCGAAATGGGCTTTTGGCCCATTAAGTTTCAGTGTTTAACCAGTTTCTAATCTACTGCCCAGTTGGGCTGCTTTGTATGGTGTGGGACCCAAGCATTGATCTACACACCAGCCACATGGGTTCGGCCCAACCTTTATTATAAGGCCCAGCCAAATTCACTGAAAGACTCAATGACCCCCTTGAGCCCATCACATGGACCCTATGGGCCCAACACTTATATTAAGTGGTCCCTGGGCCAAGCCATCTTATAAAAACCCAGGGACTGTGGGCAGGTGCAAGATAAACCCATCAGGCATTATTCTAAATGGTCATACACTTAACCTCTCAGCCCTTAATGATCAAGCACTGCCCGACAAGAGAAGACCTCTCTCTCGGCTGCAAGGAATAGTGCCACACTCTCCACTCACATGGATCCCGGGAATTAAAACCTTTTGCAAATCTTTTGAAACCGTACATATATACATATATATATATATATATATATATATATATTAATTTTGCAAAACAAAATTCCAACGATTGAAATCAACTTCCGGCAGTTTGGTTTCCATTAGAGAGAGTGCATTCCCGATTATTACCATTGTCCGACAAAGGGGCTGATCCTATCACTATGACCACTCACTCAGATGAATTCTCAGACTGCCCCAACATGTCCAGGTTTTGACCCCCACTAAGGATCTCACTGATTGACACATCAAAGACAGCCCGATCCGACACCTAGTGATGTGTCATAATCGAGTCTAGGGGTCAGGTGTAACTTTCCAGTTTTGCCCATCTGTTCCAAGGTCTAGGGCATTACTGGAAATCTGGTCCGGTTCAAGGGTTCAAGTAATCCCATACTACATGTGCCTTGGGTCTTACCTTGATGGACGAAACAAGCCATCCCAACACTTGGTGGCACATCAGTATCAGCCTTGGCAGGATAAATCTCCCCAGACTTATCCAATGGATGGAACATTTAAAACTAACACAAGTTTCTATAAGTGTCCAGTTTTAGGGTCTTACACAGAATTACACCAAACAACATGAATCAAACATGCACTTCAATTTCTTTCCACTAAATAACAAAGGTACATCTAATCCGATTGAAGCTAAGGGCATACAAGACTGTCTAACACTAAGGACTAATATAATGTTTATGATGTGTTCTAAGCAGTGTAAAGAATTAAGGAGTAAGAATTAGCAAGACCATTTAAAGTTGATCGGCTAATAGGTTTGGCAGTCAAGGCCTAGGCAATCTAGCATTAACAAAACCCAAGACCCGGTCAGCCATCCAGGTTACCATTTCACTAGTTCAACCACCAGGATTAACAATAGTGTACAACCACTGATTGTAATTGTTAATGTGATCTCAATGTAACTTGATGTATTAAAACTGGTTCACAAGAGTAATTTGATATCTAAGTATGTACCTAACAACAAAAGAAGAAACAAAAGATCATAGGAAAGAATATGTACCAAACTCTAACTGTCATAAAAATGGGAATGATGCCTCCAGACCTGCAACACAATAACAACAGAGTCAAAAGATTAAAATAAATGGAAACAATAGAACTACCTACCACTACATTAGAACATATGATCTAATCATTTTAGACCCCTTGCATTTTTTCTCCTTTGTTTTTTCATAAACTCCCATTTTCTAGACATAGTGGGACTATGTGTCCCTCATCACTAGTACACTGCAAGGGATCTAAAGCTTGGTAGGGGACCATAGTAATAAGATTCCAGAAATGTTGTCTTTCACAAAATAATTAAACTAAGCATGAAAACAATTAGACATGTAAAAAAGAAGCAAATAGATAAACAAAACTAAAGGGAAACAAATTCCCTCACCTTCTTTCCAATTACTTTGGATAGATAAGTAGATATTCAACCTGGTCTAGCCTATTTAAGCACAATGTTCTAATTAATAGATTTTAAATAATAATAAGAAACATAAAAGAACATGATGACTCAATGACTCGGCATAACTTTGTCTAAAAAATGTCAGATTTGATGCATGACCTACACTACATTGAGTCATAGGCATAGTTTTGTCATAGATTGGCATATGTAACCAATAAAGAAAACCCTAAATAATCGGAATTTGTAAGGTGATAACAAGTGTTTAATGGCTATCACCTAACCTAATTCTCTTATGCAGCAATGATGTTGCTATGCCTCTACGGTTTTTCTTCTTAGATGATAAGATAGAAATAGAGGCTTGGCACAAAATGAAGGTTTCTTCTCCAATGAGGACGGTTTGGCACCAAATGGAGGTGCCTGTTATCTTCTACAAACCTGCTTTGTTCTTTATCAAAGCGATTACTACCTTTGAGTGTCATTCAATCTGCAAACCTTTATAGTTGAGAGATTTAGCCAGCCTTAGATCATGCAACATTGCTCATTATTCTGCTCCAAAAGAATCATATTTATCCTTCTTAATTCCTAAATACTCCTAATTCCAAATAGTCCTAGGTTCCCTAGGCTTCACCCAGTCACCCATCAAAGATATCTTATTTGATTCAAATTGGGTGTTTGCAATATTGTTACTTATTTGATTCTTGCCAACGATGAGAAGGATTGTTTGGCCACGAAAAGCCTCCACAATTTTAAACCAACGGAAAATTTGTTGATGCTAAAAGGCATTGATTGTAATGGACTTTCCATTTGTTTGGCCATGAGCATCTTAGAAACATAGGTGTGCTAGACATGGATATCATCTATTGGACAGAACGGTTCCCACTAATCCAACATTTTAAAATTTTTTTGTTTGATTTTTAAATTGCTAAGAAATAAAGTTTTATTTGATATAAATCCAATTAACCTAGACAAGTGGTTGCCTACTAAAATTGAATGAAAAGCAAAAAAAGAAAATTGATGGTGCGCGATCTGGTCACTCCTAGCTGGAAGTGGTTGTGCTCCTAACTGGCGACGGACGAGAGATGCTTGCGAGGAAGAAGATGAAGGAACCCGGGGGGCTCACCTGGCGGGAACACTTCGATGGTTAAGTTAGTAACCGGATTAAAAGTTGGGAGAGAAAGAGGGAGAGTTGCAGAGAAATTAAAGAGCTAGAGTGATGATCACGCAATACCTTCGCCTCTGCGGGTCGAGGTCCTTATATACTAGCATCCTGACATGTCAGGTGCAACCGCCTCCGAATCTCTGTTGTGGTGATCTGTTGTCAAATAATGGCTTGGAGTGGTTGGCCGTTATTTGTCAGAGCTGAGCTATTGGGCAAAGGTGACCGCTGCAGAGTACGGCCCTGACAAACAAGAAACAATCTCCAGGGTTGGCGGGCACGCCGCCGCCAGACGAGAGATGTGGGTGCAGTCTCCAGGTTTGGCAGGTACGATTGTCAGGCAGAAAGTTCCCTGTGATATGCTGAACTGCTCTACAGTGAGCTACCTTACACCGAGCTACTGGTGATGCGCTGAGGTACTTCTACCCGAGGCAGGTCTCCGAGGTAGCCTACTTAGGTTTGGACAGGAGCGAGCCTATTCTAGTTAGGGAGCTGACGAGCTTAACCCGAAGAGTCTTCAGTTCAGAATTCTCCCTATTTGGGAGAATCTTAGCTTGGGGTGCTTCCTATTTGGGAGATTCTTAGCTCAGGGCAACGAAGCATTATCTTGTAGCGAGCTGCCATTCATGGCAAGCTATCAGGCTGGGTCATAGCGAGCTCGTTATGATGAGTTAGAGCAAGCTCGTGATGCCGAGTTGTCACTTATGTCGAGTCACGTCCATGTGTCCCCATATTATAAGGTCGGGCCAAATCACCCTCCATAAAAAATATAGATTCTGGGATTTGCCACTGAAATAGTAATCTATTCATCATATGAATGCAAACACCCAAATTAGTTGATTATACGATTTTCCACTGAAATAATAATAATCTAGACAAGTGGTTGGCTATCAAAGCTTAGAACCGTAGGAGGCAAAAAAGTAAACTCAGTTGGCATTGAAGACAAAGTAGATTTTATTAGGGTGTATTGATCAGAAAAGACAAATCCCAAATAATAAATCATATAAACCCATCATTAAGATACAAATTAATGGGTAAGGAAAAAGAATGAGGAAATTGATGAGATGTTACCTTTGTCTTGGTCTCGATGCGGACATTGAGAGAATAGACCCTATTGGCAGAATGCCAGCGAGCCATTCACTGACAAAAGGGCTGAAGAAATGGAAGTCAGGAGGTGCCAATCTCTCAAAAGGCCCCTATTGGGAGTTGCTCTCTTGCAAGGTAAAGATTAGCTGCCAAGTAATGGACGTTGTTGATGATGAATCCCATGTTTTTCAGAGAGAGTGAGAATGGGTTCAACTGATAGAGAGTTGGGGCAAGTTCGAATGTGTAAGAGAGAGAGAGAGAAAGAGTGAAGATGATAGTTGAGAGAGACGCGGGAGCAAGAATGCGCGCAAGCCGAAATTTTTAAATTTTAGAACCTCTACAATTTAAATTGCCACGGTTTAACATTTTCTTAATAAAAAATGAGGATGTGTTGCAACAGTTAAATTAAAAACTGTCTGAATAAATTATATTTAAGCCACGACCAGGAAACCATGGCCAGGTTGTATACAAAAAAATGGGATTATTGCCACGGTATATTCTATTGCTATATATATAGTATTTTAGCCACGATTTTTGGTTCGTTGCTGGAAAAACCGTGTACTACCTCAACTTGCTCGTCCTAGCGACATCTCTCTTTATCCTATTGACCTGAACATCAAAGTGCCTATCCAGGAAATAATTCCTCAAGCCTCTACTCTCTTAACTACAGATCTCAGTGCACGACTTCATTCTTTCACATCGGCCTTGTCCTATTGACGGAACTAATTAATCATATCCTCAATTTGGAACACATCAGATCGGACAATATCACTAATCAGATGATTATTTATGAAATTCAAGAGGGATTGATATCATGCATGTCTGTTTGATAGCATATGATAAAGATTTTGTCTTGCCTTACAACTTTATAAATGTTAAATTAGACCATTTTAATAGTATCGATAATGATAATATTTAGGAACGTGGTTGTCTAAATTTCATTAATACAAAGCTGAGGCATTTATAGAAGTACAATAGAAAAGTTTTCAAAATGTGGCAAGCAGCACCCATATTAAAATATATAAGTAAGTCCACGTGCAGTGCAACTAATAATTGTTGTTAGCTTGGCCTGCCCATTTCTGGTTGGGGCCGGAATTGGTTTTCTTCCCTACGGTGAGAACTATGGTTTTCAAAATCGGATTGGATCGGATAGTCAGATCGGAAAAATCGGGAATTGATCATTGGTTTTATTTTTCTCTCAAATTATTGATTTTGGTCAGCAAACCATTGAATCGGCCGATTAATTGTTCGAATCGTTTGAACCGTTTGAATGGTTTTGACCGTTTTTCGAATTTTAATTTTTTTTGTCAGAACGAGCTGACTGTTCGGGTTGAACAGTTGGACCGTTCGAACTGGTAACCGGACCCCTGACCAGTTCAGTCACCGGTTTGGTTTTAAAAACCATGGTGAGAACAGGATTTAATTTTAAGGCTGCATTTGTTCGTGGTGTAAATTTTATTTGCATTGATATAGTATAATTGTATAAAAATGCAAATAGGTTGAGTGTAAATTCTGATTTAATTTTGATCTTATTTTGTTTGTTTATGAAAAAATAAAATAAAAAGTAAAATAATGGTCTAGCATCACCCTATATGCAAAAGAATGGAATTAATTAAAAGCAATGTTTTAAAAATCAACCTAGAATTTGAACAGCATTAACTACCAATTTCTGGTTCAATAGTTCAATTGTCTGATCCAAAACAGACAGAGTCTTGTAATTTAAAACATAAAAAACGAGTTGATAATTGGAGTGCCGGGATCGTCGGTGGATGGGATAAAACAAAACTAAGTGGCTAAATGGTCCAAGTGTAGCCATAATAAATCCTACTTGATCAAAGTGCTGTATTATTTATTGATCTTGACCCACAGTTTTGGTTCAGAATCTAGCAAGGATAGAAGAACCCAAAAGTCCTGGAAAGACAGGACCACAAGAATTCAAGGATTTTAGTGGGTTGTGGCCCTGCCCTTGTCCCTTATAACAACCGAGAAGACAGTGTCCAAATACTGTCAATGCAGACTGCAGAGTTAACAGAGTCCTCTCCCAGGAGCAAAGCTACATCCATTATTGCATGAGTGTCCTTTTCAGAATTGAGAGCCAAATTAGTGCGTGATTTAGGGTCTATTTGTTCCGTGTGTAATTGGAACCCGAATTTGGATTGGAATCAGAATTGGAATGCTTTATTTTTATAATCTATTTATTTCAAATGAAAATTGGAATCAAAATCAGAATTAGAATCAAATGGAATTGAAATCAGATGAAAATTGGAATCTTTGGATTTGGGCATGCTCATTTTTTCAATTCTATTGCACGTTAATTCTCCAAAGTGATGCTAGCCCAAATCTCTATATTATTGATCTTTGTTTTTTTCGCCAACTAAGGATGGATCCGTTGGTACACAGCTGGATTGCTTCAGTGTAAATTTGGATTCAAGTGTTACTTTAACTTACTTTAGAGGAGAATTATTAGTGTGTTGCTGTCTTGTTTTGAAAAGGGGAAAAAAATGAATCACAGCCCTCGTGGGGAGATCACATTTCCGACCCCATCGCAGGATTTTCAAATAAGGAAAAAAAAAAAAGACTTCCTAGTGATTTTTGAACACGTCAGCAATGCATGTTCATAAATCACTCACTGGGGGGTCTTGGGGTTGTCCTGCGACCCGTCGTAGGAAATGCAATCTGCCTTGTGGGGGGATTCAGGCATACGACTAAGGTAGGGAAAGAAAGGGAAATGCAGGCAAACTTATACAAAATTTGTAAAAGGTTTCACTTTCTTTCCTATTCTTTTCCTACTTTTTCTTTCAAACCAAACATAGCGTTAGAATGTTAACTCTTATAATCTTGTAAGGTCAGATTCCAATTTGAGCATGCAGACAAAGCCAAAGCTGCCAAACTGCTCTTGTAAAGCTGCAGTTGACAAAGAGAAGGAGCTGAGTTTCGAGTGAAGAACTGTAGAAGGTACAGCTGGTGTTGCCGTCATGCCTTAGGCTCCATTTGGTTTGTGGGATGGGGATGAAAAAAAAGAATATTTTAAAAATATTTATTTTTTTTCTTATTTGGTTTGAGGGAAATAGAGGGATGGGATGAGAAAAGTGTGGGATCTCAGATCCCAAAATTGTGGATTTGGGGTCGCATCAAAACCGACCGTGCGACCCCGGTCGAAAAAGTTAAGAAAGTACTTTTATAGAAGCAGAGCAGAATATAGTAGCGGTGACAACTTTCGGACCCATATCTACTACCTCCATTTGAACCTAGAAGTAGAGCAGCGGTGGTGGCTTTCGAACCCAGATCCGCAAACTCCATTCAAGCAGTGGCGGTGGTTTCTCTTGAACCCAGATCTACTACCTCCCCTTTTTGAACCCAGGTCTTTCTTCTTCTACCTTCCCTTTCGAACCCTGATCTGCTACCTCCGTTCGAATGCAGAAACAAAGCAGCAGCGACAGCTTCTTTTTCTTCTTCTTCTACATCCCCTTTCAAACCCAAATCTGCTACCTTCCCCGTTTGAACCCAGAAGCAGAGCAATGGAGCGACTTCTTCTTCTTCTTCTGCTACCACCCCTTTTGAACCCAGATCTGCTACCTTCCCGTTCGAACTCATATCTGCTTCCTCCCTCTCTCCTCTCTTCTTCGTCATAGTGTTTTCCCATTTATTTTCTCTTATCTAAAACCAAACAATGGAAGTGTAAATTTTTATACTTTCCCATCCCATCTAAATCTTCCCACAAACCAAACAGAGCCTTGAGCTCCAGACCAAATTCGCATGTGAGAAATTGTGTGGTTATTTATGACGGTGTGGAGCGTTAATATTGGTTGCACAGCCTATAAAACAGCCATCGTGTTCAGCTAATCCAATCTCTCATCTTGGTAAGCCACCATCCTCTCTCTATGCGACTAAACACAGGATTAGCAACATGATGCACATGACCTCAGAACTGAAGATTAAAAAAAAAAATTAAAATAAGAGGCTCAGTTTGGAAGGAGTAGAAATACAAACATATAGAGTGCAAAATCGTGCGTGTATTTGTGCTACTTTTCTTTGTATTTGTAATAAACTCTTTCCAAACTGAATCTAGCTAAAGACCTAAACATTGAGTTTCCTTTGTCAAATAGCAAATTAAGAGCTACTCTGCTGAAATTGACCATAGAGATGACTTCATCAAAAACCATTTTGCACCAAATCCTATATTTACGATGTAAATAAATCAAGGTTCAAGTTTCTTGAATTCACCAGAATGCTAAGTAATGAGATTTAATTTGGAAACATTTTGGCTGTGTTTGGTTGCAATGCAAATAAATTTGCACTGATGCAAAATTATGGCAAGTGCAAACGATTTAAGTGTAAATTCTGACCTATTTTTGTTTCAAATTTTAGTTTATTTTGTTTGAATGCAGTACAAATAAAGTGAATTAAAACAGGAAACAGAATAAAGTAAAACCCAAAACAAAATTAACCAAGAACTTGCATTTTTTTTTTCATTTGTACTCTCATAGATTTGTACTAATACAAATAAAATTGCAATGCAACCAAACACAGCCTTTATATTTAAGAGTATTTTCCCTTTGAATCATGCAATACACAACTTTTTTGTGTATTGCGTATGTTTTTAACGTTGGAATCAAATGAAAAATATTTGCATATCATTTACTTATCTCAGTCTAAATCATTAATATGCAATATCTATAGCATTTAAAGCATAGGGCTTGAAATTATACATGGTAACATTTTTGTACTTGTATGTTTTAATTCATGGGACATGTGGGGAGTAAATCTGAACTTGTCGGACATATGGATATGAGACATGCAACTTTGTCACCCATCCAATGCATGCTTTTTATCAAGTAGGAACCACCATTTTTTTTTTTTGTAAATTAAATTTTATTGATGGAGAAAAGTTCTATTAAACCTTTTTAAAATCTCTGCAACTAATGTAGATATTATAGATGGTTTCAAGGAATCTGATCATGGCGTAGGCTCTCTCTGAGACCAATTTCCAATGGTAAATTAGCATTCATCTTGTGAAAAGCCTATTTACTTTAGCAATTTATGAAAGCCTATAACCATTATTCTTTTGACAACATAACAGGCTCCCCTACAAGTAATATCATGGTTTTCAAAACCGGACCGTTGGACCGGAAAAATTGGAAACCGGTCCCTTGACCAGTTTTGTTTTCCCTAAAAGCCAGATTTTCTCTCAAAACTGTTGATTTTGATCAGCGAATCGCTGAACCGGACAATTAACCATTCAAACGATTTTAACTGTTTTTTATTATTTTTTATTTTATTATTTTTTATTTTTCTACCAAAACAAGCCGAGCGTTCAATTCAAACGATTTGACCGTTCGACCTGATAACCGGACCCCTGACCGGTTCGGTCACCAGGTCGATTTTAAAAACCATGAGTAATATTTCATTATAAAGAAATGACTCCTATAATGTAATGAAATCTTACCAAATCAACTAGCTTGCATTGGTAAAGCTATAGAACTCCAATAATGTAATGAAATCTTACCAAATCATGGAAGATATAGAACTCAAAATCGTGCATCACGTGGGTATATATTCTATCTATCTATATATTGTACACGGGCACCTCTATTCTGTCTATCTATTTTTTAAGTTACACTAATTCCATTTATAGATAATAAAAGTTAATACAAACAACTAATAAAAAAATAGTAATGGAATTAATAATTACTAAATAAAATTTAACATCCATTTAAGTTTCGTTTAAAAATAATAAAAAGTTATTAATCTTAAAAATAAACTTTACTAATTAAAAACTCATTTGGTAATAATATAAATTCATGCAACAATTAATACATATAAAAAAAAAAAAATACTTGGGTTGGACTCGAACCAAAACTCTACCCAAATGGAAATGTCTTATGAGTCTGGCTCCTGCTTTCCGAAGGAAATGTCCTTATAAGAACTGTTGCAATTGTGTTGTGGCTCGATTTAATTTTAGATTTATCTGTACCGTAGTCCTACACTCCAGCACCCGTGAGGAGGTCCTATGTGTCGTGTGCATGCATGATAGTACGATACTATGTATGTATGGAGCCAGGGACCTGCAACCTGTATGTGTTTATGATGCATGCACAAGCACAACGATTGAAGGCTAATTAAAAGTATATACGATACAAAATTGTGGAACTCAAGCTAGGCTTAAAACTAGGGAGAGGACAATATTAATTTCATTTGCATTACATGGTATAAACTAGAACAAAGTGATTCAATTCAAACCACATACCATGTATATTGAACAACAACAAGAAGCAGATCGACCAGACCATAACACACAACTTTGCATCAAATTTCTCTCTTTTTCTTCTAGCTAGCTCTTCCCAATAAGAAGAAGCGATTTAAAGGATATCAACTAATCTGGTCAAAGGATCTCTTGAGGGAGACATTACTTCTTAACTTCTGGAGCTTGCAAGCTAGTTCTTGTAATCTTTCCTTCAACAAAGCTGGAGATCTTTCCAACCCATCGGGAATCTGTAATCAAACAAGAGGAGATGGGGAGGAACCCAGTTTAGAAAATCAGAAGCTGAGAAATGTGTGCCAAAGACTTGGAGAAGTTACACTGGGAAACAAGCCAACCAACCAACCTTGCTTTCGGAGTGAGTAAGTATTTTGCTTCCATCCCGACAGTGAGTAGACCGAACCGGTTCAAGGTGATGAGCTTCGAGCTCATCCAGAAATGCAGACAGTAAGAAAGTCTGTCCGTCACACTTGATGTCAGTTAAAGACACGTTGACACGGTCGCCTCGGAGCCGAACGGCCACCGACGACGACGGCTCGGGCACCAGTCGGATAATGCAATCAGTGGAGTTGGAGGAGGCGGAGTTACGGTTGGAGATGCGAACAGTTGGCTTGGTCATGGAGGAAGCGGAGGGGGAGAAGGAATTCTTGCGTTTCTTGAGCGCCTGAAGGCGAGCTACAGCTATAGGGATGTAGTTGATAATCTCGTCGAGGATTGCCGACTGCTCCTTTCGAACCGTGTTGGCGTGGGGGAGGATGGCGTGGAGTGACAGGAAGAGCTCTCGCATGGACTTGCGGCGCTCACGCTCGGCGAGCTTGTGACGCTCTCGAGCATTGACGTCGCCTGCTTCTGGGTTGCCGTCTAATGCCGCTGCGTCCCAGTCGCTGCCCCATTCAGCAGTTGCCATTCTTCTTGATGGTTCTTCCCAACTTCTAATAGGAGCTACTGCTACTATATCTAGTCTAGTCAGGACTCAGGACACCAGAGTTCCACCCAAGCTAACTACTCAATTAATAGGACCCAAATTAAATTGTCTCGTGATTCTGGGTGGAGACGGTAATTTGCACCTTCCAATCCCAACAGATGTGCTTACAGTTAAAATATCATCAGCTGGGTAAAAGCCAGCTTTGTTCGGAAGCCGCCGATAAGTCATTCTCGTTACAGCACATGTGGAGAGGGAGAGCACTCACTTCCTTCTTTGGGAACATGCGACGCGGCTTTTGGACCATATCCATCTACTGGCTACTGCGTCCCGACTCAATTATATGCCAGACGTCTACACGCAATGGCAAGTGGTCCGAAAGTTACGGAGGTCGGTTGGATTGGTTTCGGGTGTCATCAAGGGTGTGGCATGATAAGGTTTTAATTGGCTGTAGCTTGAGATGGTAGGCGATTTGTCCAATTCGGGAGACTATCTCGCAAGGCCCTTCGTAAGGAGACTAGGGTGAATTCTCCTAAAAAGTTGAAGGTTGTTTGGGTGGTGGAAGGGATCAGGTCTTCTTCCCTGGTCAGCTCATTTCTTCATTATTCAGGAGGCTATCTCTAGGGAAGCGGTTTTCTTTCCAATCCCTGGTGAAGGTGAATGCTTTTGGATTTCTTCCCTGGTACTTGACTGCAAATGTATGTGGGCATTGTGGCAGCTGGCCGATGATGACTTTAAATGGACTCTTGTTCATTGTCGAGGTCTTTTGTGCATTGTAGGGGAGTTGCGTGATGCCCAAGAGGTGAACCCAATTCTTTTGTGTGGCGGAGATGAAGTGCCGAAGATATTCTTCCAAGAGGGAGTTTGTTCTCTCTGTCTGTCCATGTGACTCTGGGTGGCTGCTGCTAGAGAAATTCAACTACGATCCCGTGAGCTTGAAGAGTTCAGCCCAAATTGCGCTGGTGAAGCGGGGATCACGATCACTGACAATGTTCTGTGGTACGCCCCAATACTTGACAACATGCCTAAAAATTAAGTATGTTGTCTCCTTATCGGTGCATGACTTAGGTGTAGGAATGAAAGTTGCATACTTAGAGAATTTGTCAACTACGACCAGAATGGAAGCATAGTCTCCAACCTTGGGCAAGCCATTGGTGAAGTCCATAGAAATGCTCTCCCAAGGGCGCATAGGGATAGGTAATGGCTGAAGTAATCACATGGGTTTCTGGTGACTGGGCTTGTCCTGTTGGAAAGATCAAACAGGTCCTAGTGTACTCTCTCACATCATCCTCCATTCGAAGCCAATAATAAGCATGTTGCAATAAGGCAAGGGTGTGCTGCCAGCCAGGATGTCCAGCCCAAAGACTATCATGGCATTCCCGAAGAAGCTTCTTCCTTAAATCATCAGCCCGGGGAACAAACACTCGATCACCCCGAGTGAGTAAGAGATCATCTTCAACCCAGAATCGCCGAGTCTTCCCTTCACGTGAAACTTACATTAGATTACTAGCTTACGGATCCTTCTTGAGCCCTTCTCGGATGCGGTCTTTGAGGTCCACTGAAATTTAGCACACGGATGGTTTGTTGGAGGAGAGGGCAGTTAGTTTTGTCTTCCTGCTGAGAGCATCGACAACCTTGTTCATAGGTCTAGGCTTGTACTCCAATGCCATGTCAAACTCGGGCAGAAAGTCTTGCCAACGTGCTTGCTTTGGGCTCAACTTCTTTTAAGACTGGAAGTAGCTGGTGGCTATGTTGTCAGTATTCACAACAAAGTGGGAGCCAAGAAGATAATGCTACCAAGTGCAGAGGCAATGAACAATGGTTGTCATCTCCTTCTCTTGCACTGTGTATCTTTGTTCACCCTCATTGAGCTTACGGCTTTCAAAAGCAACAGGGTGGCCATCTTGCATCAACACACCCCCAATAGAAAAGTATGAAGCATCAGTATGCATCTCATAGGGCTTGTTGGGGTTTGGTAGGTTCAGCACCAGTTCTTCTGACACAACCTTCTTAAAGTCTTCAAAGGCCAAGTTACATGCTTCTGTCCATCTCCATGCACATGTCGTCTTCAGGAGGCTAGTCAAAGTGGTAGCCTGAGCTGAGTACCTTGGTATGAATCTCTTGCAGTAATTGACAAGCCCCAAGAATGAAGAGAGTTCTATCAATGTGGTAGGGGGCTCCTAGTCTTGAATGGCACTGACCTTGGTAGGGTCCATGCTGATGGTGCTCGCGTGGATGATCTGCCCAAGGAAGGCCACCTCTTCCCTAGCAAATGAACATTTTTCCTTCTTCACATACAAGTGATTCTTCCGTAGTACCTGAAATACAATGCAGAGGTGGTCAACATGCTCCTCCATTAAACTACTATAAATTACAATATCATCAATGTAAATAACAACAAATTGATCAAGGTAAGGATGAAAAATGTGATTCATCAAAGTATAAAAAGTGGTTGGGGCATTAGTGATCCCAAAAGGCATGACAAGGAATTCAAATGACCCATATCTTGTGACGCGGGTGGTCTTGACTTCATCACCTTCAACAATGCGGACTTGATAATTGCTTGAACGCAGGTCCAATTTGGTGAAGTACTTGGCATGGCTCAACTAAACAAACAAGTCTGCAACTAGAGGGATGGGGTACTTGTTCTTGATGGTGACCTTGTTCAAAGCCCGATAATCAATGCAAAGGTGAAGTGAGCCATCATGTTTCTTCTGAAATAAAACTAGTTCTCTATAAGGAGCCTTGGAAGGTTGGATAAACCCAGCTTCCAATAACTCACTCAACTGCTTCCTTAACTCAAAAAGTTCTAGAGGAGTCATGCGATATGGAGGGCGAGCTAGGGCCTTGGCACCTGGTTCCAACTCGATCTTGTGATCAACTTCACACCTGGGAGGCAATGTCTTTGGGAGCTGTGGTGGCATAACATCCGCAAATTCACTCAGAATGGCCATGACCTTTGGGGGTACACTTCTTAGAACTGAGTCCTTTGCATCAAGGTTCACCATGGTGGCTAATTAGGTAGCCTCGCCCTTTCGAACACCCTTTTGGAGCTGCAAGGCTGATAACTACTCGTTTGGTTGGTCAACCCTAGGCATGATTGGTACCATGCAAGGCAAGGGCTCTTCAAAGATGCAAACAAAATTGAGGAAGGGCACGAGCACCGCCTTCACCTAAGATAGAAAATCCATGCCCAAGATAACTTGGAAATCATCCATAGGAACTACAGATAAATCAACAAGCCCTTACCAATCTCCCACTTGTAATTCTACTCCATGAGCCACCCCTTGATGGATTTGGCACTAGAATTTACCGCCTTTAACCACCCCATCTCCTTAGTTGGAATGAGCTTTAGGTGTTGTGCCTCTTCCACCGAGATGAAGTTGTGGGTGGCGCCTGTGTCAACCATAGCTTTTGCAGGCCTCCCATTTATGGATATCCCAATGTACATCAGCCCTTCTATGTGGCCATCTGAGTCTTTTTGGTGGTCCATTTCATCTTCAAGGCATTGAATCTCTGTAAGGCCCCCATCTTTGGTTCTTTTGTTTCTTTCTCCTCATCACTATGTTCATCATCACTGAGCTTCGCGAAGAGGGCATTCAACTTTCCTCAATTTGGGCACTCCCTTGTCTAGTGCTTGTCTCCACAAAGGAAGCATGGTAATGGAGGGGGTCTTTTGGCAAAGCTCCCATGCCTGAAGCTAGACTACCCCTCGGGCTTTCTCCAGCTCCTCCCATCATTGGGCTTGCTGTATCCAATTGATCCTTTTGGGGCAAAGTAAGGCTTCTTGTCTCCTCTTGGCTTGCCTTGGCCTTGGAAGTTGTTAGGCCTCGGCCCATTTCTGTTAGGTCTTCTATTGTCCACTAACTATTCTACAACCACCATGGTTGTGGCAAGGTCATTCACACCTCGTCGTTGAAGTTTGAGTCTGACCCACTGTTGAAGGCCATCCATGAAGTTGAAGAGCAAGTCCTTGTCTGACATGCCGATGATCTCGAGCGACAGAGCAGAGAACTCCTTCATGTACTTGTGCAAAGAGCCTATTTGTTTTAAGTTCTTAAGCTTTCGATGGGCCTAGTACTCCACATTCTCAGGATAAATCAATGCTTTATCTCAGTTTTGAACATGGCCCAAGTGTCAATGGAGCTCAAGCCTCGCTCTGCATCAGCACATCTCCTGCACCACCAAAGAATAGCAACATCAGTAAGATACATAACAACCGTGTGAACCTTGGTTGACTCCTCCACTAGTTCAGTGGTGGAGAAATATTGTTCCATCTGCCATAGGAAGTTGTCAAGCTCTAGGGCATCACAGGCCCCTGTGTAAGGGGTAGGCTCACGAACTTTGATCTTGGGTGGTCTTGGGGTGGTCACCGCGTTGGCAGCACTGACCACCAACTTCTTCAAAAGGGTCACCTCCCCTTTCAGGTCCTCGAGCTGAGTTGGAAGGCAAGTCACTAAACCTTCTAGGGGGATGCTACTCAATGTGTGGGATGTGCCGCTAGAGTGCTCCTCCAATCTCTCAACGACTACAGCTAGGCTCTCAAGTTTGAGGTGGATCTCATCAACACGATCATGAGCTTCACCTACAACTACCTTGCATCGCATGATGCTCTTGTCCATGGTGGCGAGTTTGTCAACGGACTTGTCGCGCTTACTAGGCTTGGATGTGGTGGTTTTGTCTTTCGGCGAGCCACCTTTAGGCTCATCATCGGGCTCAAACACCTGAGAGATCCCTTCTTGGATCTCAGCATGGATGTCTCGCTTCTTCATTGTGCAAGAAGCAATGTGGGCACATCGTGGGGCAGATTGTGCTGTGGCAAGTAGGATGGAACCATGCTTTGTGTGCAAACCGACTCTGATACCAACTATCATGGGGCTGGTTGGCAAGGCTCCGTGTGGCACTCGAATTGGTCGAGTTACCCTACGAAACAATAAAAGAGACAACAAAGGCAACAACAAGGCACACAAATTAGTAAAAAGGCACTTTATATTGCATGGAAAGTGGCAAGCACAAGCACACAATTTGGTGTCGAGAGGATCTCGTGCTTAACCTTTACACATCTTAGTTCCACTCAACTACCTACCTCCCCTCAAAAAGTAGCTTAAGCTTTTGGGGGAGTGACAAATGATTACATTATATTCTTGGAAAATCGTACTACTATTTACAAGAAATGCCATTGGCAAAATCCCCCTTACAAAAAGAGTACAACAATCCACCCAATACACTGACACACTGATGGCACCTCACCAAGCTTCACCTGTGACAATACGGGTATGGATTGCAATTTCTAACCAAAGCCAAGGGTACCAGCCCCTACCCTACCCTCCCGATTGGACGGTTTTTTTTTTCAATGACAGGTTTTGAGCGTGTATGGGTTTTGGGATTCTACAATAATCCTTATAGGTACAGATAGGATATAGTATTAGATTAAACCCCACCCTCCTTGACTTGCATAATTTTATATACTATGTGTTGAATTTAATAAATTTTAAATTTTATATGAAAGGCAATTGCTAGTTTATGTTTTTTTTTTACATGTCTTAATCAAATAATTAGAAATTTTGATGTTTATTTGTGCTATTTTACTTATTTATTGTTTATACATGACAACAAATAATAAGAAATTAGATGCGGATTCTAAACCCAATACACCCCTACCCTTGAATGCGGGGAGGGTTTTGCACTTTCATGTGTGGGGAGGTTTTGGATTCTCAAAATCCAACCCGCTATAGGTTGAGAGGTTTAGGGAGGTGGATAGGGTCTAGAATTTACAAAACCTGCCGAGTTGCCATCCTTATATATGGATTATAAAGTGCATGTGGCTGGTTTATAATCACTTATTCACTTAGGTGGCATTTGGTGCAATTTTTCCGTGTATACTTCGGTCTATGAGAATCTCAAAAGATAAAAAGATAGTTTTTTTTTCTCCGTTCATATTACATAGACCAAACAATGCAAAAACAAGCACGTGGAAAAATTGAAAAAGCCAAAAATCAAGAAGCTCCAAATGAAGCTTTTGGTCTTTCTATGCTGAAAATAGCTTTCCAACTACTTTCAATAACCCACTAGACCATGATGCAAACCGATTGTCTTGATCTTTCCAAAATCTCAATGCTTCCTCTTGTTGAAAGATCTACCTAGAAAGACTTGCCAAACAGCCTCTTAATCTTTTACTTTGTTTTTATGGATGGCATGGAGAAGAATGGTTGATCTCACAACCACTATAATAGCTCTCAAGTTCAGCTAATATGCTATTCATTGCCAATACTTGGATGGGACAAAATCTTCCCTTTTAATAATGGCTTTTTATGGCTAAAACAATTATTCTCTTGTTTACCTAGAAAATAAAAGAACATAGATAAATGCACTTACCTGGGTAAATTTTTCCTAAGAAATACTTACTTGGATAAGTAAATTCTCGAAAAGTGAAAAGAGGCCATAGTGCGGATTATATTGATATTAAATAGGTATTATTGTTTTTCACCCAACCCAAAAGTTTTAAGCTTGGGCCTAGGCTTTCTGTTCAGGCCAAGGCCTAAGCCTAATACTCTTCAGTCCAGGCTTGCAATACATGTCAACTAATATTATATACATATATTATTATATCTAATAAGTCAAGTCAGAGTATCATTATATATTATTAGTAACATCATATAATGTAAGGGAGAATGACTGATCAACCCGGCTTAGAATTCTTTAGCCCCACCATACGGGGGTATGAATCCTGATCGTGGATTAATGCTAAATCCACGGGCAAGATGCAATTTATAGCCGTATAGGGGGGCTACAAGTAGGCTATGGGGAGCTGTAATTCAGAATTCTGTATTGAATTGCATTGTACTTTTCTCTATAATAGGGGGAATGTTTGAAGATATTTATACATTACTTTGGCATCAAGTTGCAAGATGCAATTTATAGCCATATAGGGGGGCTACTAGTAGGCTATGGGGAGCTGTAATTCAGAATTCTGTAGTGAATTGCATAGTACTTTTCCCTATAATATGGGAAATGATTGAAGATATTTATACATTACTTTGGCATCAAGTTGCAAGATGCAATTTATAGCCATATAGGGGGCTACTAGTAGGCTATGGGGAGCTGTAATTCAGAATTCTGTAGTGAATTGCATATTACTTTTCCCTATAATATGGGAAATGATTGAAGATATTTATACATTACTTTGGCATCAAGTTGCAAGATGCAATTTATAGCCATATAGGGGGGCTACTAGTAGGCTATGGGGAGCTGTAATTCAGAATTCTGTAGTGAATTGCATAGTACTTTTCCCTATAATATGGGAAATGATTGAAGATATTTATACATTACTTTGGCATCAAATTGCATTTTTTGATATTCTTTTATAAACAAAAAATTAAAAACTAAAATAAATAACATAAATTAAATATAAAATAATACATATAATATATTTATACATTATTTATTGCTAAAATATATATTTGTGCATATATATATACATACACATGCACACGCACATGCGCGCACACACACACACACATTATACTTAATACATATATGCATTGATGTGACACGGTCTATATCATTTGTCGAATCGGTGACCCTTGATCCGGAAGCAGAAATGGTTCGACCTTTGGGTTGATTTTTAAAACATTCGTTTACGGTTTACTTACTAATTAGCTAACTAGTATAACAAAAGGAAGAAAGAAGAAAAAGTTTTGACCAATCAAAGCTGACCCATAAATTTTGATAAATGACACCTGATTCACTACCATGTTTATAATTCCAATTTATTGGTCATTTGATAAATGACACCTGATTCACTACCATGTTTATAATTCCAATTTATTGGTCATTTGTTTTTCCTATCCATATCATAGTCGAACTATTTTTTTTAGTATTTTTTATTATGTGTTTCAGGACTAAAAAGAAACACTGCGCAAAATAAGAGGTATCATATCGATATTTTGAATTTTGCTAATGAGGCATTGCATCTTTTTGGTAGTCCCACCTTCCTGTACCAACTGACCACCACTTAAGAGGCCTCTGCAGAATTTTTCTTCATCATATAATCATATGCACATGCACCAATCAGACAAGAGATGAAACAAACAGACGTGATGGGTGCTGAATCATCTATGGTTGCCCGTTCTCTGTGTAGAAAAAAACGATTCCAAAATCAATAAATTATGAGGACACGCAGCATATAGCTATTAACAATAAAGCGCCATCTCTTCAATATTATACAGGTCAATCTCATCTTTTGTGTCTCATGCAAGATTTTGTGTATATACAACTAGACAAGAGATTTATAATTCACTACTGTTTGTTTTTTGTAAGAAAAATAGTTTCCATCAGATGATAAAACAATGGAAAAGTATGGATAGACTCAATGCATATTTTTGACTACTACTGTAGAATTATAAGCATTTAAAATGCCAAAAAACCCCATTTTATACATTATGCCCGTGAATTAATATTAATTATGAGCTGACACCTACCCCAATTGTATTTTAAGCCTAAAAATTCTGACCCTGAAATATCATTGTCTCAAATAATAATGCAATCAATAAATTTACATATTTGTATTATTAAACTATTGGAAACTGAGGCTATGTGTCAAACTGAGAACCACTAAAAGTGGACACCTATATGTTGTCAAGGCCTGTCGTTCACAGCTTGTCCCTTTCTATTTTCCAAATAGAGATGTGGACTTAACAATAAATTTGCCATGTGTTTTTCATATTTATGAAAATCGAGTTGAAAGCTCAGGTTGGTGAGTGAAGCACGTCGCTACCGTGTACCAACATGGTAAAAGATGTTTGGGGTTTTTACTAAATCCTAACTCCACCACACAGTTGGGATTAGGTGTCAGGTCGGACGGGTATGGGTGTTATGGGTGAAGGTATTTATAATTTTAAGTTTTTAGGTCTCAGTTTAATTTAGAATTCTGAAATGGAATGTAGCTTATTTATCCCAACATGTGTATGGCCTACTATCAAATTGGGATCTTCTCTAGAGGTGAGTAAGAAAAATAAAAAAATCAACTAAAATTGATTTGAAATTTTGATTAATCGAATTGGTCAGTTTGGTTTCAAACCGGTATTTAAAAAAAAAAAAAAACAGAAAGTATCAATCAGCTTTGGTTAACTAATATAGAAAACCGACAGTTAATTAAACCGACTGATGATGGCGGATTTGGCCCTCCAATGACATTGTGACACCTAGCACATCATGCCAACTAGACAGCTCGAGCTCGCCTCAAGTAGTTCGCCACAGGCAGCTCGTCACCATGTAGCTCACCTCTAGGCAGCTTGCCACAGGTAGCTCGCTACAGGTAGCTAGCCACAGGCAGCTCGCCACAGTTAGCTCGCCGCTGGGCAGCTCGCCATCATGTAGCCTGGCACCTCAGAACAACTAAGCGACACCTGAGACCACTTTGACAACAACTTGCCTTTGCTAAGTTGGTGGTGTCCCACCAAGCACGGCCTGGCACAGGCACGACCTAGAAGCCTGGCCCTGGTGCGACTTGGCCCTAGCACGAGCTGGCAGCCTGGCCTTGGCACGAGCTGGCCCTAGCACGAGCTGGCAGCCTGGCCTTGGCACGAGCTGGCCCTAGCACAAGCTAGCAGCCTAGCCCTGGCGCGACTTGGCCCTGGCACGAGCTGGCAGCCTGGCCCTGGCGTGACCTAGCCCTGGCATGAGCTGGCAACCTGGCCCTAGCGCGACCTGGCCCTGGCATGAGCTGGCGGCCTATCCCAAGCGCGACCTGGCGCCCTAGCCCTAGCGTGACCTGGCCCTAGCACGAGCTGGCGGCCTAGCCCAAGCGCGACCTGGCGCCCTGGCCCAGGCACCAACCTGGCGGCCTGACACAGGCGCCAACCTGACAACCCCGAGGAGCTTACCACCGTACCCCGCATTTTACGGGATTGTGACTTGTAACGGCTATATTAGCTCACCCACTCCCCGAGTTAGGCAGAAATGGGCAACCTTACCAGTTGGTGGCTTTATCCCCACCTAACACGAAAGCAGGTCCCATCACAACGGGAATCCAAGAATTGCTCCACCTAACCCACAAGGACTCAAGTATATAAAGACCTTACCCCCCATAGGCAAAGAAGAGGCGAAAAAATGATGGGTAACCTCTGCTCTCTAGCTCTCTCATTCTCTAATATCATTCTTAGCTCTCCACTAAGTGCTAACTTAGCTATCGGAGTGACCTCGCCGGGTAGCCACCCCCGGGTTCTCTAATTTAGTTCTTGTAGGTCCCTCATCTCCCGCCGCTTACAAAGATGAGCAGATCACCTCCTACAGGGAGCAACTGGGTTGCATTACGCCAGGGAGCTCCACTTTAGCCCCTGAGTCACAGGCCACTTGAGAGCAGACGAGGTACTTAGCCAAAAAAATGATACATGACCGGAAACGGTTACATCACCGACTAATATACACATATTTCTTTATATTATATATATTTTTTGTATTATTTATTATTTAAAATATAGTATTTTATACATATTTCTATTTTTTATTATATATTTATATGTTTTTTAATATATATTATAAATATAAAAAATAAAAAAATTGATAAGCCGAACTAGTCAACTAGTTAACTAGTCAACTTTGGTTTAGTTTCAATTTCCAGTTTTTCAGAAACTAGTAGGACCAATTTGGTTTAAAAACTAAGCATACGGTTTGATTAGCCGAACCATGAGCACCCCTACTTCTCACTGGCTCACACTAACCTCATAGCCACATCCCATTGTGTATTCGGAACATCTTCATATGAATAACAAATATAAATACAAATGATGTTCCCGATATAAGGCAAATCTAGATCACCTACCAACAAAATAAGTTCCAACCCTCTATCATGGTGAGAGGAGTGGTGTTAGATAAAGTTAGTAGAAGGTTGGAGCATGTTTTATTGGCAGAAAATCCTTATTCACGTAGGTTAGGACACACTGTGTTATCTGTGTAAGATCCGGACTCCCAAGTCCATACTCTCCAACAAAATAAAATAAATTCAAATGTGCTACATTTTTCTTTTTTCATTTTTGCAATTTTTTAATAATAGAGAAAAAAACTACTAAAAACTGTTGCAAGTGATTTAAGCACTTCGATGCTTAAGTCAGCGAAGAATTTGGAGAGAGCTAACGAGCTATGAGAGCTAAATTGTGCATACTCTTAGAAAATGGGGATGCCTTTATATAAGTGTCGGTTGGCGTGAGCTTCATGCACCGCATCCGAGATCCTGGGGAGGACGTGACTTACTGGTTTGAAGTCCTCAAAGGTAGTTTCGCACGTGGACCAGGCTTTTGTGTCTTATCCGGTTGCCTCTAGAACAATCAGTGCAGGAGCCGACTTATGAAGGACCTGGGAGTGATAAAACGTAAACAAAGGAGGTCAACGAGCACATCTCGTAGGTCGCCACCTAGACCTTAGTCAGATCAGTAAGTCATTTGGGGGAGGTTGCTCCTTATGGTAAGGCCCCTTGGATGGGTACTAATGAGGTACCACAAGTCAGCCGTGGATGAGGTGCTGCTAGCCGCTCTCCCGAGGTGCCCAAGCTATATATGAGGTGCTCGAATTGGTTTCAGGGTGCACTTCTTTGACTTAGTGAGATTCGCAACTGTTCGTGTGGCGCTAAGGTGTCATGCAGTGGTGTTTGGTTGTAGTGTAAATTTATTTGGTTGTTGTTCCCACTTTTGCTACATATCAGAGTCCTTTTGAACCCTATCAATGACTTCGGCTAGAGAAACCAAGCACCTAAGGCTATGTTTGGTTGTAGTGCAAATAATTTGCACTAATACAAAACTATGGTGGTGAAAATGATTTGGATGGAAATTTTAATTTATTTTTGCTTCAAATTTTATCTTATATTGTTTAATTATGATACGAATGAAGTAAACTAAGATTTGAAGTAGAACAGGCGATCGAACCATTCAATGGTTTGATTGGTTTTATTTTTTGTTAGAACGGGCCCATCTGCTCTGTTTGAATGATTGGACCATTCAACCCGGAAACTGAATCCCTGACTTGTTCGATTTTAAAAAGCTTAAGAGAAAACAAAAATAGTAGAAGGATTGTCACTAGGAAAGACATCAACTCTATGACCAAATGAGAGAAAGAGAGAAAAGTCGAAGAAGAAGATGGTTTGCTCTTTTTGGGGGAGAGAGAGGAGAGTTACTAATTTTCTGTTTTTAGATGGGATGTCTTTTTCCATTTTTTCTTAGATATTTGCATATATTGGATCAACACGTCCATTTTCTTTTTTTTGAAGGGGGATTTCTTTTCCCTTTTTATTTTTATTCTAATTAATGGGGAGTTAGTTAAGAGGTGGCTAACGGAAGTTTCAGTTCTATTTAATTAAGTTTGATGTTGATTCACATTGTTACGTTTCCATTTTTTATTATTTCACAAATCAAACCAAAAGTAAGTAACCACTATAATAAATTCTTAAAATCGTTACTAAAGATCTATTGGCAATTTCTACTATGGCAATATGCTCTAATAATAATTTAGAAAAACTGCTATTAGAATTATCATTTAGCAAATGATACAATCAATGTTTCAGATAACTGGATTGGACATAGAACTTAGGGCTGTTCACGGGTTTGGTTGGGTTGGTTTAATGAGTTTTTTCTAACCGATCCGATTTGGTCGGGTTATCTGAAATAAAAACCGAAACCGACCCAGTGTTAAGTAAAACTGACCTGGTCGGTTTGAGTTGGGTTGGATCGGTTTGGGTCGGTTTCGGCTCTAAGTTTATCCATGCCCCCCATGGCCACTTAGTTTTCTGGAAATATATTTAAAACTGAAATATGTATTTTAGAAATTTATATATATATATATATATATATATATATATATATAAACAAAAATATACATACAAATATATTGGAATATATATTTTCTGGAAATATATATCTGACATATTTCATAATATATATTTTTTAGATATAGATATTGGAATATGTATTTTCAGATATTTCAGTTTTTAGTTAAGTAGGAACTAAATCGGTTCGGGTCAGGTCGGTTTGGATTTTCACACAAGAAAACCGAAATCGACTCGAACCATCGGTTTATGAATTTGTATAACCCGAAACCAACCGGTGCTAATGAAAACCCGACTGACTTGGATTGGGTCGGTTCGAGTTGGTCGGTTTGATCGGATTGGGCCTTCTTATGAACAGCCCTAATAAAACTGGAAAAGAAGAGGCTTACAGGTTAGAGGTTCAATTGAGGTCAAACTCGAGGTTGAACTATAATGGAGTAGTATATATGTTGGTCGTATAGATGCTATATATAATATATGTTTTACAAATTTTATTAAATTTAAACGTTGTGATTGTCAGCCCCTGTCATACAAAGATAAACTAAAAACACAAAAAGGCAAAACACACTTGTTTGGCACTTTAGTAAAACACCAAAGGGCTCAATGATGACTCAGCATAAAAGACGTCCAAATGAGGATTATTTCCCAAAGACCCGACTTCTGTGTCTTGTATTCACAACAAGAGTCCCTATTTATAGGTGTGGGCTTTCTTTTAACGTTGAGAAAAAATATTACTGTTAGGGGAATCCCAACAGTTACGAAGTCAGCTTGGTTTTAGCATCAGTTGAACCTATTTTGCCTGTTGGATCAATTACAAGTGTTCACTAGACAGGATTAGTTGTCAGAAAATTTTCAACTATCTAACCAACCTATTGATCTTGCCAAGCAAACTATGTTGACATAAAGACACTTTTACCCATTGGTGTAGACTATGCCATCGGTCATAGGATTTATCCTTATATCGAGGTTATTCCAATCGAGGGCATCTAACCACTCGTATCAACAGTGATAGATGGTAAATTCTTGGCCAAGGTTCGAGTCCATTAATTCGCATTTTCTTTAAAATATGTGTATAATAAAGTAATATATTCAACAAAGACTCATTAATTAACACAAATAAAGGAATTGATTAATGGTAATAAAGCAATGCATGTAAATAAGAGGTCATAGGTTTAAATCTTCATAAGCATCTTGAAATGTCAATTATTTAGTGACCTGGTTTTATGAAATTGGGACTGGTTCACTGGTTTTCAGTTAAACTTATTGGCTAACTGGTTTTGTTGGCCAATTTTTTTTTTTTTTTTTTTTTTTTTTGAGAACTACGGTTCTTGGGATTTGACCAAACTGGCCAGGGCCTTGGACAACTGGTCAGCCAGTCCAACCAGCAGGTCCAGTATGGTTTCCTAAACATTCCATACAATTGTTATTGCAAAACAAGTCTATTAGAATGGAAACTGATTGCACCATTGCTAGAACATCTATAGTCACATGTAGAACTATAGCTAAAAAGACTACAAGGATTTAGGAGCTGTTTGGTTGGTCTTTTTTGAAAGATCCTCTGGAAGATCTGATAGGGGCCGTTTTTGAAAGATCTTCAAGAATATTTGATAGTCAAAAGATAGTGTGAGCTTTTACATAAAGATCTTAGTAGCCCACATACCGTTTGTTTGGAAATGCATCTTTTCACACGAAGATGAGACTTAAACAAGCAAGAAACTCCATTTCTAGCTTCCCAAAATCAGTTCAAATCAAGATTTTCGTGTCTTTTCCAGGCATGGTCTTTCGGCAGAAACGTTTTCTTCTGACTAAACAAAAAAAGACTGAAACACAAGCTGCTAGTCTTCTAAAAAGCCGACAGCCAATTCAGAATGGCACGCCAAACAGGGCCTTATTTAATACATATATCAATGGCTACATAATGAAAGCCATAGTTATAAAGTGTAGAAACTAAATCTAGGAATAATTTACTAGAGCCAATCTATAACAATGGTTTCTAGAATCATTCTATAGTAATAGCTAATCTTAAAAAATCATTTTTAGAAATATATGTTCAGCAATGATTTTTAATCATAACCGTTGCTAAAGAAACATTACTAGCAATTTTCAATTAAAATATTCAAATTACCAAATATTAGTATAAAAAGAATTACAGTTATCATTTGTCTAGAATACATATATAAGTTATATATGAATAAGGGTTTTGCTTTGCTTCTTCTAGAGTGCTAACAATAGTAGGCTCCACCAATGGACTTAACCATGTATTGACCGGCCTTTCTGAACTTGTGAATGCCATGCAACCGAAGGAGACATAAGTGGAATAAAAAACATGATCATCATAATTATCATTCAGGGAAAATTCCCCGGCCACTAGTCTTCTTCTTTGCATTTTTCATGTATTTAATTAAGGGAGAATGATGGTTCAGCTCAGGGTTAGAATTTTTAAATCTAAAGTATAATTGGGGTGGGTGTCAATTTGACATTGATGCTAATTCATGTAGAATAGGTTTTTTTTGACATTTTAAATGTTTATAATTCTGCATTGAAAATTAGAAATCTGTATTGGATCTGTCAGTACTTTTCCGTAATTAATTGATATATAGCTTATTAGCTTGGTATGGACAATGCCATATCTACTGTTAAAATATGGATATTTGAATAGTTTCTTATTGCTTCCCCAGGTCTTCAGTCAATTAATGCTGAGACATCGTACATCATTTTTGGCTTATATATGCATTAGCTGGCTTTGGACTGCCAACCTAGTTACATAGCAATGGACTAGTTAGTAATCTTTTACTTATATAGGCTCAGTTTGTATAATATAAATATACATATATATACAAAATAATACAAAGGGAAAATTCTCCATAGGTATTTTGTACTTTGCTTCGAGTGCTAATTTAGCACCTAAACTTTAAAATGCAATAATCTAGTACTCGAGCTTTCATTTTGCAACAATTTACTACCCGACGTTAATTCATCGTCAGTTAGAAGACAAAAAGACCTAAATACCCATCAACTATTTCGACCAATGCAAGTGGGAACCACTGTTCACACTTGTAGTTACTGAGATTCTAAAAACCAAAAAAATGGAAGAACGCTCCCCACTCTCTCTTTGGAGCCCTAACCCAAAACACCCCACCGGCCACTCACCGCACACCAGTGTCCATGATTGCGGAACTGCGGCAAAAACTCTAATCGAAGAACCCTTTGCAGCTCACACCAGCAGTTATCGGTCCTCGGAACAAAGCAAATACAACCAACAACTGGCATAATGGAGATTGAAGATCTAGCAAGTTCATTTGATGGATTGTCTAATCTGGAAGTTACATCAGAAGAGTTGAATGATGAAGAACTTCAATATACATCCGGTTCTATCCCCAAATTGCAATTCAGGAAAGATACATCTAAGGCTCGTTGGAATGCAGAGATGGGAATGGCTGAGGTTATTGAAAAGAAAGGCAAAATGTGGATAACAATAGGAATAGTTCGAAGAGGAAAGCTCTATGAACAATTGAAGAAACCTTGTTTTTGGCAGAAATAGGGGCATTGCATCTGTTGGATGTTGATGATACAACACTTTTCCTGAAAGATTTATATGAGAAGGTTGCAGAAGGAAAGAGTGGGTGCTGTTGGGGGACTTTTGAGGTTTACAGACACCCAAAGTCCCTTGGGTACATTGTTGGTCGGTATGGTGTCCCTTGAACAATGAAGAGTAATAATGGTTGTAACTCTGCTCTTCAAGGAACAACAAAAACCAGTACATTTTCAGACAGTGAATTGGTGAACAAGTTTTCCTTCACCAACCAACTTAAAATTTTGCAGATTAGTGATTTGAGACAGGATTTTGAAGTTTACCTTCCTAACAACAAGTTCAGAAAATCATCTCCTGGTGATCCAAGTTTTATGCTCTATGTAACTAGGGCTCATCCACCATCAAGAAATGAGGTCGAAGAACTAGAGAGGAAGTGCAATGGCATTCCCTTAAAATTCTCTCATGTGGATCATGGGTGAGTCAGTTTCTTTTCCATCAACAGAGTGGAGCTTTCAGTCCTACCCTGACACGTACAAGTAGGTGAATTGGCCAGAAATGGGTAGGGAGAGTTTGTTTGGATTGGGGATAACCAGGTCTGGCTGTAATTTATAAAAGCTTTCTGTTCTTTATTTTCTTGTGGGCTTCAACGAAGGAAGCTGTTGTACTTAGACTTACAGGCCAATTGCTTTTGTTCTGAGTAGGGGTGTCAATTGGACTGGATTTCTTCCAATTCCATCCAGTCCAATGTGAATTCATTATAAATGGGCCAAGTCCAATCCAATCCAATCCAATAAATGTTTTGGACCAATTTGGACTGGTCCAATACAATGTTTGGACCGTTTAATTTGTTCAAATTCATTTTGATTTAGATTGATTTCAACTCAAACCCGGTCTATTGACATGTGTATTCTTATCTTATATCAATGGACCAAATATTGGCTTAATCCAACTCTATCCAATATAAATTTGTTACGGACGGACCAGGTCCAATCCAATCTAATAAATATTTTGTACCAGATTGGTTCAATCTAATATGTCTTGTTGGTCCATCCAATCCGTCCAAATTGATTCCAAAACCGGTCTATTGATACCCTTAGTTTTGAGCGGTTTGGTGATCTTCTTAGTTAATGAAAAATTTTCTGTTGCTTTAAAAAAAATGTTCATTTCTATACAATTAAATAGAAGCTTACTCTGTCCATATTGCAAAGCAGGAAAGCAGAGAAACATAGAATTATGATGACCCACCGCTTGGAAAACTGCTCCCACCAAGGAAGCCCCTTGTCTAAAGACTCAAACTGTCCTCAGCTATAACAACCTGGCCGAAACCATTCGGAAACTTAACCGACTCCGGCGCCGAGTCGGCAACGTCGTAGGGCTCCGATTTGACATCAGCCAAGACTCTACCAATGTCTTTCCGACCAAATCCTTCCAATGCACTGGAGTTTCTCCAGGAAACATGAAAGCCACGGTGATGCTTGAGAGAAAGAAATCAAACGTGGGATTCAGTTTTCAAATGAGAAAAAGCAGTCTTCTGAGAAGTCGTGCGAAGACTGGAATTCTTGCGAGTTTGCAAGGATGAGAGGTTGGGAGTAAACGAGAGGAGAAAGGCTCCCGCGTTCATGGCTTAGAGCTTCAAACGTTTTGGTACTCTAATGAGAGTGAGAATAAAAGATGCGGAACACATATTTTTTATGAAGAAACTGGTTCGAATTTCGAATGAGAAAAAAAGAGGAACACATTTTCTTGAATTTTATTTTTATGAATAATTTTGACATTTTCAAATGTCTTAAATCGCACATAAGATTACGTGATATGTATAACTGACTGTCCAGTAACGGTAAATACTAAATTGTCACAAAATGAAAATTCAGATATTAGATTATCGCATTTTATAGTTCGGGTGCTAAATTGACACTCTAGCCAGAGTATAAAATACCTATCGGAAATTTTCATACTCCTTTCAAACTGAGCCATAAGCTCACTGACTAGTCATTCTAATTGTTCATGACACTTCACCTATTGTATGGTAGAAAGTGTTCATCAATTGTTGATTATTGTTGGTATTCTTATTTTATTAGATAATATACATAGCACATATGCATACTGCAGACTGCAAATCCACATTACACGAAAAGGAAAATATCTTTACCATATATTGCCTTCACATCCATGTCTTAAAAAGGTAGCTAGATTAGAATATTTTTGTAGCATTAATGTTTGAAAACAGTGGTTTGACATTTTAAAAAAGTACAGTAAAAGTAGTTTTCAAAATTTAAATGTTTTGTCATTTGTGGATGTGCCCTTGCACTAATGTCTCAACAACATTTAATTATCTACAAATAAAAAAAAAGGTAAGATGTAAAAACGTGTCCCGAGGTTTTTGATAATTACAAAAACACGGGGTGGCTACGAGTCTAGTTCTTCACGAGTTATTTGAGTTTGGTTCGGTTTCAATTGAACTTCAAGTTGAGTTCAAGTCTAATAAATCTTGGTTCATGAGAATAATATATATATATATATATATATATTAAAAATATTATATATAATATTTTTATTTTTATATATAATAACGACTAATTATTATAATTCTTAATTTTGTAGATATCAAATAAAAATCATTTTTTATATATAACTTTTTATTTTTATAAAATATTTTTTTCAAGTTGAACTTGAGCTGAGCCGAGCTCGAACTCGAGCTCTTGCCTTATATTGCCTTAGTGAGCCAAGCTCGAATATCTAGCTATTCGGCTCGGCTCAACTCGAATCTACCCCTATAGTTTTGAAAAAAAAAAAAAAAACTTAGAGTTACCTCCCTTTTATCATAGTGCTAGGAGAAAATGTTGACATAATGTATTATTTTTTGAAAATACCCATTTTACCTTTGTATCTATCAATTTGAATGTAAATTTTTTAAAATACCTCCAAAAGAACTTTTAATTTTTAATTAAAAAAACCCTTGAGTCAAACTTAAAAGAGTAAAGTAACTTTACTCTGTAAACTCGTTAAGTCGAGTAAAGTTTAGACTTTAGAGGGACAAATTTAACAATTTTAATTATGCTAATAAAAATACATTTTTAATTATATTGAAAGATGTCCTAAGCAAGCAATAAGGACAAGTTTGTAAGTTTAAAATTTCCATTACGACAATAACAAAAGGGAGATAAACTGCTGATTCCTTCAAAACTACAAGGGATCTAGGTGTTTGTTGAAGTTGGGAGGTCTTTTATGATTGTCATGAACCTCATTGGAAGATTTTATATTTTACCAAAAAACACCCTAGGTAACCTCATAACCTGAAAATAAAGTAAACCTCCACGTGCTATGAAACTGATTGCTATTGTTTTAGCACGTGTCAAAGGTCATTCGATTGGAAGAAAGCCTTACAAAGGACATTCATTCAAATGTACAGACTTGTCCCATCATAAAACTGTCAAATATTCCTTGAGACCTTTAAAATAAGGACAATGACCCATCAATACATATCAGAATTTTATGGCCCCAAAGTAAAGGGGAATGCATATTCACCGTGAATTGATGCCAAATTCATATGGGGGAGAGGGTTAGCAGTAGGGAGGCTGGAATTCAGAATTCTGCATCTAATGTATCCACATTTCTCCTCTTTAAAAGGTCATTCGATTGGAAGAAGCCTTTGAAGCCTTACAAAGGGCATTCATTTCGAAAAACATTGAGAGAGAGATGGGGAGGTGGGGTGGAGAGACGTTCAAATGCACAGATATAGAAATATAAATATGTCAAATACTGTGTTATGTTGGTAATTATTATATTATAATTGGTATTATGTTAGATAGAAATGGCAAAATGCAATTCCAACATTCCACAAATCTCAGTTTGAAAGGACTAGAAATGTAAATACGTAGAGTGCAAAATCTTATATTTTGTATGTATTTGTACTTTTTTTAAACTAAGCTTAAATAAAATTTTAACTCTTATTTCAGTTAGGGATGGCAATTTTCTTCATTAGCCGACATCCACATTAATGATTTTCTCCACATGGGTATGGGTATGGGGAAACTTTTGTCTTGTTCATAGGGATGGGGCTAGAGATGGAGAAAGCACTCCCTGGCCTATGGGGCCTTCAATTCCTGCCTCGTGGGAATCCCCACTTATATATATATACTAGTAATTAAGCATATATGTTGCACGTATGAATTTTTTTTTCATATTAATTACTTGAATTTTAGACATATCATAGTTAAGATTTAAGTTGAAAATTAATAAAAATAACAATATGACTAAAAATAGAATTAAAAACTTGTACTAAATGTGCACGTGCAGAAATCTTATATTATTATTATTTTTATACTAAATTTTGTGTTACATACATTTCTGTCTTAAATAAAAACAATTTTTGTCTTAACAACTATTTTTATTTAATATGAGGATTATATAACATTAGAAATGCTCCAAAATGTCTTTGGCAAAACTCTGTACTTTTTTTCAATCTTTTTTAAATATTTATTATTTAATTATGACATCATGAATTTCTTTGAAAAGTTGGATCATTGATCCATCATTTAGATACGAAAATAGTTTTGATTTAGGATTAGTTTTAGATTATATATTTCATCTACATTATATAAATAATTTTTACTTATCACACTTAATTTTTGCTTGACAAAATTAGTATATAATTTTTTATATATTCTTTTGATTTTCTTGTACTTTTTTGTTACTTTTTAAATATATATTATTTAACCATCATATCATCAATCAATTCATTTGACATAAACCACTAACCCACGACCCAAAAAAAATTTGATTTCTAGGTTGACATTAAATTTCGTATTACATTTCCAATATTGATAAAATTATATCTTATGTATAATATTTATTTTTGTTTAATATAATAAATGTATAATATTATAGCATTTCTCTCAAGACTAGCATGTGACAAAAACGAGTTAGGTCAACCCATTTACCTGAAAATGCAAAAATTGTAGATAAATGTAAAAAATAGTAGAAAAATATGCAGAAAATACAAAAAATACCAGAAAATAACGAAAATGCCAAAAAAAAATTAAAAAGTTGCAGAAAATTCAGAACCTTTGTAGAAAAGTCAGAAAATATACAAAAAATACTAGAAAAGTGCAGGAAATGCATGAAAAACACCCAAAAAATGCAAAAGTTATGTAGAAAAGCACCAAAAAAATTGTAGAAAATCTAGAAAATACCAGAAATTTTCAAAAAATATAGAAAAGTTGCAGAAAATGCAAAAAAAAAAAAGCATAACTTTATAAAAGTACTTTCGTAAAAGTGCTTTCATATAAAAATACTTTTATAAAAGTGCTTTCGTAAAAGTACTTTCATAAAAGTGCTTTTATGCTATCATAAAAGTACTTTTATAAAAGTCATTTTCATAAAATTACTTTACAAAATTGCTTTTGTAAAATTGCTTTTGTGTAAAATTGCATGTGAAGACGAAAGTTAATAAAATCTATTTTATTTCACTTTTAATTCCAAAATGGCATGTGGCATGGTGCTTTGGAATTGTAATGGGATATGAATGCACTAAGAGGCTTGAGTTTTGAGTTATTTTAACTATTGTTTAGTTTTTTAGATTTGGCAAGTATAGATAGAACTGACTTTAACCCAACCCATCTTAATCCTCACAACCCAACCCATCCTAACCCTGATGGATACCCTCAACCCAAGCCACCTTAACCCTTTTCTATTGACCCTAATGGGTTACTCGACTCATATTGACCCACCAATAGATTGGGTGGTACAGATGAGTTCCAAGATGAATGAATTGGGTGGATCAAATGAGTTGGGATCAGCAATAAGCTGGTGTAGTCATTACTCCAGTTTCTTGTGAAAGTAAAATTTTACCAGTGCCTAAATATTTTCTGGTTAAAGCTAGGCAGCTTCTGTCTTTAACCATAATTACTGTAACCAGGTTATAAGTATTAAAAAAAAAAGAAAAAGAAAGATTGCTTCCCGGGAAGGAGAGTTTCAAGTATGGGAAAGCGCTTCCCCAATCAAGCAACTCCTTGAAGGGTGTCCCCTTTTTATTCTTTCTTTGGTTGTCCACATTCCTTTAGACCAGCCCAGGATGACCACCATTTAATTAGAGGGCTCTGCAGCATATGCTCATTCCTTTATTAGATACGCATCAATGTCACAATAAGGTAGCCAACTAATTAATAATGTTAGCTATGCCCATTCTCTCTGTGTAGAAAAAAAATTCTAAAATCAGTAATGAGGGCATGCCGCATACAGCTATCAACAATATAAAGGTCTGGCTTCAATATTATACAGTTATCAATCTTATCTCTTGTCTCTTGAAAGATTTTATATATAAAGAATAGTTCCATCAGATGAGAAAACAATGCAAAAAGTGAGAAAACTTATTTAAAACAAATATTAAAAGATTATGTGTGTATGTTTGTCACCAGAATGAGACAGAAAAATGAGATTCATGTAGCTGTCCCAATATAATTGGGACATGGCTCAGATGGTGATTATGATGATCCACCAACTTTATGTTTTTCTCTTATTTTTTTAATCAAATCAAACATATACGTATATGATAAAGGGAAACATTTCTGACAATGTGGTTTAAAATAAAATTTCATCACGAATGGAGCGTGGAGAAATGGGTACCCCAAAGATCCAAATATTATCTTATTAAATAAAATTGTTAGCTATATGCCAAAGTCTTGCCGTTCACACAGTTGTGTCACTTCTGTTCCCCGAAGGACACTAGAGACTTCAAACTTTTTTTTCTTTTTTCGAGTTGAGGGTTGAAGTACTCTTTAAGAGAGAGAATTTCCTAAATGCAAAAAAGTGTGTTAATACACTAATAACAAGCACTTGAATCATTTCCCATGAATGGCAACAAGTATGAAAATGTTGAAGGTGCCATTAAGTCTTCTGGTAACGTCTGTAGATGGTTGTGGAAGAATTCACATCTGTCCTCACATAACACGTCCTATATATACATCTTGGTATGCATTGAGAACATTTTTCTCTTCTAGTAATCTCAGCTCTGAAAACAAGAGTGTGTAGCTTGCACGTCTAAAGACTGCCGCCCCCCTCCTCCTTTTATAATCTCAAAGGGATCAGCTCCTAATCCCATTAGGAGTTGCTCACCCAAATCATATTTGGATTAGAAGTCCCTTTAAGTGATAAGGGATAACCCTTATCTTATCTGTAGATTAGATCAGCCATCTCCTAATCTAATTAGGAGGCTTCAAGATCTAAATTCTTGGACTCTCTAAGTGGATAGGGTCTAGGCCCAATCCTATCAGCTGATCCATCTCAGAATTTGCCTCTTAAGTGACTAATAAAATTAGCCCAATTCGAAATGGGCTTAAGGCCCATTTAAGGTTATGTATTCACTTAGCCTTCCAAACTGCTGCCCAGTTGGGCTTCCTTGTATGGCATGGGACCCAAACATTGATCTACACATCAGCCACATGGGTTCGGCCCAGCCTTTGTTACAACGCCTGGCCGAATACACTGTTATGGACAGTGCACCCCCTGAAACCCATCAGATGGGCTCTATGGGCCCAACACTTACCCTAAGTGGTCCCTGGGCCAAGCCACCTTGTAACACACAGGGACTGTGGGCAGATGCAAGATTAGCCCATAAAGTATTATCCTCAATGGTCTTACACTTAACCTCTCAACCCATAATGATCATACACTGCCCGACAAGAGAGGACCTCTCCCTCGGCTGCAAGGAACAGTGTTGCACTCTCTGCTTATATGGATCCCGGGAATTAAAACATTTTGCAAATCATTTCGAAACCATAATATATATACTTTTATATCTCATATAAAATATATTTTGCAAAAACAAATCTCAACGATTGAAATCGGCTGCCGATAGTCTTGGTTTCCATCAGTGACAGTGTATCCCCGATCATTACCTTTGTCTGACAAGGGGGCTGATCCTGTCACTATGATCACCCACTGAGATGAATTCTCAGACTGTCCCAACATACCCAGGTTTTGACCCCCGCTAAGGACCTCACTGATTGGTATATCAAAGACAGCCCAATCCGACACCTAGTGCAGTATTATAATCGAGTCTAGGGGTCAGGTGTAACTTTCCAGTTTTTCCCATCAATCTCCAAGGTCTAGGGCAATACTGGAAATCTGGTCTAGTTCAAAGATTCAATTAATCATACACTATATGTGCCTAAGGTCTCACCCTGGTAGCTGAGACAGGCCACCCCAACCGACTTGGTGGCACCACAGTGTCAGCCTTGTCAGGATAGGTCTCCCCAGATCGACCCACTGGCTGCGAACGTTCTAAACTAACACGGACCTCATTAAGTGTCCAGTTTAAGGGTATTACACAGAAACATACCAAGGGAACATGAATCAAATATGCACTTTTATTCATTTAAAATAAACTCATAAAGTACATCATTTTGATTGAAGCTAAGGGCATACAAAACTGTTTAACAGCTCTCATTTGCACTTAGGTCCAATCAGGTACTAGCCGGAGTCCCATGCTTTCCACGTGTTTCTCAAACGCTTTCTGTGACAGTGGCTTTGTCAATGGGTCTGCTACATTTTCCGTTGATGCTACCTTCTGAATCAGGACGTCTCCTCTACCAACAATCTCCCTTAGTACATGGTACTTCCTCTCAATGTGCTTCGACTTCGAGTGGGCTCGTGGCTCCTTAGCCTGAGCAATAGCTCCATTGTTGTCACACAACAATGGGATGGGTGATGTGCTAGACGGAACTACTCCCAACTCGTGAACAAACTTCTTCATCCACACGGCTTCTTTGGTAGCCTCACTTGCGGCAATGTACTCGGCCTCGGTCGTGGAGTCTGTAGTGGACCCCTGTTTGCTGCTTTTCCAGCAAACAGCACACGATCCTATCGTGAAAACATATCCAGATGTAGACTTTCTATCATCTGGATCCGACTGGAAATCGGCATCTGTATACCCTTGGATCTGTAGTGAGATACCATCGAATACTAGACAAAACTCTTTTGTCCTTCGAAGGTACTTAAGTATGTTTTTCACAGCAGTCCAGTGCTCCTACCTGGGTTGGCCTGAAATCTACTTACTACACTCACTGCCTGAGCAATGTCAGGACGAGTGCACAGCATGACATACATGATGCTCCCTACGGCAGAGGCATAGGGAATGTCTTTCATGCCATCAATCTCCTCAGAAGTCTTGGGAGACATCTTCTTAGAGAGAGTGACTCCGTGCCTGAAAGGAACATTTCCTTTCTTAGAGTTTTTCATGTTGTATCTTTTGACTATTTTGTCAATGTAGGCAGATTGGGATAATCCTATTATCCGCTTTGATCTATCTCTATAGAGTCGAAGACCTAGTATATAGGAGGCTTCTCCAAGATCTTTCATGGAGAATTGCTGTGAAAGCCATACTTTCACCATAGTCAACATTCCTACATCATTCCCAATGAGTAGAATGTCATCTACATACAGAACCAAGAGGTAACCTTATCTCCACTGTACTTCCTGTAAACACAAAGTTCATCCGGATTCTGCTCGAAGTCAAACGATTTGACAGCAGAGTCAAAACGGATATTCTAACTTCTAGAAGCTTGCTTAAGTCCATAAATGGATCTATTAAGTTTACATACCATGTTTTCCTAACCCGCAACTATGAAGCCTTGCGGCTGCTACATATAGATATCTTCAGTAAGATCTCCATTCAGGAATGCAGTTTTGACATCCATCTGCCAAATCTCATAATCATGGTATGCTGCTACAACTAGTAGGATCCTAATGGATTTAAGCATGGCCACAGGCGAAAAGGTTTCCTCATAATCGATGCCCTCTTTCTGAGTGCACCCTTTCGCCACCAGACGAGCTTTGAAGGTCTCAACCCTACCATCGGGGCCCTTCTTCTTCTTGTAAATCCATTTGCAACCGATTGCTTTTACCCCGGAGGGCGGATCTACTAGAGTCCAGACTCCAATGGTCTCCATTGAGTCCATCTCTGCTCTCATGGCCTCCACCCACTTTTGGGAATCTTTGTCCAACATAGCTTCCGCGTAAGTCACAGGATCCTCCTCACTATTCAAGGTTTTCACTAGGTAACTATCCTAGTCATAACCATAACAGACTGGTGGCCTGGATACCCAAGTGGATCTTCTAGGTTGGTCACTACCTGGAACTTGTGGGACATCTCCCACTGCTCCTGAGCTCTCCTCATCAAGAACAATTTCCTGACGATGGGTGTCTAGGATGTAATCGGTCTCCAAGAATTGGGCATTTCGACTGCAGAACACTTTCTGCTCACGTGGGTCATAGAAAAGGTAACCTACAGAGCCTTTTGGATAGCCTACAAATAGACAACGACTAGTCTTGGATTCCAACTTGTCTGCACTCGTTCTTCTAACGTGTGCTAGACAACCCCAAATCTTCAAGTGTCTGACACTTGGTTTCTTTCCGGTCCAAAGTTCATATGGAGTGTTCGGAACCGATTTGGTTGGAACCCGATTCAGCACGTAAATCATAGTCTCTAATGCGTAACCCCAAAAGGATGTGGGTAACTCTGAGTGTATGAGAAGTGACCAGACCATATCCAATAAGGTCCTATTCCTCCTCTCTGAAACACCGTTAAGTTGTGGTGTAGCAGGAGGAGCTAATTGTGATACTATCCCATTGTCCTTTAAGTAGTCTCTAAATTCGTCAGAGAGATACTCGCCACCTTGATCAGATCGAAGGGCTTTAATTTCTCTCCCAACTGTTTCTCAACCTCTTGTCTAACTCTTTGAACTTTTCAAAGGATTCACACTTGTGTCTCATTAGGTACACGTAACCATATCGTGAGAAATCATCTGTGAAGGTGATGAAATACACGTATTGATTCCATGTCCTAACACCCAGGGGACCACATACATCAGTATGTATTAGGTCAAGTGTGCCTGTACATCTTTCAGGCTTACTGTTAAATGGTCGTTTCGTCATCTTGCCTTGTAGGCAAGTCTCACAGGTGGGAAGATCTTCTACAGTTAGAAAATCCAAAGGACCATCCTTTACCAACCTTGTGATTCGGTCAACACCGATGTGGCCAAGTCGGTAATGCCACAGACACGTGGGATTAACTGTATCACGGGCTCTCTTCTTGGGGATTTCAGCCGACGTAGTTTCGGTTATGTTAGTTTCTAGAGAAGGATGTAGAACATAGAGACCATTCTCCAGTTCTCCGTATGCGATGAATCTGTTATTTCTTTTAATAGTAATCGTATAACTAAAGAAGATAGAATAACCATTTGTACACAGTTTTGAGACAGAAATCAAATTTCTTCTTAAATTTTGTACATAAAGACAATCTTTCAGTACAATAGTTCATTCTCTAAAAATAACTCCACTGTTCCTATGGCCGCGGCTGCAACAGTTGCAGTAGTCCCCAAGTAGAGAGTGACTTCTCCTTCACTCAGCCTTCTACTTACCTTGAACCCCTGCAGTGAGTTACACGCATGAGTTGAAGCCCCGGAGTCAATACACCAGGACGCAGAAGCTACCGATAAATTGGTTTCTATAACACAAGTTTCGAAATTACCTTTCTTGGATTCCAGGTAGGCAGGACAATTCCTTTTTCAGTGGCCGGTCTTCTTGCAAAAGTGACAGACATCCAATGCTTTGTCTTTCTTCTGCTTCTTACCCTTAGTGGCTTTCTTCTGAGGCTTTTTTGCCTTTCTCTTTCTCTTGCCCGTCTTGCTAGCTTCAACAAGCAGAGCTACAGGCTCATCCTTTCTAATCAGTTATTCGGCTCTTTGCAACATATTGCTGAGCTCTTGCAAGCTGACATTCAGTTTGTTCATGTTATAGTTCATGATGAACGGATTAAAGGAAGGAGGCAAAGAATTAAGGATAGCATCTATCTGGGTTGCAAGGTCCAGCCCAGATCCAAGAGCCTCCAGTTTGTTGATGTATTCCATCATCCAAAGACAATGGTCATGAACTTGTTGGCCCTTGGACATTTGTGCGGTTATGAACTGTTTCAAGACCTTTTGTCAAGTAGAACGATTTTTCTCTTCATACATCGTCCTGAGACTGTCCAATATGTCCTTGGCAAGTTCGACCTGATCGAACTGCCTCTGTATTGGGTTGTCCAAGGAGGCAATGATGTAACACCGGGCAAAGGAGTTTTTCTCCTCCCTTTCCTGATAGTCTCTCCTTCGGGCCTCAGAAGCCCTATCACCCGGATGCTTTGGGGTAGGATTCTTTGCCACTTTGTCCAGCTTTTCAGAAGCTAGGACCAGCATAAGGTTGTTGTACCAATCGGCATAGTTTGGGCCCTTAAGGTTGTTGTCGTCAAGAAGCTTTGCAAAAGATCTGTTTGTCATTTTCTGATAAAAGAGCAAACATCAGTCCACAACCTAATTTGATTCATGTTCATTTCAAAGATATGGATTTTAATCTACGATCCATTTCCATTTATGCATCTCTGAGATTTCCCTCCTTTCTTAGTGATGGAGACTATGGGTTGTCTCTGGAAATGTGGGAAATCACATAGGGTGCATGGAGCCAACTGTCTCAGCTGCATAACCCCATCACCTTTCTATGAAGGATCATATCCACTCATCATATGAGTTTTCCCTTTGGCCTCTATCAGACAAGGTTCAGAGCCATTTTCAGGTAAACCTTTCTATCCAGTGAGTGCTTACCCATCATGTTCGTGAACGCCAAGGTACCGTGAGAGAGTTCCCATTTTCTGGTGAAGCCCCTCCCACATTGGTCTATGACGCCCCTATCAACTCATGAAACACTCAGACAAGTCCAACAACAAATGGATAGCCCATTTTCTGGTGCGTTTCCTCATTACTGAAGGACCCATCCTCATGCTAATGATGGAAGGCCTTTAGAGAGTTCATCATATGAATCTCCCTATCACGTGCACTCATATTAGTTGGAGGGAACAGTTATTACGCCCTAGTTTGATTTAGGTCAAACCAAAGTGGCTCCCACTAACTTTCATAAAGTCAGATTTCGGTGGGCCTTAAATCAGCTAGGGTTCTGCACGTAACCTCTTGATGAGGTGTGGGGACCACCACTGAGGGAGGTCATCCAATGACCAAAAGGGACACTATGGCAATGATGTGCATTCAGCCATGGTGTGCACAAGAGCCACTGTCGAATGAGCATGGGCCAAGCACTTATGGCCCATGTATGCAGCACATCACACATCCAAACATCTCATGCAGGGATAAATTGATCCAATCAATTAATTATCTGTAAGGCCCATTGGAAGCCCGTTTTAAATCCATAATATTAAACATTAATATTATCTAGGTATATGGGCTGAATTAGTGTTACCCAGTTCGGCCCATATAGCTTTATCTTTTGAATTGGGCTTTTAGTAGTTTTAACTATTTAAAATTGGGCCTTTACAGGTTGGGCCAAATTAACCATTTAATTAAATATCAATCCTCAGGCCCATTAGTGGGAAAATTAGGGCTGACTTTCAGCCTTGATTAAACCCTAGATTTGGTCCAAACAGTTTGAACCAATCTTGGTTCGAATGGGTCTAGGGTTTGATTTTTAATTAAATCTTTAATTCAAGAAAATAATATAAAATTAAATAACTGATAAAAGAAAACCAAGAATCAGTTAAACAGGGCTGTTCGCACGCTCCATCCTACAAAACAGAGGTTAGATCACAGATAGCAGGTAAGTTCATACTTAAGTGTCTTTGTTGTTTTGAGTGTGCTTCCACGTGCTAAAACTGATTCTGGTGTCCGCAGAACGCATGCTCGGCCATTGCTGTAGTTGATCACCTTCATGAGTTGTGGTGGTGGTATGAGAAGGAACATTCCGAGTATCTGCAGTTGAAGGCGCAATTGGCCGAGCTTCAGGCAGCGGGGAAGCGGTTTGCTGAACTGAAGAAGGAGGTGGCCAAGCTAAAGGCTTGGCTAGTCGAGGAAGGAGAGTTGGTCCGTGGCTTAAAGCACGAGATCACCGAACTCAAGGCAGAGAGGGAACGGTTGAAGCAAGAGGCCGCCGAGGAGGCGGTAGCATGGTACAAGAACTCAGTGGAACTCCGGGAGGACATGGATTAGTATGCTTCGGATTCGTACGAAGCAGTTTTTAACATCTTCCAACGGAGAGCGCTGCTTCACCGTCTCGAGCTAGCCAATGTTGCATGGACTTGGGAAGCCTATGACGATTAAACGCCCCCAGCCTCAGATGAGCTTGGTGGGGAAGGCGGAGGCGACGACACTGATGAAGATGGGGATGACGAGGCCACCAACTTCCCTTCCACGGATTGAGCTACCAAGGGTCCTTTCTTTTTCTTTTTATTGCTCTTGTAGTGGCTCGGTATGTCGAGCTTTCGTCTAATGTACTAGTTACTTTAACCTAATGAAATTTTCTTATTCCAAACTTGTGTGCAACTTATATATTTTATTTTTGTTTCCTTAGATTTTCCTTGGCCGAGGCTTGGTTTGGTCGAGATCTTTAGCCTTCAATTGGTGAAGCAGGAGTGCATTCCAAGCTCTTGTTTTTGGGATGCTCAATTTTCGGTCTCGGGATCCTTTTGGGGCCCATTGAGGGCTAGCCGTTGCTCAGCTAGCTCTGACCGACTTAGTCGGTAGTCGAGCGGAGTTTGGTTAACCGTCCTCAGGCCCTGAGGGGCAGGGGCATTCTTCTTTGCTTTAGGCTCAAGCCGTTCGTAGGTCAGCTGAGTTAGGTAGGTCGGTGTTGCACTGCCGAGCTATGCGTTGTGGGCTCAAGCCGTTTAGAGTTTAGCTGAGTCAATGGATTATACCGAGCTACACATGTGTGGTCGCATTAGCATGGTCATGTAGCTCAGTCGTGTAGTGGTGTGTGTGCACATGTGGTGTGTCGGGCGCTCAGCATTTTGCTTGAACAAGGTGCTCTTTATTAATACTGAATCATTGATAGTACATCTGAAGGTTTCTTGTGCTCCAACTCCTCAATATTGGTCGGCCATCCGAGTCTTCGAGCCTTTAGGTGCCCAGACCAATAACCTTGGTGACTCTATACGACCCTTCCCAGTTTGGTTTGAGCTTTCCTTCTCTGAGTACGGGCACTATGACTTTGCGAAGGACAATGTCACCTATCTTGAACTCACGTCTTTTGACTTTAGTGTCGTAGTACTTTTCCATCCTCTACTGTTGTGCTACCATTCTAATAAATGCTCGGTCCCGGGCTTCCTCGATCAGGTCTAATAATGCGCAGAGATCCTCGTTATTCTGGTCTTCATTGAAGAGATCGGTCCGGAGGGTTGGAGAGTCAATCTCTATAGGAACCATAGGTTCGGCTCCGTAGGTCAGGCTAAAGGGTGTCTCACCAGTGGTTGTCTGCGGAGTACTACTGTATGCCTAGAGTATGCTTGGCAGTTCCTTGGCCTGGTATAGCCAAGTCTTCAGGCCGTGAAGCAAGGTTCGGTTGATCACCTCGGTCTGCCCATTTATCTGGGATCAATGTACATCCGTGGTCCAATGGTCGATCTTTAGGTCGAAGCAGAGGGCCTTGAACTTTCGGTTAATGAACTGTGTCCCATTATCTATGATGAGGATGCGCGGAATACCGAATTGCAAACAATGCTTTGTTAGAAAAAGTTATGGGCATTATGCGTAGTAATGCATGCCAAAGCTTCAACTTCCACCCATTTGGTGAAGTAATCCACCGCCACCAGGAGGAACTTTTTCTGAGCAACCGCAGTGGGGCAGGGGCCGAGGATGTCCATCCCCCATTGCACGAATGGCCATGGGCTGGTGATTGGCTTCAGGGGAACTGTAGGTCGATGATGGAGATTGGAGTGTCGTTAACAACTGTCGCAACTCCAGACTAGCTAGGATGCATCTTACTTCATCGTCGGCCAAAAATAACCTTGCTGGAGTGCCTTGTGTGCCAGTGTGTGTGCGCCAGATGGTCTCCTTTGAGGACATAGTTTGCCTCAGATGAGGAGAGACATTTCAGGTAGGGGAGAGTGTGTGAGCGGCGATAGAGCTGACCTTGGATAAGGCAATACCGAGATGATCTTTGTTGGAGTTTCTTTGCTTATATTCGATCTTATGGAAGGGTGCCCTCTCGGAGGTACTGTGCTATGGGGTCCATCTAGGATGGGTCGTTATGTACCGGAAGGATAAGGAGAGCTATCTGCGTGATTCTCAGCTGGGCAACAGTATCCAACCGTGTTGTCTTGCTGAGGTCGGTTCTCGAGGAGCTGGCTAACTTGGATAGCGCGTCAGATTGTATGTTCTTAGCTGGTGGAATCTGCAAGATGTTGAAGTGCTCAAGTCGGTGGATACGCTCCTGCACCTTCTATAGGTAACTTGCCATCATGGGCGTTCTCATCTCAAATTGTCCATGGATCTGGTTAACTACTAGCTAAGAATCACTGAAGGCTTCTACTCTTCGAGCTCCCAGGTCTAGGGCGAGACGTAGCCCGGCAATCAGAGCCTCATACTCAGCTTTGTTGTTGGACGCTTTAAAATTGAACCTGAGGGCATGCTCTAACACTGTGTCATTTGGGTCGAGGAGAATAAGGTCGGCTCCGCTACCTTGCTGATTGGATGAGCCATCTACGCGTAGAGTCCATACTTACAGTAGTGGGGCAGGATCCTCAGTGGTGAATGTGCATTCGACAATGAAGTCAGCTAGGGACTTAGCTTTGATCATGGGCTGGGGTGCATATTCGATGTCGAACTCACTCAATTCCATGCTTCATTTGATTAAGCGGTCAGATGCTTCCGGCCTTTGGAGAACCTGCTTAAGCGGCTGGTCGGTGAGCACTCAAATACTATGGGCCTGAAAGTATGGTCTGAGCTTTCTGGCCGAGGTGACCAGAGCTAGATCCATTTTCTCCAAGTTGGAGTACCAGGTTTCCGTGCCACCAAGGACTTTGCTGGTGTAGTAGTTCGGCTTCTGTACCTGGTCTTCCTCCTTGATCAGTACCGAGCTGACGATCTCATCCTCGGCCAAGAGGTAGAGCAATAGCTCATCCCCTAGTCTTAGCTTAGTGAGGAGAGGTGGCGAACTTTGGTACCGCTTCAGTTATTGAAAGGACCATTCACATTCCTCGGTCCATTGTAAGTCCTTTGGTTGTTTTAGGGCTTTGAAGAAGGGCAGACAACGGTCCATGGATTTGGACATGAACCTGCTAAGGGCGGCTATTCTACCGTTGAGTCATTGCACATCTTTGTGGGTTTAGGGCAATTGCATGTCGAGGATGGCCTGTATCTTCTCTGGATTTGCCTCAATCCCCCTTTGTGCCATCATGAACACCAGGAATTTACCTGAGCCGACCCCGGAAGCACATTTGGTTGGGTTCAGTTTCATCTTATAATTCCTGAGGGTACTAAAAGACTTCTTTTAGGTCGGCAAGGTGCTACTCATCCTTTTTTCTCTTCACTAGCATGCCGTCGACATATGCCTCTACATTTTGACCATTGTGATATTTGAACACCTCATTTACCCGCCGTTGGTAAGTGGTGTCGACGTTCTTGAGGCCAAAGGGCATGACCTTGTAGCAAAATAAGCCACAGTCAGTGATGAAAGCTATTTTCTCCTAGTCATCGGTATGCATTCGGATCTGATTGTGCCCTGAGAAGGCATCCATAAAGCTCAGGAGTTCATGGTCTGCCGTTGCATTGACAAGTTGGTCGATCCTTGGTAGAGGAAAGTTGTTTTGGGGGTAGGCTTTGTTTTGGTCAATGAAGTCGATGCATATCCTCCACTTCCCAATGGCTTTTTTCACCATTACCACGTTGGCCAGCCAGTTGGGGTACTTGACCTCCCGAATGAAGTTGGCATCGAGTAACTTTTGTACTTCATCTGCAATCACTTGCCACCGTTTTGTTGTGAAGCTCCTCTTCCTCTGCTTGATAGGTCGATAGCGGGGCTCGGTGTTCAAACAATGTCTAATGACTTTGGGGGGTCAATCCCTAGTATATCTACCGCCAACCAGGAAAATACGTTGGTGTGGTCCCTTAGTAGTTGTATAAGCTCTTCCTGGAGGCGATCATTTAGGAGAGAACTAACTTGGACTGTCCTCTTGGGGTCTTCTTTGTTAAGCGGCACCAAGATGAGGTCTTCGATAGGTTGGCCGCACTATGTCCTCTCCTCGTCCCTTAAGTCATAAGCTTTTGTCATCAGCGTTTCTGCGGTCAGGCATGGTCCACGGTAAGAGAGAAAGTAGCACTACCTCGCAGTTCTTTGATCTCCATGTGCTACCCTTATGCCATATTCGATTGGGAACTTCATGGCAAGATGGGATGTGGAGACCGCAACTTACAGAGCATTAAGGGTCAGCCTACCGAGGATGCCATTGTACGAAGAGGGGCAACGAACCACAATGAAGTCCACCATGGTCGTTGTAGTAATGTCACCATCTCCAATCAGTAGGGGAAGGGTTATTCTCCCAGTGGGCATGAGGGACTCCCCAGAGAAGCCCATTAGGGGAGTGTTAACGGGGGTGAGGCGCTCTTTGTTGATGCAGAGCTTTTCAAATGCACCCTCGAAGAATACATCGACAGAACTAACGTGTCAACCGGGATCCATCTTATCTTAAGATTGGACACCTCGATTGTGATTACCAAGGCATCATCATGCGAGATTTGAACCCCCCGGAGGTCATTGTCAGTGAATGTGATAGATTGGCCGCACTTCTTCTTGTGCCCCCAGTTGTTGATTTCGCATAGTCACGCATACTTCTTGTGCCCCGAGCTACTCTCCCCTCATGTGGCAATTCCACCTGATATGACGTGGATCACACTAGCAGGGGGAGCTTGGGGTGGTGGTCGAGCATCCTCCGTGCATTGTTCTTCCTATGTCGGTTTCTCACCCTTGATGAACCCACCGAGGTATCCGCACCTGATTAGGTCTTCAATGTGGTTGCGTAGGTCAAAGAAATTCTTCATGTCGTGGCCATGATCTCTATGGAACTCACAATACTTGTTGCGATTCCTCTTGTTGCTTTGCATTTTAATCTTTTCAGGCCAACGAACGTAGTTGCGATCGTGAATTTGCATTAGGACTTCAGACCGCAGCATATTGAGTGGCGTGAAGTTTCGATAGGTCGGCGTGGTTGTCTGTGGTCTGTGGTCGGGTCAGTGGTCTTGCCTCTTATGGTCTCGATCTGATCTTTCTGACTTCCGCTCCTCAGTATCTCTCCTCCTCTTGTTGAACCTCTCTTCCTCATCCCATAGTTGTGTCTGTGCTTCTTCTATGTTGATATACTTCTGCGCATGGCTCATTAGCACAACCAAGGTTTGCGAAGGATTCTTGGAGATGGAGAAGTTGAATGGGGATGGGCGAAGGCCGTGTTGAATAGCGGTGACAACCTCAGACTGGTTTAGGTTCATGACGTGTAGTGCCTCCTTGTTGAATCTTGCTAGATAGTCCCTGAGGGACTCGTTTTTCCTCTATCGCACCTACATGAGGCTAGTCGAGGTCTTCTAATGCTTTTGACTCACTGTGAACTGAGCACTGAACTGAGTTTCCAGTCGCTCCCACGACTCACTGTGAACTGGCTACTAAGGTTTTGCACATCAAGCCCTCAGAGGATTCGTACAACATTAAATTAGCTTTCAATGCCTCAATATGGTCGACGGGATCAGTTTTCCATTGTACTTATCAAGCTGAGGTGCCCGCCATCCTGTGAGAGGTACGTCGTCCACAATTGCCATGCTTCTTTGGCTGCGCTCTAGCTCTTCTAAGCATTGTCGGAGTTCCCGAATCTCGTCATCCCTTTGGTCCGGGGCCGCGGTGTGCATTTCCCTTTGCTTCTTAGGGCACGTGGCGCGGTCTTTCACGGAGCTGGACTCAGCGATGAAGACCACGTGAGGTGGCATTTGTCTGCCAGGTCTTTCCTTGGCAGGGATCCGCGTGGTTTGGTGTGTCTTGTTATGAGAGCGGATGGAGGGGGCCGACTTTCTTGTTGTATCTTGCTTTTCTTGGCTACTAAGGTTTTGCACATCAAGCCCTCGGAGGATTCATACAACATTAAATTAGCCTTCAATGCCTCGATATGGTTGACAGGATCAGTTTTCCATCATACTTATCAAGCTGAGGTGCCCGCCATCCTGTGGAAGGTACGCCGTCCACAATTTCCTGGGTGAAGGGTGGTTCTTTGGCTGTGGGCACGGCCGGTGGTGTGGGTTGATCTACAGCCGGTGTCGTGCTTCTTTGGTTGTGCTCTAGCTCTTCTAAGCATTGTCGAAGTTCTCGAATCTCGTCATCCCTTTGGTCCAGGGCCGCGGTGTGCATTTCCCTTTCCTTCTTAGGGTGCATGGCACGGTCTTTCACAGAGCTGGACTCGGCGACGAAGACCACCTGAGGTGGCATTCGTCTGCCAAGTCTTTCCTTGGCAAGGATCCATGTGGTTTGGTGTGTCTTGTTATGAGAGCGGATGGAGGTGGCCGACCTTCTTGTTGTATCTTGCTTTTCTTGGTTGGATCGTGCTATGCCCTTGTCTGATTCGTGCGTGTAGGTGCACAAGGGGGTGCACGAACTGAGTGCACCGACGCGTGCGAAGGATGATGCTGCCTTTGGTAAAGGCTTTTTGTGCAGTTCCCACAGACGGTGCCAATCTGATGCTGCTCAATCTGAGGTGGTGCACGAATTGAGGAGAGCAACCAGATAATTCCTTGCTGGCAGAGCGGGGCTGAGCTACAAGGACGAGGCCACGCCTCAAGACCTATGATCAAGGAAGTAGAAATCAAAGGCTCGAGGAGTTATCACCGGGTAACTACTCCGACGCTCAAGTCAGTAGGGGTGGTAGATAGTTGGGCCGAGCTATAAGGATGCTAGTCCGAGCTAAGTAGCAGTACGGGTGTTAGAAGTTAGATCCCTTTCCTCGAGCATAGAGTGCCTTTTTATAGCCGAGGATCCGTGTCCTAGTCGGGTTAGGCTTTTAGGGTTGTCGGGATGAGGTTAGCCATCGAGGTTTTCGGGATAGTCCTGTTCCCTAGCGGAGTCGTCTTCCTTATTCCTCATTATCTGTAGTCGTGCTCATCCATGCGACGTGTAGTTGACGTGACTGGAGGATAAGATGGAGGGTCACAGTAATAGTGTAGCTCAGCCAAACTAGGCCGATATGGCCAAGCTAGGATGATGTAGCAGGGCAGCGATGGTTGGGCGGCCATGTGTCTCACAAGGCCAACTCAGCCATGTGTGTTGTATAAATGCAAATACGTAGAGTGAAAATCCTTATGTGTTGTATTATTTTGTATGTATTTTCACTGTAAATATTTGTGTTTGTACTCTTTCTCAACTGAGCCTAAATGACTTTATATATTTCCATACATTCAAGCTACTAAATAAATGGGCAGAGATAAATCAAATTAGATATATGGGCTGGAGTTAATAGGGTCAAATCAAATTAGATATATTGAAGATCAATTCTTTTATGAAGAATAAAGAAAAAAAAGATTATTAAAAACAGAAAAGAGAGAAAAATATACAATATGGTCCAAGCGATCTGAACCCAGTTCAAACAAAACAGAACACACCCACAAACTAACACCGGAGATTTGCCAGAAAACCGCCAAATTAAAAAAAAAAAAAATCCCTTTTCCTCTCGAGTCAAAGATTTACTCTCTATTCACTTTGAATTGCAGCCATACATCGCCATTTTATATTGTGAGATATAGATCTGTTCATGGGCCAAGTAGCCTGATGGCCCGGCCCGACTTGGACCACATCCCAGTTGGGCTTGGTCATGTAATTAGGCCCGCGGGCCTGACCCCGGGCCTAATACAGTAAGCCCGATTGTGTTACGGGCCAGGCTCGGGATTTGTCAAAAAAGCCCAGCCCGACCCGATTCAACATTATATATTTTATAAAATACATATTATGTATTTTATATATTATATAAAATATATAAATAATATAATATTTATTGAAATATATATTTAAAATTTAATATATACATTTTTTTATTTTTTTCTTTATAATTCCTCTCTCTCTCTCTCTCTCTTTCTCTCTCTTTATTCAGTCGCTTCAGCAATAGTAACAACACAGGATAAATTTCGGGCTCGGGCCTTTTATGAGGGCCGGGCTCATGCCCAAGTTGTAGGCCTGATGGTCGGGCCGTGCTTGAACTCGAGCCTTAGAAAAATTTGTTAATACAGAGCGGAAGCCCGGCCCGACCCATGAACAGCTCTAGTGAGATATGCAGCTGCTGGAGTACAGAATGGGAAGAATGCGGGTAGAAAAAGTGAGTAGTAAATCTGGGTTCACTCTAATCACTCTCTCAAAGATTCTAACTCTTCTCCCTGGAAATTACTGACCAAAGACCTCCTCTTGAGTTAAGTGCAAAGCAATAGCACCACCAAAGCACTAACACAGACTTAGCCCGATGATCTTTCCCTTCCTTCTCTTCTTCTTTACTTCTAACCTCCAATCGAAGATCAAACTTGATGCTGAATATGCCAAGCAAAATCAAATCTTATCTCTGGGATTTAGATTATAGGTTTGGATATTAAATACTATTAATAACTTAAACACTTTAATGTTTGGAACGTTTATCATGAATCACCTAACTAGAAAATAATGAGTCCTGCCAAAAAACCCAACCTGTGAACCCGATCCAATCCAATCTGGAAAAGTAGGATTAGGGTCTCATATTTAATTATCTGAGGTCTTGAATTTGAGAATGACCCAATTGGACCGGGAAAAAACTGGGCTGGGTCATGGGTCAACCTACTGACTTGATTGTCAATTTGTCATGTTTAATTAGGACTATTTATATAGTGTTAGAAGTTTTCACTCTTTAATCTTTATTCTTTAAATTGTTAAATATTCATGTTTTTTATTTTATTTTTAGAATTTTAAGATTAATTTCTTTAATTTTAACATTTTTCATATATTTTTTTATTTATTTTTTAAAATGACCTGAATTGACCCATAGATCAACCCTAATCCATTCATTTAAGGTTAGGGTTAAGAATTTGGCAACCCAACTCGAAAACCCATCCGACCCAAAATCAATTCAAAATGTCTTAACCCAACCCGAACCCGACCCACCCAATCCAATTGCCAGGCCAAATAGTCTGCCACCAAAAAGCTAGAATGTATTACTTCTGATATTAAAGTTTCAATCCATAGCGTATGGACTTTGGACTTTTCCATCCAGAAATCAAGACACGACTGGGATGCAAGAATTACTGAGAAGTTTACTTTCTCCGCTCTTGTGGAAAATATAATTTCTTGGTGCAATTTTCCAAATAGTAGGCCGGCCGGAAAATAATGGCCCTCTAAGTTTCCACTTTTCAAATGATAGATTTATGACAAATTATCAACACTGCATTGCCCAGCAGCCAGTGTAAACTTCAGGAACTGTTTCCATCCGTTGATCACCCTGACAACACGCGCCAAAACAAATAGTCAACCGTCAGATTGGAATAAACTAACACAATTCGATCAAATTTCAGATTTGAATGGGCATAAGGATACATGGGCACGTGGGTCTGGAATCAAAACTCCCCATAAAGCTAACACGTATACAAGAAGATTGGGAAATGGCAACTTCCACGCACGTTCTTCATGGGTCTCTTATTTTGGGTATCTGGTATATATATTCATAGCTGAGTGGTCAACGATTGAGGCTCTGGATTGTAATTTATAGTGGTTTTGTTAGGCTTACGTTCTCTACATGCTTTCAATATATTTGGTTCTACATGCATTAACAAGTCTAATTATTAAAAGGCATAATTTATCCTTAATTAAACAAATACGAATATGAGATATTAAGGTTGTGTTTGATTTGAAAGAAAAAGAAGAGAAAAAAAAAAAAAAGAAAAAATAGGAAAAACTTTATGGATTTCTTTGCCTTTTCCTTCAAACCAAACATAGTCTAAGTGGATTCATTTTTTTTTTACTGCCTTACATAGAAAAAATATCAGGTAGGCACAGCATTATAAATACATCCAATCAGTATTTAGAAAATTTTTTAACACCTGTCACTTAAAATATACTCTTAACCTACACTTAAAAAGTATTAAAAATAGCTATTGATAGTTATGAGAATATTTAGAAAGTGCTTATTATGCTGTGCATACTTGATCCCAATTACTTAATTTGATTGAAAATTAAATGCCTCCATCAAATTCATTCCTTGGAATTTTTAACTTTGACTGAAAATGAGAAATGGCTAAAATCAGTGACCACAGTCCACAGGTTGTCTGCTGATCTTAATTGCCTAGATTAGTTAGGTTCCACATTAATTAGTTCATGTAATTCCCGATACTGTTATATTTCCTTTATCGTTGTTATGATGAGCTTGTTATTCATTGGTAGTACTTTGAGTAATTTATTTCGCAAATCATAGTCAAATTAAGTAAGTAGATTAATAATGTCATTCGCCTAATTAACTTAAGTTTGTAGAATTGATTTGCAGTGAATCAAGGCGGGTTTGATTATCTAAGGTAAATCAATCCATGAATCTCAAGTGGCTAAATGGATAACTCAGCCACTATGTGCTAGCTAGCTCTCAAATAAGTTTGTTCTGCCTTATTATTATTATAATAATAATAATAAATAAATGGGCATTTGCTTACATCTGGATTGATTCACAAGTCCCAAAATAAATGGTATCCTCTCGCCTTCTGTTTGGCACAGAACCCGGAAAGCAAAATAACCGACAAATGCCGTTCCATGATCAGCTTTGTTGCATACTTGCATTTATTTCATTTCAATGGCAGATATCATAGATTAATGCGTGGACAAACACATGGTCTAATAATTTCCATAAACAAATTAAAGAAAGATAAGCTGTCCTGATAACAAGAACAATATAAATGAGAACGGACGATCCATTCATATTTCATTTCAATGGCAATTTTTTATTTTTTAATCTAAACGCCTCTTCGTGATTTTTTTTTTCCCGATAAGCCGTCTCTTCGGGATTTGAAGGGATAGATGGGGTGCCATAAACAACAAAAACAACTTGAGATTGATGAAAGCTCAACCCAGCCTTAATCCCTTGATCCCGACTATTATTTAATTACATTTATCAACTTCAGAAAGACAAAGACTCAGAGAGAGAAGACTATAGCTGAATGATGACGTGAATCAATTTAGTCTAGTCTAGCTGGTCAAAAGATCCCTTAAGCGAGGATGAGTTTCTAAGCCGGTGCAGTTTGCAAGCTAGTTCTTGCAGCCTTGCTTTCAACAAAGCTGGAGATCTATCCAACCCATCGCAAATCTGTAATCAAAATAGAACAATAAATGAAACCCAGTTCATATAGTTAGAAAAAGTTTAATGGGTAACGACCTTGATAAATGCATCATCATGTTCATAGAATAAAAAATAAAAGAACATAACAAATTAAATCCTGGGTAGCAGCACAGACCTTGCTTTCAGAATGATGAAGTATTTTGTTTCCATCACGACAATGGGTAGATCGGATAAGCTCAAGTCGATGAGCTTCGAGCTCATCGAAGATGGCAGATAGTAAGAATGCCTTTGAATTACCCCTGGTATCGGACAAAGAAACGTTGACGCGGTCCCCTCGTATACGAATGGCCACCGAGGAGGAAGACTCGGGAGCGACTCGGATGTCGCAGTCTGTAGAGTTGGGCGAGGTCGAGTTACGGTCGGAGACATGAACAGTCGGCGAGGCCTTGGAGATGCCGGAGCTGGAGGGAGAATTCCTTCGGTTCTGAAGTAAGCGAAGGCGAGCAGCAGCTAAGGGGATGTATTTGATTATCTCGTCAAGGATGGCCGACTGTTCTTTCCGGACTGTGTTGGCGTGAGGGAGGAGAGCATGGAGAGATAGGAAGAGCTCTCGCATGGACTTACGGCGTTCACGTTCGGCGATCTTGTGGCGCTCCCGAGCATCGACGCCACCGCCGGGCTTGCCGTCTGATCCGGCTGCGCCACAATCGCTCCATTCAGGTGTCATGGTCTGCTGGTTTTCGTTTTCTTTTGTCGTAGGCACTGGCTCAGATACAGTATTGGTGCTACTGGCTGAGAGGCCTGGCTTCACTTTCTTTCACCCCTTATTGGCTGTGGCTGCCTCCCTCTTTTGTAGGCGAATTTTTACTCAATGACCCAATCCAATGTATGAGGTCTATTGGAAGGGTCTAGAAACACCTAGAATTTGATGGGTATGGTAGATCGGGTCGAATCCGGGATTGGAGCTAGGATATCCAAATCTTAATTGGATGGTTATACCTGAGAATATAACCAGAGGTTGAACCGTTTTTCCCCCTTCGGGTGGACAAGTCACCATTGGACATGTATGATGAATGTGTCAAGGATTGTGCTATATGAGTAGATGGGTCATTGATGAAGGCCATGTTTTGAACCGATGCCGTTTTTGAGAAAATACTGCTGCATTTTCATGCTGTTTTCTTAGAAAATATTTTTCTATTTTTTGTTTAAGACTGTTGTTGATTGTTGCCACATCAGCATACTGTTGAAAATAGTATAAAACAAAAAAAAGTTGGCATTTTCTCAGACTCGAATTTTCATGGTATGGTCTCAGAAAATTTAAAAAAAAAAAGAGAAAGGCATTGGTTCCAAACTCTAGTCAAGTCAATAGTTTTCTTTTTTTTCTTTTTTCTTTTTTTTTTTCAACATGAGAGATTATATATTTATATCAAACCCAGCATTGTGATAGAATTCAGGTAGGGCTTTAGATTGAGCTAATGAAATCAAAAGGTTACACCCATCTAAGAAATGATTTAGGGGATATTTAGAACCACGGTCGTTTTTCCAAAAAAATGGTGTCACGTTGGATCCACATAGGCATTTCAACAAATGCCCATATATATGAATGTTTGGTTTAAGCATTTATTGAAAAATTGGGCATGCTTCATAAATCGGGATTCCACCGATTGGCGTGTCATGCATCGATAAACCATTTCCCCCAACGGTTGACTGATGTGTATCCTATGTGATGCTTACCTGTCAGCACATACATGAAAAACAGTGATAAAAATCACCTTACCAAACGACATAGTATTGCTCACTGTCTACGTGGCAGAAACATTTTTTTTGTAAACGGGTCTTAAAAATATGAGCATTTCTTTTTGAAAATGGATCCCAAAAAAGTCCACGCTTCTAAATACCATCTTAATCATTTATAATTTAACCATAACAACAGATATAAAACTAAATGCGAAATGGCTAAACATCTAACGAATGTCATATGATTGGGATAAGATTTAAGATGATAATAAGGAAAAATTATAATTTTATGATATGATTCATACTGAATTAATTAATTTGAACAAAATTTATTATTATCATCCGGTCCAACCGGCACTGTGAGTAAGAAGAAACCCGGAAGGGTGAAGTCCAAATTCGTTAATTAACAATCTGCCCATGTGATGTGATGTCGTGGTCGGACTTGGCTGTCCTGTTTTTAATGTTGCGTCTTGGGATTAGATGAGATGAGATTGGTGATAGCTAATTAACTAAAATATCATGTGTAAAGGTTCACAAAGTAGTTCAGGCTATTTCTTCCAAACAGCCAAAGTGAGCTGATGAGGTTTTTTATCAGAAAAGTCGGTGGCAGACCTTGATCGATTTGGTTCAGATTTTACACTGCTTTTTGTTGAAGGGGAGTATCAAGTATATATGGTCCGCAGTAAATATTGGAGAGTGAGACAATGGAGAAAGAGAAGTAAAATACTATATCACTCTTAAGGAGTTGCATGTGTAAACTGGGGTGGTGGTTCCCTTGGTGTAAGGTATTTTGTAGAGGAAAAAATGAACTAAAGTGCCAAATTTACATCTTGATTGACCACTTTTACACTTAGGCTTTGTTTACTTTTTGGTAAGTTATTTATTGGGTAAATATAGTTACCTGTGTAGGTTTTTTTTGGAAAACATTTATTCGGGTAAGTGCATTTATTCATGTTCTTTTATTTCTTATGTAAGTAAGTTATTTACTCACCTAGGAGATGTGTATCACTTCTCGGGCAAGTGGTACATAGAAAAATAAGTTTTTCCTAATCCCCACATAAATCTGAAAAAAAAAACGGGATTCTTGGTCAATGGAAAACAAAACCCCATTGACCAACTTCCCCCTCTCAAAATACAAAAAAAGAATGCCCCCTTAGAACAATACACCATTTAGGAGAAAGTAATAGACACTATTTTTAAGAGAGTGGATTAGTTGGAGACAAAATCATACACACTTGGCTGAACTATCTATGGCCATTGGACATGCCAGTGTTTAGTACAGATGGGTCCCAGATGAGGCCATAGTGCACTGATGTATTCAACCATAATAGGTAGTTCAGGGTGTATGATTTTGTTTCCAGCTCATCCAGACTGTATTTTTTACATCACATAATGTTAGAAATGAAAAACTATAACAGAATAGGGACAAAATAAAGTGCAAATAAAGAGTAACTTCACTTGAACTTGATGGATCCAACAACACTTGAACACAACCTTGGACTTCACAAAGCTGATGATACAATCCGAATTGGGCAGAACCTTGTTGGAGGTTTTGATAGCCTTCCAATAAAGTGAATAATTTTGTTGGGAAGGGCTTTGTGACTTCTGCACATTCCCTTTTATAGGCAATTGCCACAACGTCTCTCCTATGAAAAAGGAGATAAGAGCCATTGCAAAAGATTTACTCACAAACACTTATCTTGTTCTACACCTTCGGATTGAGACAAGTGTCTCAATGATCATGGTTTTAAACCACATGATCACTCAGCTCATTCTAAGCCAAACATCCTCTCGCTGACTTAGTCAATAGCTGAATGGATCCAACTTAGACCCAATAACCACCCTGTGAACAAGTCAAAAATAGTTTATAGAAAACTGATTTATTTATTTTTACTAGAAAATAAATAATAATATATAACAAAAATTATAATTGGTGTGTGTTGTATTGTGTTCAGAGAGATGATATCATTAAGCTACTCCATCAACGTGTGGCTTTTCACATGGCCAGTGGATTCTCCTACACATTGAGGATTCCAAATCGAGGGTCTATGGCCACCCGTTCCAACAAGAAATATGGGAAACATGTCAGAAGTGTCAAAAATATCACATGAAAATAATGTAAAATTCATAGATATGGTAAAAATTAAATATTGGGAAATAATTTAGGCTCAGTTTGGAAGGAGTAGGCTGCAAAAGCAAAACTTACATTACTTGTATATTGTATTTCTAAACATGTATTTATACTGTACACATTTGTATTTGTACTCTTTCCCTTTCCAAACTGAGCCTTATGAAATGATATAAATGAAGCATAGTAAACCCTTTTAAATTATTGTTCTGTTCCAAAAACATCAAATAAAGTTAGAAACTAAAGTTAATAGACAAAATAATATATTAGGAAATTATTTATAAACTACATGATAGAGTAAGTTCAAGCAAAAATTACACTCATAAAAAAATGCAAATGATTCTAGCCCTCCTTATGTGTCTGGTTTAAGACAATCTCTTCATCATAGATTTTAATAAAAAAAAAAAAAAATTATAACATATCCTTGGGATCCTGACACTACCCTCCTTTAGAAGGAATAAGGTAAACAAAAGAGAAAGGATTTACGTTCCCGATCCTGTATAGTGATTATCATGACGACAAAGATTAGGCAGAGAAATGAAGAAAATTCGTGGCTTCCTGAAACAACAAGTGTGGTGAAATGAAACTACACCCAAAAGACACCACTCGACTCCACTGGCAAAGTGTAAGATGTACATGTTTATCTCCTTCGTCCTTCGGCTTAATTGCTTGGGCAATTGAAGAGTGTAGATGCAACAGTGTCAGAAAGTTGGAGAGGACAATGCTATTAGCATAAAGTTGGGTATTGTAACAAAGTACTGGAGAGGTTTCATTAATTAACCCCTTATTTTATCTCCATGCATCCACATTCTAGATTGGGGCCATCCTCACGCCAATGATAAAATATATGGGGCCCATAAGGGTAAATTAATTAAATAGTTATAGGTCCCATTTATTTTATTACAAAAGTATATCGTTAGATGTGTAAATTGAGCTGTCCTGGCCTGAAAGATATGTCGGGCCATGCTTGCCTCCTCTAAGAGAGTTTACATCTCCACCCCACAAAGCCCCACAGTACATCCTCCACCGTGTATTGAGAACATCTCCTGATGATGATATCATCGAGACTGGTACTATTATTAGAAGTGTGTGTAGTGGGGTGGCTCCTTGTAGGGCAGAGATGTGATCTCCCTCTAAGATACTTAAAAGGTTAGGACTTTCACAACCCATTGCGCAAGCCTAAAAGGGCCTTGACTGCGCTGTAGGCTAGGTTGGGCTGTGGGCGGAGCATTGGATTAGGCTGGGCTAAGCCTTTCATGCTTTTTTTAATTAAAAAAATAATGATAATTTTAAAATAAATTAACAAAATAGACAAAAAGTGAAACAAATCTTAAAATTTTATTTCTATGGATTTTGATGTATACAATTTTTTGTATATGAAATAATAAAATGAAATTAAAAAATATAATACAATTGGAATTAAATAGTATAAAAATTGAAAATAAAAATTTATATATATTAATATGTTATATATTATTATATATTATTATTACATATACAACTATACATATAAATATATATATATATATATATATATATATATATATATATATATATAATTATTATATATAGTATATAATATATAATATATACATAATATATATGGGTTATAACGAGCCACCCAATTTACAGCTCTATAAATAGGTATCATTTGTGTGAGGAGATATTGCATTCAGCTAAACCTTACTCCACTGTGTCTGGTTTTTCTATCTCAACTTTGTAAGCTAGAGGACCTTACATAACTTCCATAATATTGAGTACAAGTACCTCTGTTGTTACGATATTGGTCAACATCACTTCCACCACTAGAGATTAGGGGTGATCATTTCAGCCCAGCCCGGCCCAGAAATTCCGGGCATACGCCTAGGTTTTGTGTTCAGGCTTGGCCTGAGTCCAGGCCCAGATCAGGTCCACAAATTTTAGGGTCGGGTTTGGGCTTAATACTTCAAGCATGGCCCAGCCCGCATATATTTAAACTTACACAAAAATGTGTATAATGTATACATATGTATACATGTTATTTTACATTATATTATATATTTTATATATAAATATTATAACATGACATGTATAGTTTATATTATATGTAATATTTTATATTATATAATGAATAAAATAAGTTTATATGCATGTTATGTCATTTAATATATGGATATGTAATGTTTTATATATGAGTGTCATTGGCCTAGAATCCGGCCCGGCCCGTATAGACCTGGGCTAGGGCTTATGTTTCAAGCCCAAAACCCCAGGCCGGCCCGGGCCTGGGCCTAAGCTATAGCTGAGAGAGAGAGAGAGAGAGAGAGAGAGAGAGAGTAATGGGCAGGAATGGCCTTGTTGGTGGGATTTTAACGAGGTGCAATTCGGTGAAAAAAGTGACTTTTTGTTCCACTAATTGTTTTTGCAATTTGTTTTAAAACATATCTCATTTTGTTAATATGTAAAACTTTATTAATTTTTTTTTTGTAAAATGCCCTTAAATATATTGCAATTAATTTTGTCTTTTTGATAAATTTTTTTAAAGTTATAACATGATTTCATGATTTAATCTCTTTTTCTTGTTTTTGAAATAACATATAAAATTTGATTTAGTTATTATTTTTTTTATATTTAAAGTATTTAAAAATTAGATATTTACAATATTATTTAATTAATTAAATAATACTATTATGTAAATGTTAAAATATTAATTATTTATTAAATTTAATAATCCATAAAATTATAATTTATACCATTATTACATAATATTGTTATTAAATTTGTAAAATATAAAATTATTATTAATTCAAATATTATGAAATCTATTACAATTATTTTTCTACCCTTAATAACTTTTTTTAATTTATTGCATAAATTTGTTATTTTAATGATTTAAAATTTAGTTATGATAAATATTTAATTATTTAAATATTTCAATGATATGTAAAATATTTACTTTTTTGTTATTTAAATTTTACTTATTTTAAAGTTATTACATAATATTAAATATTTTGTTATACAATTATTTAGCTATTTTTAATATTTTGTTATTTAAAATATTTAGTTATTAAATTGAATAATCCATAAAAATATAAATTATATTTTTATTACATAATTTCATTACGAATTTCAAAAAAAATATAAAGTTATTAATAATATGAATATTATTAAAACTATTATAATTGTAATTTGTGTTTTTAATTTTTTTAAAGTTATTACATAATTTCATTATAATATTTAAATAATTGTTAAAATTTTTAATTGAAACTTTCTTTAGATTGATATAGATGAATAGTAGGGAAGAGGATAAATAGGAATTAGATATAATTTAGGAGATAAATAGGACTTATAGATAGTTACAGATAATTTAGGACAAAGTGGGGGATAGTTAGTTTCCTAATAAAAATGAGAAAAAAAAGGGTGATAAAAGCAGGTTGAGATGGCAACTCCATGGGCTTCTAAAGGCAATTTTGAACCCCCTCTACAATTGCTCTGTTGGGGTAATGGCGCAATGAGAGGTCATCTGACATGGCATGTTCTACTCTATTATATACTAGTGGGGGCCTGTGCAATGCACGAGATGGGGCACTCCTCCCTGTCCCTCACCCCCGTAGTCAAGACACTCTACCCCATCCCTGCCCCATCCCCAGTGGTGGGGCAGGTTCGAGGCAAGGCACCCATTCCCTGTCAAGGATGACAATCCCCAAATTTTCCCCACCCCGAGGCAACCACCTAAAAATAATTTAATTTGTGGATATTTTACAAATAGGATATATGATTTGACAGATAGGATCCCACATTTGGAGGTCTTTTAGGAATTGGATTATGACAATTTGGGGGCATTTTGTAAATGGAATCGTGGGATCCTAGGATTATAAGAATATGAGAAGAACTTAGAGATGTTTGAAAAGTCAATATGAATTATACTGATATTTTACTAATTTAGCATCGGGTTTGGGGAATTATATGCAAGCCCCATCCCTGATTAGGAGCAAAATATTTTCTTCATCCCCACCTTGTCTCTTCCCCATCCCTACTTAAAATTTGAAAAAACTTGCCCTGTTCGGGGTGGGGCAAGGTAGGGCCCTAGTTTTATAGTGAAAATTGACATCCCTATATTTCTAATAATTTTCTATAACTAATTAACTAACAAAAAATTACAATATTTTATGATAATTTCCTAAAATCATTGAAATTGTTGTTGATTAGAAAAATGTATGGTAAATTAGTTATTTACAATAACAATAAATTAATGTGAATTAATGTAAATTATTTACTTTTTAAGCCAAAATTATTTACTATTAATCAAAGTGATGTAATTATAGTAAATTAATCTAATTATGATAAATAACATTAATTTTAATTAAAAGTAAATAATTTGTTGTTAATTAATTTAAAACCAAGTATGGTTTGAGTCAACCAAGTGGTCTAGATAGGTGTGGATAGATTTAATAATTTTCCTAAATTGTTTCATAATTACTTAATAAAACAATAATAATGGATTTTTATTTAAATAAATGTGAAACAATTTCTGATAGATTAATTTCCTAATTTAATTTTCCTAAAATTTTAATAATTATTAAGTTGAATAATAATAACGGACTATTATTTAAATAGTTTTGGAGAATATTTTTTTATAGATTTTTTCATAATTATATAATTATTATTAATTTAAAAAATTATGGATTATTATTTAAATATAAAATTATTATAATTCCTTTTTAATTTTGTAAAATACAAATTTATTATTAATTCAAAAGTTATGAAATCTATTATAATTATTATTCTACTCTTAAGAAAATTTTTAAAATTTGTTACATAATTTTGAATTATTTTTTTAGTTTTTAATAAATATTTTAAAAGTTATCACATAATTTCATTATAATTTTTAAATAATTGTTAAATGTTTTAATTGAAACTTTCTTTAGATATATAGATAAAAAGTGGGGGATAGGATAAATAGGAATTAGGGAGAGATAGAGATAATTTAAGAGAAAGTTGGGGTTGGTTAGTTTCCTAATAAAAAGAAAGGAAAAAAAAATAAGAAGATAGATAAGCCATGTTAGGTGGCAACACCTAGTACTTCTAGAGGGAATCTTGCACCCCCTCTAGAATTGCTCGATTTGGGTAACGGGGCAAGGAGAGTTCTACTATCATGGCAAGTTCTACTTTAGTATATATATAGACTAGCGGGGACTCATGTGATAATTTCTTCAAAAAAATTAAAACTTAATAATATAAATAGAATTTGAAATAGTGGAAATTATTTGAGAGCAAATAATTGATAAAAATAACAAACATAAATATTTTTAATAAAATAAATAAATTAATAATTTAAAATTTTATTCTAATTTGATAACTCAAAATATAATATAAATAATTTCATTAAAACATGAATAAGTTTTTGAATTTTCTGAAAAATAAGTTCATTTAAAAATTTATTGTGAATGGTGTTTAAATCAGATTGGATCTAACTTGTGAAAGAGGTTGGATACATTACCAGTCAAAGTGTAGATGTAGTGAGGGGAAGCCCGATTTGGAGAAGCGAAATGAACATGAAGAAAAAGAACGACAAAAATCGAACATTAGTGGCTGCACATCCAAATTGGAGGCAAAAGAAGCATATCTAACAATATCTGGACTTAATGTTGAAGATGAAGCTATGATGGTGAATTTCTAGTTCAGATTTGAGTCCGATGTGGAAGGTAGGATCTCAAATCTAGATATAGATTTAAGAAATCTTGAAGACACAGAGAAGTCACCGACGACAAATATCAGACATCAATAGCAACCATTGTCGTCGGATGTGGAAGGTAGGATCTCAAATCTATATAAAGTTGTGACGATGAATGCAAATGGTTGGCTTGTTTCCCAGGATTGCTTAAGAGAGCAAAATTTGCTTGGAAAAAATAGAAGTAACCTTTGTCCACAATATCGATGCATTTTCTGACAAAACTGCATAATTGTACCAATCTTCAACACATTTTTACACTCTTTCCAAATGCTTGCAAATTCGACCCAGGATGCATATTTGTGCTGAACTGGAATTTTCACCTCTTCCAAACAGAGCTTTGGGCTCAGTTTGGAAACAATACAAATGCAAATATGTACAACATAAAAACATACAAAATATTAGGTTTTGCATTCTACATATTTGCATTTGTACTCCTTCCAAACTCAGCCTTAGGATTAATTTGGAAAGAGTACAAATACAAAAATGTAAAGTACAATTACATACAAAATACACAAATTTACACTCTATATATTTGTATTTGTACTCCTTCTAAACTGAGCCTTAGGCCACGTTTGTTTGGGGTGGAAAATCGAACCGGGGTGTAAAACTACCCCGGTTCGATTTTACACATGTTTGAAAAGAGTGTAATTTTACATCGTAAATCAGTGTAAAACTCATTTTTAATTTTTTTTTACAGTGATAATTGATGTAAAATATATATCAAAATTGTCAGTGTAAAACTAATGTCTCTTTCTTGTCGTTTTTTCTCTTGCTAGCACCGATGCATCTCCATCAAACATCCAGAAGGAAAACCCAGCAGCGACAGTGGTAGTTTGAGATTTCTCTCTCCTAGGGCAGATCTGAATTTTAACCCAAGGCGGCAGCGGCAAAACCTAGTTGCAACGGCAATATGAGATTTCTCTCCCAGGGCAGATTTGAACCCAGGGCAGCAGCGGTGAAACCCAGTTGCAACAGCAATATGAGATTTCTCTCTCCCTAGGTGGATCTAAACCTAGTGCGTTACCAACAAAACCTAGTTGCAGCGGCAATATGAGAATTCTCTCTCCCTAGGCGGATCTATACCTAGGGCAGTAGCGGCAAAACCCAGTTGCAGCGGCAGTATGAGATTTCTCTCTCTAGCTCTCGCTCTTTCTCTCTCTCTCTCTCTGTCCTCCTTCTCTCTTCTTCTCCCCCCCCCCCCATTTTTTTCTCTGTTCCATCACTGTCACTGCAACCAGTTGCAGCGGCAAATCTGTGAACCCACCTCCGACCTTTCTCTCTCTATCTATCTCTCCTTCCTTCTCTCTCTTACTCTCTCCTCCTCCTTTTTCTTCTTCTTCTTCCTTTGCTTCCCTCCGCCTTCTATGTTGACTACAGTAGAACCCATCTTAGGTTTCGTCAGTAGATCCCAGCTCACCGAATTTACACCTTGACAACCAACCATAGTCGGTGTAAATTTTCAAAATCTATCAGTCCCAATTTCCATCAACAACTATACCGATTCACATTTCCCATTGGTGTAAAACTGAATTTACACCTAAAACAAATGCAGCCTTATGAATAGAGATTCCAGCAAAATTTGCTTAAAAATAAGTAAATAATATTCTATTTTTTTTTCAGGTTAATATTCTTTGGGGATAGAGGCTCCTTTATTATGAGCTAAGCAGCTGAGCTGAGGTACTTATCCTCCCCAAGAGTTTTGGCCTCTCTAACACGAGCCACCATATTATCTTTCCTATTTACATACCAAAAAGATATAGAATCGAAGTTCAGAAAACAAAGGCAAGATAAAAGTATGTGTTTGGTTCCATGGGCGTTTATAGATGGGTGTCTATTACTTCAAACATTTGTTTGAAAAACTTTAAACATTTCTTGCTTTTGTTGTTTGGTTGGGCATTACTTTAAATATTTCTTATTTTACACCTCAGATTAAAACCCCATAAAATATGCCACATAAACATTTCATTTCAGGAATCGCTGGGGCATTGGGGGAAACAAGAATTTTACATTTCCCCAATTGTCTCATGCACATAAATCCAAGCATTTACATTTTTTAGTGTTTATTTGATAATTGTTGAAACCAAATAGTGGTTTCATGCACAATAAGCATGCTTATGTGACAGCTTTTAAATAAACTCCCACACAACCAAACATAACCAAAATATTATCCATAAGATCCAAACAATTATAGGAGAAATTAAAAGATGACCCTTGAAGCATTGACACAGCTATCTGAGAATCATATTTTATCAAGACCCTAGAAAAACCCTATGATCCATAGCAAACAAAATAGCTTTAATTTATATATGACAAAAAACTCCAAATCCACAACTCCACCAATTAGATATGGTCCATCTGCAGTAGCAGTGAAAGCACCTTCACTAGAAAAAAAGATAAACTCGAAAGAATATTGCATGTTGGTAACTTAGTATTGTAGAAATATTGGAAAAGTTCATCTGTGATAAAATTTTTTGGAACTTGTTCCCCTTCTCCTGGAATTATTTATTTCTACTAGTAAATAGAATCCTAGATGCTAATTGTATAAAGTGGTTACAAAGCTAATATTTAATTTTTATATGAAGATCTATGATTCTTGGGTTCAACCTTGGTCCATTTTTATTAATACCCTTTTCCCCTTTTGTATGCCCAATTAACAAACAAAACCTGGAATTGAGGTATGTTGAATGAGCTCATCTTCAAAAGGGCTATGTTGGAATATGTTGGAATAGACTCCCTTTTGTATAGGTAATAAGATAAAAAAATCATTGTTTTGATCTTTGAAATATTGTTTTTCTAGAAGAACTAAAGCCTAGAGGGGATGTTCCCACAAGTGGACCCACTAAGTGGGCTTCCACCTGTTATCCTAAACTTTGGCATACATTACATGTAGAGTTGGCAAAAAGTTCACCCAACCCACAAATCTAGTCCAGTCGGACCTGAAACAATAGGGTTAGGGTCTCATATTTAGCTATCTGAATTTCAAAATGATTCGACCCAATCAAATTCGGAAAAAAATGGGTTTTGGGTTGGGTCATGGGTCAACCCGTCAACTTGATTGTCAGGTATAACTGGGACTATTTATGTATTGTTAGAATCTCTCTCTCTTTCATCTTTACCATTTAGTCTTTACTCATTATCATTTGCTCTTTGAATTGTTGAATGTTCAAGTTCTTTTATTTTATGTTTGGAATTTTAAGCTTAAATCCTTTAATTTTGACATTTTTAATGTATTTTTTTCTTTATTTTTTAAAATTTCTATTATTTTTAGAGATGACCCGAATTGACGCATGGGTCAACCCTAATCCGAACAATTAGTGTTAGGGTCTAACATGTGCTGACCCAACCCAAAATTCAACCCAACCCGAAATCAACCTGCAAAGTCTTGACCCAATCCAAACCCGACCCACCCAACCAAATTGCTAGGTCTTTTACATGTATGGTCTTATCCAGTTTGGCTTAACTTCCAAAATGAAAACTCTTGAAATTAGATACTTGACGATCTGTCCATATCTTCCGCTTACATAAGGCCCAACCCAACATTCCAAGCCCAGCCTAACCCCAAGTGAGAGCGCGAACCAGCTAGTCAAAGCTGCCACAAGTCAAGGGAAACTTACTCACTATTGTATAAATAAAAGGAAAGGAACTTATTAAAAATCCTTAAATACAGATGCATACAATTATATGGAAAGAGATTGCCTAATGGAGTCAAGTAGGAAGTTTTCCTAGACAATCTAAGTGTATCTCTGCCATGTGGAGGGATGATGTGGCTGATCCAAACCGTTCATGAGATGACTGACCCTCTTTTGATTGGCCACCTGACTGGTCTTACTTCCAACGTCAGTCTTACAAATCCGGATTTTCTCCCTAGAGCGCCTCCAACAGTATAGTGCAGCCTGCATTAGAAACATCTCTCCATAAATGACAATAATGTGTTGTGCAGTTGGAGTGGGGAGCAAAACCAAGTCTCCAGCCTTGCACCCTACTTTATAGTGACCTTGATTTATATTTGTTGCTCAACCTCAGTTAACATTTTTTTTTCTTTAAATTTGGAGTTCAAATCATCCCCCCACAAGATTGCCCCCCACAACATTCCATGCACAGCACACTCTCACCATGTATTGGGAATATCTCCCGAATCTCGATGATGACATCATCATTTCTTATATTGTTCTTGGGAGATGTTCCCAATACATGACAGGATGTCCTGTGAGACGTTGTGGGGGGCTGATTTGATCTCTTAAATTTGACAATCACAGGTATAATTTGAGACACAGGCTGGGCCACCAATGGACTAGTATGGCCTGTCTGGTATCGTAACTAGGCCATGCCAAGCTTTGGGGTCCAAGCCCATGGGCCAATACGGTATAACATGATAAATATATAAACAGTTGTATACATTTTATTATAATTTTTTCAAATTTATTTTATTATTTTATATATAAAATTCTCCATCAGAGTAAATCCCTAAATTTTTTCTATTCCAAGACAATCACTTAAAAATAATCTAATTTGTAAATATTTTAAAAATAAGATTATAGGAATTTAGGAGTATTTTAGGTATTGGATTATGATAATTTAAGGATACTTTTGAAATGAAATTATGAAATCCTAAAGTTTTAAAATTTAAAAAAAAAATAGAGATATTTTAAAAATCAATATTAAATCTAGAATTATTTTATTAATTTATTATTGAATTTTAATTGGGGTTTGGAACCTCAATTAATGATACCTAATGGTACCCATTACCAGAAACTGAAATGGGACCCAATACCGGAAACTGAAATGCTTGCCAATACCAGCTCGTTCAAGCCGAATGGTTGAACTACTGACTCCACAAGCGGAGACAGACAAAAATGGTTCCATTGATGGATGGGTTGATTTGAAAACATTGCTTTAATCATTAGATTAGAATCAACTCTATAAAAAAGTGAGAAAGACATGGCACCAGAAAAATAAGCTTTGACAAATCAAAACCCCCTGTAAACCATCAAAGTTAATTTTACTTGTATTACCTAAGATTGGCAGTTTCAGAAAACTTACTACATAAAGTATAAAGTATTGGAAGATGGTTTTGGGTGTTTCTGAGGAGGGATTACATTATTACAAGAGTTCAAGTGTTGGGTGCTTGTCTCAGAGTTGCCATCTTAGAGGAGGGCACTTGGGAGTTGGGAGCATGACGTTTTCCTCGGGAATTGTTTGATCGCTCGGTTCTATCTACAGCTAGTGTCCAGAAGTTTTCCTCACTTGTGCGATTGAAGCAGAGGGAGCTTTGCATTCGAGCAAAACTTGGCTGGAGTGTCGGTTGAACGTTTTTTGAATTGGACCCGTTTAGTCTAAAATCAATTTGGACAGATTAGATGGATCAATAAGACATATTGGATTGGATCAATCTGGTCCAAAATATTTATTAGATTGAATTGGACTTGGTTCATTCCTGATATATTTATATTGGATTAAGTTGAATTAAGTCAATATCTGGTCCATTATTATAAGATACGAATATAGGTGTCAATGAACCAGGTTTGAGTTGGAACCAATCTAAATCAAAACAAATTTAAATAGATTGAATGGTCCAGAAATTGAATTGGACTAGTCCAGAATGGCCCAAAATATTCATTGGACTGGATTTGACCTGGTCCATTTATAATGGATTCACATTGGACTAGATCAAATTAGACCAAATGTAGTCCAATTAACACCCCTACTTACAGGTTGCTTGATGGATCTGGGTGTTTGGAGTTCCTCTCCATGCTTGGTGTCCGATTGCTTTTAAGGCTGCATTTGGAAACGATGCAAATGGAGTGTAAATCTCGGTGCAGGGTAAATTTCCACTTTGATTCACTTTTGCTTGTGTTTGGCAACATTACATTTAGGCATTGACAAATGACAGAAAATACATTTTAAAATGCATATTTACATTGATAATAAGGTATAAAAGTACATCAATAAAAAAGAAGTAAATTTGCATTCAAGTGGGCTTTTGATAAAAAAAGACGTATGCTTTATTGGAATTAGTGTTTGATCCATTACAACTAAAAATAGATAAATTTGTCAGTGCAAAACTAATCCAACTTTGTAATTTATATGAGTCATTTTACACTCTACATATCTACATTCACACTTATTTGCATCATTTCCAAACACAGCTTAAGGAGATTAATTGGTGATACAATAGGGGGTTTAATGGTTGAAGTTGAAGACCAGGATAATCGGTTTCAGCCCTAACATGTAGGAGGCTTTGTGTCTTAAAAATAATCCTTGAAAGTGATGCAGAGTGAAGCTGCAGGGAGAGGGATGTTTTGTATCATCTCTCTTATTAGCTTTCATCCTGAAAGATGCTCTGAATCTTTTTAAGCTTCACAGTACTGCAGCTATGCGACTATATATATAGTTCCACAAATCGGGGTGGTAATGAATCCCCTCACCTCGTTGTAATAAAAGTGAGAAACATTACCAAGGAGAATGGATTCACAAATCTCTGGAATGGTCAATAGATGCTCTCGTTAAAGATTTGGAAGATTTTTTGCACAAGATGCTGGTAGGTGGTAGCTGATACTGTTTTTTACCCCTCCTATTTCCTGGTAGAATCATGCATTCTTTATTAATCCACATCTCCATAGCTAAATCAGTTCACCTATCCCTCACCTTCCAATAAAAAATAAACAAACAAATAAATAAATGAAAGGATGAATTTGGTGGTTGGCCCAACTTCTTCATCCAATAATGACCCTACCAACCTTATGGTGAGCATCTATTTTCAGTCACACATAGTGCAAGCGAAATTTTCTAATTTCATCAATCTGTGACAGCAAAAATAATATAAGAATGGTGCATGCACGCCTTATTCAGGTATAGCTAGCTAGTCATGACAACTGGGAAAATGAATACAATGTTGATTTTATTTAATTTTAATCTTAAATATATATATATATATATATAGAAGATAATTGTATATAGGAACGTATTTTGACCTTCTAATTAGAAAACTGTAGAGGCTTATTTTATCCTAGTATACAATGTGAATATAAGATAACAAAAAAAACCTATACAATGTAGTAGAAACACATTAGTGCAACATAAATAGATAAAAGTATGTTGTCCCGTCTCATATCACCAATGCAAAATGCTTTCAATCTGAGGTGACAAATTATAGACAATCAGGTAATAGCTTCTGAAGTTCTTGACTCTATAAAGAAAAGGAAAGACAAACAAGGGTTATTTATTTTGAAATTAGACCTTAGCAAGGCATATGATAAATGGAGTGGCCTTTTTTGATGCATGCACTACGGTTAAGAGGATTTTCTGAACAATTTTGTGATTTGATCTTGAACTGTATTTCTATTGATTATTTTTCTGTCCTGTTGAATGGGATTCCCTCTTAGCCCTTTCAACCTCATCAAGGATTACGCCAAGGTTGTCCTCTTTTACCTTATTTATTTATTTTGTGTGATAATGTTTTATCCAAACTATTATTACGGGACCTTGAAGATGGACAGTTGCATGGGGTTAAACTTGGGACAAGTGGAATTGTGCTTAACCACATAATGTATGCTGGTGATATGGAGAACTATGTAAGAACTCAGCCGAATTAAGGAAATTCTAGACATGTTTTGTTCTTGGTCAGGTCAACAAATCAGTTATGATAAATCATCCATCTATTTTTAGCTCTAACGTCCATAGATGTTATCGTCGAATGTTAACATCCTTTCTCGGGTTAAAACAATGAGGGGTGACGAACTATATTTGGGTGTAGTCTTCATGACATTAAGAGTTGTAAAGATGATGGTTCAAGGGTGATTGAAAAGGTCAAATCAAGATTGGAAGGATGGAAAGGCCGTTGTTTTTTTTATGTGGGTAAGGCAATTTTGCTTCATAGTGCAGTGTCTACTCTTCCTACATACATACATCATGAGCACTAAATTGCTCACATCTTCCCATTGTCAACAAATTACATCTTTGACCCGCAATTTTTGGTAGGGCTTTTCTGATGATAAGAAACATTTATATTTGCACAAGTGGATTGATATTACTACACCTAAATTGACAGAAGGTTTGGGTTTTAAAGATTTCCATCGTCTCAATATTTCCCTTATCTCTAAATTATGCTGGAGATTTTTGACTGAGCATTCACATCTATGGGTAAAGGTTTTGGAGTCCAAATACCTTCAAGAAAAGAATTTTTCGACCATTTCTTCCAAAAGCACAGGGACTTACATTTGGACGAGTATGCTTAAATGCAAAACTTACTTAAGAGTGGTTGTCATTGGTGTATTGGGAACGGTTGGTCTATAGATGCCTTGGCTGATCCTTGGTTGCCTAAACCTTGGACTCCTCCTAGAACCAATATTTCTCTACCTCATGAGATGCCTGTACTACGTGTGGCATATTTTATTGACCCTCACACTGGATCTTGGGTGCATGAACAACTTTCTCAGTTTTTTGATCCCTTTACGATGCAACTCATAAAGACCTTACCTCTACCAACAAATGTGGAGGAGATTGATGACAAGCTAGCTTGGACACTTGCTCCTCATGGGAGGTTTACAACGTCTTCCATATACACTCTCTTATGATCTGATGTTGTACACCATTCTAATGCATGTTATGCTTTTGGCACAGTAATGTGGAAGAGCTTTTGGCATATTAAACATTTGCCACTACGGGTACAATTCTTTCTTTGGAGATGCTTAACAAATGCTATTCCTAACACTAGTCGATTGGCCAACTATATTACTGGAATTGACCCTACTTGTCCCTTATGTGGCACTACTATTGAAACCATTCACCATCTATTTTTTGGTTATTCAATGACCAGATCAGTTTGGTTTGCATCATGTTTGAACCTAAAAGTTTATGAACATATAGACTGGAGTCTACAGGATTGGCTATTTCATTGTTTGAACTTGACTCTCCTTTTAATGAAAGCCAGTTATCATATTTTACTATTGGAAGCATTTTCATGTGGCAAATATGGAAATCTAGAAGTAAAACAATCATGGAAAGTCAACCTTTTAAATCTATGACAGTTATCTTCAAGGCCTAGTCTCAACTGGAGGAGATTTGATGCTTTATATTGATTAATGTGGATATTTCTAATACTATCATCTCAAGGCTGAATGACTCCTCCCACTTTTGGCAGAAACCTATCCCTCCTATGCATAAAATCAACTTTGATGGTGCTTTATCGTCATTAGATGGGGGTTTAGGTGTTGTGATCCGTGATCACTCAGGAGCTTTTATTTATGGCAGATCCATTAAAGTTCCTAAAGCTTCCCTAGAAGAATTAGAAGTTAAATTTGCTCATGCGGCCCTTTTGTTTGCTTTAAAATTGGGGCTCTCTTCCATCATTCTTGAGGGAGATTTTACAATTGTGACTACAAGTCTGTAAGAGTTTGGCTCTCACGCTCCTTGGCAGATTCACATGTTGATCACAGATTGCAGACTTTTTATTAGATAATTCTCTCACTGCTCAGTAAATTGGGTTGCACGTACTGGTAATGTAGCCGCTCATATGTTGGCTACACATGCCCTAACTGTTAACCACATACATACGTGGTCTATGTGTCCATCTTTTTTTGCATTCTGTTATCTTTCAAGATTGTAATCTATTGGCTTTCAAGAAAAAAAAAAAAAAAAAAAGCTCGTGTTACAACTTCCTATAATTAAAATAAAGTAACCACTACAGGCTCGGGCTGTTCATTCATGAGTCCTAATTAAAATAAGATTGTAATCAATTTTAGTATGAAAGCATTCACGAGTCCTAATTGCTTGCTGGTGATACTTCAGCTACTTTGGACAGTTCATTCATTATTGTTTGTATATATTATTGATCACTTTCGTATTTATAACCATAGAACAGTACTCAAGTAGTTAAAAGGGACAACACAGATTGCTTCAGCTTAAAACCAAATTTCTGGAATCAAAATCAAATAAGCCATATGTTTGGGTCCACCCAAATAAACAGGAATATAATTGAATAGAATCACATTTTGAATACGGGTTAATTTGAATGCCTTTGAGAATGATAGAATCTGGACCCAACCTGCCTCCAAGCCTATAACTAGTCACCACTACTGCCACTGGGGTTCAAGTTGTTGCTCATGATCAAGTGCATGTGCCTTTCCTCTCTTCACCTTTTCATTGTAGAAATGGGAACCTCTCAATAGTGGCCACCATATACTTCTTCAACGCCCGTGCAATGAGAGAAAGAGACGGAGAGAGAGCCAAACAGCTTTGGTATCCCACGTTTTTACCAAATACCACATTCATTCATTCAAATTCTCAAGGCTGTGTTTAGTCGCAATGTAAATTAATTTAGGTAGTTGGAAATGATTAATTAGGTGTAAATTCTGATTTATTTTTGTTTCAAATTTTACCTTATTTTGTTTATAATTGCAATACAAATTAAAGTAAAATAAAACTTGAAACAGAATGAAGTAAAACCCAAAGAAAATTAAACTAAAATTTGCATTCTTTTCATTTTCACTTTTATGTATTTGTACTAATGCAAATAAAATTACACTGCAATCAAACATAGTTGATTTAACTTAACTGGTTTTCTCGATTGTTCAGCATGCACCATGATGAAAGAAAGAAAGAAAAGATTTTTTTTTTTTTTTTGTATTGTTTCTTCTCCTTTTTCTTGGAGATCAAATCAGTCCCCCACAACGTCCCAAAGCACATCTCCACCGTGTATTGAAAACATCTCCTAATGATATGTCAGAAATAATGATATCATCATCGAGATTTTCCCAATACACAGCGGCGATGTGCTGTGGGATGTTGTGGGGGGGCTGATTTGAACTCTTTTTCTTCTTACAAATATCAAACATGCATATCAGATGTCAAAAACTTTCTACTGAGAAAAAAAAGGCTTTGACAGTCAATCCCCACATTTCTACCTTTAAGCCCCTGGTCTTCCCCCTCCCCCCTCCCCAACCCCAACTGTTGTGAATCTAATAGATATTTGCTGTGAGTTTTCCTCATATATATAAAAAAATCAAGAATCCTCCAGAAAAAAAGTAAGTATCCTCACATGGCTTCTCCTTCTCTATCTTTCACTAAGCCAAAATGCTTCTTTCCATCTTTGCCAGGATGGAACCTCAGTCAAACCCCAAATCTTATCATTTCCAATAAACCCATTTCACTGAAGCCAAGAACGTCACTAAAGTGCTCATCAGTTTTAAGTTTGACCTCCATCTCAGATGAGGAAATTGTCGTCGAGGAAGCTGAGAAGTTGGTCATGGAGGAAGAGAAGCCGCTGCGAGAAATTTGGCAGGAAATTCAAGGCTGTAACGACTGGGAAGGACTCTTAGACCCCATGAATCCTGTTCTTCGCAAGGAGATCATCCGGTACGGAGAATTCGCTCAAGCCTGCTACGATTCCTTCGACTTCGATCCTCGTTCCAAGTATTGCGGAACCTGTAAGTACCAAGGTGCCCATTTCTTCCAAAAGCTTTACATGACAAATCTGGGCTATCAAGTAAGCAGATACGTCTATGCAACCACGAACATCAACCTTCCAAACTTCTTCCAGAAGGCCAAGATTAGCAGCGTCTGGAGCCCCCACGCGAACTGGATAGGCTACGTCGCCGTCGCCACTGACGAGCAAGAGATTAAGCGTCTGGGGAGACGCGACATCCTTGTTGCATGGAGAGGCACTGTGACCTACCTCGAATGGATCCATGATCTGAAAGACATTCTTCATCCGGCTCGTTTCGGTGATGACCCATCAATCAAGATCGAATCGGGCTTCTTTGACTTGTACACGAAGAAAGAACACAAGTGCAATTACTGCTCATTCTCAGCCCGAGAGCAAATACTAGCTGAAATTAAGCGTTTGGTTGAGAGATACAAAGGAGAAGAGTTGAGTATTACAATCACAGGCCATAGCCTTGGAGCTGCTTTAGCATTACTAAGCGCTTATGACATTGCTGAGATGAAACTCAACATTGGAGACAGCGGGCACAGTCAGTCTAGAATTCCGATCACGGTGTTCTCCTTCGCCGGACCCCGAGTCGGAAATCTGAAGTTCAAGGAGAGATGCGACGAACTCGGTGTTAAGGTTCCTAGAGTGATCAACGTGCACGATAAGGTGCCTACTGTGCCAGGTGTCATTGCAAATGAGAAATTTCAGTTTCAGAAATACATGGAAGAGGTGATGTCGTTCCCTTGGAGTTATGCACACGTGGGGTTGGAACTTGCTTTGGATCATACGCATTCACCGTTTCTGAAGCCCACATTCGATCTGTTTTGTGCACACAATCTTGAAGTTCATATTCATCTCGTCGACGGCTATCACGGCAAGGAACGACGCTTCTGCTTGGCAACCAAGAGAGACATCGCTCTTGTTAACAAGAGCTGTGACTTCTTAAGGGTAGACTACGGCGTTCCGCCTTTTTGGCGGCAGGACGAGAACAAGGGGATGGTAAGGACAACCGACGGCCGGTGGATCTTACCGGAGAGACCCAGGATGGAGGCTCATCCGCCCGACACGGCCCACTATGTTGAACAAGTCCTCAAGGTTTTCAAGTCATCGGCGGAGGCATCTTTAATTTGATGTTAACAGCCAAATAACTGCTTATTCATCACTACCTAGAAACTAGAATGAGACGTCTCATCTGAACTTCGTAGTATTTATCTTGTTCGTATTATCAAGATATGTAATGGACCCCAACCATGAATTCCCAACAAATCTCACCCTGGTTTGGTTTGAAGTCTATTTCAACTGTGCCGAAGTTGGTCAGTTAGGCTTAACAGGGAACGGGTTCATAAATGGTTTAGTATTAAAGTCTAAATCGTAGACCTTAAATTCCATGCATCAAAAACCAGTTTGAAATGCTGGAACGACTGGTTAAGCCAAGTGAAGAGATAGGGCTGGGCAATTAAAGCATTGATTTAACAGAACCATTCTGCCCATCTAAGATCTGACAAAACCAATTGCCGAATAGGTTCTATATCATTACGGAATGTTTATCTTCAGTGACTGTCTAGAACTCATTTGTAAAAGAGTTCAGCTATGGTGGATTCGATCTAATGCTGCATGTAAGTCTGCTTACTGATCTATAGATTAATTTACACAGGACAAATTATACTTTGATGTATTTTTGCAAATGTAGTTTAACCAGATATATTAACCATCATCTTCTTCCATTGGGACCCCTCAGTTCCACTAATTGCCCTTTATTTAATAAACATTTTGTACAGCATCTCCTTTGCAAAAATGAAAAAGTAGTTGTTGAAAAACGTTTTTTTTAATGTTTTTGCGACAGCTAGGAGCCATTAATTAAACACCATATAATAAGCTGAATATTGAAAAAATGCCTAAAGCCCTAGGGGAACATCCAAAGACATTTCCCCACAATCCAAAAATAAAAAAAAAAGGTTTCTTTAATAAAAAGTTTAACCAAACAATTTTATTTTTGGGTCACTTTTAAGTTTTGTATTTTTTTTCCATAATGGATAAAAACAATTATTCTTTTCTTATTTTTTATTAATATAAAATATTGAAGATATACCCAACTGTTTTCTATAAAACTCTATATTTTTTATATATTTTTTTAATTTTAGTTTATTATTTAATAATGAAATCAATTGTCAACATATTTGAACCCAAATGTTGAATTGTTGATCCACCACCACATAGGAAATCAATTTCATTTTTGGGCCGGTTTTAAATTTTGTATTTCATTTTCATCATTAATTTATAAATTCTTACCCACTATTGGGGTAGAAGAACAATTTTGTTACTAGGCTGGTTTTAAAAAGCATAGGTTTCATATTGATAAAGTTATTGAATTCAAACCTAATTAGTAGAATTTATTGGTGAGAAAAAATGGAAAATACCTTAAATATGAGATTTAATGAGAGACAACAAATATCTTAATCTTAATCATAAAACTTGATGAGAGTGAATTGAATGTGGTGCAAAGTAGTAGCCGGGGGTAAGTTAGTCAGCTGGTAAATTGACCACCATGATTCCCATATTCATTTGTCACTATATTGGGTCTCATGGTAATCAAAGATTTCAGAGAGTATCAATTATACAAGTAACTAATACCTTCCTACAAGGTGGGTAAGCAATTTACCCACACGCTCTCACTTCTGCCTCTCTCTTTACCTAATTAACTTGTATTGCACAAGAACATTGGAACCTCACTTACCCGGGCAAGTATTACCTAGGAAGCACTTGCCTGGGTAAGCATACTTACCCAGGTAAGTGAAAACAAACGGGGCATAAATCTTTTGTTAGTCATTAGTGGTCAAATTATCCCCCTCTCTAGTTGAAGATATTAAGCTTCTTCTTAATTGTTTGTTGATGAACAGAGTCAGCCTTGCTGCTACTTTGAAAAGAAATAGTTCAATTGCTCTCTCAATTACATAGGGATTAAATTTAATGTAAAATTATTTTAGTTAAGAAAAAATTCATATATTATATTATAACCCATACTAATAGAACATGCATGACACCAACATATAATAAAACTAAGGAAAACTTATCTTTTTATTATTATATTAAAACTGCCTTTAAAAAATAAAAACAATTCGTGCAGAAAGTAGAATACATCCTCAACTTTAAGCCGACACTTTTGATCATAATGTCATATCAAAACCCACAAACTATTCCATTAAGTGATCAATTTAATATCCATCAAGCATCCAAATAGAGTAAAAAGAGCAACGCTGGATTCAGTCCTTACAAAATCTATCCTCAGACCGTTCTCAAGTGTTGTGAGAACAAATTTTGTGAGGACTGAATTTGGATTCATAAAGAACAGCCTTTTTGGATTAATAGTACGTTGACTGTTTTAGTCAAACTTACAGCTTTCGGTTATGAATTTTTATTTAAACTATTTTTGAAATATTTTGTTTAAGTTTTCTGAAGTTGATCAGGGTGCTTTAGGTCAGATAATTGGGAGTTTGTTGCTATTGGGTAAATCTTTCTATTTTGGAAACTTACACTTTGAGTTGAACTAAAAGTTTGGAGCCTTTAGTTGAATGAAGTTCTAAGTTTTTAATTATGTTTTTGTAGCAGTAACTTGCATACATTATTGCTTGGAGGGTAAAAAACAATAAGATGATAATTCCTGTCTCATTTTTCTTTATGTCCAGTAAAATTGATTTCTTCTGATGCTTTTAAATAATAGATTTAAAAGCAAGCTGTAGAAGATAGAAAAGAGTTTTGGACCATGATTTTAAAAAATGACTTGGAAACAGAATTGTTTTAGCCACCGGTTTCTGAGTTGACGGTTCGAATGGATGGTCTGTTCTGATAAAAAAAATTAAAAATAAAAAAACATTGAATGGGTCAAATGGGTTAACAGGTCGACTGTCTGGATTAACGGATCGTTGACTAATTCAACAGTTTTTTGTCAAGGACTGGATTTGGGGTAAAATGGAACCGATTACCTGAATGGTTTCCAGGAAACCGACTATCCGGGTCAATGGCAGTTCGAAAACCATGCTTTGAACCATATTGAGATGATGGGCTGGCTTTCCTTGGTATCAAAGCCCACATTGGCCAATTGGTCTAGTATTCAATCTCCCATCTTTATTATAATTAATTAAATTTCAGGATAAGATAGTGTTAAAAATAAAAGAAACCTCACCTAATAGTTTAAGCTTTTTCAAAACCCGCAATAAAGTGACGCATTGCTTATACGACGATAGAAATTTAAGAGGCTTAAGATCACTAATTACTTTTTGATAATTTAACCAAAATTAACCATACTAAGAAATATTAAGTATTTAACTCCCATGCTTCCCATTAGATCTAAGCCTTGCTCTACTCCTCAGCCTGTTTATAATGATCTGATGAAAAGTGAAAATTTATTTGTAGATTTTTATATTATTAAAATAAGAGAAAAATCTAATTTTTAAGATCCAGAGCCTAGATATAACCATACTGAGTTTGTTTGCTTTATCTAAAGTAATGATAAGTTAATTTATCATGAACTTTAGAGGATAAGAGGACCATGTACAACACTGCCCATATATATATAATTGAGATATGACTTAGAACATGATGAAGTGATGATGATGATGTCTTTTCCCTTGTCATTGTGTGAAATTACCGTACAGAGAAAACACATGGCATTTGATGGGATTGAAGGAGTCTCAAAGCTAAGACACATTTTACAACCATAGATATTGAAACCTGAAAGGTTACTGCATTTGCCAGCTTAAGGTCTCCAAGATCCAGCTTAAGGTCTCTCTCTCTCTTTCTCTCCAATGCTGTCTTTCTCTCTCTTACTTTTATTTGTTGCAACCGGCTTTTGAAGATCATGCTCAATGTTGGAGTAAAAAAAATAGAAGAGGGATTGAGCAATCTAAGGCTAGCGATGCTATCTTTTTCATCGACCGTCCAAATACATAAGAGTGTAAAATGAGTATAAAGTCGGTTTGCTTTTTACACTCAGAAATCTAACAGTTGTTAAATTCCATGGTGTAGTTTTATATTTACACCGCAAACAAATACAGCCTTATGTTTTAAACTTTTAATGAAAATTTGGGATTCTTTTATTGCCCCAATAAATGCTCAAACATCAAAAAAATTGTATGATTTTACTTTTATAAAAACAAAAACAGTATGCATTTTTCTGATAGGAGAGGGATTGAGCAATCGAAGGCTAGCGATGCTATCTTTTTCATCGATCATCCAAACACATAAGAGTGTAAAATGAGTATAAAGTCGGTTTGCTTTTTACACTCAGAAATCTAACCGTCGTTAAATTTCATGTAGTTTTGTATTTACACCGCAAACAAATACAGCCTTATGTTTTAAACTTTTAATGAAATATTTGGGATTCTTTTGTTGCCCCAAGAAATGCCCAAACATCAAAAAAATTGTATGATTTTACTTTTATAAAAACAAAAACAGTATGCATTTTTCTGATAGGAGAGGGATTGAGCAATCGAAGGCTAGCGATGCTATCTTTTTCATCGATCATCCAAACACATAAGAGTGTAAAATGAGTATAAAGTCGGTTTGCTTTTTACACTCAGAAATCTAACCGTCGTTAAATTTCATGTAGTTTTGTATTTACACCGCAAACAAATACAGCCTTATGTTTTAAACTTTTAATGAAATATTTGGGATTCTTTTGTTGCCCCAAGAAATGCCCAAACATAAAAAAAATTGTATGATTTTACTTTTATAAAAACAAAAACAGTATGCATTTTTCTGATAGGAGAGGGATTGAGCAATCGAAGGCTAGCGATGCTATCTTTTTCATCAATCGTCCAAACACATAAGAGTGTAAAATGAGTATAAAGTCGGTTTGCTTTTTACACTCAGAAATCTAACCGTTGTTAAATTCCATGATGTAGTTTTGTATTTACACCGCAAACAAATACAGCCTTATGTTTTAAACTTTTAATGAAAATTTGGGATTCTTTCGTTGCCCCAAGAAATGCCCAAACATCAAAAAAATTGTATGATTTTACTTTTATAAAAACAAAAACAGTATGCATTTTTCTGATAGGAGAGGGATTGAGCAATCGAAGGCTAGCGATGCTATCTTTTTCATCGATCATCCAAACACATAAGAGTGTAAAATGAGTATAAAGTCGGTTTGCTTTTTACACTCAGAAATCTAACCGTCGTTAAATTTCATGTAGTTTTGTATTTACACCGCAAACAAATACAGCCTTATGTTTTAAACTTTTAATGAAATATTTGGGATTCTTTTGTTGCCCCAAGAAATGCCCAAACATAAAAAAAATTGTATGATTTTACTTTTATAAAAACAAAAACAGTATGCATTTTTCTGATAGGAGAGGGATTGAGCAATCGAAGGCTAGCGATGCTATCTTTTTCATCAATCGTCCAAACACATAAGAGTGTAAAATGAGTATAAAGTCGGTTTGCTTTTTACACTCAGAAATCTAACCGTTGTTAAATTCCATGATGTAGTTTTGTATTTACACCGCAAACAAATACAGCCTTATGTTTTAAACTTTTAATGAAAATTTGGGATTCTTTCGTTGCCCCAAGAAATGCCCAAACATCAAAAAAATTGTATGATTTTACTTTTATAAAAACAAAAACAGTATGCATTTTTCTGATAGGAGAGGGATTGAGCAATCGAAGGCTAGCGATGCTATCTTTTTCATCGATCATCCAAACACATAAGAGTGTAAAATGAGTATAAAGTCGGTTTGCTTTTTACACTCAGAAATCTAACCGTCGTTAAATTTCATGTAGTTTTGTATTTACACCGCAAACAAATACAGCCTTATGTTTTAAACTTTTAATGAAATATTTGGGATTCTTTTGTTGCCCCAAGAAATGCCCAAACATAAAAAAAAATTGTATGATTTTACTTTTATAAAAACAAAAACAGTATGCATTTTTCTGATAGGAGAGGGATTGAGCAATCGAAGGCTAGCGATGCTATCTTTTTCATCGATCATCCAAACACATAAGAGTGTAAAATGAGTATAAAGTCGGTTTGCTTTTTACACTCAGAAATCTAACCGTCGTTAAATTTCATGTAGTTTTGTATTTACACCGCAAACAAATACAGCCTTATGTTTTAAACTTTTAATGAAATATTTGGGATTCTTTTGTTGCCCCAAGAAATGCCCAAACATAAAAAAAATTGTATGATTTTACTTTTATAAAAACAAAAACAGTATGCATTTTTCTGATAGGAGAGGGATTGAGCAATCGAAGGCTAGCGATGCTATCTTTTTCATCAATCGTCCAAACACATAAGAGTGTAAAATGAGTATAAAGTCGGTTTGCTTTTTACACTCAGAAATCTAACCGTTGTTAAATTCCATGATGTAGTTTTGTATTTACACCGCAAACAAATACAGCCTTATGTTTTAAACTTTTAATGAAATATTTGGGATTCTTTTGTTGCCCCAAGAAATGCCCAAACATAAAAAAAATTGTATGATTTTACTTTTATAAAAACAAAAACAGTATGCATTTTTCTGATAGGAGAGGGATTGAGCAATCGAAGGCTAGCGATGCTATCTTTTTCATCAATTGTCCAAACACATAAGAGTGTAAAATGAGTATAAAGTCGGTTTGCTTTTTACACTCAGAAATCTAACCGTTGTTAAATTCCATGGTGTAGTTTTGTATTTACACCGCAAACAAATACAGCCTTATGTTTTTAACTTTTAATGAAAATTTGGGATTCTTTTGTTGCCCCAAGAAATGCCCAAACATCAAAAAAATTGTATGATTTTACTTTTCTAAAAACAAAAACAATATACATTTTTCTGATGTGACAATTGTTTATATTTTGTAAAGCAAAAATCATAATATATTGGCAAAGTGCTCAAGTAGTAACACACCACTACGAATATCATGGAATTGAATCATATGCAAGTATGCAAGTGCATATACTGATTATTGCATCAACTACTGAGTGAGTGATGCATCCAATATCCAAAAGTATCTTTCAATTGGGTGCATCCTTTTTCTTTTCTTTCTTTTGGAAATAATTTCTTTGCCCATTTTATTCCACCTTTCCCTAGGCCACTTGATCGAAAACAAAAGTGAAGGTTGACTTAATCTCCTTTATTGTGAATTAATAAATAGGTTCTTTCGAAAGCAAATTACATTTGCTTCTTGGTAAATTCCACCAGTATCCTTGGGGTTAATGAAAATTTATCATTGCTAATAAATTACTACTAGGGGTCATCATTAAATTATCATAGACGAAAAAATTATGATGCCAAAAGACATGATACAGGAAGGCCTTTGACTGATTATCGCTTTTACGGTGCTGGTTGATCGGTTATAAGTTCTTGCATGGGTTTGGGTATCATAGTCAAAGGCCAGAGGTTATTTAATGATTTTTTTGAAATTTCGATGTATTGACATCCTAAAATTTTTTAATTTTTCGGCATTCAATAGTATAAGTATTGGTGCCAAATGAATTTAGATTGGCTCCTGACAGCACATTATAGCTGCAGATTGGAAACATATTTCCATGAATGATAATATACAAATACGGGAGATGTTCCTAATATATAGCTGCAATGTCCTGTGGGGTTCGTGTGGAGAGTAGACCCAAAAGATAGGGGAAATGGTTATTCTCCCCTCTCTAGGCTTCATCTTCTATCGTGTTACAAGATAATAGTCAGTGGGAAATGAAACTAAAATTGCATTGAAAGTGCCTTGTCAAGTTGTCCATAAAAAAAGATTAGAGCAGTTGGGTTACCCCAAATCAAAGTCTTCTTCATGTTTCATCAATGCCCATGCACACAAGGAGATGCAAAATGGGTGTGGCCATATCAAACTAAATCACCCGTGGTGTGGCGTGCCCAATCATTTTTTAGGTTGAAAGTAAAATCATTTATATGATATTTGTATGGAGTCATAACATCATAATGGGAAGTAAAATCAATAGGGGGTAGAGCATTTAATCATTAAAGGGATTCCAAGGTGGCGGTGGGTTGACCGATAAAACCACAATGACACTATATCGGCTACAAGAATGAAATTAAAAAAATTTAATTGGCTGACAAGGAATATGTTGGTTTATATACATTGGGTGGGGAGATTGTCAAATGTTTTGGCTGATGTATTGGCCAAGCAAAGGATAAATAGGGAAGAATTGTTTTGGACTCGACTGTGATTTATGTAATTTATTACTAGTTTACTTGCGAGCTGTTGGGACTTGGGAGAGGCTGCAGTTCACGCCTCTCCATGGGATGTTGTATGAAGCTAAAATTCTAAATCAAATTCTGAATTAATAAAATTTCTATTATTCATAAAAAAATTATTACTGTCCTACGCAATTTGGTTGGCAAATTTGGGTTTTGACATCAATTTGGGGGGGGGGGGGGGAGAGAGAGAGAGAGCTTGTGACTTATTGTATTTTAGTAATTTATTTTAAACAATAACTACGTGTGAGAAATGAGGAGGTTGTGTGAGAATTGAGGAGAGAACTTTTGTCTCCCTCTTTTTTATGTATTTGTAATCTCCTTATGTTGTTATTTTTTTAACTTAATTATTAAAATATAATAAGTCAACAATAAAACCAGGTCTTAATTTTCTCTAATAAAATTCATCATTACTCCCTTTAATATGATTATTAACTCTCTCCTATTGTTGATTTTTTTTGATACAATCTCCTATTGCCAATGTTTATCTCCACTAATTCCTCCTTTCCTCCTCTCAACCCCCTTGGCTCTTTCTAATAAAGTAGAGGTATAAATTAGATGGACTGGATCAGGTTAAGAACCAAACCAATACTAACCTTAAACATGAAACCGAACTGATGTCCAAATTAACCCAAATTTGTCAACCCAAACCTAATCAAAATTCCATTTAATCTATGCAATGCATGGGTTTACTTGCTAGTAATTAATATAGATATAGATGGCCGTGTTTCTAATAACCTGGCTTGATTGTGGGTCACATCTTTATATAGGCCTAACTCCTAAGGATTCTATGAACTAACGGTTACTTTCAAGTTAAGACTGTAAATTGACTCCATTGCATTGCCCAACCCGTTTTGTGATGATCAAATTGCACCGTGGCATCATATGACCATCAGATTCCACCATATGAACATAAGCACATAACAACAGAGTTTGTTCATGATGCTAAACTATGTTAGTGACTCCCATTCCACCACCATTCACTAAAATAAGATGATGTATCATTTAGAAACAAAACTGTTTCCAGTCAACTGCGAAAATCTGTCAACCCAACCCACTAAATTAGTATTTGACCTATTCAACTTCATTTCAGAAAGTGCTTCATTTAGAATCTTCTGAAGTTCCTTATTCTCTGCCTTGTAAGTGCAATACAATCCTACAATGAAATAACAGCCATTTTTTTTATCAGTAATGAAATAACAGTCATTAGCAATCACCATATAGTTTGCATTAGTATGATACTAGCAGGATTCTTCACATTACTTCAAGTGACCCTATTTTCCATTTATCTGGTCCCCCAGAAGTTAATGGTGTTCTAATATGGATACAACAAATTGCTAACAGTATCACTTTTTATCCAGATACTGCAATGAGTGTTCTGACAAACAATGTATTATGTATTATTATGATGGTGCTTTGTAAAGTGGTGTTTCAACTTTCAAGCTAAGAAAATTCAGTTTGAATCAGTGTTTCAAGCTCAATGGGAACAGAGAAAGAAGTTTTGGGGACAAAACATGAAGTGCAACAGTTTATTATTGTGCCAAATACATATGTGCCATTAGGTACCACATAGGACAAATGAAGTAGGTGCACCCTGCAGATTCAAGAACATTTTAATGTTTCTTCCCAACACCCTCTATGTATGAAAACCAATGCAAAATGTGGTGTTCTCATTTCAAGTTTAGTCTGCTCTATCAAATATGTTCTTTGAATGTTAAAATCGAACTTCTTGTGGCACTGGTGTGGCAGCATTTCAACCTAAAACAGGAATACCGCAAAGCAAGCTCTATGTTATCATAGTCAAACAAGATTGAGGGGTTCATGGTGTTGGAACCTTCAAGAACATTTAATATGGTAACTCACTTGAAGTTCTTCAACTAAATGAACCTTTTTGAGTTTTAGGTATTAATACCATTAAAGTTGGATTTTGGAGCAAGGTACCAACAAACCTGAACAGCTGCCGTATGGGGAAGAATTGATCCACCTGGCTTATACAAGGACACAAGCTGACTGGACGAATCCAATAACACGGTGATGAGAGTTTCCATAGTGGACTCTTCCTCTGCAGTAGGATCTGTCAATATGCATTTCTAGTAAATAATGCATGTAAATGAGAAGGCAATGCAATTCCAACTCAAGGTAAGCTTCCTCTTCTCTTTGTTGACAGAATCTTTTAACTTCTTCAGAATCCCCTGACAGAATTACAACTCTTCCATCATCATTGAGAGAAACAGCCAGAGTTTGCACTGCAAGTCAAAATGAAAAATACAATAATTAATACAACTTGGTAGGAAAATTAAAAGATTTAACAAATTTATTATCTGAATATATTTAAGATACATGACAAGGTCACAATTGGTGGGAAAACCTAAACTAAAATTTACATTCCACTGCCTCATAGTTACACATGATCTCTATCCCTCCTGAAAAATTCTAATTATTGGGCTTGTATAGGTGCCTTCTGCACATGTTCCAAAAGAGCTGTCTATAATGTAGATAAGGCCAGATAATATTCTCATAAGTCTTCTACCCATGTGTTGAGAAAGAGATTTCCACAACTTAGATGCATGCCAGATACCACTCTCATTACATCTTTTTTTTTTTTTTATGAGTAATCAAAAAGTTTATCAAGGATAACGAGAGAAGATGTACAAAAAAGCTGAAGCCTAGCAAAAGTTTCATAATATACAACCCTCTACATCTGATGAATATACTGATTATAAACAAAGTCCTTTTGAATTTCTTGGATTCACCAAGCACCAAAGCCCAATTCATCAATAAGCTACCAACATCCACACAAAAAGACACACTAAGAGCCTCTCCCAACTATCCCATTGTTTCCCTTCCGAATTGCCCAACAGATTGGAAAGGGACATATTCTCGTTAAATCAAACAGATGAGGGTGTTTAATAGGATAGACAAGCCACAACTCTAATGGTTCCGTTCAGCATGATAGCTGTTGACCATGAAAGATTCTTTTAAAGCTGTAAAAGGTCTACCTAGTTCCTTGTATTATAGCGATCAAGCAATGCTCACTTGAATCAATTCAACTTAGATGTGCCTCTCTGCACACAGCAACAAAATAAGGTAGCAAACTGATCCAAAATATAAGTTGGAAGGTTTTAGAATTTTACTAATTGATCTTGGCAACAAATATTCACGTGAACTAAATGACAGAATAAAGTGGCTCAAGTGGCATCATACAGGTCAGCTTTGTGGTAGTTTATTTCTTATCTGTCAGTGAGCCAGGATTTCAAGTCACTTGTTTGCCTAAAATAAGCAGCTGATGCATCAAATAAAATCATACATGTCAGACTCATAAATGAAGCCTGTATCGCACTCAATGGACCAGGAAACTTATGAAGGCTCTTATGAAAACATATTTAGGTGCAAAACCAGAACTCAGTTAACAGGCACAAGAAATCTTAAGTCCAATTAAGTTGAAGCTTGCACATAGAATGAAGGAAATAATAAAAAGAATATCTTAGAATGAGAGAAGGCAGAAACTGCAGAAAGTAATGCTGCATTAAAAAGAACGCCATCTGCATCCAGACAGTATATGTCCTACAAGACACAAAAGCATGTCTCACTGTCATCCAAAATAAAGGAGACAAAACTGATGATGATATTTCAAGATCTCCTTTGCTAGGTTTTAATAATATCAGTTTTTCAGTAGCCATAAACATCGGAATAAACTAAAAGTAGGTGTTTTAAGAATGATTAGAAAATTGGCATATTACGATTAGAAGAGAAAGATCAGCTCAAATGCAAAAATATAGTTAAGGAATGCCATATAGATTTCTGTAAGTATAATTGAAGAATCCACATATTAGAAATTTAGAACCCATTACCAAGTATGCCATCTACACCGCCTTTCCGCTGATTAAAGATAGTTCCTTTAAATTGATCATTGCAGAACTGCAACAGGTAACTAGTCAGAGCAAAACATTACATCTAGCAAAGAAACCAATGGAAACTGGTAAGCCACCATATGTATATTGACTATCCAATAAGACCAATATAAACACTTGAGTAATTAAAAGATCAATAGATGAGAAATCTTGCCTAGAATACAAATAGACATACAATATTGACACTCAGGTTCCATCTTAACTCAATCAACTCTCTATTCAAGCTAATCAGCTGGCTGCTGACTTCCTTCACCTTAGACTTGGCACATGCACTATGGCTTGTCTGATATCTCACTTCCCTTAATGGACTGTTAACAGAATTACAGATATTCCTTTGTCTATTTCATCCATGTTATTGAATTTTGGTTTTTGAATGGGTCTCAACCTCCCTCGAGACTGCACCATTTTTTAAGATTATGAACGAATTGGAAGAAAAGAAAATTGTTTAATCAAATTATCTTGTTAGTTTTGTATTTTATCTATCAATTCATATTTGACTAGATAATGACCTCTGTACTATGTATGGGGCCACTAAACCGAACTATTTCGGTTTTTTTGTTTTGAATTAAGTTAGGTTTTTTATTTGATTTTTTTTTTAATTTTTGTTAGATAGAAATTTTTATTTGATTTAAAAGATTAAATCAGGTTTTCTTTGTAATTTATTAGAAAGAATAAAATGGTCCCACATCTTCTGAAGTGATTTTGTTCTTTTGATGGGTAGCCACATGTCTGAAGTTAGCACTTTTTCTGGGAGTTGGGTTCATTACTCTCACTTGTCTGAAGTAGAAACCCTCTAGTCTGAGGGCTTAGAGGTCGCTTGGCTGAAATAGAGGCCCTTTAGTCTGAGGTCACTTGGCTGCCAACCTGGCACAACTCTCCTTTATCTCTCTCATGCATCATATACTACATCATAGTTCTTCTCCTTTACATAAATCTTTGAAAACCTTTCCTATTTAACTTAAATCAATAAATGTAAGAATTCTTTCATTTTGGTGGAAATTCAAAATGGAATGTGATGTAAAGGCTTTGATTTTTTGAAAATTTCAATAAAATTTGAAATCTTGATATCATTCTACCTGATACTCTGATAGGTTGGTCTGGACTTTTGAGTCCTACCAACTGGCTAGTACAGTTTCCTCCACTTACACCTTGATCACCTAGAAATTTACTTGGGCATTCTAATCAATATGAATAATGAATTTCTCCCATATGAAAAGAGCCTTCGATCATTTATTAAATGTAAATTTATGTTAGTTCATTTACTGTTTTTCTTTAAATAAAAAATGTGGATGTTCATGACTGAGAAAATAGTCCCTAAAATGTGACCAAAAAAACAATAAAGTTTTTATACATCAGATTATCAGAACTTTTTCATTTTATAATTAGATTATCAGAAATTGTTCAATGCATGAAATACTGCTACTGAATCTAACCTGTGAAGCTCTTCTTTGAATCACATGAGATTCTTCTTCATACAGGTCTATAAACTTGAAACATAAAACTTCATCAGAAATCCACTAATGACACTAAATTGAAATCCCATTTATCCTTGTTCAATGCTTAGATACCATATTACCCCCTAGCCCACAAATTAGAACCATAAACACAAGATTAAAGGGGCGTCTTCAAAGAATCAACTCCCACCATCATGGCTAGATATTTATGATTAAAGAAATTCCCCTGGGATAAAGAAAAGATAAAGAAAATAAAGAAAGAAGAGTGATACAGTAGGAGTGTAGGACCCATCTCTCTTTCACACCTTGCATGTGTTGGCACCAACAAGTGGTGCTACCTCAGCTGGCCTTCCAGACCTAACAATTGATGAACAAATAGTTTAGCCATTGCTAAGGCTGAGTTTGGAAGGAGTACAAATGCAAATATGTAGAGTGCAAAACCTTATATTTTGTATTATTTTGTATGTATTTATGCTGTACATATTTGCATTTGTACTCTTTCCAAACTGAGCCTAAAGAATAAGAGAAAAGTGCCCATATATTGGATAGAATCAACCTATGGATCACTCATCTGGTGAATCTGATAGAGGAGTCATGACTTCCATCTTGATATCAGCCAACATGGTCTATGCATAAAATAAAGTTTAGAAAATATCATAATACCAAAGGCATTGTTACCTTACAATAATATATGAAGGAATTTTGGGCATGGAGGGGGAGTGAGGAAAAAAATGGGAGAGAATATATGAAGAAGAAAAGAAACAAAGAAAAAAAAGGAAGGTGCTTACTGTGCAATCAATCATTGCCATTGCTGACCCATCAGCAGCTTCTACAACCCCTGGAATGAAATAAAAAGTTGTAACTAGAAACATGAACATCAATAATTAAAAAAAATATTTTCTAAATAACTGCAAACAGTAAAAGAATTTTTAACAAACCAAGAGCCACAGTGGTATCTCTAGCTCTTCCAAGTGGCCTGGCATCAGGGTGTACGGATTCAAGGAGATGATATTCATAGAAACGAAAGCGGGAAGAAGTGCCTAAAAGCCTCAACCTCCATCTCCCCTGCCAAATTCCAGAGGCACTTGATGAATTCATTCTCCCCCTCTCTTGTTTCTTCCAAACTTTCAACCACCCAGACAGCAAAATTAAATATAAATGTAGCAACACAACAGTTAAAAGATTTTGCATAACTCAATTTGCAATCTTTACTTGCATACAAAAAACATATTAAATAAGGGACACAACAGATTAAAAGAGAGAACAGTATAGAGATGAAACCTAAAATGATTTGAAAGTTTCAAAAAAGCATTGACATGAATCAATTTGTGATGAAAGCTTCCTTAACAAATTGTTGTAGAATACCCATTAAACAAAAGAAAAATACTGAGGTCATAACCACAATAGTGCAAGGCTCATCATCAAATACTTTTAGTAATTATTAAAAGTCTTTTGATTGTTTATTGTTGCTCAATGGTACAGCTATAGTCCATTAAGTCCATAGTTTTAATTGTGGCCTCATTTTTTATGTCAAAATAAACCCAAAATCCTTGATTTGTTACCTTTAAAATGTTATCCAATTAATAAATATTTGTGATGGTTATCACTAAAATCAGTTAACCTAGTGCTGTTTCTTGTTGTTTAGATTAGTTTTGCTCAATTAATAAAACATCATTTGGGATGATTATCACTAAAATCAATTATCCTAAGTGCTGTTCTATATTATTTGGAATAGTTTTATTCAGATGTTATTTGAGATTCAGTTTCTGTTTTGTTTTGTATAAGAAAATTACAAAACTTTTAGTGTTTACTTGAAGGTTGAACCTTACATCTATAAATGAAAGTTGAACTCCTGCAATCAAGTTTGTGTTTGATTCCATTTACGTTTATTGAGCAAACATTTTGTACTTGTGTGGCTGCAAAACCGAGAAAAACAATTAATGAGGGCGTTTATGACACATAGGCGCCATTAGGCACCACATCAGCAAAGGTGCCAATAAACGCCTACCGTTGGGGGAAGCTCCAAAATGAAGCTTCCTGAAATGGAAGAGGCGCACAGCAATCGATGTTTGCTTTTTGCAAACATCAATACGTACGGATGTGCATAATGAGGCCTTTACTGGTGGGGCGCCTATGTGGCAGCGTTTACTCAGTAAACATAAATGGAACCAAACACATACCAAGAGAATAATGAATTGGATAAATGTTTTTCTCATAGCTACCTCTCTTGGCATTACCCTATTCTCAATCAATTAGTGGTCAGACTCTATTTAGGCAATTTTAGGATAGAAGATGTTCTAGCTCAAGAGGTGAAATACCTCTGGTTGTCAACTCTTTTTTGTGTAGCCTTATTAGTCCTTTATCTTATTCCCTTAGATGTTTCTTTCTTCCAGTTTAAACCCTAGAATTTGTAATCTTTTCCTTTTAGCTTTCCCTAATCCCTCATTTTAAGTCCACACTACTTGAACATTAATGAAACCACCATTTAGCAACCCCATAATCTTTACATCTATAAACATTGACTGAAAGCTCCTGGAGGACCCTCCTCAACCCCCAACTGATTTGTTCAAATCATAGTTTTCTTACTTCATATCCAGCAGAATCAAAGAAATGAGAGGTGTTTCTTGGACCTTTGTCTTGTATAACCTCCTGTCCAGGAAAAAAAATCCAGTTGAAATTTCTGTGGGTTAACTTCCATCAAATTTAGTCAACGATTAGTAGACGCCCTTAATCCTAAGATCCATGCCTCACGCATCTAATCTGCATGATTCAATATATAGTAAAATGTTTCATCATCATGCGAGAATGGAACAAAGGTAAACGAGCATACATCAACTGCAAATGTAAGAACGTGCATGCAAAACTAATTAACAAAAATATATCAGACGTTTGATTGAACCTGATATGCAAAATATATCAGATACTTGGTTACTCCGTACACTGATTCTCGCAGCATCTTATGCTCAAACTCAAAGGCCATCGAAATATAGGCCAAGATCATTTGTCATTAACAGACAGATTGGCATAACTTGCACTGAAAATTTCACTGGACAGGTAGTACATCTATTATAGGAAAAAAAATAAAATTTTTAATACCACCAACTAAACGTGAGAATGCAAATTAAATGGAAAGAGATAAAACCACCATCGGTCATGTCAAGCAAAAATCACCTTCAATCATGCAAATAAACAAAATAAAAGAGGGAAGGGAAAACCATCTAGGTTATATATAGCTATTTTAGTCTTCAGAAACCCAATAATCGCTCTGCAGCAATAGACTCGAAACCAGTTTTTCTTTTAAGAAGAAAAATGTATAAGAGAAAAAAGAAACCCAAAAACAGCACCCAAAAAATTACGTAAAGAATAAAAGAAATCTCTTTACTCGAGATGATCAGAAGAAAAACCCAACATTCTGAACTACTCCACTCATACATCTTCGACCCTACTGCATCAAAGAACCTCCCGATAAGAACTATAATATAACACAAATATTGCTGGATAGAATAACGGAGAAGGAGAGGTGTACAGAACCAGTGGGAAGACCTCTTCATCGTCATGTTCTACTTCTTCTCCATCGAGAATTCGAGATCGAGAGTTAACTCGGAGAGTATAAGCATTTTCGTCTTGCTTCTCGAAGGATTTTTGAGCTCACAAGTTCAACCGGTCACAATTTTGGTACCGGTCATCCTTTAACCCGCCATAATGGCAACGGCACGTCTAACCCGACGGTTGAACCGATGATTTATGTAACTCATTCAATGAGTCATCCGGTTTTTAACTTTTTTGTATTCCTGTCAGTCACGGCATGGGTTGACCATTAACCTGGACGGTTGAATCGATGACCCATCCACAAATGGAAAACGATTTGGCATTTAGACTCAATGGGTCATCCGGTTTAAGGCTTGGCTGTTTGCAACATTTCTCTCTCGGTTCGGCCTGTTGGGTGTCGGTCGGACCAAGATGCTTAAACCTATCGATTAGGGACTAGGGTCCCTATCTGAATAGGAATCCGGTTCCACGTTCCCGCTTTCAGATTTGGCGCCAATCCTCACCCCCCTCCAAGCATTTTTGGTACCGCGGAAGCCCTAACTGCACACTCAACTAGGGTTTTGAAGACGATGGCTCTGCGTTGCCAAATACCATAGGAACCATATGCCCTAAGCAATGGCCGAACGTTCTGCTAAACGCATCAAGCTTACAAGGTATTCGTGTCCTTTCTCCATCCATGCCCTTTCTCACTACGTTTGTTCAGTGTTACAGTCTCACTGTGCAGTTTAACGTCACGTTTCTGCACGCTGTCTTTAGCTATTTTGCAGTTTATCTCTTTTTGTTGGTGAAATATTCTCGAAAAATATGCTCTTTTTTTTCCCAAAAAGAACTAATTTTTAGTGGATTTTCAGAGGTGAGGATGATTACTTGCCCGGAAACATAATCGAGATTGAACTGAATAATTTCATGACCTTTGATCACTTGAAATGCAAGCCCCATTCACGTCTAAGCGTTGTAGTCGGACCAAATGGATCGGGGAAAAGTTCGCTCGTTTGCGCTATTTCTCTCGGCCTTGGTGGTGAGCCTCAGGTTGAAATGCCGGCCCTCCTGTATGTAATAAAAATTAATTCTTTTTAATACTATGATCAAGTGGAGTGTTTTACTTCTGTGCAGCTTCTTGGAAGGGCTTCTAGTATTGGAGCTTTTGTGAAGCGTGGAGAGGAGTCTGGTTATATTAAGATTACATTGAGGGGCGACACTCTAGAGGAGCAGATCGTTATTACAAGGAAAATAGATATACGCAACAAATCCGAGTGGCTGTTGAGTGGCATGATTTCTAATCATCTTTTTTTTTTTTTTTTTTTCCTCCTATTAAGATTGTTGTTATTCACTTATTTGTTTTATTGTTTTTTCCTTTTTTTTTTTTTCAAGTAAATTTCATAAATTAGGCTTTGTTACTGCTCTTTCATGCTTTGGTCATCTGACTTAAGCTAATGTCATGCAACTGGAGCCCTTTTCTTATATTAATGGAACTACTGCTAAGGCTCAAGAGTATCAGCAACTGGCTCAGAACACCAACTACGGTGCACATAGGCTGAAAGCCTGGACATTAGAAGTTATATCTGTTTTCCTGTGTCATATGGGAAATTCCATGCCCATTTTTCACAGTATTTCTCCGTGCATCCAATTCTTGTTATGGCATGCTTGATTTGCATGTAAAACAACGTTTTTTTTTTCAAGTTTTGTTTTTTTTTTAATTTTCATTTTGACTTCGGACAAAGCACCACTACTTGAAACTAAGTTTTAAATCCTTGTCAATGTGCAAAATAGAATCCCATGTATCTAAGACCATTTAAGTACATATTTTGCATCAAATATGAAGGAACTGCTAGGGGCTGTTATTTCAATGTTGGAATGGAGTAATAATTGCAATGTACCCAATGCCCACCAGCCACTTGCACTCTCTTTTGAGTTCGGCTTTGGTCAGTGCTAGCCCGTCCTCACACCGTTCGAACAGCCTCTTGCAACCTTGCATTGGGAATATCTCCCCATGAAATAAAGCACATAAGTATAGAGATATTCCCAATGCAAGGCTGTAAAGGCTGTTCGAATGGGTGTTGCACTGACCGAAGCCGAACTTCTCTCTTTTATGTGAAGCGTCTTTTTGAGTTAAGATTAGCAGTGCCTGTATCCTCCGTTAGTCTTCACTCTTGCGGACCCTTCCCTCTCTTCTCTCTTTTCTTCTCTTCTTTTCTCTTCTCTCTCTCATTTATCAAATGTTTTCAGCTAGAGTCATTCCATAAAGCTCCACTGCAAAACCTCAAAAAATGGGCCACCTCTGAGTCTTTCAAAGCTTCTTTTTGTATTTGGATACCACTGGAAATGAGATTGGATATCCATTTTCTCTGCCGAGGCTTCATCAGGAGTGGAAGAATGAAAAATGGGTTTCTCCACAGAAAAAAACAGTTTGTTTGTATCTCTGTGCTATGCATCTAGAGTTCTGACAATATTGACTATTGAAAAAAAAAAGAATTCTGACGTAATGTAACATAGCTCATGGTATCTGTAATGATTCTCTGGTTTAGTTTTGAACTCGGCCTTCTTAAATTTTCATCTTTTATAGAACTTAGTTTATTTGTATTTATTGTAACCTAGTTCCCGTTGTTTTCCACAAAATTACATTCTCTACAGTGGTTAATGGACTGGTGTGATGAATGGCTGAAGCCTTTTTTAAAGTTACAATCCCACTTGTGGCTATCGCTGGTTTGAGGCTTTGAGCCTTAAAGGGAAAAAAGGAATAAACATATCTCCTCAGAATATGTAGATGATGGCTAGCCAAAATGCCATTAGCAGTTGCCAGTTCAGTCCTCAGGGTTTCATTGGCATGTGACTGGAGGTTGAAGGAGATGCCTCTCTGTCCAAATGCATTAGTGCTAATATGGGCAATTAATCACAAAAGTAAATGTGGGTGAGGGGGTTCTTTGAGAGAGAAGATAGGGAAGAAAGGACCCTGCAAGAGGGGGAGAAAAGGAAGTTGAATGTGAATGAGAGGGTTTTTCTTTGAGAGAGAAGAGAGGATTCTGCAAGAGGGGGTTTTATGGGACTGGGTTAGCAGATGGGTTAGGGTGTGGCTATTTTCAATTATTTTGAGGAAAAAAAGTCTAAATGGAGGATAGAGGTACTCAACTAATCTTCACACAAGGAAACACTTCTCGTGAAAGAGAGGGCAAGTGGATGATGGTCATTGGGTATACACTATACTGCAATGACCATAGTTTTGGGGTCATAGCAGATCCAGACTCGTTGGAGTGGTTTGGTGGCCTGGATTAACAGCTAGACTAATACATGTTGCTGATTTTTTTTTTTTTTTTGATAATTAATACATGTTGCTAAATGCTTGAGCAAGAAATCTATAAAATTTGGGAAAAGACTCTTGGTCTCCTAAAATGATAGTTCTCAAACATTTTAAAACATGGATTTTGAAGCCAAAATACTGCACAACCAAAAAGAAACTCAAACTATATTATTTAGTAATTTGTGGAATTTTCAATTCCAATTTTGCCTCCAAATTCAAATATACTCTAATACTAAGTGAAGTGTGACATAATTATCTGGAACCAATTTAATTAATGTTTTAGCATTTTCTTCCTTCTTAACATAAGAAGTGTGACATAGTTATCTGTAACCAACTTAATTAGTGTTTTTCGTAATAAAATTCTTTGATCAGTTACCTATAAATGGAGGCAGATAAATTCAGCTATAAGGTTTGATATATTACCATTTCTGGTTAACTTGGAACTGGGTATGCTTCTATAGCCTGATTTATTTGTGTTTCTATAAAAATTGTTCAGCTTTTCTCTTTTTTTCCTCCTTAGATCTTGACATCGATAAAGGAAGCATATTAAATCAGAAAGTAGGTATTCAATATTTATCATGTGCTCTTTTAATTTCAGGCAAGGCAGTTCCAAAGAAAGACATAAATGAAATAAGTCAAAGGTTCAACATCCAAGTCAACAATTTGACTCAAGTAAGTTCTTAACCATTTTCCTCTTGAAAATGAAACTAAAAAATTGAAGGGCCTCTGGCTCCATGTTACTAGCTAGTAATAATACACAATGTGTTCCTGCTCTTTTCTTTTCTATTTTATACTTTACACTGTTCTTAACTGTACTGATTACTAAGAAATGCAATTTGCATTATATAATATTGTGTCACTTCAAGGCCAGGCTTTTGCTTAGAGCTGGACTTTCTCTCCCTCAGGAACGACCAAGCTCAACTTTAAGGGTTCTTGCCTTGAGAAACTAGTGACTATTGGAATGGGGAAACCTTTTAGATGACAGTATGTGAGATCATGATACTTGTCTTATTCTGGTGACTTATCATGGTTTGAACTTGGAGTTGAGGTGGATTTCTAGGTGATTATTGGTTGGGCAGTAGATGGATCTGAGGGCCATCAGGTCACTACATTACTATATCAGAAGAGAGGCTAGACCGTTGGCATCACAGTGAACATTAGTTCAGTTGGGGGGGGGATTGAATGAACATTCCTTGGTCCTCTTTGGCCTCCTATACCATCAAGTTTAACTTTGATGATTGTAGTTTGTGAAATCTAGGAATCTCAGGTATACAAGTATTTAGAAATGCTAATGGAGATATATTGGCCTTATATTTTGGACCCTTTGTCCATAGAAAATGGCAGCTTTACATGGATTGAGATCGGTCAAATCCAAATCCTAAATTACAGGAATCTAGTGGTGGTAGGGGATTTTTGTGTAATTGTTTCCTGTCTCATGGACTACAGTATGGGGCTTTTGGAAATGTTAATATGTCATGAGGGAAATAAAGCAATTGGCTATAGCATTGAGGACAGCCTACAATTGGATACAAAGGTCAACTAATAGTTTGGCTGATGCCTTGGCATGGTAAGGAAGCTTGTTTAGTGTGTCAATGTATCATGTGCAGCAATCATGAAGAAACAGCATATCAGCTGTTATGGCTTCCAAGTCCCAACTCCCCAAGGAGGGTAAGTATATGCTATTCTTTTAACATATAGAATTGAGTTGTTACTAATAAAAAAAGTGTATCGTTTTACATATTTAATAAATGTTGAAATTGTGGTTCAGACTTGGTAGAGAATTTGTAGTGTTAGGTTTATCAATAAGAAAAGAAGTGCATGAAGAGGAGCAAGGAGAGGAGAAAAAGAAGTCGGCTAGACAGAAAATCAAATCAACTCTAGCCCAACTGACCCTTATTTTTAGATTTACTAAAGTTGGGTGCAAATACTAAAGTGCCCCTAATTATGTATGGGCTACACAACTTAACAACAAACAAAAGAGACATTATACTCAATAGTAAAAGAGAAAAAGACTAAAATGGGCCTCTATAAGTTGGCTCATAAAATTCCCCCTCAAGCTGGAGAATATATATTATATAGTCCCAGTATGCTGCATATGTAATCTACTCTTCCTCGGTTCAGGTCCTTAGTAAACAAGTTTTTTTTGTGAAAGTGATGTTGAAGAAATAATTTCAGTTTTACAATTCACAGTAGCTTGTACATAAACAACCAACAGTTTACCAAGCTTGCATGATGGCTGATCACCGAGTAATCAGGTTGACACTGTTTCAACTCAATTTTCAGCACCACTTCACTTAAATCAACCAAACCATGCATGGTAAGACCACTTCAACCTAAATAGCCTTCTTGTGCTTTCACATCTTGTCCAGTCCCTCTTGGACAGCATATCCTCATGTTTTTTTTTGATGAATAATAATAAGTTTATTGATTTAGAAACAAATTAGAGTGAGTTCATACATCATCCCAACAAGAGGCGCGAGCTGCATCCCCTCCTTGAAACTTACAAGTAAACTAGGAAAGAAGAACAAGAATCACAACTGAGTCCAAAATAATTCTTCCCTATTTACCCCTTGCTTAGCTAACACATCTGACAAGGTATTTGCTGATCTCCCCACCCACTGTACAGTGACCAACATATTCCTTGTCAACTAACTAAATTTCTTCATTTCATTCTTGTATCGCCACATAGCCTCTTCAGAATTTTTTAACCAACCCACCACCACTTTGGAATCTCCCTCGATTATTAGATGTTGTACCCTCAGCTGGTTTGCAAATTGGAACCCTTGTACAACAGCTAAAAGTTCTGCCTTGATGGAATTTCCAATTCCCAAAGGACCTGAGTAGAGCAACAAAAACTCTCCCTTCTCATTTCTGAAAGCACCCCCTACTCCGGATAATCCTGGATTACCCATGCTGCTTCCGTCAAAGTTCAACTTAATTGAGCTTTCGGGTGGAGGAGACCGGCTTGTAATTGATTTGGCCTTTAAAGATGAACACCTTGCTACTGTTGACCAATTTCTCCAAATGTCATTAAAGGAGAATTGATGAAAGATTTCCAAGGTCTTCAGCCAATGTATTGCCCTGTTTAACACACAGTCTTTCAAATTTTGGCAGTTCCTTTCCTTATCTTGAAAAATTCTGAGATTCCTTTCCTCTCAAAGAGTCCAAGTCAAGGTAGCACGAGCACATCTCCACATAATTCTCCCTATTTTTGTAGGCCAATAAAAGGTAGAATGGTTGAAGAGCATGTGAACTTCTGCTGGTAGACTCCAACTACCCCCAAACAACGAAAGTAGCCAAGCCCAAAGGTTTGCAGAAAAGGGACAAGATACTAATAAATGGTAACAATCCTCACCGTGAGCTCTATAGAGGATACACCAATTAGGAGAGATACAGAGAAAATGTCTTCTCTTTTGTAGGTTGTCTAAAGTGTTTACTTTCCCATGGAAAACTTCCCAACAAAAAGCCATAATTTTTTGGGGGACTAGTTTACACCAAATTTCTTTTGACGGAAAGGGTTGGTGAGTAGGAAGTTGAGAGATGGACTTGAAAAAAGAAGCACAAGTGAAGGTTCCATTGGGTCTAGGAGTCCAAACCCTCTTATTTGGCTTAGAGGGATCCAAACAAACCTGATTGAGACACCCAAGCAACAAAGAAAGAGACTCAATTTCAGCATCCCTAAGTCCTCTACGAAACCCAAAATCCCAAGTAGGATCTAAGGGTGTTCCCAAAGGTGAGACAAATTTCGAGACCACCTTTTTTTTGTACAAAGAAATAGAAAAAAGCGAAGGGAACAAATCCTTTAACGGTGAGTCTCCTACCCAAATATCCTCCCAAAAATGGATAGAGTTGCCAGAACAAACTTCATACCTGATAAAATTGAGGAATTGAGGAAGGGTGTTGTGAATAGCCTTCCAAGGTGCTGCTAGGTTAGCTTGCCTCGATACACCAGCATCCCATCCATTCTCTGACCTCCCATGAATGCTTCCCACCACCTCATGCCACAATCTCTCTCTTTCCAAAGGCCATCTCCACAACCATTTCCCTAACAGAGCTTGATTCTTTCTAGTTACCCTCCCAATTCCCAAACCCCCCTCTTCTTTACTTCTGCAGACAATTTCCCAATTAACCAAATGATCATTTCTCTCTTGTCCCGGCTCCCATAAGAAGTCTCTCATCAACTTCTCTAGCTTCCTAGTTTCCCTAATTGGTATCCTAAAGACAGACAAATAATAGGTAGGTAAGTTAGCCAAGGTAGTTCTTATTAGGGTAATTCTTCCTCCTAAAGAGATATAGTTCCTCTTCCATGAGACTAATCTCTTCTCAAACTTTTCTAACACCGGGGTCCAAAATCTATTCTCCCTAGGATTTGCCCCTAAAGGAAGCCCTAAATATGACATAGGCCAAGCAGAGGTGGAACACTCAAGACACTCCGCAATAGCCTCGACCTCCCCTACCTCCAAATTTATACCTGCTACGCAACTCTTTTCCAGATTTATACCTCCAAATTTATACCTCCTCATGGTTGCGCCATATATATCTCTTCATAATCCTATAACTATGCAAGAAAGTGTTTTGACATCAAGTTAAAACAATAGCCACCTAAGATTAGCATCTAGGAAAATAATAACACACAGTGATCAAAGCTTAAGCAACTGGATAAAATGTCTCAAATTAGTCAATGTTTTAAGTTTCACTATATCCTTTTGCTACTAAGCTTGATTTTAGACATTCCACATATCCATCTAGGAGATGTCCCACTCTTATTTAAGTGGCATTCACCTATCACATATGATTCTGGATGCACCCCTCCATTTTGCCCATCTTACTTATATTCTATGGGTGATGTCCTCAATCTCTCTCATCAATAATTCTTTACAAGGGAGAGATTGAGGAGGATGTTGCCCATAGAATTAGAGTAGGATAGGCAAAATGGAGGGGTGCATTTGGAATCTTATGTCATAGATAAATACCACTTGGATTAAAAGGAAAATTCTATAAAACAGTTTAAGGCCAGCTATGCTGTATGGAGCAAAGTGTTGGGCAATCAAGAAACAACATGTTCAAAAAATGAGTGTGGAAGAAATGCGTATATTGAGATGGATTATTGGAAAAAGCTAGAAAGGATAGGGTCAGAAATGAAGTCATTTGAAGGAACCTAGGAGTAACTTTAATAGGTGATAGAATAAGGAAGTAGACTAAGATGGTGTAGTCCCGTGCATAGAAGACCTTTGACAGCATCTATAAGAAGTGATTTGTTGTAAGTAACTAAAAGGGTTAGGGGTAGGCTAAAAAAGGGCATGGGTCAAAGTAGTAAGAAATGATTTAAGCACTGAGAAATGGATATGGCATTAAACGGAACAGAGTGGTGAAACAGGATTCTTGTAGCTGATCCCATATAGTTGGAAGGTTTGGATGATGATGATGTGATGACACAAATGACACAACACACAATTATATGCTTATTTGGAAGGGAGAAATAAGTTTCCATGTACATTTTGCTTGAAGAATATCCATTTCCTCCTCCATTGCATGCCCAACTAGGAGAGACATTGTGTTCAATTGGTATGTTGTTTTGGGTGTACAGTGTGGTACACTGTAAAGCTTTATGGGGGTTATTATTGCTTTCCCCTATTTTCTATGTATCTTTACATATGTAGTCATACCCTTATTGATCAGTATAGTTATATGTTTACATATATGGTTATACCTCATATCATTTTCTTTGATTACTCGTAAAAATAAGAAAAGGTAACGGTCTAATGGACATGAAAGCTTTGAAAAACAATATAACTGGTATGAATTTGCTAGCATATAATGAAACTTTGATTCTGAGTTTGCATGGCAAAACTGATCCTTAATGTTTAATGAAAGCCTTTTTTCATTTTTAAATTTAGATGGCTATGGTGAAATTTATTAGTCTCTTTTATAACTTTGTTTAGTCCATATTATCATATTCTTTCCATGTGTACTAAATCCTATATACATTTATAGAATTGTTTTTTCTAGCTTAATATTCTTAATGTCCATATTTTTTTCCCATTCACCTTGTATACTTGACATAAATTTGGCTCTATGGGAAGCTCATATGAAATTATGGTTTTAAAATTTTCTTGTTTTCTTTTTAGTTCTTACCTCAAGACCGGGTCTGTGAATTTGCTAAGCTAACTCCTGTACAACTTCTAGAAGAGACTGAAAAGGCTGTTGGTGATCCTCAGTTACCTCTTCAACATCATGCTCTTGTCAATAAAAGCCGTGAGCTGAAGAAACTTGAAGTTGTGAGTTTATAAATTAACCTTTTTCTTTGTAAACTTATCAAATTTTATTCATTCATCTGCTACTTGGCCTCAAAATGTGGTCATTCTTGTCTTCACATTTCAAGTAAGCAATCTTTTATTTTTTAAATTTTTCCTAGATATAGTATCAAAAAGTTTTGATATTGAATGTCTGATGAGTTATGATTGCTAATATACTGTAGTGATGCTTTTGTAGACTGTGAAGGCAAATGGAGATACCTTGAATCAGCTGAAGGCACTCAATGCTGAACAAGAAAAAGATGTGGAGCGTGTCCGTCAAAGAGAAGAACTGCTTGCAAAGGTTGTTTCTTAGCGTCATATAACTGTCACTCTACAACTCTTCTTAAGTTGTAACATCTTTTCCTTGTCTTTTATAGGTTAAGGCCATGAAAAAGAAATTACCTTGGCTTAGGTATGATATGAAAAAGGCTGAATACATGGAAGCAAAAGCACGGGAGAGTGATGCCAAAAAAAAGCTGGATGAAGCTGCTAAGATTTTAAATGATCTCAAAGAACCTGTAGAGTATGTTGGTTAATTATACTATTTTGTTATGTGTAAGAATATGATTTTATATAATAATCTTTTAGTTGGTCAAGTAGTGCTCTCCATGATATTACTCTATCCTTTGTTATGCATATTTAGCCTCCACTTGTTGCAATGGTGCTCCTACATAGACTAGATTTTGTTGACTACTTAAATCCATATAGAGATGTTTTCCGTTTGCATATATATCATCTCCTTACCATACATACTTGGAGGTAGGGGCATATAGGCTTCCTCATGGAGACCACCGTTCAGGAAGACGTTCTTAACACCCAACTGATAGAGAAGCCAATCATAGCTGGCTGCTAATGAAAGAAGCGCTCGAACAAAGTTCATCTTTGCTATTGGAGAGAATGTCTAATTAATCCCCACCATACATCTATGTGTAACCCTTTGCCACTAGTCTAGTTTTGAATTCAATAGTTCTATCGGCATGATATTTGACTGTGTACATCCACTTACAATGTACAAGTTCCTTTCTTCTAGAAAATCAACAATATCCCCAAGTATAATTTTTGTGCAATGCGTTTATCTCAGCTTTCATAGTGACCCTCCATTCAGGTTTAAATAGTGCTTTTGATACAAATCTAGGGATACACTACGAGGAACAGAGACTAAAAAGCATGGGGAAAGTAAACCATTGGAAAGGTGTTTAGAGATACAATCTGCAGTGCACCTCCATTTGGCAAGGTCAAGGTCAAGAAAGGTTGCAGTGGTGATGTAAAATCTGTCGTCTCTTCAGCAACTGGAGGTGCATGAGGCTCGGTAGAAGATAGGGGAGCAATCTACTCGTGTCTACACTTGTGATACCACCTCTAAAGGATAGGAGAGGAGAAAAGGAAGGATGACTAGGAAGAACAAGAATAGGAGTAGAGGAAGTAGGTGATGACACAATAGGAGGATCAGAAAAAGATTCACTAGTGGAATCAATAGGAACCGAAATAAGGAGAGGAATATCAAACAAGTCAGCAGAGTGCTCCCCCTCAGAAGAAATTGGATAAAAAGGTATTGACTTTGCAAATGTAACATCCATAAATATAAATCGGTGTGCCATTAGAGGGATTGTAACAATAGTACCCCTATTGTGTGGAGGTGTAATTGAGAAAGATGCACTTCTGAGCCTTGGGTTTAAACTTATGCTGTTGACTACTAGGAACATGGACATAATAAGTACACCCAACACTCGTAGAGGAAGAGAAAAGGGCTCAAAATTAGGGAAGGGAAGACTAAAAGGTGACTTGAATCCGAAGACCCTAGAAGGCATACAATTGATTAAATAAGTGGTTGTAATAATAGGTTCTCCACAAAATTTCATAGGAACATTAGAAGAAAAAAAATACGCTCCTAGAAACCTCGACAACATGATGATTTTTTCTTTTAGCCACTTCTATTGTGGAGTGCGAATATAAGAACTTTGGTGGACAACTCCAAAACTGTCAAAGTAACAAGGGAGACCCTTCTCAAAATATTCCTTTAAATTGTCTTAATGGAATACCTTGATATGGGTATCAAATTATGTAAGGATAAGCTCATGAAACAACTTCACGCTTTTAGAGAGTTCATCACGAGAACATAGCAAATTGTTTGAGTTAGCCAAATAAGGGTAGATTAGTCTTTTCATTCAGTTTAACTTATGTGCTTATGTAGCAGTTCTAATATTACTCTTGTAGACTTCCTGTCCCATACTTAAGTGGGGGCAGTTTAGTCATTGTACTCTAATTAGAAATTAGAACCCCTAATCTATCTTATGGTTGACTGGTATGGTTTTTGGACTACCAAGTTCGACTTCTTCTTCTTTTTCTTCTTCACTATTTTCTGGTTCGAACTGTTGAGGCTACTGAAATAACATGGTATCAGAGCGCTAAACAAAAGAGAAGAAGGCTGTGGCACCAAGGTTCATATTCTGTGATTTCTCCTTCTTCTGGGTTCTTCTCTGGGCTGCGAAATCTGAGGTACTCAATCTAGTTACTGCAGCAAGTTTCTTTTTTTTTTTTAGGACTGCTGCAGTCCCTGTTTCAAGTGGTTAGGAAGGTGCGGCAGTCCTAGCCCATCAGTTCCATATTGCTATCACCATGTGTGACAGCTTTAGTTGTGTGGTGGTGGTTATGATGTTCACCCTCTATTGAGCAGTTTCAAGAGGGTTTGTGTGTGGTTAGTTGAGTTGCTGAATTACTGTCATAGTGATTTATGGTTGTGTAATCAGTAGTGGTGTGAACAAGGACAAAAGTCTGTGTTTTTTTTTTTGATTTGTTGTTGCTGTATGAATGCTAGTTTACCTTTTTTTCTAATCTGAAATGGTAGCCGAACCTGTCTGAAACATCAAGCTCTTAATCTGAGCGGTAGTTTACATATTGGTGATTGATTGTGACTGGTTGTGAACCTATTGTTTGTGTTTGGAGACTGCTGTAGTGTCTGAAACATCAAACTCCTGACAGCAGTACTCAGTTGGTGACTAGGGATTCAGCATTAGAAGTAACATTGGGAGGGTATCATGGCAGCAACTGGAGATGGTTGTTGTGATCAGAAACCTGGTGTGATGATTCCCTCCGACTATCTGGGTATGTAGATGACTTTAATTAAACTTAATGGTGAGAATTATGTGCCATGGGCCAAGTTAGTAGAAGTATTTCTCAAGGCAAAGAGGAAAGTGAAACACGTGAAGGAAGATAAACCATCGGTTGACTCTTCAGGGTTTGATGACTGGGAACAGGAAGATGTTCAAATCATGATATGGTTATGGAGTAGTATGGAACCCAAAATAAGTGCCAAATTTATGTTCTTAGATACAACTAAGGACATATGGGAACATGCCAAGAAACTTTATTCTGGGCAGGATAGTACTATGAAGGTATATCAGCTCTATTAGGAGTATTTTGATATGTAGCAAGGGAATAAAACCCTAGAAGAGTACTATGCCAGCATGAAAAACCTTAGGAATGAACTCAATGTCTATCATCCCCTAACTCTAGATGTTAAGGTTCAACAACAATAGAGGGAGCAACTTGATGTCATTAGGTTTTTAGTGGGGCTGAAATTAGAGTACGAACAAGTTGGAGCCCAAATATTAGGGGGCTCTATTCTTCTCACACTTGAGGAAGTGTTTGCACAGCTTCACAGGATTTCTTTGGGATCTACAGAGAGTACCACACTATCTGATAGATCAGGATTTGTAGTAGCCTGAGGAGGTGGACGTGGTACTAGTTGGGGAGGACATTGCATCTCGAGGAGGTTGTGGTAGTTCCATATTTGGCCGTGGTGGTGGTCGTGACTCAAGGGGAGGCTGTGGTAAAGGAAAAGGTAACTCTACTAGGAAGTGCACCCATTGTGGTAGGGAAGGACATTTAGTGAATTTTTGTTATGATCTCCATGGCCCACCTTCTACATGGGCCAATCATGTAGTAGCTGGTGATGTTGATGTCAGTGGTAACCAACAGACAGATCTCACACCTTCCACATCTACATCTGTTTTCGGGATGGAGATGATGAGTGTACCGTGCGATGAGTATGAGAGGTTCCTTTAGGCTACTTCACAACATCTACAACCACCCTTGCACACTTAGGTATAGTTTGTCTAACATCCAAATCCCCTCCCTGGATTATTGACTCTAGATCCTCTAATCACATGATCGGGACTCCAGGTGTGTTCTCTTCCCTCTCTAAAACCTCCACATCTCAAACTGTTACCCTTGTCAGTGGTTCCTCTTCTCCCATTTGTGGTGTTGGTAATGTTGACATGGCTTCCCTTTTCTTATCATCAGTTCTATATGTACCTAAATTTCCATTCAATCTTATGTCAGTCAGTAAATTAACTAAGACCCTTAATTGCTCTATTACATTTTCCCCTTTCTTTTGTGTTTTTCATGATCTCAAGAGAGGGAAGAATATTAGTGGGGGGCATGAAGCCGGTGGATTGTATTATTTTGACGGTGGTGGATCGTTAGGTGCACTTCAGACTTCCCTCACTCATCTACAATAGCATTGTCGGCTGGGACATCCATCTCTCAAGGCACTCAAGATACTAGTTCTGCCTTTGAGTTATTTGCCGTCTTTGTAGTGTGAGTCATGTCAATATGGGAAACACCATTGGGTTTCCTTCAGTCCTAGGGTTGATAGTTGTTTGTTGAGTCCTTTTGCTTTAATTCATTCAGATGTTTGGGGTCTGATTAAAATAGTCTTATAATGGTTACAAGTATTTTGTCACTTTTATTGATGATTGTTCAATGATGACATGGATTTATTTAATGAAAGAAAAGAGTGAATTATTTTCCATTTTTCAAAAATTCCATGCTGAAATAGTTACGCAATTTAGTATTCCAATCAAAGTTCTTCGCTCAAATAATGGTCATGAATACTTTCTTACTTCCTTTCAATAGTATTTAGAACAACATGACATCATTCATCAAACTTCATATGCATCCACCCCTCAGCAAAATGGGGTGGCTGAACGAAAGAACCGTCATCTCCTTGAAACTGTTCGGTCTATTCTTCGTCATATGAGTGTTCCTAAACGATTTTGCAGTGATGCTGTGCTTACTGCTTGTTTCCTTATTAATTGAATGCTCTTTTTCGTCCTTCATGGTCGGTCTCCCTTTTCTATTTTATTAAGTGTATCTTTGTTGGCTACTCTCGGACCTAGAAGGGGTATAAGTGTTACAATCCCATTACTCGGAAGTCCTATGTCTATCCTAATGTCACTTTTTTTTAGTCCATCCTGTTCTTCTTGGGACCTGAAGTATCGTTATCTCCACCTTTGCTTCCTCTCCCTCTTCTAGTCCGTGATCCCTTTTCGGTTGTTCCAGTTGGGGCTGATCCTTCACCCCCTCCAGTGCAAATTACTATTGAACGACCACTGATCCGACACGTATACTTGTCAACAAACACCGACACCTCCTCCAGCTTCTACCTTGTTTGCGGATCCTATTGTTGCTCCTGTCCCCGAACCTTCAGAGCTTGATCTCCCCATTGCTTTATGAAAAGGTAAACGTAGTTGTACCCTACATCCCATTTCCAATTTTGTTTTAGTCTCTCACCTTTCCGCTTCACATCGCCAATTTGTTTCTCTATTGTCATCTATCTCTATACTTAAGGATGTCCAAGAGGCCCTTACTTCACCCGAGTGACGACAAGCAATGGAGGAGGAACTCTCTACCCTTGAACATACTCACACATGGGAGCTCACTACTCTTTCTCCGGGTAAGCATGTTGTGGGTTGTAAGGTGTATACTGTTAAATACTTACTGGATGGCAGTGTGGAGCGTTTGAATGACCGCCTTGTTGTTAAAGGTTATTCTTAGTTGTATGAGGTGGATTATATGGAGATCTTCTCTCCATTGGCAAAGATTGTCTCAGTTCGTGTCTTAATTTCCCTGGCAGTTATGTATGATTGGCCCTTGTTTCAACTTGACATTAAAAATGCCTTCCTTCATGGTGTCTTCATGGAGGAGGTATATATGGAGCAACCACCTGGGTTTGTTGCTCAATGGGAGGATGGTAAAGTGTGTAGACTGAAAAAGGCAATTTATGGGTTGAAACAATCTCCTCGTGCTTGGTTTGAGACGTTTAGTTAAATGGTGAAGAATTTTAGAATGAAACAATGTCAAATTGACCACTAAGTGTTCAACTATGATTCGGAAGCCGAAAAGATTTTATTAGTAGTCTATGTGGATGATATTATCATAATTGGCAGTGACAGATTGGGGATTGATAAACTAAAGTTTTTCCTACAAGACCATTTTCAAATAAAAGACCTTGGGAAGTTGAAGTATTTCTTGGGTATAGAAGTAGTCAAATCAAAACAAGGTGTAAATCTGTGTCAAAGAAAATATGTCATTGATTTGTTGGATGAAATATGACTATTAGGTGCGAAACCGACTAAAATTCCTATGGAACCAAATGCTAAGTTGAGCAGTGATACATGTGAATTATTTGATGATCTTGGAAGGTATAGATTGTTAGTGGGGAAACTGAACTATCTAACAATCACAAGACCAAACATCTCCTTTGCAATCAGTGTGGGGAGCCAATTTATGCAGAATCCTCGAATGCCTCACTGGGATGCAGTTCTTAGAGTTGTAAGGTACCTAAAGGGAGCTCCAGGCCGTGGGTTATCGTACAAACCAGGAGGAAGACTTGAGGTAGTTGGGTATATAGATGCAGATTGGGCAGGCTCCGTGTCGGATAGAAGATCTACTACAGGTTACTGCACATTCCTTGGAGGAAATCTGGTGACATAGAAGAGTAAGAAGCAAACTGTTGTGGCAAGGAGCACTGCTGAAGCCGAATACAAAGCCATGGCACACACTACTTGTGAATTAGTATGGCTGAGAAGCCTCCTACAAGAAATTGGATTCTCAACGGACAAACCTGTGAGATTGTACTGTGATAATCAAGTTGCAATTCAAATCTCATCTAATCCTATTTTTCATGAGAGAACAAAGCACATAGGGATTGATTGGCACTTTGTGAGGGAGAAAGTCCTTGCTGGAGAGATAAGCACAGAACATGTGGGCTCAGGGTGGGCTCAGGTTATCAGTGGGTAGATTTGTTTACAAAAGGTCTAAGCTCAGGGAAAGTGAATTATATATGTAACAAGCTGGTATTTTATGACATATATTCTCCATCTGGAGGGAGAGTGTTGGAGTTAGCCAAATAAGGGCAGATTAGTCTTTTCATTCAGTTTAATTTATGTGCTTATGTGGCAGTTCTAATATATCTCTTGTAGACTTCTTGTCCCATACTTAGGGGGCAGTTTAGTCATTGTACTCTAATTAGAACCCCTAATCTATCTTATGGTCCTCACACATTGGAGTGCACAATGTGAAAAGGAAATTTTGATCTTTTATTGCTTAAAGGATAAGAGTTTCTACAATGCTTTGAAGTTGACACGACTAACAAGGAAGGCTTAACAAACTTATTTTCTTAAATGATTCTAGAAACAAATGACTTAAAGAAGAAAGAGAAAGGTGATCCAAATGGAAATGACTCAACATGATCTGATTGATAAACTCCAATACAGTAGACTCCAAAGATCTAAACAAAAAATACAGTAGACTTCAAAGCAAACTTTTGAGGCTGCACATGGCTTTTCTTAGGAGCATCTAGCAGGTATATCCCATTCGCCTAATGGCCACTCCCAATTACCTTTTAAGCTTCAAGTCTTGAAAACCACAATAGGAAGGAAAAAAAGGTTATGCAACAATTCAATGATTTAGTTAAACTACTAACGTATAAACGATTAGTTCTAAATTCAGAGTCATGAAGAACAGAAGACGGGTAAGGGAGTTAGAAGGTTTTATGTCTCTCTTGCAAGATATGTACAAGGGAGCCATCGGCAAGGAATATTTTCTTACTACTGGAAAGGAGCTGATAAGTATGAAATAACTTAGAAACACTAGTCATATGGTTAAAAGCACTTGAATCTATAATCCATAGAACCCTATTGTTACTTGAGACAATCACATGATTTGTAGTGGCACGAGTACCTGGGTGAGCAAATGTAGTGGAGGATGAAGTGCCTAAATAATTGGATGTCGCCATAGTGGCTTCTAAGTGAGTTATAAGCCAGCAATATTATTCGAAATCGGCCTTTGCTGCCACCAATTGCTCCATTGTTGACTTCTCATTTATGAATCCATTATCACCTTCAAAAATGGTAGCCATATTGGTCTTCCCATTCTTACCATTCCCAATTTCAGGCTTCTTATTATTCTTAAACCTTGTAGCTAGGAGATGAGGATGCAATTTCTAGCTTGTATCCTTGGTATGCTTTGGTTTCTTACTGTATTTAAAAACGACTTCCTTCTTCTCATCTAGAGTCTTGGACTTCTTCCCTGCTTGGGCGAAGTGATTTGTAGGTGCCTCCAGAAGTTGCACCTTCCTCTACTCTCCTCACCACTCACCATGGCATAAGCTTGAGAGAGAGTGACTTCATCCTTGGCTAGAATGCTATGTCTACTGATGTTAAGCTCTGGATTGTGTTAGTAAGAAATTCAAGCATCCTATTTCTCTCAACTAGCTTCTTGTGGGTCTTTGCATCCTTGGTACTTTTCTAGACAACTATTTCCATGAGGTCTATCTCTTGCCACAGCGATTTTAGCTTTGAATAGTACATGGCTAGAGGTCTCTCCCCATGTCTCAGAATATTCACTTCATTCTTTAGCTAGTATGCTCTAGCTACATTCATCTTTTGGGAGTAGGTTTTAGCTACACTATCCTAGATTTCCTTTGCTTAAGTTATCCATAGGTATTGCTAACTAATATGTGGTTGCATGGAATTCACCAGCCAACCAATCATCGTATAATTTTTTTGCATCCCCTTATTATAAGGGCATCTGTCTCTTCTGGCTTCTTACTTCCTATATGAGATAGCTCAATTTCCTCCTACTACAAACATGGATACGAACAAACTATGGCCAAGCAAGGTAATTGGTTCCATCCACCTTAATTGTGGTCAGTGTTCATTAAGGTGTCTATGGACCCTATTGGAACAAGTGTTCATTAAGGTGTCTATGGACCCTATTGGAACAAGTCCATATTCTGAAGCTTGCTCAAAGTCAACTTCAAATTGCTCCATTGATCAAACGAAGGCAAACGACAACAAAAAATGGATACTATCACCCTAGAAGCATTGGTCTGTCACCAAACCAATACCTGGATCACCTTAATCTATGGTTTCACAAAACCCCACAACCCGAGAGAAAGAAACCACTCCTACCAGGCTTCACAGATACACTTTCGTCTTGGATTGATCTCTAAAGAGGTCCAAAAGAAGTCCCTAATTTCCAAGTGGCAGGCTGTAGCCTTCTCCTTGTCCCTTAACACACTTTTCTTTGATTGGCTAGGTTTTGGGATGATTCTACAAGAACCTTCTTGGACTTTCAAAACTTAGGGATGCAAACGGATTGGATTGGATTTGAATCAAGGTATATTTGAATCCTATCCGATACATTGTAGATCCAATCCGATCTCATAATTATTGATTCGAATTTGAATTCGATTAGGATGTCGGATATCCGAATCTGATCCAATCCGATTTAATTTTTAAAAAAATTTAAAAACTATTGAAATGAAAGGAAAAGAAAAAAACAATTAAAATAATGAAAAACAAAAAATAGAAGTATTTTTTTATCTATTTTTGTCATATATATACATGTTTTTATAAAAGAATAAATAATATAAAAAATTATAGAAATGTAATATAAATAACATATTTATAAATAAATAATTAACATATATATCGAATCGGATGGGTGGTGATCTGAATTTGATTCAATTTTTTAATTGGATCTGATTATCCGATCTGATCTTAAAATCCGAAATGGGGATATCCAAATCTGACAATATGGTATCAGACTTCAGAATGGATTGCATGATGATCCGATCCATTTGCACCCCTATCAAAACTGCTTCGAAAACTCACCAAAATTCTGTAGAGATAGCTGATAAGCTGTTAGTGTTTGTGGGGTTCCAACCCCACATTTTATTCCTGCTGTTTATTTTATTTTTTATTTAGAATAATTAGGCCGGTTGGGCCTTGTTTGTCTTTCTTTCATTTGTTTTAAGTAAGGGTATTATGGTAATTAGTCATTGTAATAGATTACAATATAAATACATCTTAGTGAGCGGCTAGAAACATAATTTAGCCGAACCCTTTCTTTCCTACTTCTCTTCCTCTCTCCCTTCCTCTTCTATTCGTGACCCTTCTTTCTCCTTCTTTTCTACTTTTTAAATCAGAAAACAACTATTTGCTGGTTTAATTTATTCAAGTTGGTATCAGATCCAAAACTAGAGCAGTTTAGGGCTCTTATGTGTGCCTAATCCAGTCGATAGCATGATAAGTTATTGAATCTGAAGTATTGCATCTTCGCCTGATTCTTGGAGGATCACTGGAGATTCGAATTGTGCCCAAGAGGTTACACGACCTTTGGAGAGTGCCCGGTGACTAGGAAGAGTCTGAGAAGTCAGGTAATTCAAAGATTAGGGCTTAATCTGAAGGTTAAAGGTGGCAATCAAACTCTTTCTGAGAAAGAACACATCTTTATTGAGATCAACCTTAAAGGGAACATTTTTTAACCTTCTGGAAGCAATGGTTAATAGAATTCTGTCTCCTTTGCCATTTCTTTAGGGTTTCTTGATAGAGATCGACCTTGAAAGGAGTTTTTTTTTGGCAGTTCTAATTTATGTCAATTATTGCTGTTAGTTTTCCGACAGAGGTCGACCTTAATTCAGCCGTTTTTTGATATATCTGCTAGTTTCTCTAAGTTCTTTGTGAAATCCCACGGTCAACTATTGCTCCCATTTTTTCTGTGACCGTGACTGGTTCTTGAGTAGCTACAGTAATCTGGTTTTTTGGCTCTTGGGTGTTCTTGTCAATTGAGGAGTGTTTCTTGGGAGTTACCAATAATCTGAAATTGATTTCTAGTAGTGATTGTTAACATCCTCTTTAAAATGGAGAAAGTTGGAAGTGAATTCAAGACTCCAAGGGAAAGTTTTTTAGGGGCTGGAAGTATGATTGAAAGTTCTTTTCAAATTACAACTATTAGGTTCGATGGAACAAATTACTTGGAGTGGGCACAATCAGCCATGATGGCAATTGGGGGTAGAGGTAAATTAGGCTATGTAACAAGGGATATAAAGAAACCAGCAAGCGAAGACACATCACTTGCCAAATGGGTTCAAGAGAACTATTTGGAGATGACATGGACGTGTAATTCAATGCAGCCCCACATTAGCCGAAATTATTTATAGGCCAAAATGGCTAAGGAAATTTGGGATAATATGAAAGATACCTACTCCCAACCTCTGAATGTTGCTAGGGCTTATGAACTGAAGTGTGAAGTGAAAAATCTCAAGCGGGGGGAGAAGCCAATCTCCGTTTACTTTGCTACTTTGAAATCTTTGTGGCATGAAATTGACCATTTGGAAACCATTGAATGGGAGAGTTAGAGAGATGCGACTACCTATAGCAAGCTGGTTGAAACAAACAAAGTTTTTGAATTCCTAGCAGGTCTGAATTCAGAATTTGACATAGTAAGGCAACTTCTTACCAGGGATAGTGTGATCTTGTCTCAGGCTTATTCACTAGTGCACAATGAAGAGAGTAGAAGAAAAGTGATGTTACAAGTTCAACCCATGGAATCAGCCCTAGTAGCAACAAAACAGAAATTTGGGAAAGATCAGGAAAGGAAATAAAGAAGGAAGATAAAAGGGAGATGTTTTGTGATCATTGTAAGAAGCCCAAGCATACTAGGGATACTTGTTGGAAGTTGCATCCCCATCTTGTTCCAACTAGATTCAGAAATAAGAAAGAAAGTGCTAATATGGCAGCCAACACTGACAGTGCATCATCTTCCAATACAAGAACCACATCTATAGATGCCTTAGCTGCTGTCCGGGCTGCCTTGACACAATTGGAGAATGAAGTTGGTATTTCCGGGTCATCATCTCAGTCTTCAACTGTTACTCCTGCCATTCCTACTTCAGCTTTTGCTACCTCAGGTACAAGAGCTACAGCATATCACACTTCAGCCCCAGGTAATACTAGACCCTTCTGGGTAATAGATTCAGGTGCTTCTGACCATATGACTAGGTTATCCACCTTGTTTACCACCTATTGTTTATCTCCAAGCAAATACAAAGTGTCTATTATTGATGGCTCTCTTGTTCCTATTTCTGGCAAGGGAGACATCAGGCTGGCGGATGCCATCTCCTTGTCCTCAGTTTTGCATGTCCCTAAGCTTAGTGCTAACTTGCTTTCAGTTAGTAGTATTACCTGCTTGAGCATCCACAGGGGAAGGAAAGTGAAGTTGGAGATTGTTTCTTAGTCTTTGGGTCAGATTATGCTTTGGCATAACAAATTAGGTCATTTGTCCTTTGGGTCTTTGAAGAGTCTGTTTCCAAGTTTGTTTGAATCAGTCCAAGTGTCTAGTTTGAAGTGTGAAAGCTACTAACTTGCAAAACATTGTAGGTCAACTTATTCTTTGAGCAATAAAAGAAGCAATATTCCATTTGAAATAGTGCATATTGATGTTTGGGGGCCATATCCTACTCCTGCCATGGGGGGTACAGATACTTCTTGTTATTTGTTGATGATTATACTTGTTTCTCGTGGGTATACCTCATGCACTCTCGAGATGAGGTTCCTTCACTGACCCAAGCTTTCCATCAGATGGTATTGACCCAATTTGAAATCAAGATCAAAATTTTCAGATCTGATAATGCCAAGGAGTATTTTGCAAAACCCCTGGCATCATATCTTCTAGACGATGGAGTTATTCATCAGAGCACTTGTCCCCGTACACCTCAGCAAAATGGGGTTGCTGAGTGTAAAAACAGACATATTTTGGAAGTAGCCAGAAGCATTATGCTCAACTCTAATGTTCCCATACGCTTCTGGGGGAATGCAATCCGTACTGTTGTTTACCTTGTTAACCGAATTCCCTCACGAGTTTTGGACATGAAAACATCATTCAATCTTCTTATCCAAACAAGGACTTGTTCACTATTCCCCTTAAAACCTTTGGTTGTACTTGCTTTGTTCAAATCCTGGGACTTCATTGCTCCAAATTTGATCCCAAAGCTGCTAAACGTATTTTCCTTGGGTATGCACAAAATCAAAAAGGGTATTGTTGTTATGATCCTGTTTCAGGAAGATGTTATGTATCCATGGATGTCACCTTTTTTGTGGATATGCCCTACTATCCTAGGGCCTCTCCTCAGGAGGAGAGTCGTGAGGAAGGGATTTCAGCCCTAGAATTTCCATTACCTATCCCAGTTGTTGAAGGGGAGTGCCGTGAAGAGGGTTGTCAAAAGTGTAGGGAGTTGAGAGTGTATCACAGACAGTGGTAGAGGTAGGTTGGTTCTCGTTCACAGCAGTCCAAGCCGATCCCAACACCTTCTACAGCTTTAGATCCAGGCATTACACCCATTGTTGAGCCCACTATTGCAGATACTTCACCTAACACTGTTGAGCCTCAATCCTTTCCTTCAGATGACCTTGATCTCCCAATTGCAGTTCGTAAAGGGAAGCATCGTTGTACTTCATCCACTGCTCATTGTATCTCCTAGTTTCTCTCTTATGGTCGTCTCTCAGAATCCTACAGATCATTTTTGGCATCTATTGCTACCATTCCTATACCCAGAATAGTGCAAGAGGCTCTTCTGATACCTGAATGGAAGGAAGCAATGCAAATAGAGATGGATGCACTTATTAAGAACAACACTTGGGAACTAGTTGACTAGTCTAAGAGGAAGAAACATGTTGGATGCAGATGGGTGTTTACAGTCTAAGAGGAAAAAACATGTTGGTTGCAAAGGGCTGCAAAGATGAACACAATTAGAGTCCTACTATCTATGGCTGCAAACTTCTCTTGGCCACTTTTTCAGATGGACGTCAATAATGCTTTTCTAAACGGAGATTTGCAGGAGGAGGTGTACATGGAGTTACCTCCCAGTTTTTACAATACAAAAGCTAGAAAGAAAGTTTGTCAACTAAAGTTTGTATGGGCTGAAACAGTCTTTGAGAGCTTGGTTTGACGGGTTTAGATTGGCATTAGAAAAGTTCGGCTACATGCAGGCTCAATCAGATCACACTCTCTTCTTTAAGAAGACAAACTTTTCTTTGACCTTACTTGCTGTCTATGTGGATGATATTGTGGTGACTAGAAGCGATATTAATGAGATAGATGCTCTTAAGTAGAATCATCACAAAGAATTTGAAGTAAAAGACTTGGGAGAACTGTGCTATTTCCTAGGAATTGTGGTGGCTCGATCTAAGCATGGCATCTTCATCTCTCAAAGAAAGTATGTCCTTGACTTATTGGAAGAAACTGGAAAGTTAGGAGTAAAGCCTGGTGACACACCCATTGAGTTGAACCATAAAATAAGTGCAGAAGGTGGAGAACCTCTTGAGGACAGGGCTATGTATCAAAGGTTGGTTTGGAAACTTGTTTATCTCTGCCTAACACGACCAGACATTTCATATGCTATCAGTGTTGTCAGTCAGTACATGCATTCTCCTAGGACCACTCACCTTTTTGCGGTGGAAAGGATATTTGCTTACTTGAAGAGATGCCTAGGGAGAGGCATACTTTTCAAGAACAATGGACACATGAAGATAGGAGTGTATACAAATGCTGATTGGGTTGTGATGAAGGAAGATTTGGCCCGACCTCTCTATTATGTGACACGTGGCAGAAACAACAGCTCGGCAAAAGGGGCCAAGCCTAGGCAAGAACAAGGGGACACACTTCGCCGAACTGATCCTTGTAACAGCTCGGGATACACTTCGCCGAATTGACCCACCTTGTAACAGCTCGGGACACACGTCGCCGAACTGACCCTTGTAACAACTCGGGATACACTTCGTCGAACTGACCCACCTTGTGACAGCTCGGGATACACTTCGCCGAACTGACCATCTGTAACAGCTCGGGATACACTTCGCCGAACTGACCCACCTTGTAACAGTTCGGGATACACCTCGCCGAACTGACCTGTAGACACCTCCGAGCTCAAGACCGCCTCGCTCAACACTTTGCATCACTTGGCACCGAAACCAAACAAGTCGTACCACGCTTGGCACTAAGGAAGTTCGTGCCCAAGGGCGCTGCGCCTGATTGACTTGGGATCTGACGTTTGGCGGTAGCACCCTAAACGGCCACCTGCCACCGCCACTGACACCGCCATCTTCAGTTAGATGACGGTTAGGCAGTGACGGTTCTGTCTCAGCAGAAAGGACGACGGCCGAATTGACAAGCACAAGGGTAATCATACTTGACCTGACAAGGGCCCCGGGACAAGTGCACGAAGTGACTATAAGAGCCACCTGCCCCCCGACAACGAAGGTATGCAAACTTTGCGCTATCTGGTATTACCTTGCTTTTGAAGGATTCTAACTTGAGCTTTGGAGCCTCTACACCGGGTTCCCCCCGGAGCTTTCCCATCTCCTCCGTTTCAGGTTCCCTGCCACCCCGTTCGGAAGCAAGGCAGCGGACATCTAAGACCAGCCGGATTGTGCTCCATCAATTGGCGCCGTCTGTGGGAACACGCTTCAAAAAGCCTCCCTCCAAACTTCGATAACCCCTTTTCTTCAAAAAACCAAACACTCATGGCCTCCTCCAGCAACACCGGACGTGGCATGGAGACAAACGCCACCGGGGAGCAACTTCAAGTCCCCGTAGTGTGCGTTGGACAGTTCACCATCCCCCTTTCGGCGGATGGGATCCCCAGCCTGAATGCGCCACAAGCAGTGGCACCCGTAAACCCTCCTACCACAAGCATCCCCTTTCCTCCCCCCATTGAGACAACCTTCACTGAACCAACTGCCATCCCCCTGGCAGCTAGCCAAAACCGGTTGGAGGACCTGATGTAGTGCATGCGGGCAATGCAAGCCCAAATGCAACAGTTCCAGCAACACCAGCTTCACCAGCACCGAGTGCTGCACAACATCTCCCAGTATCACTATCAACAGCAGTTCCCCCAACTGCCACTGAACCAACCACTACTTCCGCCTCGCTACTCCGCTCCGAGGCCGGTCAAGGCCTCCCCGCAGGATGGACGCCCCCACCAGGCGAAGGCCTCCCGGCCCCAGAACCACCCTAACAGCCAGGCCTCGTCCCCGGGACGAAGAGAGAAAAGTGTCATCCCCGCCTCGCAACCCGCGGGCGGGTCGGGAGCTTCTCCCGCGAGGTCGGCACCCCGGCGCTCCAAGCCCGAGCTCCCGCTCACCGAAAACCGATTCAGCGCCCTGGCGGCGGACTACCAGCAATCCGGGCCCATCAAGCTCGGTAACACGGAGGCCAGCAGCGCCAGCATGAGGCCCGCTCAACGGCGAAGGCGCCGGTGAAGTCGCCGAACCGCCACCCGTGCCTTGTTGGAATTCAGAGGCAAAGACACGAGCTCGGACGAGGTAGGGGCTGCCCCGGTTCTCTCAGTTCCTTCCCCCCTCGCATCGGAACTCCTGGCGGTCCCCTTACCCAGAGACTTCAAACTCCCACCGCTGGACAAGTACGATGGGTCCTTCGACCCCAACGACCACGTTGACGCCTTTCAGTCCCAAATGCACCTCGCCAGGGCCAGCGAATCGTGCATGTGCGTGGCCTTTACCACCACCCTCAGGGGGGTAGCCCACACTTGGTACAGGAACCTGGCCCCCGGGTCGATAAAGTGTTGGACCCAGTTCGTGCAAGTCTTCACCACGCACATCGTCACCAGTCGTCGGTGCCCCAGAACAGAGGAGAGCATCTTCGGAGTGGTCCAAAGAGAAGGAGAATCTATTTGGGGCTACATCAAGCGGTTCAACGAAGCATGCTTGCAGATACCGCGGTTGGACCCCGCAGTGCAGCTCGCGGCGGCCAAAAGAGGGGTGACGCACAAATAATTCAAATGGCACATGGTGGCCAACCAGCCCGCAACCGTGGCCGAATTCCTCAAACTCGCGGATAAGTTCATGAGGACAGAGGAAGAAATCAACCAACGAACCAAAGGCGGGAACGAGAAAAGAAAGAGAGAAGGCGAGCTCTCCAACTCGGTGAATAGAAAAATCCCGATTCGGGAGCCGAAGCCAAACCAGTCCTTCCGGGCCCCCCTAGCAGTTCGGACGGACTACACGCCGTTAAACACGAGGCAGACAGAGATCTTAATGACGATCAAAGACGCTCCGTACGTTAAGTGGCCACCTCACCTAAAGGGAAATCCGAACGAGAGAAACAAGAATTTGTATTGTAGTTTCCATAGAGACCATGGTCATAGCACCGAACAGTGTAATAACCTCCGGGACGAGATAGAGGGACTCATCCGTCGCGGATACTTGAGAAACTTTGTACAGCACAACAATAACAATAAAGCAGGTCGGCAAGGGGAGCACGAAAAGGATGCCCCCGAGTCTAGCAACAGACCTGCCGAACCGTTGCAGAAGCAGCCTCCGGAAGAAAGGCCAGTTCGGGGAACCATCCTTGTAATAGTGGGAGGTTCGGTGGTAGCCGGGTGTACCTCGGCAGTAGCCCGGACTTCAGTTCGCGAAGCGGTCCTCGAAGAACGGAACCCCCCAAAGAGACCAAAGATCGAAGAACCAATATTTTACACGGAGGACGACACGCGAGGAGTCCACTACCCCCATGATGACGCGCTTGTCATTAAACTAAGGATCAGCGACTTCGAGGTCAGGCGCGTACTCGTAGATTCGGGCAGCTCAGTGGACATCCTCTTCAAATCAGCATTTGACCAGCTGCAGTTACAGAGGAGCGAGCTGAAGCCCGCGAACACTCCCCTGGTGGGTTTCAGCGGAGAGGAAGTCAGGCCCCTCGGAAAAGTAACTGTCCCTGTGGAAGTCGACACATGGCCTTGTGCGGTCAGACTCAACCATGATTTCCTGGTAGTCGTGACCCCCTCCCCATACAATGCCATAATAGGGCGGCCGATCACGCATATCCTACGGGCGGCGGTCTCCACCTACTATTTGGCCATGAAGTTCCCTACGGACTTCGGTATAGGGGTAGCGCGAGGCGACCAGCTCGAGTCCCGCAAGTGCTACGTTGCCGCCCTGAAGGGAAAAACCAAGGTGGCCGACGACCTCGAACTGGAGCGGCCTGCGGAGCAAGGTGAGGAACGAGCTTCGCCCACGGAGGAAACTGTCGCAATCCCGACTTCAGCTACGGACCCAGCTCGCACACTAAGCATCTGAGCTTCCATCGAAGACCCCCTACGAGCCGAACTGGTGAGTTTTTTACTTCAAAATTTAGATATTTTTGCCTAGTCCGCGGCCAACATGCCCAGCATTAGCCCCGGACTGATAACTCACAAACTTAATACTGACCCTGCAGTCAGACCCGTTAGACAGAAGAAACGCAACTTAGCCCCAGAACGCTGGAGAGCGGTCGACGAGGAGGTCGAGAAGCTCCTCGCAACAAACTTCATAAGGGAAGTCCATTACCCGAGCTGGGTGGCCAACCCGGTGTTGGTAAAAAAAGGCAAGCGGCAAGTGGCGCATGTGCGTCGACTATACCGACCTAAACCGAGCTTGCCCGAAAGATTGCTTCTCCCTCCCCAGAATTGACCGCCTAGTGGACGCGACCTCGGGAAACGAGTTGCTAAGCTTCCTGGACGCCTACTCGGGCTACAACCAAGTTAGGATGGACCCATCCGATGAAGAAAAAACCAGTTTCATAATCGAGTTCGGCCTGTATTGCTACAAAGTCATGCCCTTCGGACTAAAAAATGCCGGAGCGACTTTCCAAAGACTTGTAAATAGGCTATCTCGGCCCCTGATTGGTACGAAGATAGAGTGCTATGTAGACGACATGGTCGTCAAGACTCAGTTTTCACAAGAGTTAATACAAGACTTAGATTCTGTTTTCCAAATCCTGCGTCAGTTTAGCATGAAGTTGAACCCCAACAAGTGTGTCTTCGGTGTCGCCTCGGGCAAGTTCCTAGGCTACATTGTCAATCGGCATGGTATTGAGGCCAACTCGGACAAGATAAAAGCCATTCTAGATATGAAACCACCTCGGAAAGTAAAAGAGGTTCAGAGGCTAAACGACCGCATAGCCGCTCTAAGCCGCTTCTTGTCTATGTCAGCAGACCGCTGCCTACCCTTTTTCAAGGCAGTCAAAGGCAAAGGGTTCGAGTGGACCCAGGACTGCCAGTTCGCGTTCGACGAACTGAAAGGTTACCTTGCTAGTGTGCCAACCTTAGCCCGGCTCGAGGTGGGCAAGGTCTTATAACTGTACCTCTCGGCGAGCGACGAGGCGGTCAGTTCGGTACTGATAAAAGAAACAGACCGGGTCCAACGACCCATCTATTATGTTAGTAAAATTTTGCAGGGAGCAGAGGCAAGGTACCCGGAGATAGAAAAACTAGCATACGCCCTATTAATAGCCGCTCGGAAACTCCGCCCATACTTCCAGGCTCACACCGTCATCGTCCTGACTGACAAACCTCTTAGACAAGTTTTACTCAAACCCGAGGTCTCCAGTCGACTGACGAAATGGGCCATCGAACTCAGCGAGTACGACCTCCACTACAAACCGAGAACCGCTATCAAGGTCCAAGCTTTTGCAGATTTTATCGCCGAGTGCACTTTCAACCACGAAGCCCCACAGGTCGAGCCCGAGGTCCCCAGTTCGGGCGAACCCGGAGCTCCTGAGCCCATAGAGTCCGAACCCTGTGAAGTAGCAGCCAGTGTGGCATCTCTCCTGGTTAGGCGAAGCGCGAACTGGGATGAGGAGCCCTGGATCCTTCACGTGGACGGTTCCTCGAACCGGCAAGGCAACAGAGCTGGAATAGTCTTGTGCTGCCCGGGCGGCACAAAATTAGAATACGCGCTACGCTTTGAGTTCGCGGCATCCAACAACGAGGCAGAGTACGAAGCACTGATCGCCGGGCTGGACTTAGCGCGAAAGGTAAAGGCAAAACACTTGGTCATCTGCAGCGATTCTCAGCTCGTGGTAAACCAAGTTACCGGCGAATACGAAGCACGTGATCTCTCCATGATCGCATATTTGGCCAAAGTAAAAGAAGCCCTGCTCAACTTCCGGTCACACATCATCAGGCAAATCCCGAGGTCAGAAAACACTGAGGCCGACGCTCTGTCCCGGTTAGCCAGTATGAGTCACAACAATATGAGAACTGTGTACATAGAGGGCTTACCTCGGCCTAGTATTCTCGGGGGGACAGAGGAGGTCGCTCCCGTCTTAGAAGCAGAGCCGAGCTGGATTGATCCACTCGCGAGCTTCCTGATAGACGGAACCCTCCCTGCAGAACGCAATGCAACCAAGAGGGTGCAGTGCCAGGCGGCCAAATACGTCATAATAGACGAACGGTTATACCGACGGTCGTACACGCTCCCCTATTTGCGTTGCCTATGACCTACCGAAGCCGAGTTCGTACTCCGCGACACTCATGAAGGCCTGTGCGGCGGACACTTGGGGGGCAGAGCACTCGCCCAAAAGGCACTTCGACAAGGATACTACTGGCCAACGATGAAGGCAGAAGCTGTCGAGCTCGTCAGAAAATGCGACAAGTGTCAGAAGCACGCTAACATCCACCATCAACCCGCCTTCGACCTCAAATACCTTGCCAGCCCGTGGCCCTTCGCACAATGGGGCATCGACCTCCTAGGGCCATTTCCACCAGCACCAGGCGGAAGAAAATTCTTAGTTGTGGCAGTAGATTACTTTACGAAGTGGATAGAAGCCGAACCTCTGGCAACTGTTACGGCTCGAAACATACAAAACTTCTTCTGGAAGAACATAGTATGTCGGTTCGGGTTACCTCAGGTACTAATCTCCAACAACGGCAAACAGTTCGAGGATATCAAGTTCCAAGAGGTGCCAGAACATGGGGATTCGGCAAAATTTCACGTCAGTCGCGCACCCGCAGGCAAACGGTCAGACGAAAGTAATGAACAGAGCCATCTTGCGCGGACTGAAAGCACGTCTGGATCGAGCTAAGGGATTGTGGGCCGAAGAGCTACCAAGTGTCTTATGGGCTCACCGAACTACCGAAAAAGCAGCCACGGGAGAAACCCCCTTCAACCTCACCTACGGCACTGAAGTAGTGATCCCGGCGGAAATCGAAATACCAACGTTGCGATTAGAAACATACGACGATCGAACGAACAGAGACGAGTTACGCACCAACCACGACCTACTGGACGAGGTAAGGGACCTCACGGACATCCGAACAGCGGCATATCAGTAGCAGGTAGCTTGCTACTACAATAGCAGAGTAAAGCAACGAAGCTTCCGAGTCGGCGACCTGGTCCTCCGTAAGATTATGGTGCCCGAACCCGGCATCGGCAAGCTTGGACCTATTTGGGAAGGGCCCTATAAAGTAAAAACAGCGCTCGAGGGCGCATACGAACTCAAAACCTTGGAAGGCAAACGAGTACCTCGAACGTGGAACATCGTGAACTTAAGGCGATACTACCTATAAACCACCTAGCGAAGTGGACGAAATCAGGCCCTATGTGCCACAAGGCAAGCCGAGGAACTTCTGCGTAGACAGCACATTATCAGCTTGGCAAAAAATCAGTTCGCGGCATAAAAGACCTGGCAAAGAAACAGCTCGGGGAAGATGAGCAAGGGGAAAAAGACACTCCATTGCAAGAAACAGTACATTGGCAAAAAAAAAAAAAAAAAAATTTACATGCCCGGAGCCACTTCTTCGCCATCGGAAGGCACTTCAACAACACCCGAAGGCCCTGCCTCTCCTTTAGAGTTCGGCTCGCCATCGGCAGCATTGGCCATCTCCTGAGTTATACGCGAAATGGTTATGGCACTTACATCGAGGTTGGGGTACGTATTCCGGATCATCCACCGGCTCAACTTGAACACCCTCCTGTAAGAGTCCACCATCAGATCGTCAAAACGCGGAGAGGCAATGTAGTCTTCAACTGCCTTCTTCTTGGCGTCTTCAATGCCTTGGGAAAAAATCAGTGTTCTCTCCCTGATGTCCTCCTGAAGATATTCGACTTGATGCTGCAAATCCAACTTCAAGTCCGCCATATGCTTGACAACTACCCCCATGGCCTCGGCGTCACGCTGAGACCTCGCCTGTCTGGCCATCGCGACGCGAGCAGCCTCTTCAGCAGCATAAGCAGCCGCCTCAGCAGCCCGGGTATTTGCCTCTGCAGCACGGAAGGCTTCTTCAGCAGCATGAGCGGTAGCCCCAGCAGCTCGCGCCTGTCGCGAGCTCCTCTCCACTTGGGTAGCCAAGGCATGAATTGAAGAATTCACCTACCAAAAGAAACAAGTGAGCAAATGACAGCAGAAGCAACAGAATAAAAAAGGAAGACAGAATCTAACTTACCACCATGGCATGTGTTACGGCGCGGCAAGCGACCTGATTCAAGGGAAGATCGGTCCACGCCGCGACCTCCTCAGGGAAAGTAGCGTCCCTACTCTTCTGAAGAGCGTAGTTCGGCGTCAACACGCTCCTAAACTCCCCTTGAGCTCCCGAGCCTGAGGGCCCAGCCCGCGTATGAGCAGTCCCGGAGTGAGCAGGAGCACTTGAGTACGCAGGAGCGCCCGTATGAGTGGTTTCAGCGTAAGGCGCCTCGGCAATCTCGTGCACCGGTGGAGTCACTTCGGGCTCCCTGGGTAGATCCTCTAGCGTATGGTCTGGGGCTTGGGGCTCCTCATCCAGGGGAAACTCGGTACGAGTTCGCTTGGCGACCCGCTTCCTCCTCTTCATACCTTGGAACAAACGCCCCCCATGAGTTCTCTTCGCGTCCATCACACCTACAGAAACGAGTTCGACATCAGAAAAAATGAAATAACAAAGCAAGCAAGAAACCGCATAGCTAGAAACCTACCTGAACTCAGGCCGGCTGCAATAAGCTTGGCCTCCGTTAAGTAGTGGTGGCACTTTAAGCCTTGCCGTGCCCATTGCCGGAGACCCTTCACCGTCTCTTTATCAAGAGTTACGCCCAAATCGGGAGCGGCGTCACCCCACCCGGTCTGAAAGGGCCATCCTTGTGCACTTCGCACGCCGAAGTAGTCCCGCTTCCAAGCTGGGACCTTATTAGGAAGATCGTGCAGAAGCTTGAAACCCTGGCGAGGAGAAAGGTAATACGCCCGTCTCCCCCCAGGAAGAGAACCTGCCTGTCTCTTGAGCATCAAGATAGAGGAGAATATCTCTAAGTCTAAGGGAAAGTTCTGCTCGCAAAAAAGGGAAATTGTCCCCACCAGGTTCCGAATAGAGTTCGGATGAAGCTGGCCAATGGTAACACCGAAGTGGTTTATGACTTCGACGAGAAGGGGATGGAAAGGAAGTCGCAACCCTGCAGCGAGCTGCTCTCGAAAAATCACGATCTCGTCTGGACCGTGTTCCCAAGGAAAGCTACCCGAAGGAATAAAATATGTGTACCCCCCAGGAAGATTGTAAGACAGAAGTATGGATTGAAGCCCCTCAGGCGTCATGGTCGAAGGACCAAACCTGTCTAGCATCCGACCTCGGCGGGAGGTAGACGCCAAACTGCCCGAAGCGACTCGGCCCACTAGTTCATAGTCCTCAAGCTCCACCTCAGGATCACTGAGGCAGTCTGGGGACACAGCTCGGTTGGTGGAACCTACGTCGGCCCTACTCGAAGAATCGTCTGAGCTATCAAAGCTAGACATTGGGGAAAAGACGAATTCAAGAAAGTACTCACTGGAAAGTTTGAAGAAAAAGCCAAAGAACCGTGAAGACTGTATAACTAGCCTTGACGCGAGCTGGAAAAGACTTGGACGCGAGCTGAAAGGTTGGACGCGAACTCAGTAGACAAACCGCAAAAGTGACAAAACAACCGGGGTCCCCCACTATTTATAGCTACAGTAACCAAGAATCGACCGTGCAGATCGAAGACGATCCGACGGCCCACGTTCCTACTGATCGCACGACCCCTAAGGTCGAGACGTGATTGGTGCACGTCTTTCCGTAAAAAGCGAAACGACAGCGCACGTCTTTTTGAAACTGACGTCGCTTCGACACGCGTCTTTCCGAAACTGACGCGCCACACGTCTCTCTGACAGTCGCCCGCGCACGTACAGCAGTAGCGCGCCTTTTCGAAATGACCCGCTGTCACGTCCTAGCGGCGCGAATTGGTTTGAAATTTAAAACACGCGCTGTCACAACCACCAGCATTCTTAAGCACGTTTCCAGCCTTCTCGGAAACTGAAAGAACCCTAGCAAAAGCGTCTCGTGCAGTGAAGGTTCGAAGGACGGGACAAATCCACCTGCTACCTTGCGAAAACTCCCCGCACCATGGCAAGATCCCCGGCGCAAGGAGTGAGGGGCAATTGATGAAGGAAGATTTGGCCCGACCTCTCTATTATGTGACACGTGGCAGAAACAACAGCTCGGCAAAAGGGGCCAAGCCTAGGCGGGAACAAGGGGACACACTTCGCCAAACTGACCCTTGTAACAGCTCGGGATACACTTCGCCGAACTGACCCACCTTGTAACAGCTCGGGACACACGTCGCTGAACTGACCCTTGTAACAGCTCGGGATACACTTCGCCGAACTGACCCACCTTGTGACAGCTCGGGATACACTTCGCCAAACTGACCCTCTGTAACAGCTCGGGATACACTTCGCCGAACTGACCCACCTTGTAACAGTTCGGAATACACCTCGTCGAACTGACCTGTAGACACCTCTGAGCTCAAGACCGCCTCGCTCAGCACTTCGCATCACTTGGCACCGAAACCAATCAAGTCGTACCACGCCTGGCACTAAGGAAGTTCGTGCCCAAGGGCGCCGCGCCTGACTGACTTGGGATCTGACGTTTGGCGGTAGCACGAAGTGACTATAAGAGCCACCTGCCCCCCGACAACGGAGGTATGCAAACTTTGTGCTATCTGGTATTACCTTGCTTTTGAAGGATTCTAACTTGAGCTTCGGAGCCTCTACACCGGGTTCCCCCCAGAGCTTTCCCATCTCCTCCGTTTCAGGTTCCCTACCACCCCGTTCGGAAGCAAGGCAGCGGACAGCTAAGACCAGCCGGATCGCGCTCCATCAGGTTGGATATATTGATGACAAAAGATCTATTTTGGGGTATTGTGCATTTGTAAGGGGGAACCTTGTTTCTTGGAGAAGCAAGAAACAAAATGTTGTTGCTCGCTCTAGTGCTGAAGCTGAATACAGGTCCATGGCCAATGGTGTTGCAGAAGTGTTATGGATTAACTTGGAATTGACTATGAGAAACCTTTGATGTTATATTGTGATAATCAAGCAGAATTAACATTGCCCATAACCTAATACAACATGATAGGACTAAACATATCGAGGTGGACAGACATTTTATTCGAGAGCGTGTTGCATCTCAAGAAGTGTGTTTTCCCTATGTTACCTCTGACATGTAGCTAGCTGATCTCTTTACTAAAGCGGTCACAAAATTCAGATTGGAGACAGATTTACCCAAGTTGGGTATGACAAATATCTACTCCCAACTTGAGGGGGAGTGTAAAGATAGCTGATATGTTAGTGTTTGTGGGGTTCCAACCCCACATTATATACTTGCCATTTATTTTATTTTTTATTTAGAATAATTAGGCCGGCTGGGCCTTGTTTGCCTTTTTCTCATTTGTTTTAAGTAAGGGTATTATGGTAATTAGTCATTGTAATAGATTACAATATAAATACATCTTAGTGGGCGGCTAGAAACATAATTTAGCTAAACCCTTTCTTTCCTACTTCTTCTCTTCCTCTCTCCCTTCCTCTTCTATTCGTGACCCTTCTCTCTTTCTTTTCCACCTTTTTAAATCAGAAAACAACTATTTGCTGGTTTAATTTATTCAAGTCCATTAGTCAGGGTTTAATCACTCCACAAAAATCAGAAGTTTAGTTCTCCATACACACCTTCACCCAAAAGGTATCTTATAGAGTAATGTGTCTTATAGTTTTTTTATAATTAAATGTTACTAATTATTTAATTACTTTATTAATTTTCAACTGTTATTTAATAACTGATTACTCTACTAATAATTCTAACATTTCTCATTATTTTAAATCATTTTTAATTTTCTTTTATTATTTCAAAATTATTTAATATGCATTACTTTTTGATTAATGTATTTACATATTTTATAATTATTTATTATTAGTTGCTTTATTGATTGGTTATTTTTAATTATTAAATTTACTATTTATTAAATGTTTTAACATTTTTTATTATTTTATGATTATTCAATATCTATCACTTTCTTGAGTGGTATATTTACTTATTCTTTTAATTACTTGTTATTATTATTTAAATAATTTATTTAATATGTATTCATTTTTCCTATTTGCATGAACCAAGGCTTTAGGTATTTGCAAGGTCTTTGGTTTTGTTTATTTTAGAAGTTAATAGGGTAGTTTTAGTGTACAACAAAAGTAAAAAGGTAATTTAGAAGTTGATAAACTATTACAAAGCTGTAAACCAAATATAAATTAAAAAAATAATAAAGAAATACATATTTTCAAAAAAAGGCTCACATCTGGGCTGAGGCACAAGGTGCACTAGGCATGCACCTTTTGAAAGTGGTCGTACTTGGGTTCAAGCCAGGCACATACATTAGAATGTGCTTCACTTGTGCTTATGGGCGCACCTTTTAAAACACTGGGTTGGAGAGGCTTTAATTCCAGCTTTTTCATATGTTATTGTCTGGACTTTTCATGTTAAAGACTGGTAGGTACTGAGACAGCGCCTATGGCATAGGCTACTTGAGGGATTGGTAATCCAAGTAGGGTTTACTGAGGGGGTAGTGTTTCCTTTTGACAAGTGTTGGGATTTTCTGGATTCCATATTTCTTAAGAGGCATTTCTGCCTTTAATTTAGAATTTATACGAGTTCGCAGATATATGTGAGGTTTTCAAATTCTTTCATGGAGGTGGAGTTATTTTTTTTCTGTCTAGGTTATTGAAAATTTGATCTTTTCTTTTTCCTTTTGATCATTTCAATGGTTTTGATGAACTGGAATAACTATTACAAGAATTTCTTAAGTGTCATTTCAATGTTACATATTGATTGTTTTTACTATGAAATGTGCCTAATTTTATTTTTGTTTCTAATATTGTAATTCTGGGTGTTTTGTTTGGCACAAACCACTAATGAAATAATTGATTTTGTAGGAAACAGAAGGAAGTGAAGTTAAAACAAGAAGCTGCTTGTAAAAAAGTAAGCAATCTTATAAGTAACAACAACAATAAACGTATGGAAATCCTAGACACAGAAAGCCGTTTGGTATGTCAAACATATTCCTTTTGTTTCTTGTGATTTTGTTTATTGCTATTGCTAGTGCAATATTACTCTGGAAAAGGGGGGGGGATTGATATGTACTCAAATTGTGCTTAACATGTTTGCTTGTATATGCAAGGGGGTGCAAATACAAGGAAAATATGAAGAAATGAAAGACTTAAGAAAGCAAGAGTATTCTCGTCAAGAAAGAATCTCTAGAGCTAAAGACGAACTTGCTGCTGCTCTGTCAGAACTTGAAAGCTTGCCTACCTATGAGCCTCCCAGGAATGAACTGGTGTGTTTGGATCAATTTGTTCTTGTTGCTTCTGTAGGCTATACCTTACAATGTGTAGATCCTAATAAGATGAATTTATTATGCAGTTCCAATGTGATACTGATTTTAGGGTTGATATTTATCGGTACAAATGGCCCAATGTAATTTGGGATAAGGCATGGATGATGATGATTTATCAGTTTAACATGTAATTACATCTTTTCTTAATTTTATTGTCCTTGTAGTTCTGAACTTCTGATGGTATCAACAAGTAACCCTTACATGCTATATTCATTAAGTAAATATCATCTTCATCATCCAAGCCTTATCCACGATATATAGATTTGGCTCCATTAATCATGTTTCTCCATTCCATTCTGTTTAATGCTATACCCATTGTTAAATTATTTGCTCTTAAATCATTTCTTACTACTTTGACTCGTCCTTTTTTGTCTACCCATACCCCTTCTAGCCCCTCATTAAGTAAATACTTGGGAACTAAAATTTATGTTTTCATTGCTGATCATATTTAAGAGATCTTATATTGGATTGATTCATATAGCTTAAGATTAGATTCTGGTCCGTGACATGACTGAGAAATGACTGTGTAACTCTCTGTTAATAGGATAGATTAGCTACTCAAATAAAGGAGCTGCAAGTATCTGCAATTCAGAAAAGAAACCAGAAGTCAGAAAAGGAAAAACTTATACATCAGAAGAAGGTTTCTCTTAGACAGTGCTTAGACAAGTAGGGTTCTGTTTGGCTAACATTTCATTGATTGGATTGTCCATCTTTTATTTTAACAACTCCTACTTGACCTCTTTGATGCATTCTTTGCAGATTGAGAGATATGGAGAATATGACTAATAAACTTTTACAGGCTTTACAAAATTCAGGATCTGAAAATATTTTTCAGGCTTATCAATGGTTACAGGAACATCGTCATGAATTAAACAAGGAAGTTTATGGTCCTGTCCTTATTGAGGTAGGTCTATGTTCTATCTAAAGTCAGATTATCTTTTTTTTTTTTAACTGGCAGATTATCCTTTTGTTAAGGAAATGAATGCCAGTTCTGTTCTTTCGTAATTTCATTTGGAATTGCATTCTCAGGTTAATGTTTCAAGTCGTACTCATGCAGCTTACCTAGAAAGCCATGTTCCTTATTATGCATGGAGGGTATTGTTTTCCCCCAACTGTTGTTATTATTATTTTTTTTTCTTTAGCTCTTGTTTATGTGATTCTAGCTACCAACAGCCAGATATTTTCATCTTTTCTTGATAGCCTCACATCTGCTTCAATAAATGTCCTTTTACAGTACCATATTTTCATTTGTTTATTTCAGCATTTCCTTGATCCATCTTATGCACTCTAGAGACCCATAAACCCTTGTTATTTGTAACATAGCTATCTGGAGTCCCATAGCCTGTACACTTTGTTGAGATTTTCAATATTTCTAGGGTACCATCAAAGGCCATGGTATACATGTTTGTACTTGTCTAAAGATCCTTTGGACTATTGAGTATGTTCTTTGTAGAATTCTTTTTTTGCTTATATCTGTTGGTAATTCTGTAGAAGCATGAGTGAGGACAACCATTGGTCAATCACCATGAAATAATTTTTTTGATCTATAACTAAGATGTAAAATGGTCATTACCCAATATGTGTACAAGTGTACAGATTGGAAAGATCTCAGAGAAAGGATAAAACATCTCTGAAGCCCCCAACTCCACAATATAAGTATTCGACCCCTCTTTGGAAGAATTATCCAATTATGCCATGCTATATGTTAATTATGATCTCATTGATGTATTATCTGGTGTAGGAAGTATTTGTAAACCTGGATAAAATTGATCTGTCCTAGGTTTGGTAAAGACCACTCTACTTGAGGGTGAAACAGTGTGAGAAACATATGTACAGGTGTCAAAGAATCAATCATTGTACAAGTACAAGGTAGCTCTTATGAGGGGCCAATGTGTATATAAATATGTTTTCAAGGACTATATAACAAATAATAGGACATAAATAAGACGAAAACAAATAAGTGGCAAATACTCTTCATCCCTTCTACACTCACCCTCAACTATAGTTTTCAGGTGCCAATGTGAATTTAGGTGACTAGGGAGCACGTAGGTGATGTGTTTTGTAAGTAAAAAACTCCTTTTTTTATTTTGTTTGCATTGTAAATTAGTAATCAACAATTATTTACACCAAAAATTAGATACCAAAGAGCACCCATGATAAGTTTTCTCATGTTTTTTCTTAACTTAAAACATTCACATAGTCTGTTTGCATGATCTTAGTTTAGATTTTAGAATATAAATGTTCCCAAAAAGAATTGATAAAAAAACTCCCAAAAAAGAAAAAAAATCAAGTATACAAAAGAAATATAAGGCTGTTACCCAATATTGATTGCTTTTTGGGTATGGGGACTTGGGAGGGGTAGACTGGATACAGTCCTAAACTTGCACAAAGTGGCCTCTCTCGGACATGAATCTGCATTCTCACACATACGAGGCTGGGTTTTTACTATTATACCAAGTAATGGCCGCTAAGTATACAACAGAAATACATGTAGAAAATATGAGAGTTCAGAGTTGTCAAAATCTTTTGTATCTATGATTTGCTTGTGATGTGTTATGTTTTTAACTCATTATCGGCATTTTATATGAATGTGATTTTTGCTGATGTATTTTAAGTTTCTTTGTATCCATACATATTTCTGATTGCCATTTTTTGCATATTTGTGAATTGCAGTCCTTTGTTACTCAGGATGCTGCTGATAGAGACATGCTAGTCAAAAGCTTGAGCTCATTTGGTGTTCCAGTTTTAAATTATGTGGGGGATGGAGGCAGTAATAAAGTACCATTTGAAATTTCTGAGGAGGTAGTCATCATTGGGCGTCTCAATTCTGTTTGTAGTTTTTGATAAATCATTTCACTTAGGTTTTCATTACATTATGTTGAGCAGATGGACAAGCTGGGCATCAATTCCAGGCTTGACCAAGTTTTTGATGCTCCTACTGCTGTCAAGGAGGTTTTGACCAACCAATTTGGATTGGACTATTCAGTATGCTTACTTTTTATTCTTCTTTTTTTTAAGTTTAATTAATGAAACATGCATGTCAGTATTTGATGACATATTCCAAGATGTCAGAAATTGGTAGGTGTGTTTAGAGAACATTTTGGTTTGATGGATTTTATGTCTGTATCTTCTTAAATATTATTCCAGTATATTGGGACGAGGGAAACCGATCAAAAGGCTGATGAGGCCCCACGGCTACAAATTTTTGATCTTTGGACCCCAGATAATCATTATAGGTGGTCAGTTTCTAGATATGGTGGCCATGTTTCAGCTAGTGTTGAACCAGTACCTCCTTCACGCCTTTTCCTTAGTGGTATGTATCTAGAAACTTTTATTTCCACAATCTGTGGTCTACATATATTTATACTCTTATATTGTCACATTTTACAGGTACGGATGTTGGTGAAATTGAAAAGCTGAGGTCCAGGAAAAAGGAACTGGAAGAGACCATTGTTGGTCTAGAGGAGAGTTTTAAAACACTTCAGACTGAAGAAAGACATTTGGAGGATGAAACTGCTAAGCTTATTAAACAGCGTGTACGTTGTAATGAAAATAAAGATAAAAAAGGCATTAATGTAATTTGCATGTTTGTACATGTTCAATTTATTATTCGTTTATGCAGGAGGAGATTACTAACACTGTACAGCATGAGAGGAGAAAACGCCGTGACATTGAAAATCGTATAGGTAAGTATTTTATTAATAGGCAAATCACATAGGCAAGGCACATTTCAAGGGTTGTGCCTTGCTCAGGCCCAGGTGCAACCACTTTAGAAAGGTACACACCTGGTGTGCCTGGTGCACCTTGTGTCACAGCACTGGCACGTGTCTTTGTTAAATTTGGTTCTTTCTGTGCTTTCTTAAGCATGGTGGCTGGTTGGGGTTAGAGACCCCAAGCCCCTGATGAGCACCTTGAGGCAAGCCCAAATAAGTCCACGCTAGGGCCTTAAATTCTTGAGTAATATTTTTTAAATTTGTTTTATTTGTTATACTGAAGAACTTAAGCCCAAATAAGAGCTTGCAAGCTTCACATGCTTAAATTGTTGAGTGCTTGAATATGTTTTATATACTATGTTTAATTTTATTTTTACATTTTAACTTTGCATATGCTTTATGTGTAGGGGTGTCAATTGGACTTGATTTGGTCCAATCCTGTCCAGTCCAACCATTTTGGATTGGTCCAATTCAATGTATGGACCGTCCAATCTGTACAAATTCGTTTTGATTTATATTGGTTTCAACCCAAACCCAGTCCATTTAACACCTATATTCTTATCTTGTATCAATGGACCAGATACTGGCTTAATCCAATCCAATCCAATATAAATTTATTACGGACAGACCAGACCCAATCCAATCTAATAAATATTTTGGACCGGATTCGTCCAATCCAATATGTCTTGTTGGTCTGTCCAATCCAAAACCAGTCCATTGACACCCTTATTTATTGTGTTATGTTTATGCATTTTAATTTGAGTTAATAGGCTTTTTCAAACATTTAAGACATCCAGGAGTTTGGGCTATATTTTTGACAGAAGCTAGAGACTCTCTGGAACTGCTAAATGCAAATTTGAGTTGGATTCCAAGGGATTTAAACTCTGTTGCAGATGGTTTAGCTAAAATAGGTGCCCATTTGGATGCCTTATACGGTAATAAATAGTTTGATTCCTGTGTAATCCTCTGGGGTTTCCCCTTTGTTTTGTACATCTCCTCATGTACTCTCTCTTTAATTAATAAAACTGTCACCTTTCCTAAAAAAATCTGTACTTTTTAATTAATATTATTTTTAATGTTTTTTATTTTTTGGTTTTTATTTCTTTTTTGTTTTTTGCATTCTTATGCATTTTTTTGAAATGTTTTAAAACTTTTACACCTTGGTTCAAAAAGGCGCACGCCTTGCCTTGTGCCTTGCACTTTTAAAAACACTGCATATAGGGAAGTGTTTAGCTGGTCACCTTTTCACCTTTTTACCTTGTAGTTCAGTTTTTCTTTGAATGATATTAATTTGTGGTATTGTTTCCAGCGCAAAGGAAGAAAAAACTAGAGTCTTTGGAGAAGGAAGACAACCTAGAGGCAAATATGAAAAAGCTCATTGATCAAGCTGCAATGTTAAATATGCAAAGGTTCAAAACCGCTATTGAAATGAAGGTGAGGTCGTAGTCACCCAGATTTTCTGCTTATCGTGTGTGTGATTATAATCTTTTACAAGCATAAAATTATGTGGGGCTTAAGGATTTTGTCAGGTTATATAGAAGGGGTTTTGTTTAACTGGAAGTCTGGAATGCTAACATGCTATATTGTGTGTGTAGAGGGTATGAACATAAAGCATCTGTCCTCTGAGTTTTTTGTGCATCTCAATACATACTCTTAACTTTTTTTAGTAAGATAAAATTTATTAGAAAAAAAATAACAAAATATGCTTTTGTGGCCAAAGCGAAAGATCTAAACTATATGTAGGTATAGTAAGTCCCTGCCCTACTTAAAAATTACCAACCAAGTGGACACTGGCTGCTCCTAGACCCAAAGAGATAAAAAAATTCAAAATCCACCTGACCTGCAAAGATAGTGTCCTGCAAGCTTCCCCAAATGCCCAAAATACTACTCTGCACCTTACCACCACATCTTGCACCTATGATACCCAGATACCTGTACAAGGTGCTATTTTATATCAGAGTTCAATTTTTAGTGCAAATTTCGTATGTGAAGCTGCTCTATTTGGTTAGCATAGCCTGCCACACAAAGAAATCACCTGTTTTTTTTTTTTTGTTTTTTGATGAGTACAAACAAATCACCTGTTAGGAGCTCCTCTACATCCCTTGGTGCCAAAAAGCAGGATTCATGGACACATCTCTCATAAAATATAGTTTATTTCATTAGACAACATGATGAACTCAAAAAAGCAGGATTCGTGGACACATCTCTCATAAATAAAATTTTATTTTAATTTATTATATCATCATCATCATCATTTATGCCTTGTCCCAACTATATGGGGTTAGCTACATGAATCCTTTTTTTATCAATAAAAGAAAGATTCATTAATAGATTAAGAAAAAGATTACAGAGGTGGGGGGCTAAAATATCTTAACTTCCCAAAAGTCCAAAACTGCCAACATACACCCCAAATACGAGAGCAATTACAACTGAACCCAAAAAACCAAACTCCTATTCAATGTTTTAAAACGCAGAGGCGTGACACGAGGCATTCCACTACCTAGAGGCATGAGGCGTAGGCCTCCTTAAGAGGAGGGGGAAGAGGAAGAAGAGGAGGAAGAGAAAGGAGGATCTCATTTTTCTTTATTTTTAATAAAAACCTTTTGTATTAAAAAGAATGAAGATGAATAACACTAGTTGAAAGGGGGGGGGATCTTGTCAAACTTCAATGTAAATGAATTGGCACTTCTCTTTACCCATGTGCATCGGACTTCAATGTCCTTAGTCAGCCATTTAAATTTCCTCTTTTCACTTCTGTAGTTCCAAAGCCTCAAGTTGTCTTCTTTTATCCATCTCATTACAGTCTCAGAGTCTCGTATGATCAGTTTATTAATATTTCAGGTCTTTAGCCCTTTGTACCCCTTCCAGGGTTGCTAATATCTCAGCCCTCAAGGAATCTCCCACTCCGATTGGGCCAGAACACAGCTATCACATTCCCTTTTGCATCCCTCAAATAATCCTTTTTTGCCATTCCATCTCTATTTAGTGCCATATCCATATTACTTTTAGCAACTTCAACCCATGCTTTTTTGGTGAATATAATTATTATATTATATAAAATATTGGGCAGTCAAGAAACAACATGTACAAAAAATGAGTATGGTAGAAATGTGTATGTTGAGATGGATGAGTGAAAAAACTAGAAAGGATAGGGTTAAGAATGAAGTCATTTGAAAGAACCTAGGAATAGCTCCAATAGCTGATAAAAGGTGAGAGTAGACTAATATGGTTTAGTCACATGCATAAAGAACCGCCTACAACACCTGTAAGAAGTGATCTGTTACAAGTTGAAGGGGCTTGAAGGTCTAGGGGCAGACCAAAAAGGACATGGGTCAAATGATAAGAAATAATTTAAGCGCTCGTAATTTAACAATGGATGTGGCATTTAACAGAACAGAATGGTGAACAGGATTTATGTAGCTGATTCCATATAGTTGGGATGAGGCTTAGATGATGATGATGATGTCTATATTAAATGCTATGATTTTTATTATTCCTCTTAAAAGCGTTTTAAAAATTGACCTGGTTTCTTACTAGGTGATGGGTCACTAGATTGACCATTTGGGTCAAATGGGTCAGATCATCAAAAGATCTGAGCCCTCAGATTGAAATATTAGGGCATCTTCTTTCTTATATATAAAATAAGCAATGTTTTCTACCCATGGTTTAACCATTCTATTGGACCATTTTACCTGTGACTGGGTCATGTTTCCAGGTCTATTTCACCCTCTGAATTATTTGTTGGCAAAAAAGGTTGACTTGATCAGTAATCCGATGGCCCAGCTAGTTGAACTGGTGATCCGTTCGCACCAGTAAGCAAGTCACAGGTTAGATATAGTAAATGTTATTCCGTTTTTTGTATGTCTCTCTCTCTCTCCAATTTAAACATAACTAATGGACCCATCATTGTCTCTAGGTAATGGGTTGATTGCTATATAACAACTTAAATAATAAGTTATAATTTACCTTACAGTTTCAAAAAAAAAATTACAATTTACAATTGACACATAAAATAACAGTCTTTGCCTATTTGCCACATGGACATACTAGTTGTTTCATTGTTTTCAATATATCAATGTTAGTTGGAAAAGATCCACTATACAATGGATCATAAGTTATGTTTAAATGGTAGGACCATGTATTAGAGTCCCCTATTTGACAGTTTAAATGGTTGGACCACTGTTACTAGAGGCTTCTAGAGTGGGGATTTGTAATTTTGCAGAGTTGGTGTGGTAAGCATTTCGGTAAATCTTCTTGATTAGCCCTGTACTTGAGTCTAAAACATGTTTTCAGGAGTTGGACAAGATTCATCTTGTGGATACATGCCAATTTGCAAGTCCCCTTTGAAGGCTAGTGTTCTTGCAACACTGCAAACAATGCCCCAGATGCCCATTTCACATCCTCTAGTGCTCCTAGAGGAACCTCCCATAGATGACATTTGTAAAACCACCATTTTAGGTGCCTCCTTTTCTTTTTCTCCCCCTTCCCTTTCCTCTAGGCACTCAAAGGTTCCACTACCGCTAGAAAACAAGTCCCCATCCACTGCCCTTTTCTCCTTTATCTCCCACTCATCTAGTTGCTGAAAAGTCACCTTGGCATATGTCTTACCAGTTACCACCCAAGGAAAATATGCCCAGGGCCTTACCAACTTGAACCTTACATCACCACCCTTGATATTGCAATCCTCCACCAGGCTCTCCTTACTTTCTACCAACATACCATTGATCCCCAATTCACTACCACTTGAGTTATCTCCTATGAGAGGCCAGGTCTGATAATTCTGAGGAAGAGGTTCTGATGATTGATGAAGCACCCCCACTGGACTTCAGTCCAACACTGCAAGTACTACCTATGCCCCCTTACCTTATTGATGCCTATTGTAGTCAGATGAACAATCAGGGCCTCTAATGCCCCAATTTCTATTACCCTTGATGAAATCATACCCTCTTAATAAATCTTTTTGATTACTCATGATTAGAAAAAGGAAAAGAATAGAAGACTATATGGTTATGATGTCTGATATTTTGCATGCAATTTTCTTTACTGAGCTTTGTGTTCTGAGTTCTGATATATTATTTTTCTTGGGTAATTTCCTTTTTTCTAGAATTTATTGATTGAAGCTGTTTCCTTGAAACGGAACTTCACCGTAAAGCACTTGTCATCCATTGAGCTTGACAGAAAGGTACTCTAGCAACTTTTCTTGTCACTATGGGGTTTTGGCGATTATGATATGTATATGTGTTTATTTGAGCTTTGCAGCATATTCATCATTAATTGACTAGAGTAAATTTTTGGGTCTTGGGAACAGTTTTCTTGTTTGTGCTGATAGTTTGAGTGAGTGCACTATTTCATTTTAGTTGACAAGTGTTGCCTTATTTTGTTTATTATTTACTTCATAAATAAGATATTTATTAAGGGGAGGAAGAAATTTATTTGTTTATCTATTTATTTGATAAATAATGCATTCATTAAGATGAGAAAACAAAAAGTATGCAGAGGAGGATGCACCTCATACATCTGAAGGGAATACCCTAATCCTAGCTCACAAAACAAACCATTAATGTCCCAAAATCTTTTAAGAGGTAATACAATCACACAAAACCTCCTATCTGCACATCTTCTCAGTCTCTCTTCCCTATACCATATTTGCATCCCTTGCAAATCTAGTTGGGAGTGTATTGGTGGTTCTGAATCTTCTGATAAGGAATCTGTCTGCATACTATCATGAGGGGCAAAGTAGGAGATATCAAGCATGAATATCACTTTAATCAGATTTTAAAGATGGATTGAAGCAATATATTTGGTAAAAAGGAATCGGGGCAAGTGAGGATTGGTGAATAAGCTAGACCTAGCAGAAATGTTCAAGGCTGGACTTCTGTAACCAAGAAAAGAGAAGTTGCTAACAAGGTGAAGATAGGAGAGGAGTTTTGAGGGAATTGTCTCGGACAGGTTTATTATTAGATGGTGTCTGGTTGGAGGGGGAAGGGGTTTGTTTCTGCAAGGACTCAAGGTTGACTCCAATTATTTTTTTATCGATAACAGATCTAAGAAACTTTTAAGTAACATGATTCCAATATGTAATAGTGTGGCAAACCAGATTGCCTGCTTCGTGATTCAACCCATTCATTGGCCTATCCTGGACTTCTAGGCAGTATTGACTGATCTCCAACCCATCTGCCAAGATCTTGTGATAGCATTACTACTAACATGATTCATGATTAATAACAAGGAAAATTTAGTGATAGTTTTCAAGAAAGCTTTGAAGATGGAAGTTTAAGACAGGAGCTGGAAGCAAGGTCCAAATATCAGTGTTGGTAGACTTAGAAGTCGAGGGTGCTCAGTACATATGGAGGGAAAATGACAGACTTCACATTTTCCATGTTGAAGGGGAAGGGGATGTCATAATTCTTTGTGGATGGTACAACTGAACAAAATCAAGAAAGGAGAAAAGAAGGAAGTTGTATGCTAAGGAAGTGGAGAAGTTACCAGAAAATAGTTGGTGTAACTGGTGATTGTTCTCCAGTTCTTTTGCAGGGTATTAATATATATGTCCTTGTGAAGCTGTTGGCTCTTTGTGTATGTTGTTTTATTTTTTAGGGCTTTCCTACCATTTTTAGTTTCTTTTTCTCTTTCCATCCCCTGTTCTGTCTATTTCTTTGCTTTTGAATCTTGTGACCTAGCAAGGAAAGGTTAGCCTGATTCTAAGTTTTTCCCATGCATCATTTAAGTTCTCAAGCATGCAAATTTGTTTGAATTCAGGAGCCTTGCTAGGAGGTGGGGGTGGGGAAAGGAAGTAGCAGTAGGTACTTGGTACAGGTGCCAACTTGCTTGAGTTAGCCACATCATTGCTCAATGCAGCAGAAATATGGCTGGTTGTGTAGGGAATCTTCCAACTTGAACAGAAGGCCTGAAGAGCAGAAGGGTTTGAACTATGTTCTCTAGTGATAATAAGATAAGTTTTCCCACTAGTCTCTTGTATCTTTCTAGATCATCCAATAGCTCCCCCTCATTATCAATCAGTGATTTAGAAGATGCACCTAGGCGCATAGGCGAGGCACATTTTAGGGTATGTGCCTCTCCTAGTCATAGGTGCAGCCCTTTCATGTGCCTTGCGCCTCAGCGCAGACATGCCTATGCGCCTAACTCCGAGAACCCCCTACTCGCTAATGTTGCTCATTCACTAATTCTAATAAGATATCTTCTTAAAAGGCAATTAAAATTATAAAATGATTATTTTTTATGTGAGAATTAAGAATTTAAGACCCTAGCATGGACTTGTTTGGGCTTCCCTCTAGGGGCTTGGTACAAAGGCGGCTCATAGAATCAGGAATGCAATATGTTTTACATCACATTAGCTACTTGAAGTAATGCAATTGAGGAAAAAAAGAGATTGTGGGTTTTACATGCTTGAAAATGCTTTATATATGTTATTTATCAAATAAATTGCTTTATGATAAAGTTCAGATCTGTATACATGATGGTTTCAGATTAATCAGAGAAGAAAAGATAAAGAAGAAAGAAAGAGAAAAGAGGGGGAAAAAGAAGAGTGAAGAGAGAAATCTGGTTTGAACAGGAGAGAAAAATCAGTCCTCTAGTCGGCCAGGATGTATTAATATTTCTATTTTCCAATACAAAATGACTCTTGTGCCCCTACTTAAGTATGGGACACATCATTTAACTCAGTATTACACCTCATATTAAACATAAACAAAAGGACTAATCTACCCCTACATAATTAACACTAACACTCCCCTTCAAGCTGGAGAGTATATATCATATAATCTCAACTTGTTACATATGTAGTATACTCTTGCCTGACTCAACCCTTTGGTGAACAGATCTGCCCATTGGCTTCCTGTGTTAACATAAGTTGTACTTATTACTCCACTAAGAACCTTCTCTCTCACAAAGTGGCAATCAACTTCGATATGTTTTGTTCTCTCATGAAAGACTAGATTGGAGGAAATGTGAACAGCAGCTTGGTTGTCACAATAAAGCTTCATCAGTGTGTCAATTGAATACCCCATCTCCTATAGAAGGTTCTTCAACCACACCAGCTCATAAGTTGTATGTGCCATGGGCCCATGGCTATGTGTTTAGCTTCTGCACTACTTCTTGCCACCACTGTCTGTTTCTTACTCTTCCATGTCACCAAGTTACCCCCAAGAAAGGTACAATAACCTGTAGTCGACCTTCTATCAGGTACAGAACCAACCCAATCAGCATTGGTGTACCTTTCTATTTCAAGTTTTCCTCCACTCTTGTATATCAAACCACGACCCGGAGCACCTTTCAAGTACCTTACAATCCTTAGAACTGCATCCCAATGAGGAACCTGAGGATTCTGCATAAATTGACTCATCACACCAACTGCAAATGAAATATTTGGTCGAGTGATAGTTAGGTAGTTTAGTTTACCCACTAACCTTTTGTACCTTCCTGGATCTTCAAACTCTTCACCCATATCTCTACTCAACTTAACATTCAATTCCATAGGTGTTTCAGCTGGTTTGGCACCCAACAACCTTGTCTCATCCAGTAGATCAAGGACATACTTCCTCTGGCACAAATTAATACCATGTTTGGACCTTGCTACTTCTATCCCTAAGAAATATTTTAGTTTGCCAAGATCCTTTGTCTGGAAGTGATCATGCAAAAAAGTCTTCAACCTATCAATCCTAAACCTATCACTACCAGTAATAACAATATCATCCACATATACCACCAACAAAATCTTCCCAGCATAAGAATCATAACTAAATACTGAATGGTCGATTTGACACTATTTCATGCCAAACTTTTTCACTACAATGAACCTTCCAAACCATGCACAAGGGGATTGTTTAAGTCCATAAATAGCTTTCTTGAGCTTAAACACTTAACCATCCTCCCATGAGCAACAAACCCGGGCAGTTGCTCCATGTATACCTTCTCAAGAAGACCACCATGCAAGAAAGCATTCTTGATATCAAGCTGAAACTAGGGCCAATCATACATAGCAACAAGGGAGATCAAAACACAAACAAAACAAATATTGGCAACAAGAGAGGTCTCTATGTAGTCAATACCATATAACTATGAATAACTCTTGGCAATGAACCGAGCTTTCAATCTCTCAACACTACCATTAGGCAAATACTTGACTGTGTAAACCCACTTACACCACATTATTATGAGCCACCCCGGAGAGATCTTTCAATCTCTCAACCGAGCTTTCTAAATATTGCTGAAATGGTGTATAAAAATATTCTCAACCATTATCTGAAAGTAGGATCTTAATATGGACACCAAATTGAGTGCGGATTTCAGCATGAAACTTTTGGAAAATAGAAAATAATTCACTTCTTTCATAAGATAAAGCCATGTCATCATTGAATAATCATCAACAAAAATGACAAAGTACTTGTATCCATTGTGTGACACTATTTTATTTGGACCCCAAATGTCTAAATGGACCAAAGAAAAAGGATTTGATAAACGATACTCGACTCTAGGACTAAAGGAAACCCGGCGATGTTTCCCATACTGACACGACTCACAATCCATAGTAGAAAGACGACTCAATGTTGGAACAAGTTGCTTCAAAGCCTTAAGAGACGGATGACCAAGTCTACAATGCCACTGGAGAGGGGAGAGAGACGACTGAAGAGTTGTTGATGAACCACCACCACTAGCACCATCAATCGGAGGCATTAAAACATTGCTATCAACTACCTTAGTGTTTGGGTCAATAGGAGTTTCAATTGGTTTAGTTCGTAGTAAGCATGAATCCAACAAATCAAGCACATACTTCCACTGTGAAGGGAGATTCCCCACTGAGACCTTGCCACCTCAATTCCCAAGAAATCAAGTCCTTGGTTTGGAGTTGTTGTTCCAAAAGCTATTTCAACTTATCGATTCCTCATGTATCGCTCTTTGTAATAATATATCAACATATACTACAAGAAAATCTTGCGTAATGAAGTATCTCTACTAAAGACTGAGTGATCAACACCAGTGTTTTAAAAGGTGTGGGAGGCGTATGCCCGGAGGCGCTCCTAAATGGCCCTGAGGCATATGACAAAGGCACTAACACCTTTGAGGCGTATGCCTCATGTGCAAGAGGTGTACGCCTCATGCGCTTTTTTCATGAGGCGTGCTAGAGGCGTATGCCTCATGTGCCTCATGCACATTTTATATAAAAAGACAAAAAAAAAGAAAAAAGGAAAACATGAAAAGAAAGGAAAAGAAAGGGAAGGGAAAGAAAAAGAAAGAGAAGAAAAAAGAGAAAAGAAAAGGAAAGGGAAGGGAAGAAAAGATAAGGGGAAAGAGAGTGGTATGCCCCTACCCCTTCAATTGGGGTCTTCGCCTTTCAACTAATGTTGTGCATCTTTATTCTTCTTTGTATAAAATATTTTTATTAAAAATAAAGAAAAAATGAGATCTCCCCTTCCTCTTCATCCTCTCCTTCCTCCTCCTAACCCCCCTCCTCTTAAGGAGACTTACGGCTCCTTGTGTTCGGGAGGCTTATGCCTCTTGCGTTCTGAACTACGCCTCACGCCTCTAGGTAGTGGAACGCCTCGTGTCACGCCTCCGCGTTTTAAAACATTGATCAACACTATAGTGACATGATCCAAACTCCTATACTATAACTAGGAGGATGATCAACACTATAGTGACATGATCAACGCTATAGTGACATGATCCAAACTCCTATACTATAACTAGGAGGATGATCAACACTATAGTGACATGATCAACACTATAGTGACATTGATCAACACTATATTGTCACGCCTCTGCATTTTAGACGATAAACCACCTTTCTAAGCCTACACACCTTTTCTACCTTCTTTTGATCAACATAACTAGGAGGTTGCTCCATATACACTTCTTCTTGAAGCTCACCATGAAGAAAGTGTTCTTAATGTCAAGCTGAAACAAAGACCAACCAAAATGGGAAACCAAGGAAACAATCACCTGCACAAAACCCATTTTGGAAACCGAAGAAAAGTCTTAATATACTATAGTTAACCCCATATGTCTGGGTGTACCCCTTTGCTACTAACTATACTTCATAGTGATCAACATTACCATCATGGCAATGTTTAACAGTGTAAACTCATGTGCACCTTACTATTTGTTTGCTGTGAGAAAGGAGGTGAGGTTCCGGGTGTGGTTGGATTCAGAAGTATGAAATTCTTCATCCATTATGTTCATCCAATCAGGGGATACAAATACAAGGGCTTTTTGAACAGAAGAGGGACAGATAGTGGAAAGAAGAGACACAAGTTGAGGGGGACAAATAAAGAAAGTGGAGTAGACTAGGAGATTATTGCAAAGAAAAAGGGCACATTCTCAAAGAAGGAAACATAAAGGAGAACAAAGGACTGACAAATGCAGCTTCGAGTTTGAAAGCAGCCACTTTGTGCAAAAAATGCCAAAGGTTAGGACTGTATCTAGTCCACCCCTCCCAAAACCTCAGTATAGTTGGGATCCTATATAAGGCATTATATTAAGTAAATTTTCAAAAACATACATTCATAATAAAAATATTGGTTATTTCTCCTACAATGTTATCCATTCAAGTCTTTTTATATTGGAAACGGTAACTTTCATTAAAATAACAGTTAAATACAAGTGTCAACCGTTCAGAGCATGATTGTTGACCCCATACAAATCTCAAATCTTACAATATAGCCCAAAACGAGCTTTCCCTGGGAGTCCCCTACTTTGCCAAATTGTCAGCTACAGAATTGGCTGATCTCCTTATCCATTTGAAAATTACTCCCACTTCCCTTTCTAGGCAAAGTATTTCCCTCATCTGTTGTCTAAGGGCCCATACACCCAAGCTTTTTGTCTGCAGCCATCCTATTAGAAGTTTAGAGTCTCCCTCTACCTCAAGGTTTTGATATCCCCATTGCTTGGCCCATCTCATACCTTAAGGAATCTCCCATGCCTATTGGGCAAGAATAAAGTGCTTGCATCCTGCCCTCCCCATCCTTGGAAATTCCCCCAACTCCAGAGGGCCCCAGGTTTCCCAATGAGCTTCCATTGAAATTCAATTTTATTCTTTGTTGTGCCGCAGGTGTCCAAAGGGGCTGAATCACACTTTGTGCAACTAAAGAGTTAGCCATACAATGAGGATATTACTCTCCTTTTGTTGAGAGGCAGGGAATAAATAGATGGGAATCTGTCTTTAAGAGAAGTATCCCCAAACCATACATCTTCTCAGAAACACACTATATTACCTGCACAAGCATCATACCTGATATTCAAGAGGAAGGAATGTAGTAAGATGTGAATTGCTTTCCAAGGAGACGACCGTGATGCCCTAGGATCAAAACCAGCACCCCATCCATTGTCTGGCATGCCATGTATGCTTATGATGGCCATTCAAGTCTTTATTTATCTATAGTTGCACCTAATTGTGGAATGCGGATACTTGGAAAATGTTTCCAAAATATATCTCAGCATATTCCACAATGCTTTAAATTACTTTGCCACATGGAAGATTCCCAGGTTGTTTAGAGATGCTCACTAAAATTGGTAGTAGCAAATCTGCATTTATAAGAGCAGAAAATGAATTATTTAAGATTGAGTACCAGGCTTTTTTATTTTTTCCTGTAAAGTTATTTTAATGTGTTTGCTCATGGAACTAGAGTAAGTTGGAAGATTTATTTTCCCGAATATCATGCAAATCTGCATTTATAAAGTATGTTTGCTAGCATGCAAATCTGCATTTATAGTTCTCCTTTTCTTCTCAAAAGCAAATGCATAGAACTTGTACCTCCTATTATGGGCATGATTCTGTTAATGGGATCTCATAGTGAAAAGTGTGAAATCATACTGCAATGATGAGTTGAGGAACCAAATGTTCTTTTAATATATGGTGTTCTAGGTTGCAGCTGCCATGCTAACCATTGTAATTAGAAGTGTGCACACAAACATGAAATATAACTGGGGTCTCTGGGTACCTATTTTCCTTACTGCAAACACTATAACATAGATTTGTGCGTGTTTATGCCTGTTTGCATGCTAGCAAACATACTTTGTATGTATATATGCTTATGTGTGTATATGTAGAGCCACAAATACATATTTGTTAGCAGTTACCTCTTGAAACCGATGGAAACTTACAAACAAAGATGTGTTGGCTGCAAATATTCTCTTAAATCCTCATTCTGTTGCTCCTTTCGACCCTAAAGTGAACTTTCTTTGACTTTGAGAAGATAATGTGCTTATATCTTTTCTTTGCATGATCTTCATATTACATTCATTTTGGTTTTGCAAACATACTCTGGCCAAATAGATGTCTGTATATTAAATTTTAGTTATTGCCTGATCATGTTTATGAAATCTCTTTTGCCTTGGTGATGAATTAGATAAAGGAACTGGAAGTCAACTTCAAGCAACAAGAAAAGCTTGCTATGCAAGCATCTCTGCACCTTGAATACTGTAAGTTGTTATTTTTAATTTTGAACTTTTATTTCTTTATTTGAACAAGTTTGATAGGATCAATAGTTTGGAAAATATTTAGTTTCCTAATGTTTTTGGGATCCAGCATTCCAGAGAGTTGTTTTTGTATTCGTTTTTTTTTTTTTTTTTTTTTGCAAAATTCAGATCTGTAGATGATTTGTCGAGTGAACAAGGTACAAAGTTTTCTTGGACCTTAAGTTGAATCATACCACTTTCTTTTGGGTTTTTTTTCAGAGATAGAACTTCTCTATTTTACATGGTTTTGGTGTCTTCCAAAATGTTTTTTGGTTAGTTATCCAATGTGAATTTTAGAAGTTATGGTCATTTTATTGATAGGGTGTTAGTGCATGATGGGATTGAGTTTAGAGTTTCTATCTTCTTTGAGTTTTATATGAAATAGGAAAATGAGTTAGCCAATCATCCATCCTATAATCTATATGTGCTTTTCTAAATTTGTTAGTAGAGAATTTGATTATAGAAAAAAATAGAATTGAGTTATTTTGAGCAATATTCTGTTGTCCTTCTCTCTCTGTTTCTTTTGCAAATGTAAGGTCTCATTTCATCTGCTTTTGCTTCCTTTATCCCATCTCAAACCTGATTTTTCTCTTCTTCCAAAAATGATGATTGTAGGACTTTTATCCTTCCTGTTCAAACCGCCAAGTAGCTAGGTTAACTTCCAAGAATGTACAATATTCAGAATAAGACCTATGATCTGTGTCTCTGTGACAGAATCTACCCCATGATCATTTTCACTTGCTTAAAACAGGGAACTTGACAGAAAGAGATTCACAAATTACAAATCATCTGGGAAAAGAAGTTCCCTAATAGAACATGGTCCACCTTAGTTCATTTCTGGAAGGACTATCTGTTGTTGGATCACTGGTGCTTGAGATCCATCAGGCCCCTCTTGAAGTGTTCATCTGCGAGGCCCATCAGACTCCTCTCATCCAGATGATAATCATTTGAGAGGAAAAAAATCTGATCTTGTGGAGTTGCCATTAGTTCATCAGACCTGTGTACAGATTTCAGAATTGAATAATCCCAACCTTCAATATCTCGTTAAGCACCACAAATATGGGAGAACAGATTTCAGAATTGAGCTTGACAGCTCTGAAGTAGTGAGGGTACAAAAACGCACAGCTTCCTTTATAGAAACCGGGGATAGCCTGCTACATTCACATTCTTACTGACATGCTTTTGAATCATGCAAATTGTCAAAAACCAGTGGTACACTAATAAAGTCAGTAAGCATTACTAGAGGATGGGCTGTAGGTGTGCAATTTGGGTAGGCTGGGCTTGCTTTAAGGTCAACTGAGGCCCAATCCCAAGGCTTGGATTTAAGGCCCAAACCCAGACTGAGCCAAGGTCAAGCCCGATGTGCCCAACCTGAACTGAAATTTGATACTCTCAGATTGGACTTGGGTTGGTCAATTGGCTTAGGTGAGCCTATTAGGCCAATGTATTAAAAAATGCACAAAATTTAAGTATCAGCAATAAAAACCATTAAACAGGAATTCTGTATATTGTGTATATATGTTGGGCCAGGTTCAAGTTTGTCCAGGATTAGACTGAGCTTGGGCTGCGTCTAGGGCTAGGCTTGGGCCCAGCTTGAAAATAAAAGACCAGAGCCCAGGTCCAGACTGAGGACCAAAAATCCAGGTCTAGCCTGTGTAAAATTTGGGGCCAGGTTGGTCTGGTTGGGCCTGCCCAAGTTGCACAACTGATAGGCATCCAAAAGATTAATTTGCCATCCTTTGATTTAGAGTTTCTCTTGGGAAAGCCAAAAAGCTACATGTTTTGTAATTCTTCAGGTGGTTATCCTTATTTTGAATTGAAATTTCTTTCTTTGTCGTTCAGTGGTGCAAAGGTATAAAGCTTAAATTGTTCTTGGTTTTTTTAAATTTAAATTGTTTTTGTTGTCACTTATTTCTTCTCCATGGTTCTCTGGTCAGTGTCTCAAATGGGGTACATGTGATGAGGAATTACGTATTGCTTTATGTTCAATTCTTTTTTACTTAACTAGTTTGTTTGTTATACAGGTAAGAAGGAGTCAGAGAATTGCAGACAGCAGCTAGCTGCTGCCAAAAGGCATGCAGAATCAATTGCCTTGATCACACCAGAACTTGAACAGGCATTTCTTGAGGTTTGGCTTTTAACTGAAATACTTTGCAGTACACTTCAAATCTGCAAATATATCTTTTATTGCTCTGATGATATTCTTAGATTGACTTGTAACTTCTGGAAAATGCTGATGGTAAATCCCAGCAAGAAGCTTGGGCAGCATTGGGTAACGACTTTTTTGGTGCTGGGAAGGGACTTTGTCCATTTGTACTGTTCTGTTCATTTTCATTAGAATGGCATTGTCATTTCTCTTCATATCAGAACGTCTTTTCTTCTCTTTTCATGTTTCCATTTCATAATGCACATGTTTCCATTTCATAATGCATATGTAGATGGACCAAAAGAACATGTACTTAGTTTCTTGAAAATGTGGGCATGCCTCCTTTGTTTTGCAAGGGTCTTTAGCATCCAAATCCAAGCCTAAATTTGAGATATTTAGGCTTGAAATCATATAATCCTGAAATACGACTTGAACCCAAGCCAGTGAGCTTATGTTCGTGATGGTAATACATATTCTGCAATGTATTTATGTAACCACTGCATAAGCATTATGTAATTACATGTTAAAATTTCCATGAACAGTTGGGACATTGAAGAATATCCAAAATGGCTGCTGATTAATAAATAAATAAATAAGCTATTTAGTGAGAAATTGTATCAGAAAATGGTTTAAGTGAAAATTTACAATTGATTTTTATTGGCCTAGCCTTTAGCATTACATATACTCATGCCAACCCAAATAATAAATAACTATATCATCAACATATACTATCAGGGCTGCAATTTTTCCTTTCCCTCTTTTCACAAATAATATGTGATCAGATTGACACTACTTGTATCCTATTTGTTGAACAACTACATGAAACCTACTAAACCAGGCCATATAATGATTTTTTTAACCTGCACACTTTCTGTTCATGTCCTTGAGCTTGGAAATTAGGGAGTTGTACCATGTACACATCCTCTTCAAGTTCACCATTTAGAAAGGCATTCTTAATATCTACTTAATGGAGGTCCCAATCAAGATTAGCAGCTAAAGAGAAAATGACTAATGGAGTTCATCTTAGCAACAGGTGCAAAAGTTTCTTCATAATCTACTCCATACACTTATTTTAACCCTATTACCACTAAACGAGCTTTATACAGCTCCACTGTGCCATCAGCCCTATGTTTTACTATGAAAACCCATTTACATCCAACTGGTTCCTTCCCCTCAGGAAGATCTACCAATTCCCATGTCCATTTTTATGTAAAGCAGTAATCATTTCCTTCATAGCATCTGTCCATTCGGGCACTAACAGAGCTTCTACCACATTCTTAGGAATGGAAACACTATCAATGGAAGAAAGGAAGGCCTGAAAGGAAGGTGAAATGTTCTCATAGGAAACAAAATGGGAAATGGGATGTTTAATGGTGCAAGACCTAACCTTTCCGGTGAGCAATGGGAAGGTCAAGGTCATCAGCAATAGAGGTATCAATGGCAATAGGATCAGGAACATGAATGGGAACCAAGGTACCTAGTTGGGTAGGATCCACCCCTAGAGAGTTTGATGGCATTGGTGGTAATGCTCCACAACTCTTGAACTTGGTTGGCCTTTGTGACGTCAAAAGAAAACACGAAAGGGAGTAGGACCAGGAAGTGGAGGGAGCTGAACCGGTTTTTCCTTATCCCTACACTGCCCCTAAGGAAAAAGAGGGAAGAAATAATCATTCTCAGAGAAAGAGACATCCATGGAAACATAATACCTCCAAGAATCGTGATCAAAGCACCGGTATCCCTTCTGAGTGATAAGAGTACCCCAAGAAGATGCAAGGAATAGCATAAGGGTCTAATTTTCCACGGGTGGGCACTAGGTTTTGAACAAAACAACGACAACCAAACACACAAGGAAGAATATAAAGAAGAGGAGCCTTAGGAAAAAGAAGTTGATGTGGGGCTTTGCACTCTAACTAGTGAGAGGGCATACGATTAATGAGATAGGTAGCATAAAGGACAATCTCAAGCCAAAAACGTTTCGAGACATTCATATGAATGAGTAACCTTTGGGCCACTTCAAGAAGGTGTCGGTTCTTTCTTTCAACAACACTATTTTGTTGTGGTGTTCGGGCACATGAGTTACGGTGAAGTGATCCACGCGAAGCAAAGAACTCCATTAGATCATTATGAAAATGTTCCTTTCCATTATCAAATTGAAAAACTTGAATTTTAGTTTGAAATTGGATGAAGATCATTCAATGGAAATCTTGGATATTTTTTTGTATTTCATCCCTTGTTTGCATGGGATATACCCATGTATATCTGGAGTAATCATCAATAGAGGTATTAAAATACTTGTAGTCACTCTCATATGGTAAAGTAACAAGGCCCCAAACATTAGAGTGAACAATGTGGAAAGGAGATTCGGATTTATTATTCTTTGAAGAAAAATGAGTTCTGCAATGCTTACTCAATTGAAAAGTTTGACATGAAAACTCTAACACTGACACTGACTTAAATAACTCTGGAAACACCATTTTTAAAGACTCAAAAGACAAATGACCAAGACGATTGTGCCATAAACAGATTTGACTCATACCAGACTAACTCTTAGACTCTATGACTGTAAGACTAGCCTTATTCTCTAGCATGTAGAGTCCATCCACCATATGTCCTCTACCAATCGTCTTCCCCAAGGCCAAATCCTGGATCACAGAATAAGAAGGGAAAAAAGGTCATTGAGTAGTTTAAAGAAGAATTAGTGATACTACTAACAGAGAACAAATTAATAGGGAATTTTGGAACATGTAAAACATTAGTCAGGGTGAGGCCAAAGGGAAGAGAAATTGTTCCTTGACCAACTATGGTAGAGTGTGAACCATCAACTAGTCTCACCTTGTCTCTTCTAGAGAGGAGGTGGTAGGTCTAAAAATAAGTGGACTTACCAGTCATATGTTTTGATGCTCCATAATCAATTACCCAAGGAGAGTCGAGGGAATGAGACAATACACGGAAAGTCGTGGCAGAGTTACCTAATGTAGATGCAAATGAAGTTGATGGAGGAGAAGCATCCATCTGACGAATTGCTCTACCATAGAGTTCTAAATGGTCACGGAAAGAATTAATAATATCCTCCCTTGGGTCAAAACTAGAGGTGTGTGTCCGAATCATAGTAGACTAGTAGTAGTAGGGGGCTGATTCTCTTGAGTAGCCATGTTTTCTATGGTGAACTTTCTTGGACCTTGCTGTATTGACCTCTTATTCAGATCTGAACCTTGCTTCTTACTCAATTCCTGAGTCCATTTTGGCTTCCCATGAAGTTTCCAGCATGTTTCACGGGTGTGTTAGGGCTTCTGGCAATGTGTGCACCATAGTTTGTCTTTGTCTTCCACCCTTTTTTGAAAGTCCCCCTTAAAAGGATTTCCTCCACCTGTAATAGCATTCCATTTCACTACCAACACAATTGCATCCCCTCTATAACTATTTATTAAATTTCTTCTACTTTCTTCTTACTGTACTAATGCATAAACCTCCTAGAAAGATGGAAGATCCTTGCTACCTAGGATCTGGACTCTGATGGATTCATACATAGGGTTCAAGCCATGGAGAAATGCAAACACTTTTTGTTGGGAAACAAGTTTCTTGTACGCTTTTGCATCTTCATCACACTTCCAGTCTACACTCTGATAGTGATCTAACTCCTTCCAAACAGAGGTCAAGTCTGAATAGTACACAAAAAGAATCCTCTCCCCCTGTTTACAAGTGAATGATTCCGCCTGTAATTGATAGATTTTTGCATGGTGACGTAGTTCAGAATAGGTCGATTTTGCCTGTTCCCAAATCTCATAAGCTGTTTTAGCCCACATAAAGTTCCTTCTCACCTGAGGTTGTATAAACACTAAAAGCCAAAACATAACCATGCTGTTTTCTTGGTTCCATCTGTCATACTCGGCACTCCCGGAATTAGGTTCTTTAATTCTCCCATTTATATACCCTATCTTTCCCCTTGAAGTAGTGTATAGCTTGATCCCCCTCGACCATTCTAAATAATTTAAGCTATCCAGGGGTATGACAGTCATAGGGAAGGATAAATCCATACCTCCACTCATTCCATTCTGCATTGAGGAGACACCAGATGTAGCAGAATCTTCACCACTCATAATCACAGTTTCAGGTTACACTCCAAGTGAGAACAAAAACCTTAGAAAGGAGCAGTCTAACACCCCCAAAAAAAACTCTTTGCACCAGGAGACTAGAGACAACTACTCCCCTCCTTTTCTTTTTAAAGCTCAGTTCTTCAAACAAAAAAGGTGTTGTTACAGCACTAACAGGTCATCACAGGCCTACAATAAATCAGGTATGGCTGCTGTCGCAGCATATACAGGTCCTCTCTTGACCTACAAATCAAATATAGCTGCTGTCACAGCATATAAAGGTCATCAACTCATCACTGACCTACAGTCTATCACAGGGATCAGCCAATCCCACAAAAAAGGAAAGGAGGTGCTGATCACCTCACATCAACCAACTGTACCTATTACAGGTTCTGTCCTGGCACACAAGCACAAAAAAATAAAATAAAAAAGGAGGAAGGTAGAGAGAGTACTTCAGTCCGATGCTGAAAAAAAATCTGGATCTTCAATAAACCACACTGTAGCTGGCGAAGGGAGAAGACAGAAAAGAGGCTTGCTCGATCTCCTTTCAGATCTGACAGTCCCGCTCTGATACCATATTGTCCAGAAGAGAAGAAGAAAGGAAGAGAGAAGATAGATGAGAGAAGAGAGAAGAGAGATGTGGAAAATACCAAAGTACCCCTGCAGTACTAAACTTAAAGATAAACAGCCTTTTAACAGGCAACAAAAGTGCAAGGGCTTCTAAACTCCTTAAGCATGAGGCACAAGGCAAGGTGTGTTTCCGAACAAAGTGAAACAACTTTTGAAATGTAAAATAAAATAAAATAAAGCTTCAGATATAAAAATATGTAGATATGGATTCTAAATTAAATAAAATCCGCATATAGACCTCCATATGATAATCCATGACCATATTTCATAAAAGACATCAATAATTCAACATTTATAAAAAGCAACAATCCAAATCTATAGAAGACAGACAAGTTACCAAACATGTTCAATGTTTTAGTAACTTAAACAGTTCAGCTATGTTCTATTAAAAGAGTTGTATAATTATAAAAAAGAAGGAAAAGAACCACAATCAATTAAAGGAAAAGATTAAAGAAGATTGTGCCAGACAGCATAGAGCATATCCTTTTTCCAGCAAATCAGAAAAAAGAGAAGGGGGATCCCCTGTTTGAAGGAGGAAAAAAAGAAATCAATACAAAACAGAACAGGAGGAAAAGAAGAAAGAAAGAATGAAAATATGTGGAGAAGATGGAGAAAGGTCTGATCCCTGTTTCAGTGAAGAAAGAAAGAGAGAGAAAAGTATACATACCTGCAACTAGTTATGATTTGTATAATCACTTCTTGCCTTTCAAGTCCTCTCAAGTTCTCAACATGTTCACTTTGTCATTCCCTTAGTCGCATTACTTAAGCTAGGACTTCAGGCATGTCTTTGCTTTTATTCCTTTTAAAGTCAGTACACTATAATTAGTGTAAAGGTCAGGCTACAAGCAACAATAACAAGTTTCTTTAGTAGTAGATCACAATACACATGACAGTATATAGAAGTAACTAAAGAAAAAAAAGTATGGTTGGGCAAACTCCTGGGTTGCCTTGTGCTCCAACCAAGGTGTGTGTACATCGATGCACCATGCTAGCACCTTCTGAAACTGTCATCACTCAGGTTAAAGCAAGGCTCATGTATCAAAATGCACCTAATTTGCAGACTCATAAATGAGGAGGGTGATCTCAGTTCACCTTTCTTTTATGATTAGAGGCCTAGTTTTTATGTCCCTTTCATTCCCCATTCAAAACCAATGACTGGAATCACAATTCAAAAGTTAGAGCTATCCAGTGGCTCCATGTTCTTCCATGATGTCAAAATTTTTTTTTCTCTCCCTTCAACTGGGAATCACATTCCCTATTTAGAAAATCATATTTTCAAGGATCAATCTTGAACCTTAAACTGAACCAGATCTGAACCAAAAGGAATGAGAGAGAATAATACCTGATACGGAGAAGTAATATCTCCCAATGAAGGTGTTCACGCCCAAGGAAGGATCCAAAGACTACTCCCACTGAAGATGGCGCAGTGCAGGATGGAGCAGAATCAGCAGTGTTCTTCCCAAGAACTCTGTCCTTCACAAGAAACAGCAGGATGGAACGTGAGCACAGCTTCCCTTTTTAGTCCTTTCTCAAAGAACTTATGTCAAGATCCAATCTTGACTTCTCCCACAGCTGGAGATCGAACTGGCAAACAGGGCGGCAAGAGAGTATTCGCAGGGTGCAGAATTCTCTCTTCTTGATTTCAGCACTAAAGAGGATCTGATGTGTTTCTTGGTCTCTCTCAAGGCTGCCGCCCCCTTCCTTCTTTTGTTAACTTGAAAAGATCAGCTCCTAATCCCATTAGGAGGTGCTTATCCAAATCATATTTGGATCAGCCTTCTCTTCTAGTGATAAGGATAAACCCTTATCTTATCTACAGATTAGATTAGCTTTATCCTAATCTTATTAGGAGGTTTCTAGATCTGAATCACATTCAGATCTGGACTCTCTGAGTGGATAGGATTAAGACCCTATCCTAACTGCTAATCCATCTCAGAATTCGCCCCTTTAATTAACTAAATTAATAGCCCAGTTCGAAATGGGCTTTAGGCCCATTAAGCTTATGTGCTCACTTAACCTTCCTAACTGCTGCCCAGTTGGGCTTCCTTGTATGGCGTGGGACCCAAGCATTGATCTACACATCAGCCACATGGGTTCGGCCCAGCCTTTGTTACAAGGCCTGGTCGAATACACTGTTAAGACAGTGCACCCCCTGAAACCCATCAAATAGGCTCTATGGGCCCAACACTTACCCTAAGTGGTCCCTGGGCCAAGCCACCTTGTAACACCCAGGGACTGTGGGCAGATGCAAGATTAGCCCATCAGGTATTATCCTCAATGGTCTTACACTTAACCTCTCAGCCCATAATGATCATACACTGCCCGATAAGAGAGGACCTCTCCCTCGGCTACAAGGAACAGTGTTGCACTCTCCACTTATATGGATCCTGAGAATTAAAACCTTTTTGCAAACATTTTAGAAACCATAATGTATATACTTTTATATCTCATATAAAATATACTTTGCAAAACAAATTTCAACGGTTGAAATCGGCTGCCGGCAGTCTTGGTTTCCAACAGTGAGAGTGCATCCCTGATCATTACCTTTGTTCGACAAAGGGGCTGATCCTGTCACTATGATCACCCACTCAGATGAATTCTCGGATTGTCCCAACATACCCAGGTTTTGACCCCCGCTAAGGATCTCACTGATTGGTACATCAAAGACAGCCCGATCCGACACCTAGTGCAGTATCATAATCGAGTCTAGGGGTCGGGTGTAACTTTCCAGTTTTGCCCATCAATCTCCATGGTCCAGGGCAATACTGGAAATCTGGTCCAGTTCAAAGATTCAATTAATCCCACACTGTATGTGCCTAGGGTCTCACCCCGGTAGCTGAGACAAGCCACCCCAACCGACTTGATGGCACCACAGTGTCAGCCTTGTCAGGATAGGTCTCCCCAGACCGACCCACTGGCTGTGAACATTCTAAACTAACACGAGTCTCAATAAGTGTCCAGTTTAAGGGTAATACACAGAAACATACCAAGGGAACATGAATCAAATATGTACTTTTATTCATTTACAATAAACTCATAAAGTACATCAATTTTGATTGAAGCTAAGGGCATACAAAACTGTCTAACATTACTGGCCGAAACACTAGCAAATGATCTGAAACACACCTTCTATTTAATCCATAACTGATATCAAGGACTAAAATCTCTTACCTTATCGCTGAAGTAACACCCATGCAAGCAGGAGAGCAGTCCACACACAACAGCCGCTTCACACACAACAGCCATACACGGTTCGGCCCTCTATTCTTCCTCTACTAGGAGAGGGCGATCTCAGAAATCACAGCAACCGACAACATACGACCTGATTGGAGGCATAGAGACCCCCAAGGGAAGAGGGCGATCACTCCTTTTCAGCCCTTTCCCTTATCTCCAATCAAACACAGAAAAAAAAAGAGGAAAACCCTAGATAGGGTGCGCAGAGAATGAACCCTAGGCAAGCAGAAATCTAGGCAGATTTAACCTGCTCTGATACCATGTTAGAATTCAGGTCTGCCATAGAGTTCGGCCTAACTGAGTTCAGTTATGTAGAAGAAGAAAGAGTGATAGAGAAAGAGAGAAAGAGAGAAGAGATAATTCTGGTTCGAACTGAAAGAGTCAACTTGACTTCTCCCATTCAGCCAGTAAGTATTTATATTATTATTAAAACATAACTGAAAAGACCTATGTGCCCTTACTTGAGAGCACATATTTCAACACAACATTACAGATCAGCAACATCAATCAATGTATAAAGACAGAAATACCCCTACACTAACAGGAACTATGCTCATTGCAAGCGAGTTTGTTGTTTCAGATGATTACTTTGTCTTAGAAGTTTGAAATATTTTACTTAAATTGAACCCCATTACTTTTTTATCCTTAAATAGTATAGTCTAAATATTTGTATCCCATGTCAAACCAGATGCCTGGTACTATTGAGGAATTGGAAGCTGCTATTCAGGACAATAATTCTCAAGCCAATTCTATTCTTTTTCTAAACCAGAACATTTTGGAAGAATATGAAACCCGTCAGCATAAGGTAATTGCTGCTGGATCTGTTTCTATATATGAGCTTGTGATGATTTATAGGTGCTGACATTTTCTTACAGATTGAAGCCATGGCTATGAAATTGGATGCTGATAACAAGGAACTAAAGAGGTGCTTGGCTGAAATTGATTCCCTGAAGGTAAGAGAGGTGTACAAGCGTGTTTTTGAAGTATATCATCACTTGTCATTTTGGAAGGCATAGTTATAGTTAGTATTCTGTCAAGAAAAAGAATTTTATTGATTAGGGACATAGACTCGCAGCATTTCTGTGTGTGGCAAGTTGACCACTCAAACATTCCATTCCTTCTTAACTCCATATTTTATTTGTATTTTTTGTTTCTGATCTGAGTTAATATGCCAAAATAGTCAACTATTTGCTTTACTTTTTTAAGGATGTTCTGATTGAAGTGTTTATGCAGGAAAGCTGGCTTCCAAATCTGAGAAACCTTGTTTGCCACATAAATCAGACGTTCAGTCGCAACTTTCAAGAAATGGCTGTTGCAGGAGAAGTTTCTTTGGGTATTTTGTTGAAACTTTCCTGCCATGATCAAATATACTCATTGAAAGTTCCACAGCCTTTCTTATTGGTTTTGGTGGTGCATTTCAGATGAGCATGACACGGACTTTGACAAATATGGTATACTTATAAAAGTGAAATTTAGGTAATATAATTTTGAGAGCTAGTTCCTACACTCTTTTGTTTCTAAGGCATTTTGGTTGGGGCAGCATGCTTACTTTCTGAAGTTGTCACCTTCCATTATATTGATACTGTCAGGCAAACAGGACAACTGAAAGTGCTGAGTGCTCACCATCAGTCTGGGGGGGTATCATAGTATACCGTACTCTTTGTGGTTTTTCATTTTGCGTTATGATATTGTTTTTCCTATACTGTAATTTGAGGTTTCATTTTTTATAGGAACGCTCTGTTTCTACCATTCTCTATCTGGTTTCACTACAAGATCTTACTAACTGCCCATTTCGTGTGGTTGATGAGATAAACCAAGGTAAATTAGCATATAATGCATACATATTTGACATGATTTTTGTTGAAAATTGTATACCACATGATGGTTTATCCCCCCACCCCCCTTCTTTTCTGTGGTTCAGGAATGGATCCTATAAATGAAAGGAAAATGTTCCAGCAACTAGTCAGGGCAGCCAGCCAACCAAATACACCACAGTAAGAACCAATTACCTTATTCCATTCACTGGTAAATTGCTGCTTGTCAATTTTCGAAGTTCTAAAAGTCAATCATGTCTGATCTGTAAATTACTAGGCTAGCTTGCCTAGTTTCTGCCTAGCACATGCAGGGCCATATTAGCACCAAAATGTGGTGAAATTCTCAAAATAAAGAAGAAAACAGAACAGAACTAGAAGGTAATCCAGGAAGCATGACATAGCTATGAGAAAAGGAAAAAAAAAACATCTCTAACTTTTTTTGAGTAAAATGGAAAAAGAGCATAGGCTACACAAAACGGGGGGTACCCTCCCCCACGCATCACTAAAAATGAACTGCCAACCTATACCCAATCAGCAGCAGAATTTTGCTTCTCTAGAAAGTAAAAACATGAGAACAACATACAGATGACAGCATCATAAACACAAATTGTGGCAATTCTCAAAAATAGTCTTGATGCACTCATGCACCAAGGGGGTCTTCAGCTCCCTTAATACCATCACCACAATCTTCGAATCTCCTTTAATAAAATTCTTTATCTATGAACCTCATCGCGACCCTATGAGCTTCAAGCGCCACCCAAGCTTCTGCAATATTGATAGAACAAGAGCTCACGTCCTTGCTTAAAACTGCAAGCACCTTCCCTAGATGATCCCTAACTTCTTCATAGTGAGGTTGGGTTTGCATAGCTCTTGTGAACTGCAGATAATGTGTCTTTTCCAGAAAAGAAAAATATGAAAAAAGACCCCAAGAGCATTTCCAGCAAGAAAAATGCTCTTAAGACTGCATTCAAGTGACAACTCAAAGTAACATTTAACTAAAAAAGGGCCTTTTACTCCCAAAATAAGAAGATAATAATTGGAAAGTTAATTTGTATCTATATTAGAAAGAGAGAGGAGAAGTGAAGGGTTCTCTCACCATGAGCTCACATTGACCTCTTTCTCCTCCCATCTCTCATTGTGATTATATATTTCTAAATTAAATTATTAAAAAATATAAGAAGTTGCTATAAAACACTCTTAGGGCTTAATTTTCTCTAATTAAATCCAACCTTACTCTTTAATAAGAACATTCTCACAACTCTCTCTCCTATTAAATCTGCCCTTCTTTCTACCCCTATTAAATATCCCCTCCAGTCCTCCCCTTCCCTATTAATTCTGCCCTTCCTCGTAAATCTCTCTTGACTACTTTTGACTCCCTTAAGTAAGGGTATAAATTAGAAGGGTCAGGTTAAGAGCCATGGCAAGACTAGCCCTAGACATGGACCCTGGCTTGGACCCGAACTGATTTCCAAATAGCTTTTTTTTTTTTTTGAGTAATGTCAAAACCCAAATTTGCCAACCTAAACCTAACCAAATTTCTATTGAACCCCATGTATTGCATGGGTTTACTTGCTAGTAGGACAATAAAGACCAACTGTCCTTGAATCCTTGAATCTATGGGCAACACTGAATAGGCCTGCATCACTTCCTATTTATATTCCTCCAGCATTTGACATTTGGTTTGTCACCATATCAGATGCTTTTTACTTACCCCAAAGCTGCTGCCAGACCTGGAATATGGTGAATCATGTAGTATTCTGAATATTATGAATGGACCTTGGATTGAAGAGCCTTCCCAAGGTAACAGTGCTAGTGAAGCAAGATTTATTAATTATTTATTTGTTACTTCATGCCTATTTTGAAATGTTTGTCTATTTCCAATTCAGCCTGGAGTAATGGAGGATGTTGGAGAACAATCATGGGCTTGGTTGGTGAGTGTTAATGTTGGAGTTTCAGAGGGTGAAAGAAGTGCTAATGAGACCCACCAAAGCCCAATTAGCTGAAACTAACGTGGTGGGAAGTTTATGTACCCTGTGACAAGAATGGTAGTTTTTTTCTCCTTTTTTTTTGTAAATTAGTTCAGTTTCGGTATTTTTTTTTCTTTGATGTAAATTGGTTGGAACATTAGGTTTATTTTTCAAGTATATCTGTATAGGGTGCAAACCGTGCAATTCACTAATCCTGATTTGTGCCCTACTAACTTAATTCAAGCACTTGTTTTCCCTGGCTTAAATGAAATAGCTCTGTTACGTTCAACCTGCTTTTGTATCATTGACTGCCGCTTAAGAAAATTCCCCTGCATCGTTTGTATTTAAATGCCTTGGCCTCCCCAGGTCCAGGTCCCCGTCTAGTTGGGATTTGTTTCCAAGTGTCAAAGTCGGGACTGAAGACCATTCTCCTGATGATAGTACCAGACTTGATGATGTCATCATTAAGAGATGCGACCATGCGCTGTGGGACATTGTGAGGCAGCCCCTTGTGCGGAGGAAATGTGATCTCTTTTTCAATGGGCTTTATTTGTTTTATGAGCAAGGGATGGAAAACAAAGTCGTAGGATTGCAGCAGTAAAACAGAGAAATATAGTCGAGATTTTACAATATAAGAACTTTTACTATATTTTGACGGTGAAATAGATACGTTAATACAAAATATAATAGGTTCCCTATTTGCATAGGCTAACGGCCACAAGTTGGAAAAAATGTATTGAATGTAATCAAATAAATGCTTAGTATTCTAAAGGTGTAAGAGGCTTAAAATCACCTTGATCTCTCTCTCTCTCTATCATATGATTGAAGTCGAAGGAAAACATTGAGAGACCCAAGCTCTAAAACATCAATTCAATGGCATGGTGCACCCCTAATTTTATTTTGGTGTTTATAGTGTTTTGTTGTTGGGTCTTGGGTGTGTAATGTTTTTAATTGTATTTGTAGCCCCATGGATACCTTAGGGTTGTTAACTGTATTCGAAATTCTGATTTTAAATTTGAGATTGGATATAATCAAATTGAATTTATATATTATAATTGATTGAATTTGGATATCTTATTTATACCGTTTATTTTGAAGAATAATTTTGATATTTTTAAAAATTTTAAGTTATAATAATGTTATTTGATACACAACTGATAAATGATTAACGGTAGGTATTAAATTAACACATTTTAAAAGTTTATCAACTGGCCATATTATTGGATACTAATCTTCAATTTTCCTTATTATATATACCCGCGACCCGAGGGAAACCGTTTTAGCCACCGAGACGGTTTTTAAAACACTGGTCCAAACGCAACCGATCCGGATTCCGGACTGGGAAGAGAGGGCTTCGACACTCGATAGTCGATACGAAGTTAGTAACCCAAAAAGAGAGACGTGAGTGGGAGAAGAAGCAAAAAGAGGAGTATGGCGTGTACTACAGGAGTATGCCAATCTGGTTGCTACAAGGAGGATGACGACGAGGCGGTGGAGTTTGAAAAGCGGAGTGAGTCTGCAACTACTACAACTGCTAATGGTTCTGCTTCGCCTCCAGTTAAGGAAGATTCTGAGCATCGGAATCTCTGCTTCAAGTGCAAGGTGGATGAAGCTATCACTGGGGATGAAGCCCACCTTTGCCTTGGCTGTTTCCGCTCTTCTCTCTTCGGCAAGTTCAAGTTCTCCGTCACTTCCCATGACATGATTAACCCTTTCGACAATATCCTCGTTGCCTTTTCCGGTGGTCCTTCCTCTAGGTTCCACTTCCTCTTTCTTTTCTTTTTTTGTCTTTCTGTTGTGTGTTTATTGTGGCAAGTGTTCCTTTTGAAGAATACCTTTATCTATATTTTGATCTCCCAGTTTCTTTCGCTTTTGCTTCTGGCTTAATTATTGAAAAAACTTTAATTATCAGAAAGAATTTGGACTTTAATCGAGGGAGAGATTGAGGATGGCATCGCATATAGATTTAGGTTGGATAGAAGATGAACTAATAGCCGGGATGGCTATGGATGTCAAGCCTGATGAGCTTGGTCTGTCTTGGTCTGCAGTCAAGCAATGCAAGATTGTTGATCGCATGCATTCGGGATGCTTTTTGCACACCAATATCCTGTAAAGCTACCATCTTGCTTTAGGGAATTCACAACGTTCTGATGATATCACCTGTATCTTAGTTAGACTCTGCAGTTTCTTTGGTCTCAATGGCATAAAAATTATATAAGATGAATGAGGGAGGGATGAGCCTGGACCTTGGATCCTAAAACATCACATTACAGAGGTGAGATTCTAAGCTTCTTAGGTTGAACTACTCTTTCTAATGAGTTCCATGATCTGCTGATTTAGTGGTGGATGTTCTGGCTAGGGAAGGGGTTAATAGGGAAGCAACGTCTGGTGGACCTTCTATTTTTGGGCAGTAGTGGCGGGATAAAGAAATAATATACGTAGATGTAGTGGAGTTGGTCTGTTGGCTGACCTGGGATGAGGGCTACAAATCAGGTTGCCGGGCTTAAAGAATTTCAACTATATCAGGCTCAGGTTAGGGTTCAGCCCCATTGAAAATTAAACAAACTCCCAACCCAACCCGACCCAAGTTGCATCCTTACCTGGGACTATTTTTATTTCTATTGTGTTTCTCCATTTGTACATATTCTCAAATAAGTATATAATGAATTACAGCCACCTCCAAATTTCCTAAAATTAAATTTTTATGCCTGCTGTCTTGGCAATCCAGGGAACTCAGGTAGAGGGGAAATCATTAGATGGGGATTGTCCTTATTTTTCCAGACCCATTGATGTTGGCAACTCAATTAGGGAAAAGATTTTCTCAGTTCACTGTCTTAGGATCTGTTAATCTCCAAGCATATCAGATTTGGTGGTAAGAGTTGACTTGAAGGTGGTGACTTGGTGGATCTGTGACACCCAGATGCCTGTACATGCCTAGTATATCAGTATCAGGCACAATATGTACCTGATACAACACCTAATACTGCATGGACACTTCTATAGATTCTCAATACATTAATACTTTAGACGTGTATAAAATGGTATATCTTAACATGTTATACTTCAAAAATCTGCATTTATGATTTATTGGAAATTCAATTAAATTTAGCAAGACACAAGTCTTGAGAAGTGACAATTAGCCTCAAAAACTAGATATGGAAGTATGGTATAAGCATACTATGGATACCTGCATCCTTATCCATGTCTGGGATTTTAGGAAATTTAGAGTTACATCCCCTTTTCCCATATCCATGTCTGTGCCAGTATTTGTATCTGGTTATCATAGGGGTGGATGAATGTAAATAAAGTGGTTACTTGGAGTTCAGACATGTTTTAAGGTAAGCTAAATTCTTCTCCACTAACCTGTATATCTCATGAAGTGGTTTACAAGGGCAGAAAATGCCCTGGCCAATACATATGCAAGAGAAGGGGTAAATAGGACCAAACTATATGTGGGGCCTGCCAATCAAGGTTAGGCAGTATTATTTAATTTAAAGTTCTAGGGGAGAAGCTAGTGGCTCTGAATGTGGTATTTTATACTTACGTACTATCTTTAAATTTTTCATAAAAACATTTCTGATTGTTAATGATAAAAAATTATGAATTACAGGGACACCTATAAGTGTAAGGGAAGAGGAGCAAATCCATACATTCAGTGTTTCTATAATTGATTGTCCGTAAAATGGTTAAGAGACAAAGAGGGGGGTCCTTGGTGATTGAATCACTATCTGACAGAGGCTAGGGATTCTTTGCACTGTTTAAATGTTAATTTAGTTTGGGTTCCTAGGGAACACAATCATACTGCAGATGGCTTAGCCAATTGTGGCATGCATTTGGAGCATTTGTATAGCGACAAGATTCCTCCTTTGTAATTTGTAGGGGTTCTTCCCCTGCTTTGTACATCTTCTCATGTACGTCCTCTTTACTTAATGAATTTTGGTTAAATTTTCTCAAAACAATCTCAAAGAATAAGAGCACTGGTTCTATGGCATGGTCAGCATGCACATGTTGGAAAGTATCTCCTGCTTTTGGACCACAATTGCTGCATCGCACTCAACATCTTCAATTATACTACCTTCCCCTAAGCCACTGCAGTTTTCACCATCCTACCGGCGACCAGCGTACTAAGCCCATGCAGCCATAGGTTCCTGTTCTGCTTCTTAACTGATCCCATTTTCCCGAAGTTCTGAAGAAAAAACTCCATTTTCCCATCTCCATTCTTATTGAAAAAGGATTTTCCTACCTTCTCCAACTCTGGTACGGTGGTACCTCCTTGCTAGATTACAACAAATCACCTCTTGTTGGAAGTAGAATAGCCTTTTTGGGGGTCCTTTTTAATTATTCTTTTTAAAGGTAATCTCACAACCTCTCACCCTCGCCCAAACCTCCTACCATCAAAGAAGATAGAACAACAACCTAAATTAGCAAGATTTGAAATGCTAAAGACAAGGAGGTCTCATGGTTGCCCTTAGTTAGTGCTGGACTGACTTCTAGGAAGGGTTTCCACCATGTTAGAAGGGCCTAGGGGAGGAGGAAGTATCCACCATTTTGGAGATTTAGAGGGGCTGTGGATCTTCTTCCAACTCCTTACTTCCATTGAAAGTAACAGTTGCTTTGGGCACTACATTGCAAGGTCAGTGGTTGACCACTTTCTCCACCAAAGATCCAACACTCTCCATCATTTTCCATCACACTTCTCATGCTGCCAATGGTATAATGATAAGGTTGACAAACTCCCTTGTGATCTCCTTTGCATACAGAAGAGTCTCATCTGAGTGGGGTTAAATAAAGATTACATCATTCCAAGATCTTTAATATCTGAATACTATAGCCTCCCATTCATTAGATGTATTACTTCTCATTCCTAGTGTCTATTACCAGGAAAAGAGTCCAAAATCACCATGTTCTGATTTACAATTTTCAGGATGAGGAAAATATTATTGCAATTTGTTGCTTATCACAACACTTGAATTCTTATTATTGTACATTCTGGGATAATTTCTTCAACATCTCCTATGATTGTACTATTCCTTCTGTTAGGATTATGAGTATTATTTTCTATCCCTAATCTTTCTCCCATGTCAAGGGGTAATTCTTTTATTGGCTTGAGAGGAAAATAATTCATCTAATTAGGGGAATACATGTTTCTGATTCTGTAAATTGACCTTCTTTCTTACATTGAATTTTTTTATTAGTTCTTTTTTACATTGAATTTATTCCCTAAAAGAAAAGCATTTCCATTTTAGGGTGGTTCTACAATTTGTACATGAGATGCAACAGAAAGCACAGATGAATTTTGATGCCAGCAGAGATAGATCTTTGCCAGTATTTGGTGTTGGAGTTGCTTTTATTGATGAAACTGTTATTTCTTCTATTCCTTCTCATGAATATGAAAAAGCAATTCAAGATATCAGATTGATTGTGTCAAGCTTAGCTCCACCAGAAAAAAAGCTGCATATTGTACCCATTGAGAATATCTATTCTTTGGATTCCAAGGGTGAAACAAGTAGGCTGAAGGAATTGTTGCATGCCATTGATGATGACACTGGGAAAGAAGATCTTGTGCACCGTTTGCGTATGATGTCCTTACAAAAGGTTCAGTTTACTTCTTAAATCATTTGCATATTTAGGATAATGAATAGGAGCCTGTTTTTTCATGGAACCTTTTCTTTTTATCTTCTTGATAGATTGCTCTTGACAATGGCTACAACAAATTGGTTTTAGGATCATGTGCATCAAGAATTGCTTGCCATGTCATTTCAGCAACTGTAAAGGTTCGCTATCAATTTATATATAGTTCATAAATTTTCCTTGACTTGGAAGTATCAATCTCCTTCATTTGATTATTATAAAACTGTTATTAAAAACTCTATTTGCAGGAAAACTGCAATTGACCAAGTGGAAATGGTTGCATTACCTTATGCTATTTCATTAATCCATTTAACCAATGTGCAGAAGAAATTAATTTGTAAAATGAAATAATTTTTCTGATCTAAATTCTTGTGTTCTTTCCTTTTCAAAAAGAATAAAAAAAAAAAAAAAGAAAAGAAAAGATTGTGTTCTTTGTTTTCTTCTTCAGCCACCACAGGAGTGGTTGGCTTTCATCAGGCTCCTCTCAGGTCTGTTTTGTCTGTTTATTTGGCTCCTATGTTTTCTCCCTTTCTTTTCTTTTGTAAATTCCCATTATTGATTTATAAAAGAAAATAACAAAAAAAGGAAGAAACGCATTCCGTATAACTCATTGCCTTCAATATGTTTAAACCTTTCTATGTAAGACAAAATGAAATTAACTGATTTCACTTGGTTTGCAAACCTTTCTATTTGAAAAGATGCTTCACGGATTGTCAACTGTGCATCAAAAGAATGTGATTCTATTTTAGGCATAAACTTATTTGAATGGAGTCACTTTAGGATTTTCAACTGATGAACTTATTTGGACATTTTATTATCACTCTGGTGCGAAGGGTGATTAATGATGAATCCGTTTTAAGTATCCTGTGTCTATAAGTGCAATGGGGAGAAATCTGTGATATCCAACAGCAGCTGTTGGTGATGAGAATTATTAGGTTTCTCAGGGAATGCTTTGTTTATTTTCATTGTTCCTGGGAATGTTGGCCCTTAGAATGTGGGTTTCTACATAAAATAGCATAAGATAAATTGGGATAGACAAATGACCACATCGGGTTATATATATTAGTACCTATTCTATTTTATATATACAAATGAGCTGAGCAGCTAAGCCTGCTAAGGTGAAAACACGTCATTATTCATGCACTGTTAGCTTATGTTTATCCAGATGTCAGTGGTATTACATGTATTTTACCAACCATAAAAGTTGCAGTATAATTAGGAAAGGGTGTCTAAAATCTTTTAAAACACTGAATTAAAGCTCCAAGGACCAAAAAGAAATTTTTTTAATGTTCCTTTATTGGATAAAAATTCTTTGTTGCCTGGTTTCAATCAAATGCCTGGTCTTTCCTTGGAGAAACTGACTCCCAGATCATTAGCCAAGATATCCATCCTAGTGACTTGGCTGTTGGATATGAGCCTTGGAAGTTGGCATAAGGGAGGTAGGTGTTTTGCATCAACTGGCCTAGAGATCTTATTACTTTCTCTGGTTTCAACAGGGCCAAGGTTACTCTTTACCAGCAGATATACAGTATGTTGATGCAAGGTGGGAGATCCCAGTGGTTCTTCCTCTTCGGGACTGTCTTATACAGGAGCTTAACATGATCTGTAGTCATGACAGGTTTGTCTTAGATACTTTCTATGCTATGGCTTTTCCACCCAGCTATGTCTGAATCATGGTCTAGATCTACTTCTGGCAGGGCAGTTTGAAGATTGTTAAGCAGCTTGATGGTTCTGGTTCTGGCATCAATGTTTTGGTGTCATCATTTGTAACTCTCTTGCAGGTAAATGAGTGATTTTTGTTTAATTTGTCTTCTAGTAGGGGGCTTGCATTCCCTTCCTGTAACAACTATTCCATCAAATTCTCTAAAGATGCTATTATATTGCAGAAAGAAAATCCTTCACGAGAGAGCACTATAGTAAGAACAGCAGAAAAGCTTACTCCATTTCATTTCAATAGGCTACCAGAAACTGATGATCCCAACAATCATGTGTCCTCCCGAAGGCGCCATAAGAAGTTTAACCCTAAATCTAATGAATCTATTCCCTCAGAGCTTTTCTGTCCAATCTGCAATAGCCCACTGAATAAAGTGGATTCAGAGAGCTTGAAAAGCAATTTAAGACACTGCGAAACCAGTGCTGATATTTTGGGTATAAGCTGCTGTTCTAGTTGCCAGTTTCAGATACTACCAAAGAAATCATCATCCAAGGAGCATTTTTACTCACTTCTTCCCAAACCAATGATTGATCGTGCAAAGTATCATATCTCTAGGGACCAGGACTTGCTAAGGTCAGGTGTAGCATTGTCAGTCTATGGTGCTCCTCAATTCCTTTCTGTTTTTTGCTTTATGACTAATGAGTTATCTAGTCCCATCCAACACAGGAGAAAGCACTAGTAATTTCAACTTTATTTGCACTTGCAGGGAACAAATAAAAGATTTTCTGCTTTCAGAGGATGAGAATGGAACCTAAAGTGATGTTTGTGGTAACCGGCACTTCATCATCATCATAAGTAGCTTTTTGTTTATTTTAATGGTTGTTTCTGATTGGTTTTTCTGTCCTTTATGACACACCATGCTTAGGGAAATTGTACCAGAAGACTGTCAATTAAGCACAAAGATCAATACCAATATGAATCATCTTAGTCACAAATCTTTCTACAATGCTTGGAAGCTAGATTCCCTGTTCTTTGAAATTGTAGTAGCATTGTAATTGTTTATGAACCTTACAGTTGATAAGGGTTACTCTAGTTTATTTAAGATGCAAGAATTGTTTCACTGATGGAAATGCAAACTTGATAGGTCATTTCAGTTTTTTGATCATCTCCACATTCAAGATTCCTCTTTTTGTTTTTTGTTTGAAGTGCAGCATTCAAAATCCTTTTGCATACCCTGATTTTGATCCAGAATAATGATGTTTTCATCTAGAACTTGCAACTTGAACATTGCATGGTTGCTACAGAACTGAAGAAAATACTGATTGAAAGGTAGTTTATTAAGTGAAAAGTATTGCACTCGTGTGGAATTGGTGTTCACATGCACGTGAGTGTTTCAACATTCCGTGTATACACAGATGTGATTATGGAATTGGGTTGTCTGAGTACATAAGCTTGTATTGAGACATGTTGATGAAAAGGTGAATGTGCAACTTAGAAATTTATAGAAAGGGGATGCAGTTATTTCTTTGTTCAGATCAAAATTACAAGTCTAACGAGGAAAGGACAAGATCCTGTTTGCACTGTTGAAACTATTGAAAATGGGTATCCATGGTTGAGAATGATATTCGAGAGGGATTAGAAACGGTCTGTAATCTGAATTATGGCTTGCTATTTCGTGCTTTCTACATAATTCCTCCATTGATTCGATGGTATAATGTGCCTCAGGATCCACTGTCCAAGTGGGTTCCATAGCCATGAGCACTGGCAGTCTAACGGCCCAAGACAACCGGCTCCATGCTGTAGATGGACCTTCGGCTATTCTTCATGCAATTGGATCAACAAGTCGACATCCATACTCCAAAGTGAGAAAAACCGATCGAGACTCCAATACCCACCACTCCTTGAGCATTTAAAATGTTACCATATCCCCCAAATATAAAAGGCATGAATAAAGGCCACCCAACCTGAATACAAAATTCGACCAATTTCAACTTGATCCGGTTTAAGATTAGACCAGTTTAGGGCCTCGTTTGATAGCACTTTTCAGAGGTCTGGTGTCTGAAAATTTTGCTTTTCAGACACCAGACTCGTTTGGTATTACGTCTGAAAATCAATCTGAAATTTTTTTTCAGATCTAAAATTTTAAGTTAATAGCCTAGCACTTGTGTGTTGAGATGTAATTGAGAGGTGCATGATAGATATAAATGCCCTTAAAAAAATTTTAATATTACATGTTTTTGATCTTCATTTAACTTGAATCAAACCTTCATTGCGACTTACGAAGCTCCACCGCCGCTGAACTCTCTCTCTTGTATTTTTGCCACTGCAGCATTGCAGTGGTTCTGCCGCTCTCTCTCTCTCTCTTCTTGCCACTACCACCGCCGCTGTAACTTGCAATGGTGGTTCGGTGAGTAGAAATAATAATATTATTATTAATTATAAATTATTTTTATTAATTATTAATTATTAACCATTATTTTTTATTTGTATTAATTATTAATATTTAATAACTATTTTTTATTAAAAATTACTAATATTAATTATTTTTATTAAATAATAATTTTTAATTATTTTATTTGTGTAAGTGGTATCCAATTGCCCGAATTTTATATTTAAATTCGACCCTATTAAGGGTGATCTGAGTTATCCATTTATAATTGGATAAAATGTGGATACACCCCTATCCAATCAGATATAATTTGATTTAAATATATATGCTCATATAGTCATATATACTATCAGTAGAATTGATTTGATTTTAAACTTTCAATGTTGTGTTTTTAGTTTTTACTAAATTGTCATATGTACAAGTTTTCATACAAGTAATTATCAATTCATTTTGTTCATTAACATATAGGGTTCAATTATGATGGGCTTAGATATGCTACCCACTAGTTGTTCCTACATGACATAACAGCTGCACTTGGAAATATCTCCCTTCTCATTCATAGGGGGATGTTTCCAATACACAGTGGCAGTGTTCCATGGGTATAGATGTGGAAACAAATAGTGGGAAGCAGATCCAGAGTGGCAAGGAAGTCATGATACTGGAGAAACATACATTCAATAGGTTTTTCTTAAAAATATTAGGGGGTTTTCATCAAAATTCATGAGGATTTTGATTGGTCAAAGTCTTTACAGTATCTTCATTCTAGCATCATAGATTTTTCTTAAAATATTACATCAAATCATTTTTAGTTCATTTAATATAATATTTATTTTTTACTTTGATTTATTGATACTATTTAATTTTTTACTGTAAGCTGAATTTAATTTGAATCCGTATATCGATGGATAAGATCCAATCCAATTTGATCCCTTTTGTTTTTTTTTTTTTTTTATATCATTTAACAGGCTACATAACAGAAGTAACCCATCCCCCAATCCAAGTGCAGGCGGGATTTGATCGCAAGTCTCCACTACAACCAGTAAGAGACCTTACCAACCAACTGGCTGCCACCTTGCAAACATCCCTACAACCCCTAGTAAAATTTGATTGGAAATTCCCATCGATCTGATGATAGTTTTATTACTTCAAATTATATTCCAAATATCAAGAGGCGTAGCATCTAAACTTCGGGTTAGAGGTACGACAAAAATCGTTGAACAATAATTGGGGCCGAACACTCATCACTTGCACTTGCACTCATGTTGGCAGGATTCTGTCTCCTGATAAGGGCCCTCCTTTGAGAGGGCATTTCATAATCGGAATAAGATCCATACGAAACCCAGCCACCCAGGCATGACCTTAATTGGCAATGTTTGATATGGTGGTGTTGTATATGCCCCTTGCGCTTTATCAATCAGGATTATGATTTGATAAAGCATAATTGTCGGTTACGTTCATGTGTGATTGAAACAGAATCACATCGGAGACGCAACACCACGCTACCAGACATCCATCTTGTTTTTGGCGTTTATTCCAGTCGGAGGTTGGACCCTAACGCAAGAGCTCACCTGGCATTATGGGTTTTACACCATGCCAACAGTTTTTGAGGGAAGTCCACCATAAGGACCATCGGTTTTTTTTTTTTTAATCTCAAATTAAGGGGACCCACAACCACAATAACACGGTTCCCAAATAAGGCAATCTCTTAGGTGGGGACCCACTCAATTGGGTCCTAGCTCAGCACTCGATGACCCCACAGAGGAATCACCAAGAACAAGCTTTGGAGGGTTTATTTAACGCGAGTATCTGCAAAAGTAATGTACTGGATGTTACAGACAAGGTTTTAGAGGTGGAAAACAAACGAACAAGAAGGATAAAGGTTTTAGATGTGAAAGAGGTAACAAACTGTGGCCTTCTAATTCCAAATGGTACAAAAGTAATCATCTAAGCTTAGTCTATTAAACCTCCAAGGTTTAATGAAAACATTCTTTTCTATGGTCCCCGCTGTTTGTTAGAGAGGGCTGAGCCAAAGTCAAAATGGTAAGAGAAACTTCAGTATATGCATCTTTGATTGATATCACAAAGTTTGAGCACCAAGGAGTTAGAAAATGGCATTAATAGTTATCCACCTTGGAAGATCCTAATGGAACAAAATGATGATAACATTGATTATTGTCGTTATACAAGATCTTGCTTAAGCAGTGTAAAAGGAGAGAGCATGCAGGCCCACTGCAGCAAAATTTGGACCAGAAAATACCTGTCAAGGTCTCCCTCTTGTTCTTCATCCTTGTCCTTGCCTTATCTTGTTTTCTGAATCATCAGCAAACTTCAAAGCCAATATCAACAAAGACGATTAAATAAAACACGAGAAAACAAACTTTACAGGAACAGATGAACTCTTTTAGACATTAGATGGAAGCTTGTAGTCAAGCATCTCCCTTATATTCAACCGAATGGACGGGCCCATTGATGAGCATATATGTGCACTTTTCCAGTATACTCCTTTTGCACCTGACGGCTTGTTTGCTTCTATTGATTTCTATAGGGGCATAAAAAACCAATGGTAAATAAACGCAAATTTCATGTGGAGCATGCATTTTAAATTATGTTTAAGGCTAGAGAAGGGAAGAACATACTACTGCTGCTATCAGGTTTACTAGAAGATCTTCTTCAGAAAAGTTTGCCTTCCCAAAAGGTATGTGAACAATCCCAGTTTTATCTGCCCTGTATTCAACTTTCCCTTTCTTGAATTCTCCAATAGCCTGAAAAAATGTAGCCAAACATTTCCATTTATCCCAATCTTGATGCAGCCAAGAATAGAAAAAGAAAAGATACTGCCAATTATTCTCAAGAGATTTCAATTCTCAGAGATCATTATGTTCTTTGTCAACAGTTTCAACTCAACCCTTCTTTTCATTGCTATAGAATTCATAACAGTCTACCCAGTGTCTCAATTTGAATGGATCTCCGGAACCAGACAAAAGAACCTAGATATTGCTTTCTTTTTCTCCATTTTCTAGCATCTAATTGCATAACACCAAGTGATCAAACAAGTTTTAATCTGACACATTAAATATTACCAGATCCAGTCCATCATGATGTCAGTTGATTTGTCTCAAATATGTTGAATTAATTTAGTCTTCAATATGGAGTTTAATTAAGGAGAAATCTGTTTTGGTTTTCTTCCATGGAATATAATAGATCTTGATTATACTCAATTGTGACAAATCTGACAACATGATCAGGTAAATATAACTTATATTTGTCTTCATCTTTTATCTCTCCATTTGGATCCTCAATTCTCTCATAATATTCTTTATCCAAAAATTCATCTTAAGTGAAGATGACCAAATTCCACTGACCATTACCAAAGTGGCATAGAGCAGATGAAGAAAAAGCCAGTGATAAATCATAGTTCCTCGTGAAGAATATATAGGAGCTCACTAGACTATAATCCTTTAATCAGGAATGTCAGTGGAACCACTAGTAGAAAACTGTTATGGGAATATTTTGACCATACCTGGGGTATATCAGTTGCGACAGTACCAGCTTTTGGATTTGGCATGAGACCTCGTGGTCCCAAAATCTTTCCTAGACTGGCAACCTGAAAGGAATAACAATCAACCAGAGTCAAGTTAACATGTTAGTACAATGCCAAGCCACAGAACTCAAATACCACACAAAATTTCATGATTGATGTATGGAATATACTGATTTTAAAATGGATAGAGGCCAACATGTGTTCTCATCTATGGAATATACTGCAAAACATGTTGCTTGAATTTATGTCATTTTTTCTATAAAAATATCTTCAGAAATATTAGAATATATAACATCAAAATCACATTAACCATTAAGATAAGCACCATAAGAAAAATAAACTGGAAAAACATTTGATAATTTTTTATAGTAATAATGCAATATAATAAAACTTGCATAAAATTAAGAGCAAGCAATCTGGGGTCTTGGGAGGGGTGGATTGGATACAGACCTAACCTTTGGCATTTTTTTTTTAAAGTAACTGCTCTCAGATTTTAACTCACTCTCTCATGCTTATCAACCCAATATTTCGCCATTACACCAACCAAACATTATATAATATATGACTATTGTAATGATATAGTTGACTAATGTTATAACCCCCTGCCCCCAAATTAGAAGGAAAAAGAAGATGCAGTTGTACTTGAAGACTAAAATACAAATATTTTAGGTACTCTCCCCCTCCCTACAAAAAAAGATAGAAAGAAAAAAAAGTTGGACAGTCAACTTGAACAGCCCCCTGGAGACTTCCAAAAAAAAAAAAAAAAAAGTTGGACAGTCAACTTGAACAGCCCCCTGGAGACTTCCAGAAGTAGGGCATGTTTGACACTAGAGTCAAATATCACATGCAAGGCATAGTCCAATTCATCATAACCGTTAACAGCATCAATGCCTTTTCCAACTATTTGCCCTCTGCAAGATGAGTCCTGTTTCTAAGATTCAAATCTATGTGGAACCATATCTTCCACATTTTTGAAATTCTTTTCACCACCCAATCCAAATCTTCTTGGTTCTGCCTCAAACTTGTATCAACCACTGAATCCGCTTCTTCTCTATTTTTGTAATAGTAGGGCCCACATGTTTAATGTTTTTAAGGCATGGAAAGCTCAATACCAAGAGGTCCATGTACTGAAGCCCTTCCCATGTTTTCATTTTATGATAGAGAAAACTTCAACTCACAACCCTCACTGCAAATATGCTTTCATTTTTAGTTTGTAAGTATTTCATTGATAAGGAAAACTGAGAAAACTTTGTTCTTGAAATTTGAGAATTGGTGAACATGAAATTGCATGCTATATAATTTAGATCAAAATGAGCAGAATAAAACCTTGGGCATCATATCTGGAGAAGCAATCAATTTATCGAACTCCATGAATCCACCTTTTATCTGTTCTATCAAATCTTCTCCACCAACTAAATCAGCTCCTGCATTTTTTGCTTCATCTACCTTTTCACCTGTTGAAAATCAAAATTAAATAAGTCCATCAAGAGTGAGACTAAAGCAATAAACTCATCTTGTAAAAGGATGTAGTGCTCATAGAAAATGAGCTTCTAGACTCCAGACTAAGAACTGGGGAGAGTGGTCTAATCTGAAAAATTGACATAGAGAAGGCCTATGATCATGTTAATTGGTCCTTCGTGGATTATTTGATGAGAAGAATGCAGTTTGGCTCCAAGTGGAGAAATTGGATGAAGGTTTGCTACTCAACTCCTAGATTCTCAGTGCCAGTAAATGGGACAGCTTAAGGAAATTTTAGCAGTGCTAGAGGTTTGAGGCAAGGAGACCCGTTGTCTCCTCTGCTCTTTTTAATAGTAATGGAAGGTTTGAGTAAGTTGGTTGATAGAGCTGTGGAGGGAGAGCTGCTGGAAGGCTTTCAGGTGAAGCCCAATGTGACTTCTATCCCAATCTTACAGTATGCTGATGACACTCTCTTCTTTTGTAAGGCTTCAGAAGAGCAAGTTCTAAATTTGAAAGTACATTCTGTACTGGTTTGAGATTATTTCAGGTCTGAAGGTGAACCTTGCTAAAAGTGAGTTAATAGCTGTGGGGGATGCAGCTAACATTCAAGGATGGCAGACTTGCTAGGCTGCAAGGTTGGTAAGCTACCATCAAAGTATTTAGGGTTACCCCTGGCTGCCAAATGCAATTCAAAAACCATTCCGAACCCAATAATAGAAAGAATGGATCAGAAGTTGGCCACTTGGAAAGCAAGGTATCTCTCCAAAGGAGGGAAAGTAGCACTCATCAAGAGGGGGGTTGGGAGGTTGGGGTTAGATTTGTAAACCATTATCTCAAGGGGGATTGGGGTTAAGGAGGTTTAAATCTTTTAATATATCTCTTCTAGGAAGTTGGCTTTGGAGGTTTGCTACTAAGCCTGACACCCTTGGAGGACAGTCATAGCAGAAAAATATGGGCTGATGAAAGGGATTGAGGTAGTGGTCCACCCATGCCAACCAATGGCTGCAGTCTTTGGAAAGGTATAAGCAAAGTTTCCAACCTGCTCAGAAGAGAAGTCAGATTTAAAGTTGGTAAAAGGATCAAGTTCTGGTTGGATACCTGGACAGGGGAAAACTCCCTTAGGGATTTATTTCCTACCCTGTTCAATGTGGCTGAAGACAAAGAAGCAGTGGTTGCAGACGCATTTGTGTTAAGGGTAATGTTGTTTGCTGGGCCCCTACCTTCAGAAGGAACTTCAATGAATGGGAGATTCAACAGGTAGGGAATCTCTTGGTTTTGCTTCAGTCCCAGGTTTTGAATTTGCAATTTGAAGATGCTCTAGTATGGAAAGGGAACAAAAGTGGGGAGTTCTCAGTTAAATCTTTCTTCAATGCCATAAAGGGAGATGCTGAAACTCCCTTCCCAAGCCGGGCCATTTGGGGTACCGTGGCTCCCTCTAAAGTATTGTATGGGGGCAGCATTAGAGAAATGCCTCACCAAAGATATGTTGATAAGAAAAAGGTTTTAATTGTAGAGACCTGAGATGTAGCCTTTGGTGGAGAAACAGAATCAGCAAACCACCTGTTTTTACACTGCAGTTTTGCCTCAGAGATTTGGAGCCATTTCTTAAGAAGTCTGAAGGTTAGCTGGTGCATGCCAGCCTAAGTTAAAGCCTGCCTGGAGGCTTGGCAGATCCAAGGGTTGACTAAGAAAGGGAAAACTTGCTGGTCTGCCATTCCCTTAGCAATTCTATGGGCGGTTTGGTTGGAAAGGAACAGGAGGGTCTTTGATTATAAAACCTCTTCTGCAGCTGAAGTCATCATATCAGCTGTAGATTTTGTCAGTGTTAGAGAATAAAACCTATTCAAGGACCTCACTTAACAGCTTAAGCTTTTAGGTTGAATAGTTCTTTGAGATGATATCAAAGCCACTTTGACCAAGTGGTCTAGTGTTTGATTCTCGTCACCCCCATTACAATTAATTAAATTTCGGCACAAGGTATGGGTGGGCCTGTGCTGTCCACGCTTCAAGACAATGGGCTTTCGTGTGAGGGTGCATGTTAGAGAATATAACCTATTCAAGGACATCACTTAACAGCTTAAGCTTTTAGGTTAAAGGGGATATATCTGATTGTAATTTTTTCACGATGGACTTTTTTTTGAGGTCCTTCTGTTTTGTTGTATACAGATTCTTATTGTACAAGGGACCTTTTCATCAATACATTGATACTTTAACTTTGCTCAAAAAAAGAAAAAAGAAAAAGAAAAACTCCTCTTTTTTTTTTTTTGATCAATAAGAAAAAAAAAATATTGTGAAGGGGGGGGGGGGGGGGGGTTCGAGTGGCCTTACAGTTTTATGCAAAAATCATTCAGGCACAATTTTAGACTGAATAGAAGTGTTATACAAAGACTGTTGGCATCTCAAACCAATAAATCCATTCTTGCATAGTTCACTTGGTTGAAAGCAAGCAGAACCATACCTTTCAAGTTATTTTAACACTTTTTTTGTGTTCTCTTGTGACAATAAATATTTCAATATGAAACATCAATTATTAATCTGCCTTCTCATATAACTGCTTCTACGCCAAATGATCTTCCACTTGACTCTCAACAAGTTCAAAATTTTACCTAGGTACTTAAATGTTCCTGTCATGATATGTCATTGATTTATGTTCTATTCAACTGTTAAGCAAAGATGAATACTAGTTGGGTGGGGAGATGGCATCTTAGACAGAGAGACATTAATAATATACAACCCTTGGACAACTATACCCATAAACACGAGGGATTATATTGCTTATTCACATCTTCAAATTGAGACTGTTAGAAGTTCAAATTATTACTTTTAAATTGATTCTTTCAGACCCTATACTGCAGTTTTAGTCACTTATATTGATTCCTTGCATATTGCCCTTTTCCTTGTTTTATTTATTTATTTTTTTACTTTCCTTTTCATTTATCTTTCTTCTGTTTTGCTTCATCCTAAATCAAGGAGTTAACGTGACAAGTAGAGAACCCACCTTGAGTAAGCACAGCTACTCTAATAGTCTGACCAGTTCCCTTAGGTAAATTCACCTGTCAAAAACAGATGAAGACATGTTAGAAACCTCTAATGATCAACAACCTACTAAAAAAACACTTCCCAAAATCTAAAAAAAGAGATTCTTACAGTAGCCCTCAGTTGTTGGTCGTTATATTTAGGGTCAATGTTTAGTCGGAAATGGGCTTCCGCCGTCTCTACGAACTTAGATTTTGCCGTTTGCTTCATAAGTGATATAGCAGTGGGCAAATCATACTCCTTCTTATTTTCCCTCAACTTCTGAATTTCCAAGAACCTCTTAGACCTCGTCTGAAATTTCAAACCAAAAAGAAAAATATAAGATAAATTTCAGCAAATGAAACTAAAATAAACAAATAAAATACATGGAGACCAACAACACAAAATTAAACAAAACCCAGAAAGACTATAAAGGAATTAAATGGAAGAGAAGCAGACCAAAAAAATTAAACAAAAAAATCCATATAAAAACTAAGCATGTTATTTGATAATTCAATAAAAATAGAAACCAGAAAATCCAAAACCTCATACCCATACAATAAATACTAGAATCAAGCAAAACCAAGTAACTAATTCACATAAAACAGTCATAATTCACAATACCAACAAGAATTAGATGAGAAGTATGAATTGGGTTACTCTGTCTCTCTTCAATGGCAATGCTGCTTTCCCCGTTTTAGGCTTCGACGGAGCCGGCGCAATCGCAGTAGCGCTGCCTTCGGTGCCCTCTTGTTCGACGTCCTCAGCTACCTCTGCTTCAGCAGCAACAGCTGCCGTAACGACAAGTGAAGAATCAAATTTAGATTCTTTCCTAGAAGAAACTTGAACCCAATTAAAAGATTTCCTTCCTCTGCTCTGCAAAACTAACGGATAGACGGAGAAGCTCCTTGAGGAAGGGGAGACGGGGCTTGATTTGAAGCATAAAGAGGGGGTCTCTGAAGGAAAAACCGTTGGAGAGGCGTATGTTAACATCAGAGAAGAAGCAGCAGAAGCCATTGTTGCTGTTGTTCACTTCACACTTCACAGTCAGCCGAAGCTATCCGTCCACAGAAAAGCTAGATAAGAAGAAGAATCGGGTCTGAGGTAACAGTTTAGTACTTTTTAGTATACCAATAGTTACAGTGTACCATGAGTTAAAAGTATTGTAAATAGGATCCACCTAAGAGGTCCAGGACAAAATGATGATCCAATGACATGATCATAGCCGTCCAATCCGTTATAGTCAAAGATATGGTATAAAAGCGTTGCATCCTCCAAATATCAGACGGCTAATAATTAGACCCGGTTCGTAGTTCATCGATTCGATTTTTAATCAGGAGTCGTCGAACCGCTTGGTCCGTTAGTTCACTAGAAATTTCATTTTTTCCGTGTCATCATCGAGCTCCACTCAAAGTAAATGGCCATGGCTCTGCTCACACTACAGGCTTCATCTTCGTCTCTCTCTTCTTCTGCTTCGTCTCTGTTTCTGGGTTATCATGAAGGATTCGCTTTGAACCACCTCCATTTGAAACCTCGAAATCGTGATTTCAGATTCAGACCCAAGAAGTCCTATTCAGGTTGCAGAGCATCATGGCAAGAGGTCTCTGCATTTCTAGGGTTTTGTGTAATTGAGGAATTGAAGACTTATACCTATTTAAGTTCTGATATGCTTTCGGGTTCTTGTTGAAGCTCGCTGGAGTTCTCATCTTCTCTGCGATTCCTTTCACTGCCGTGAAAGCCATAGCTAACAGTTCAATAGGAGCAACGCTTCAGAGGCGAATGGAGGAGACGAAGAAGGCTTCAATTGAGAGTTCCTCAAATTTCAAGGCTTTATCCAAGAAAGCGAGAGAAGAGAGGTAATCAAATTAATTCGAATATCAGAGCACTCGAATTTTTTATCTATTCTTTTTAAAAGTATTGTTTTTTAATTCAAAGTATTTTTCCATTCCTTTTAATTGTTTCTTACATGTGATATGATGTGCATCCTTGAGGTGTATCTTATTTCTGAGAAAAATCAATGTTTGTCCGGGTTTCTTAGCATCTGAGGTTCAAACTTCAAGTTTGTTTTCCTCCTCAAAATGTGGTCTTGGTTCTTTCTTCTGTAATTTCATTTTTCCTTTTTCTTTACGTTTTATTATCAACGATTTTACGAATATAATTTTTTGTTGCATTTGGATGAGAGCATGATATGGAACAAACAAAAATAAGACGATTTAACTCTGAAGAGTATTAAAATGATCTGTAATTATGATAGAGAAAATAGATTTATGTAGTTGAAGTTGCAATGTACTATAAATTTCTGACAATTAAAGTTGTATTACCAAGAAAGAAAATTCGGATTTTTTATTTTATCTTATTTTTACTATAACATCTTATCTTTGTTATAGTGAATGAAAGAGGATTCTGTTATGGTGCATACATAAACTTTTACCAATATCCTGATATGCAAGGAAAGCCTCACAAGCATTTCTATCAATGTGGACATGCAACGCATGTTTCTCCTTTTACAATTTTTTTTTTTAAGGAAATCCCGTAGGCAAATTCATTGCATCAACTCATTGTCCAGTACAGGCCTGGGAAAATCAGGAAGGGACCAAGTAACAGTCCTAGAGATGGTACATGCAAATGTAGTGTTGATCCGCCAAGGTACATCCAAGTGAACATCCAACAAGGTGTTGACAATCTTCTGTGTGTCTCCTTCTAGGTAGATATGACTGAGCTGAAGGTCTTTTGCCATCAGTTCCTCTTGAAAGGCCCTAGCTTCTAAAACTTCCGGATCAGCTGTTTCTGTATTAATGGCTCAGCCAACCAAGAATTTCCCTTGATGGTCTTGCATTTTTATACCAATGCCAGACTTGGGTCCATTTGTAGCCCCATCAACATTAATTTAACAAAAGGGTAGTGTGGAGGAGACCAATTAGTAACTAGGTCTGTTCATAGTGCTGGGAGAGTCTCTTCTTTTTTTTTTTTTTTCTTTTTTTTTTTTTGAGTTTTAGCTCTACAAGCTCAGCAATTTGTTCATGGCCAGCAGCTATCATTAAGACCGGTTTGATCTTAATTCCCTCCTTCACTTGTTTGCATCTATGTTTCAGCAATGCCACATCACGATGGGCCCTTTGGTGAATATGCTGACATCATTGATAGGGGTTCATGAAAAGTACTCTGTTTCTCAAACTGGCAATGTGAACGCCTAGCCCACCAAATCCTTTCTTACCATGAATTTTTTCCAGCCATGAATGTAGATATGAGAGGTTCCTGGTGTGAAGCCCCACCAAAAGTCTCTGGCAATGGCATTGACTTGCGAACAGATTGAATGTGGAACCTGTTGTGTAGCCAAAAAGTAAGAAGGAATAGAGGTAATATTGGACTTTATTAGTGTTTCTCTTCCTGAATGGGATAGACAGCTAGTCTTCCAACTTTTAAGCTTATTTTGGCACTTCTCTACAATGAACTTCCAGTTATTATAAGAATTTTCATTGGACAACAGTGAGGCTCCAAGGTAGTGTTCCTTTCCATTCATGATGTTTATTCTCATCAGACAGGCAAGTCCCTCTATTTTTGTGATGTACATTTCTACTAAAGAATATAGAAGACGTTGTAAGGTTTACCTCTTGACCTGAGCATCTACCAACTCCTCAAGAGTGATCTTAATGTTGATAAATTCGCTAGTGGAACAATTGCCAAAAAAGAAGTATGTCATCTGTGAACATGAGGTGATTCAGCCTTGGACAGTTTCTGGAAAGCTTAAAACCATGAAGTTCCCCAATGTCCATCTTCTTAGTGAGCATCCTGGAGAAGAGTTCCATGTAAAGAATAAATAAATGCGGTGAGAGAGGACAGCCTTGGTGAAGTCCTCTCTCAGACTTGAAGGATGCTTCTACATTTCCTTTGATTAGAATAGAATAGTTGGAAGTTGAGATGCAAACCCGAATAAGTGACCGAAAATGGGAAGAGAAGCCTTGTTTCTTTAGGCTCCACGGAATGAAGCCCCACTCTACTCTTCCATAGTTTTTAGATAAATCCAATTTAAGCATGAAACCTCCCTACCCTTCAACTTCCCCATAGAATGAACAATCTCTGTAGCAATTACTCTGTTGTCATGGATTTGCCTTCCCAGCAAAAAAGTATTCTGAAAAGGTATGATGAGATCATTTAGAACTGTTTCAATCTGAAGGAGATGATCTTAGTCATCACTTTGTAGGGAACATTCGTGAGTCCAATCAGGTGAATAGCTGTTCCCATTTTCTTGGGAGTGAGCACTAACACGGTATCATTTACCTCTTTGACTAACTGTGGATTTCGGAACACTGATTTTACAAACTGTAGTAGATCTGGGCCAACCTCATCCCAATAATGCTGATTAAAGAGAGCGTGAACACTGATTTAACACTATCTTATATGATGCATTCTAGTCATGAGCTCATTGATAGTTTACTTTCATTAATTGGTTTTTTCTTAGTTTATATACTATTTTCTTGTGATTCTAAAAAAGGAGAATGGAATGCATTCTGATATGTACTGACCTCATTGACAATTTAAGATGGATATTTATCATTATCTTATATGATGCATTCTAGTCATGACCTCATTGATGGTTTACTTTCATTAATTGATTTTTTCTTAGTTTATATAACATTTTCTTGGGATTCTAAAATAGGAGAATGGAATGCATTCTGATATGTACTACTAGCATTACCAGCTGTTTGGTTTTGTATTCTTGTTTTCCTATTCTTTTTTCTAGAGGTTAAAAACAATTTTAATACTTGTCTATGAAACAGTTTCTAAGTGTATCTACAACTAGATTCTCATTTTTCCTTGCATTTTGGTCTTAATTAAACTTGTTTTGTTTCATGATAAGATCTTTGGTCTCCCTGCAGTTTTTGGTATGGAGAAGAACGTCCTCGCTGGCTTGGTCCAATCAAGTATGACTACCCATCATATCTCACAGGAGAACTACCTGGTGATTATGGTTTTGACATTGTGGGCCTGAGCAAGGATCCCGTTGCTTTTCAGAAATACTTCAAGTATGAAGACTTTTTGTCTCTCCATCTATTTTCATATCATACTTGTCTGTTTCTGATATTTTTCCATACACAAAATTTTAAGTTTAAACTAGTGGTGTTAGTGTTGTCAAGGATATTTTATACTGATATCCTCTAGGTAGCAAAGTTTAGAACTAAAGAAAAGCAAAAGCAAAAGCAAGTCACTTGTGGTCCCGGAAAGTGTTCCATTGGAAACACACTTAAATGTTAATATTGGTTCTTACTTCCTTGTAACCATGGATGAGATGCATCATCTAAACATGATTCATTTAAAACTTATTTTACTTGTGTTTTATATCTCATTCCTAATGCAGAAAACAGGATGTAAAAGCTTTTATTAATTTGGAATTTGAGTTTTCAAAGGATGAACATAGTATTTATTCCTTTCTGCAGCTTTGAAATACTGCATGCTCGATGGGCTATGCTTGCAGCTCTTGGTGCTCTGATTCCCGAATTGTTGGACCTGTCAGGCACTGTTCACTTTGTTGAGCCTGTATGGTGGCGTGTTGGCTATGCAAAACTCAAGGTAAGTGACATAGTCTCTATTTCATTAATATATTGTGGAGCTATTCCATGCAGTCAACCATCTCCCTGGAGCATAAACTGAGTTTTCATTTTAAATCTACCTTCTTGCTTTGAACGTAATGTGTTCCTTATTTTTTAACTGGAAGGAGTCAGTTAGAAACTCTTTTGGAAAACTCAAGTGATTTTCCTTTTTGTTTGCATACATTCCACCAGGGGGATACTCTTGACTACCTCGGCATCCCGGGGCTTCACATTGCTGGAAGCCAAGGAGTGATCGTTATAGCTATATGCCAAGCCCTTCTCATGGTAATAAATTTATGAAGTACCAAGTTTACTATATATTTTTCCTTTTCTTTCTTTCCTTTTCTTTTTCCCTATAGAGCAATATTATCATAATGGTAGAATATTTCTATCCTATGTCTCATAAAATTTGCATGCATGTAAGGGATTGAAATCCATCATTAAAGTGCATTTCCTAACCCCATTTCCAGCATTCAAAATCCTCTTGGTGTATGTACTTAACAAATGATATTAACCATCTAATCTGTAAAATCTTGTGGATGATGCCTTTTCTTATCCATGAGGTCCAATCAGTTTGGATGCATGTGCATAGAATGCTTAAGAGTTGATTTTATTCCCAAACCATGGATCTATAATTAACAATATATATTCCCAAACCAATATATATATATATATGTATATATATATATATATTGGAAGAGCTTTGACCAATCAAAACCCAATGAATACCATCTTATTGGTAACCACTTTGATGATACTAGTTAATTGGTTATTTTTTTAGATATCATGCCTTTCCGATATCATAGTATGCATATTATTGTTTAATGTTTCTTTTTATCACATTCATCAGCTATTATCCATGATTATTGGGAATTACTGAGTTGTTATTTTGAACTCAATCATATATATCATAATCTCTACCATCTAATTCACCATTTCCCTTGCTGAAGTACCATCTTGGTCTCAGATCCCAGTGCAGCATGTGGATAGTAAAAGTTTGATGCATATCTGATCCTCATGTCTGGATTCTTTTTTGACAATTTCTTTATAATCTTCTGCTTTCATGTAGTGCTTCCAAAAAAAAAAGTTTTGTTTTGCCAAGAAGTTGCCATGCCTATGCTCGTGCTCATGGTTCAAAAGATGGTATACCATATAAAGGGGGTATCTTAGACTACCCCCTCCTCTTGGAATGATTTAATAGACAAATTAAATGGTCAGAATTGAACATCTATAAACTGAATGTAAACCGAACCAACAAAACAGGTGGTTTGAGGTCCACATTGAGAAGATGATTGGCCACCATAGGGACCAAGATTTGTCTTTTGTAACTGAAAACTTTGATACGCTTCTAATCTTCTAAATATATATATATATATATATATATATATTTTCACTTGTGTAAATAGGTGGGACCTGAGTATGCAAGATATTGCGGTATTGAAGCCCTTGAGCCTCTAGGAATATACTTGCCAGGGGACATCAATTATCCTGGAGGTACACTTTTTGACCCTTTGGGCCTATCCAAGGACCCAGTGGCTTTTGAAGAACTGAAGGTGAAAGAGATAAAAAATGGGCGTTTAGCCATGGTTGCCTGGTTAGGTTTCTATCTCCAAGCAGTTCTAACTGGTAAAGGTCCTCTACAAAATCTTCTTGAACACATCTCAGATCCCCTCCATAACAATATACTTTCCTTTCTTACGTCCATGTAAAGTTCTCATTTTTAATTTTTAAGAGTGTAAAGAAATCACGTCATCATTATATATATATATATATATATATATATATTCGCTGGAGCTCAGAATCATTCTTTAACAGAACATCAAAATTAGAAAAATATTCTTCATCAATCCATAGAATTGGTAAGATTTGGACGGCCTATGAATTGATAATATTGTTCAGCACGAGTAAATAAAGAAATATTCTAGAAAGAGAAACCTAGAAATTTGCTAATGTTGCATCAATAGATGACCTTCCGCCCCCAGTATGCTTTCTCCACAAAAGCAGCAATGCTTCAGCCAATGCCAACACAAGAAAATATTGAGAGCAGATTTTGGTTCTGACATCAGGATCATTATTGAAGTCCCCATTATCCTCTGAACAAGTCTTTCAAGGAATAGTATCACATATGCTGACTGATAAAAGCTGAAGTCAATGGAATAACTTGCTAATGCTTGGAGATAGAAAAACCCATCCTGCACCCATTTCCATGTTGTCATTTTCTGTTGAAGCTGAATCTTGATATATAAATACTCTTTTCATTGTCGATCATGGCGGCATTGTGGCTGAATTTTAGTAACTTGATAGAAAGTTGTTTTTATGATTTGAAAATTTGAACAATGAAATGGAATTTGGATTTTCAGCACCCTGAAACTATATATCCCAGCATCTTCAATCTGCCACGTAAACTGTGTTGCCATTTGAGCTCAGACTTAGATTGAAAATTCTGGCTTCTTCAACCAAGAGTAATGATGATGAACCAGAAGTGGGTGGTATCGGCAAAGCCACCCAGAAGAACAATGGTAGTGGCTCTCTTTGAAAATTTGAATGAAAATTAAGGGTAAAATAGTCTTTTTCTAATTCTGTTGAATATAACGGCATTTTATTATGACTGGGGAGGCATAAGTCCTGTTAGAAAAAAAAAGAGGGTTGTAAGTATTTAGGGTTTGATTATGATACCAAAAAGGCTTGCGGGCAATCAAGTGGCACCATAAAAGTGGTAACCAATTAGGTGGTATTAATCAAAATTTACGGGTGCTTTGATTGGTCCAAAGTCCCTCCAATACCATGTCTTAGAAATCTCAGGGAGGTCCCAAGTCTTTTATCCAATTTGGTAATGTTCCATCACTTAAGAGTCTTCGAAGAACACAATTATGGCCCATGTAGAGTGGGTTGTGTGGTTGATGCGGTTGAAGGAGCTGAATTGAATCGCCATCCCTAATTATAGGGATTGAATTGTTTCCCTTTCTTCACAGCCTTACTACAAAGGCTGTGTAAGGCTTCTTTTCTTCTTAAGAGGTGGGGGTGGGGAGGCAGGAGTATAAGGCTGTTTTTTATTCAAAGTAAAACGTACAAAAATTTACAGGCTAAAATATTTGAGCTACATTTTTAACTTTTTACATTGAAAACCATCTCCTTGTTTTACATCAACACAAATTAAGAGGTGGAGAGCAAGATTTTGCAAGGGATGGAAATAATAAATGAAATATTTTGGTTTGAAATTTTTCCCATTCATTTTATGGAGAAACAAAATCAACCAAAGGGAATATAGAGAAATGGTAAGGATCAAGCCATGACTGTCTTCCAAAATAATTTCAGTAGGCAAAAGCTTTCGAGCATTTAATCATTACAATTTTTTTTTGACACCTAAAGGCAAATTCATTCATAAATGCTCAGGTTACAAAATAGAAAAAGTAACAGCAATGAAAAATATAACCAAAAAAGAATGTTAAGCGTGTTGAGACAAAAATAGGTAACCACGAGCACCTGGAGTGTCTCCCTACCAAATGAGTCTGAATCAATTATGCAAAACCCTCGAAGGGTATAGAGAAAACAGATATTATGGCACCCAATCCATGGCATAATTGAAAACGTGAAAGCGGGAGAGGCCCACCATCCAAATCAAAAGCAATTTAATTGGATTGGAAGACAGACCAATAATACATATTAAATTATTTCAGTCCAAACTCAATGGTCCAAAATATTCATTGGATTGGATTGGGCATAATCCATTTCTAATGAATTTATATTAAACTGGGAGCAAATTGAACAAAAAAGTACAGGTGTCAATAGACCAGGTTTAAATTGGATGATCTAAACATTGAATTGGACCAATCTAGAATTGGTCGGATAGGATTGGACCCGCGGTCCATCTGTAATGGATTTATACCGAGTCGGATTGGGCCCATATCCGTCCATTAACAGCCCGATGTGTATGGAGGAATCAATGGTACGTACGTAGTTAGAATTAGAATTGGATTGGACCATTGGAGTTTAGTTAGGACTTAATAGTGTGACTTGGCTTTTTCCTAGTTGAGATATGAAACAAATTAGAAACCCCGGTCCCCGGCTATATATATATGCTCGTGACGTGACTCGTGAGAGATACAATATGGAATGATCTGCCATCAATCACTGTTTATTTCTTCCTTCTCTTTCTTTATTCCCGGTGTCGCGTCCTGCGCAGAACATGGCGATGAAGTTAGCTGAGGAGCGAGGAGTAGCAACAGAACTGAAGCAAGAGATGGAGGATGAGAAAAGACCGTGGGCTGACCTCCCCAGGGATCTCATTGAGTTGGTTCAATTAGGTCTATTCATGGGTGATTGCATTCGCCTCCGCCTCGTCTGTAAAGCGTGGCTACAGATCTCTCCTCCACCCCGCTCGCTTCCTGAAATCTTGTCGAAACGATGTTCTAGTCCATGTCTCACGCTCTCTCCTGCAACCTCGTTGAAACGATTTTCTAGTCCATGTCTTTTGTCCTTCCGACGGAATTTAAAAGCTACATCACCGGGCGCAGGTCTGTGCAATTTTTTCTTCCCGATCTACAGCAACAACTATGTGTTTGAAATCCCCGAATTAGTGGATGCAGACATCCGCCACGCCTAGTACGGGTGGTTGTTAATGTCTCGAGGCAGGAACTCGATTTTCTTCTTCAATCCCAGCACAAGAACTACAATCAACCTTCCTGATATAGACTATGCTTGTGAAATTTTGGGGGTCTCTTTCTCAGCCCCACCCACTTGCTCAGATTGCGTAGTTCTCGCTCAATTTGATTGCAGTCCGAAATCTGTTAGCATCTATGTCTGTCGTTGGGGAGAAAGCGACTGGACTAATTATAGAATAGAAAACAAGAATAAAGTGAAGTTTGTGGCATCCAACAGCAATCCAGTTTTCCATGAAGGACGTTTCTATTGTTTGGGTAAGGATGGGAGAGTGGGAGCTTTTGATCCCTCGCTAGGTGAGAATGGTTGGATTGTTCTTCCAAAGGTCATAGGACCTAATATCTCCATTCACAATAGTTTCATGGCCGAGTGCAATGGGAAGATTTTTGCTGTTTTCGTTGGTCGCATTGGAAAGCCAATTTGTGTTCTCAGGCTGCTGAATGAGTCCAGGCTGAAGTGGGAGGAAGCGGTGAGCTTGGATAACTGTACATTCTTCGTCAGCCGTACTGCATCACTGTTGACGCCGGCTCAGAGAAAGGGAACAGAAAACAAGATTTATTTTCCAAGAATTCAGGGCCAAGATGGTGTGTTTTACTATTGGCAACTCGGAAGTACAGTTGTTTTGGAAATTTTTGCTCTCGTGAGGATTTGTATGGCACACGGGAAATGCGGCATTGCACTTGGATTGAAATTGAGTCGAAGCCTGATGAATATTCTGATAAAGAACTCCACTGGTATAATTAGGAAGGTCGTGAGCCCTATGAGCTAACGGTTGGTGCGGTCTCTCAAGAAGTTTACATATAAAAGTTTTTTTTTTTTGTATGTAGGGTTAAGGTTTTTTTTGTTCTTTGGGTCGAGAAGAAATGATGAATATATCTTATCTCTCACGTGGACGTAGGCAATAAGGCCAAACCACTTTGTGAGGTCCCAACACCTTTAAAGAAAAGGAGAAGAAATTTAAAAAGATTAAAAGGATGTTAAGACAGTTACGGTTAAGTCATTCATTCCATGCAAATGGTAGAAACATCCTTCATATTTGTAACAGGCTTGTAAAAACCATTTTGAAGACCCAAAATAGAAATCAAATTGGGAATTGTTCTTTTTCTTCAGAACTCCAAAATGCAAATCAAATTGAAAATCCAATTTGTAACTTTCTTTACAAAATAGAAATCAGAAAAAAATTGAACATATATTCCATTTTTATTTTTTAAAAAACAACAGATCACTAGTGGGTTGAATTTCCCTCATTCAAAAATTAGCATACGAATCAGTTTAACCCAAATTTGAACCAGATCTGAAATTTAGTTTTTTAACTCAACAGCCAACCCCCAAATACAAGACTCCCACAAATTGATTTTCGTTTTCTGAATAAAAAGGCAGACCGAAATGCAGGTTCAAACCTTGTCCTATTTTTTTCTTTTCTTTGAAAAATCATAACATAGACCTCATATCAGATTTACAATTGCTTTAAAAACCAAAATCAGTGTTGCTATTTTTGATAAATCAACATAGACTTACATTGCTTAGATTAGGGTTCAGTCAAAACTAGGAGCAAAAAGCCAAATGTCCAGACAGTCTAGTATACTATTCATTAAAACAGAATCCTTAGCAAGTCAATTATCACATCCATAATAATAATAATAATAAAAAGCAACAAAAACAGGATTGGGATACATGATGACTCAAAAAAATTAAATAAAGTTTTAGTGAATAAGGTGGGGACTAATAGTAATTACTGCCCAGCATTCGTATCCAACCCACTGGTCACTGGATCAGAGTAACAACTTGTGATCCTACTCCCATCCAACACGGCCCAATACCCATTCAACTCCAACTCCAAATCTAAATCCGAAATCTCAGTTATTAAACGACTAGGAAATCCTTTTTAATTTTTCCTGTATTTAACAACTAGGAAAACAACCTCAAACCTGTATAGGTCGAAACTGAATTTATTTGGAATAGGAAGCTAGCGACTCGGTGTTAATCGTTGCTAACATTGCAGAATAAACGGAGGAGAGGTGCAACAGAGCCAAGGATTGAAGGCAGAAGAAGAAGAAGAATCGATAGAGAAAGGCTGGTATTTCCGAGCTCCACCTAAATCAGCAGCGCCCTTTTTAGTTTTCATGCATGGGAGGAAAATGCATAACCGGATGTTTTTCAACCTGCCAGAAGGACGTTATGGGATGACAATTTCTCCGCCTCTGGCTCGGACTGTTTTCTCTGGAGTCCTTTTACACGGGTAAAATTGCAGCTACCGCCATTGAATTTGGAGCCATCCGTTTCGATTTACCGGCTCCACTCTGACATGTTATCCGACAGCCACTGAATCTGATCTCAGTAAGTTTGTGGTGATGTTGTTTCCTAGATCAGAGGAGCCTTGCATCTTGTTTGCTGTTACTACTGCCACCATAACCTTATTTGAAGTGCAGGATCCTGGAATTGATATAAAAACCATAGTAGGACAGTTTTATTTGGTAAATTCTTGAGGAGACATCTTCATTGTTTTCAAATGTGCGCTTGATGAGGTGGACAATTTTGAAATCTTCAAGGTTGATTTCTATAAATTGGTTTGGACAGTGGTAAAAAGCCTCGAAGGTCGAACCTTCTGGATTGGAGGATGCATGGATTGTTTGGTATCAATATCATCTGCAAGTGCAACTGCATAGGGATAAAGGCAGATTGTATTTACTTCTTTCAACACAATGATAGGAGTTTGTATGCTTTTATGGCTGTTCTGAAGAGCAGCCATGTATAAATGCAACTACTTATAAGCAGATTAGTCTCTACAATGTGTTCAAGCTTCTTAAACAAGAAACAAATTGTAAACAACAATCTTCTAATACGGGAAATTATGTATATGATCAAGTCTCAAAAGAATGGGTGCGAATTTCAAGACTCTTCATAAAGTGAAGTTCCCAGTAAATGTTGCAATCTAATATATCATTGCTTTTCCATCCGGTATATAGAAGAACAGATGGTGTTTAACAGATGTAGGCAGCATTGGACAAAATACATAACTGATGGTGTTTTACTTATCCTAAGGTTGTATATAATTTTCACAAGTATATAGACCTTATGGTGTAGGGAAGACCAGATGGTGTTTTACAAACTTGGAAACCATTTGACATTACATTAGCGTTGAATGATAGCTTACAATTTTGATTCATCAATTACCTTGGTGATAAAATAATAGATACACTCTCAAATTCATCTAAATCCCAACATACCACATGTTGCATATGATTGGCCATCCAGTATTAGTGGAGATTGGATGGCCTTTTACAAACTTAGAAACCATTTGACATTAAGCAGACCAAATGATTGTTTTCAGTTTTGAAACATCAATTACAATTGCAAACATCTATCCCCAGATGATCTGCATGTAGTTACACAATTAAAAGCATCTAGAACCCAATAAACCACATGTTTCTATTTGATTCTCATATGTGTACATCCGGTATAAGACAGTCCGAAAGGTGTTTAATTTATAGACTTAGAAACCATCTGACATTGAACAGACCGAATGGTTTTTAACATACTTTCCTAAAAAAGGTGTTATCAGTATAAATCATCTAGTAAAACTAAAAATACATACAAAGATTGGAATTGATATAGGATAAGAGAAATTAATCCATATTAAATAGGAAAAACAAAATGTTACTTAGAATGGCAAGCATTTGTAAAAACAGTTACATTTGTATATACTTAGAACCAAAGTAGAGTTAATTGATGACAAGCATCATTTAGGAGTCCATTGTGTTTTCCTCTTGGATCTACTTCTTAGCCCATATCCTCTTTTGTATGTCTTCACTTGAGAATCTTCCACTTGAGAATGTAAAGTAGTAAGATCAACAACATGATTACAAATTTTTTTCCTCTTCTGTCTTGCATGTACCAAATTATTCCATGGAAGCTCAACTTCATTACATGTGTCATTGTTAGTTATGGATACACCTGCCAATGAAGTAACAACATCCAATGCTTCGTGAACATCTAAGTAACTAAGGATCAACATACTAGACCATGGATATGAGATTCATAGGGGATGTTTGATAACAGCTGAAGTAACTAAATTGAATGGATTATTGTTTTGTCTTTTAGTGAAATTTAATTGAAGGGATTCTTGTTAATAGCTGATGTTGAAGTTAGGTTGATTATTATGCCCTCAATTATTTTGTCAACTAAAAAACAAAACATTAAGCCATTCATTTCAGCCACTTGGCTGTTACTAAATAACCGCTAAATCTTTTCCTAAAAGATCATCATATTCTAAGAGTAGAAAGCCCTAGCTTCCCAAGCAAGAAGTTTTGAATTCAGCAAGCCCCCTCTAAAAGACAAACTCAAACACAGAGGAATGATAGTGCAGGACCCTTTATTGTATGCTATGCAAAAGGGTAAATGAAACTAATAGTCACCCGTTCCTGCGTTATAATTTTAGAAAACAGGTTTGATCTTTTGTTAGAAGATTTTGGGGTCAATTGGATCTTCTCGCAAACACTCTAGGAAGCTATAAAAGGTGGGTGCATGGCAAAGCTAAGTAAGAATGGAAAGGTCTTACGGAAATTGTCTCCTTCCTCCTTGGTGAATGTTTGGATCATATGACAAGAGAGGATATTAAAGTGTAGCTTTTTTTTGAAGAAAAGGGATTCAGGTGTATTTAAAAAGGAAATAGATTAGAACTGATAGTGTTCTTCAATTTTAGAAGCAAATGTAGCTTAGTCCAAAACATGCCATAATGTAAAAGAAGAATTTTCTTTGTGGGCATTCTAGAATCACAACCACAATACCAAATGATCCCTTTACCAATTACCACCAAACAAAAATACAAAACAACATCTGCGAAATAATATACAAAAAGATTGATAGGGGTGTCTAAGGAAAACACCCGTGTATAATTAAAATTTACTCAACACTCCATATTTGTAAGAAGACATACTCAAGGGTTGGGTTTTGCCTCTATATTAACAGAATACATTTAGGCCCAAGCTCGATCTAATTATTGGGCTTAGGTCTTGAGCCATGCCCAACCCTCATATAAAGCCCAAAGTCCAAGCAAGAAATTGGGAAAAAAATATTTGTTTATTTTTATAACAAAACTGATTTATTTATATTAAAGATGTCAAAACCCAAAAATAATGAAAGATACAATTATGTCTTGAGAAAAGAGAAGAGGATCAAAGAAAAAACATTATATATTTTATTATATAATATATTATCAAATCAAGTTTGGTTTTGAATTGGGCTTTTTTAGAGAAAGTCTTAGCCCGACCCAAAAAGAGCCACGCTTTAAGTGTTTTGGACCTGAATCCATAGACCTAAATTCATGTCACGTTTGAAAAGAACGAGTGGTACCAATCTTACCTGTCGGAATACTTGGCCCATGAACAAGTATACTTGCAGGTATCTCGTAACTTGATCAACAAAAGCCTCTCGGATTTCTCGTATCTATTCCGTTTCCCTTCCTCCATCTTATGCCCTTCGATCTTCTCGTAATGGTGATTGATGTCGAATCCGGATTTACCGCACTCGGTTTGGTTGATGTCGAAATGCACTCCCATTCACTTTGCTCCACGTCAGTTATGCATGTAGTTCATAGGTGCGAAGCTTTCTCACAGATAGTTTGGCTTTGTTAAACTCCACCATTGACAAGAATCTCTTTTTGGCTCTATTCAACTTTGTAGAAGAGTTCTCTGTAAACGTTTTTACTTTGCTCCTTGTTTCTTCTTTGTCTTCTTCTCACTTAAAACATTGCTTTATTCCAAGTTGAAGATACAACAACATTAATCTTGAATCCGATTGCAGACCAAAGTTTGTTGCTGTTTTGGTCTATTGTTTTGTTAAAAGAACATATGATGACTCCTGTTTCACCAATCCAAGTGACAAAACTGGGTTTCCGGCCTATACTTTATCTTGACCCTCATGTAATCATGTACACTTGTTTTGGTTTGTAAAATCAATCATTTCAACAAATTTTATAGCAAATAATAATCAATAATGTGTGTAAGTATCTTTACACATTGAGAAAAATTTTATTACAAACCAAACACTTTTATCCATAAAAGTAAAGTATACTCACATATGATAGTTCCTTGATGAATATTGAAGAAGAATGAGATTCCTTATCATGCCTACCACTTAAATAAGAAAACAATACTGCTCTAGAAAAATAATTAATATTCCCTTGTTAATGGCTTCCGCCCTTGTTTCCTCATCCTTCTAGCTCTAAGAATGTGAAAGTAGAAGAATAATGATTTTATTTCATAGATCTGATTTGGAAATTTGTAAAAGGTGAGTTTTTTCCCCTTAATTCATAGGAAAGATGGGATTTTTATGGATTCTGATCAAAAATTTTTGTTTCTTTGGGAAGATTTTTTTTGGGGTTTTATCTAAAGGATTCTCTATACGATTGTTTGTGAGTCTCACTCTCTCTCTCTCTCTCTCTCTCCCTTATATATATATATATATATATATATATATATACAATTCTTCAATCTCTAAGTATGAAAAACAATTAAAATTCACTTGTTAATTACTTCCATCCTTTTCCCTCCTCATATCGCATAGATATTAACATATCATGGTCAAATCTGCCAAATTAAGACCTATTCATAGACGAAAAAGAAAAAGGTCCAAAATCCAAGAAGACCTTAAAAGGTTGGGGGAGACCCAAATATACAATCCTGTCCATCAATATTGGACCATATATGATCATGTACAATTGTTCCGATTTGTAAAGTCAGCCAGCTCAACAAATTTTATAGCAAGTAATCAATAATTTTGGTTTGTAACAAAATTTCTTATCAATTACAAGTTGATTCTCTTTTTCTGATATTAAAATCTTGATTATTCAAATTACAATTTTGCCAAATAATTATTCAAATTATTGTTTATGCAAATATTAGTGTCTAACAATTTTTTCTAATTTTATTACGTTGGGTCAAAAAATAAATACAAATCACCATCAGAGGTCAAATACAAAATTCAAGAAAACAAGAAATAAAACATATCATCAAAAATTAATGAACATGGTGAAAATAAGCCAACAAAACATGAAAATACCAAACATATGGCATAAAGTTCGAGCTAAACAAGAAAAGTGAAAAGAAGATGCAACTAAGGAAAAGAAGTTAAATAATATCTTTATTTTGTTTCTTATATCTTTGATTTTTATTTCAATAGCCGTATTTTCAGTATTTTACTATCACAATGTGAGTATTTTCACTAAGAGCCTTTCTAGGCTTAATAATAGCATCAAATGTTGGGAAGCCGATTGAACCTCTTCCAAAAGAGGTCCAGAACAATAGTGTTGGTATTAAGGTCAGATGAACATATGGCTATTGACTTAACCCATGTAGTCAATGTTCTGAAAACAGTACTTGGACAGCCAATTGAACTGGGTTGGACAAGAACTGGGTCTATGAAAACCTGGCGTTTTGAGGCAAATCTGCCCGGTTAAACTGGCAAACATATACAGAACCAGCCCTCTTTGATCTTCAATCTGGTTTTCCAAACACAGAATGTAGTTGGGATTTCGGATTTACTGCTCATACAATTGTGTATAACAGGCTATATAATCAAATCAATTACGAATGAACATGCCAGTGTAATGAGGCCTATAGATCCCAACACAACTTCTCCAGCATGGTCCAATAGGCATAAAAGGTCCAAGTGGTCAATCATGGCAGTTGGTATGGACCAGAGTGAAACCATGGCCAATCAAGAAGGTACCCTATCCAAGGATCAAATTGGCCTTAGGATCCCTCTCTGTGGGCACCTTAATTGCTTGGTGCAAATTTACATACCTTCTTCCTTTCCATTAATAGTAACAAAACTTAGCAAATATGGAAGCATGGATTACTCTTTCTATATAATTAGCCTTAATGTATACATTAATATGACCACTAATTACATTACTGGTCACTTTCCTTATAATTAATATGGACTTTTATTCAAATTCTGTGTATAAACATCAATATTCATTTAGCCTTCAGATATACAACTTCTAAAATCTAGGAAGTTAAAAATAATCGGTTTACATATTTGGATACAGATTTAAACACCCACATGCAACTAAAGTGAACTTTGGGTCTTCTCAGGATTTCAAAAAGTTAACCAAGACTCGACTTTTAGACTACTTAGGATTGATTAATTAATTCTTGAACTACTCTAGAGTCTAGCCCCATTAACTAGACTTTTAATATTTTTAAGTCACAGCTATTCTACCCCAGCATTTTGACTTCCCATTTACAAACTGAAACTCATTTAATGATTTTTCAAATTAACTCTAACATTACAACAATACAACTACAATTAAACTAATAAATTTCCTTATCCGAACTCAACTCAAACCGCAGGCATCACCCCGGCCAAGGCCAACTCAACTCAATCAGGATTTACCAATGTTTGATTCAATTTCAATCCAAGTGTAATGCTGCATTTGGCCTCTGCTCCCACTTTCCTTCCACTTTCAAGTCTTTAACCTCGACTCATTCAGCCTGAGAATTTCCTATGCGGCCAATGAAAACCGCAAAAAATCTTTATAAAGAATGTAAATATTATAGGTCTTGTGATCTTTGGGAAAACAATCCAACCCTTCTGACCTAGTGAGTGAGGGATCAAAAACTCCCGCTTTCCCACTTCATATTGGAATCAAAATGAGCGAAAACTACGCAATTTGAGCAAGTGGGTGAAGCTGAGAAAGAGACCCCTAAAATGTCATAAGCAAAATCTATGCAAGGAAGATCGATTGTAGTTCTTGTGCTGAGATTGAAGAAGAAAATTGAACTCATGCCTCGAGACATTTAACAACCACCAGTAGTCAGAGTTTAGATTTTAGGATTATTTAACGTTTGTCCTCCAACATAGTAGGAGGCAAGTATTGGCGGTTTTTTGTAAGCCATGTGGTCGAGGTTTCTAATTAGTTTCATATCTCAACTAGGAAAATACAATTCACACTCCCAACTCTAATTTATTCAACTATTTTTCTATTGTTCGATTAGATTCTGGTCCCAAGCACGAAAGACACCCCCCCCCCCACTCAATTCCAATTAAAGTCTAGAACAGTGTAAAATTAGACTTGTGATTCTGAACTATACAAGGAAATACCAGTATCCCCTTTCTACTTGAGAAAACAAGTAACATGGCTTCCGAAAGAAAACAAGTAACACACTGACATGTGACACTGTAGGAAGGTTGTTTGTTTGGGGGGACTGAGGAGTAAAATGGAAACTAAAGTGTAATGGTCTCAGAGTCCGGTTTCCTACCCACACCTACCCATATAACATCTCAGCCACATATGGGAATATCTCATTCTCTTACATGTTATTATGTATGGAGAGATATTTCCAATGCACAGAGATAGTGTTTTATGGATAGACATGGATAGAGTTCTTATGGGTAAGAGATCTGGAATCCTTCAACATTATATGAGAGAGAATGTAAAAATAAAGCGGTGCAAATTTAGAATCAACAAATAGAGTGGAGAAAACACAGTTTATATCATCCACACCAATGTAATGCCTTAGAAGTCATTATGCTTGGTTTTTCATGTGATGTAGGAAACTAAATTAGGTTTGACTAGTTATAGTTGTAAACAGGTCAATACCAAGGAGATAATCTCACCAGTTAACAGGTCAGTAGTAAGAAATTAATTCATGACTTGTGGATGAAGTGCCCCCACTCTCCCACAAGGTCCCTATCTCTTGATATTTCCAAACACGTTGGATACAAGTCATTAATAACCTATTACTTTTAATCAGATTTTCTACTTATAAGAATCCTACCCACATATCACTATATCCGTACGTTGAGAACATTCTTTTCTTTTCTTTTTTGTAAAGTATTGATAGGACATCTGGATTGCTTAGAAATTTTTCCAGCACCATAGTCATTATTCCATGCATCATGGACTTGTTACCAACATGGCCCCCAAAACAGCCATGGGCTTCATGTTGGAAATAAGTACAATGTCTGCACCTTGACCGTATTCCATGAATTAGGGTGTGTTCCTCGCAAAACGATCCTCACATCAATTACATCCCACTGTGTATTGAAAATATCTCCCTATGAATAAGACGTACAAATACAAAGATATTCTCAACATACGGTCAGGACATGCTTTGAGGCCGGTGTGAGGAGCAGATTTTTTCAACACTAAATGGGGGGCTTACGAAACAAAGAATAAGATTTAATATATAGATAACCTCAACGAAACAAATGGGTTTCTTTAATTAAATTCGATAAGGAGTACAACGAACATATATACCCCCTTGATAAACATCAATCTGAGGGCATCAAATGGTAATACCCTCATGTACAAATAAAAGAATATGGCCTGCATGCTGCTCTCTTAAAGCTACAAATCTTGCTTATCACAGGGATAGCGGCAGCAGCTTAATTAAACCCCCACTCCACCCCAAAAAATAATAAAAACTGAACAGAAAAGACAAAAAAGCGAAGAAAATTAAGAAAACTTCCCAGACTTGGTATTACCAAGTCATGATAAATAGGAAAATGACAGCTACTAACTTCATTACCAGCAAAAATCAAATGCTAGATGGAGCCCCTCAAGACTTCAGTGTTACCAAATTTCTCAACAGACAGCAGGATAGCAAAGGCATGATGGATAAAATCCAGCAGTCACTACTTGGTTTGATTTAGAACAAATCAACCTTCTTCTTCTGCATGTCCTGCTTCCACTTTGGTTGCTGGTAGAATGCTTCTTTGGTCATCCCCAGTATAGTCTCGAACTCCTCATCAGACAGGTAAGCCTGATAAAATTGAGCATATATTAGCAATTAAATTGATCAAATAAAATAGGTTCGCTATTTTGTCTTTGACATTCCATAGGATTAGTTAAAGCAAAGAAAAATAAAGCAGTCCTATTTCAAGAACATATCTGTTTCTTCTATAAAAGTAGATAACTTCTCAACTATTGAATATCAAAAAGATACAAGGTAATCATACAAACCTCTCTTTTCTTGAAATCAATTCCACTAACTGGGTTTTCTGACTTGGTGTTCAATTGATCGTATGTGTATACACCTTCAACTATATTGTCTTGCTGTTCTGACTCTTCTTTCACCTCTGAGTCCTCTTCATTGGTTTGAACATCTTCAGTATCCTCCGTCTCAGGAGCAAGTTCACTCTTCGTGGCAGCCGCAACTGATATAGAATAATGTTAATTAATATCATTCTAATCTAGGGAAATAGACAGTACATTCACAAAAATGAGACCCGATTTGACATACCAAGAAGAGTCGATGATTAGCTTCAAATCATGGTTGATTATAATTTTGAACTTGCAAGGTTTTCTCCAACATAAAGCAAAAGTTGACCGCCTTGCCTAATAAGGCAACAAACATGTATGCAAAAACAGGCATGATATAAAGGCGCCCCTACAAAATGCCTTGTAGCCTACTGTTTTTTTGGGTAATAAAAATCCCGGGGGATGGGGGTTGTCACTTTCCTAGTTTTCTTTCTGCTTGTTCCATGGATTTTTTCTTGGCAACCTTAAGACTACAAGTTCATCAATTCAACCTAACCAAAAATAAATAAATAAATAAAAGTTTGTATTGGACATGCTGAGCCAAACCAGATGGTCTAGTTGACCCCAACCTAAGTGGCACACTTCTATAAAGGGCACTATTGCATGGACACCCAACCTTTACAGGGAGGAAACTCACAAGTTGGCATCTGTTTTCAAGTCTGGCTCATGTCTGACTCTCCAAAATAGATGCTGGACTCAGCTACAGTACGATTCAAGGGGACTTGCCAAAATGCCCTCTGTGTTGACTCTCCAAAATTGAGATTGGCTTCCATCAGGGCAAGCCCGTGCCCACACCCTTCCAACCGCCTTTTGCGCATTGGAAATATCTCCCCATGAAATAAAGCACATAAGCATAAGCAGGGAGATATTCTCAATGCAAGGCTGTAAAGGCTGCTTGAATGGGCTTTGCCCTGACTGAAACTGAACTCTCCAAAATTACGAATTCTCACTCCAAATGCCTCTACGTAACACTGGTCCAACAATTTAACAAATGCCTCTAGGTAACACTTGTCCAACAATTTAACTGTCCAATAGGGAACTTTAATATTTGTGTTTTTTCCCAAATTAAACATAATTTATGACCATTTTTCATTAAACCTTTCCAATTAACATTGAATGAGGAAAATAACGAAAAAGAAACTAATGCGACCAGGTGGAAAATAGGAAACTGCTAATTTAATTGTCAATTGTAAATTGTAATTTAAAATCTTAAGTGTGCTTATATATTTCTATGAAAGTATAATTTTAAGAATAATATTAAAAATCATAATATGTAATTATGTGTGCATGTGTATTAGAAAAAGTGATCTGTTACAAGTTGAAAAAAGGGCTATAAGAGGTTTTTTTTTTTGAACAAGGGGGCTAAGAACTAGGGGCATACCGAAAAGGACTTGGGTACAAGTAATAGGAAATGATTTGAGTGATGATAATTTAACCATAGATATGGCACTGAACAGCCAAGTGGCAAAACAAGATTCAGGTAGCCAATCCCATATAGTTGGAAGGCTTAGATGATGGATATGTATGTAAGTATGTATGAATGAATGAATGATAACGCATTATTTATACAACACATGTCCACTAATCCTACTTTTTTGGGTTCACTGAATCAGATTCCTGGTTACTGCATGCGGAAGTCTTTAATAGATAATATGTAATCAAGCATAAAAAAAAAAAAAGAAGCTGTTTCCCGTACCAGTAGGACTCCTGGTGGGTGTATTTGCAGAAGTGGCATCGGATGGCCGCTGCTTCTGTTCAAAAGTAAGTTGATTTGAAAGAGCTGCTACAGCAGCAGCTCTCTGTGATCCTTCACCCTTGGTAGATACCCTGGCAACTGATTTTGTTCCACTGGATGGATTAAATGCAGAATTTAAGGCAGCTAAAGCTGAAGCCCGTTGAGTTGGCCCTTGATTTGATGATCCAGACTTATCCTGGCTCCACAATAGAGAGAGAGAGAGATCACAACCAAAACTTGTCATTCATTAAAAGGAACCTTACCTGGTAACAAGGCAAAATTCATCCTAATCTTGAAATGAAATGTTCAGTAGGGTTTCTTATTAAAACAGAACCAATCAATCTGTATTCCTTCATACAATATAAACTCCACAGTAACTTGTTAAATAACACTTCTTTTAAACATCAAGTTGTGTTGAGTTCAGTACCCTAGAAGAGTAATAAACAACAACTTACAAAATCCTTGATGTAACAGTGATTAAGGGTGCAACTTGAGAGGGCCCTAAGCCTGGACGGACCCAACCTGAAATTTTAAATGGCCTAATCTTGGATTTTGGGTCCTTGGGCTGGGCCTTGGCCTAGCACCTAAGTAACCCAAGCCTGGACCGAGCCTAACCTGACCCTAGCTCAGCTACATAATGCATACACATACCAGATACATACATACTAATATACATGAAAAAATGCATGCATACATACATAATGTACATATATACACACACAAGCATAGATACATAAATTATTCCTATCTAATGGTTAAGGTAGTCTTAGGACCATTTTAAACACACTGGACCCAATAGTCCTGATCAAGCTTGAGTGTCAAACCTCAAGTTGGCCCAGGCCTGAGCCCAACCCAAGTATGTCAAATTTTAGTTCGGGCTGAGCCTGGGTTGGATAGATGGCATTTGACCTCAGGATCTGATCTTAGCCCAACTGTTAGGGTTGGGCCTATGTTGACCTTAAACCCATCCCAGCCCGCCCACGTTGCATCCCCAAGAGTTATCAATGAACTCGAAGAACTCACAAAGCAATAATGCAATAACTATTGGAATGTAGACAGTTCCAATTGAGTAAAAAAAAAAGTGCCAACCCCTTTTTCATTCAGTTATCTTTGGCTGGGTAATCTTTAAACCTGAGTTCCCGATGTATATATGACTATAACCTGAACTGAATTTTGTACTCCCAATTTGATTATTATGATAAGGGTATTCAACCCTTGAATCTCAAATCCCCAAGACATTTTTATATCCTTGATATGAGCTAAAATTCCCTCAAACTCATTACTCTAGAACTTCTTTTCAACTCTTTCAGTTGTAATATCTTTTGTTGCAACACATATCTCATACTTTACCGTGAAGAACAGTATAATCAATGAGGCATGAAAGAAATCTACTGTTTCAAAACAGAAACCTTCAGAAAGCCTCTTATCCACCGGGGAAAAAACTGAGCCCTTCAATGGCATAGTGATATGATGAAACTTGAGTAAAGCTATCACTGTTGGCTGACTAAATTCCAAATGCAACTCGAAAGCAAAGCAATCATTTTATTGTATATGAACAGTAAAGTAATATAAAGCGAGGGCATCCGTTAAACATAAGAAAGTGAAACACCTAAGGGCATCATATAATCCCAATGTTTGTAGTCCACCGATCCTCAAGCATATTTCACTTCAACTGGATGGTCTGAATTTCCTACTATAAAACTAAGACAATTTGTGTAATTTCATCCGTGTAATGGAATTAAATAACCAGATCAAGCATTCACCTCTGAAACATGTGCTGCACCAAACAGGAACAAGACCTTCTTTTCAAACGAATTTCCATGAACCTGCAATTTCATAGAGGAAAACATCTTTGATGTGGAACATATGCTTAAAAGAAGCAATAGATAATTTGTATCAGAACCTAACACTGGATTATAGAGATTAATATAAATAAATCACTTCTCATGGCATTGTTTCTGATTGACATAATCTCAGTGAAATGAAGGGGACTGGACCATTTTTATACATTTTGAACCTATTAAGTAATTACAATACAAATATGCAAGTTGTGAAAATTGTTTTTTTCCATATTCATTAAACATTATACAGTCTTAATTGGTTTTATGGTTATGCCACTGAAGGGTTTGGAGATTTTGAGAGGAATCGCTCACAATATGGTGAAGATTCTAGTGGATTTTGAGTAAGATGCATGAAGCACAAAAAAAATAAAAATTAAATAAAAACATAATAAATAGAGGTTGTTCAAAGAAATAATGCAGCGCTGGCAACTTTGATGGGGAAGATTCATAACTATAAAAGGTTAATATTAACCCGCTGAATTTAATATTTTGTTCCTGTAGCATTATTTAAATTTTCATCAAGGTAAACCCCATGCAATGATTAATATGATTCCTATTTTAGCGTTTTCTTTAACTATTGCTACAACAGCACAAATTTCTATATTATTTCAAGCGAAAAAGTTATAAGATGTTAAAATAAAATAAAAAAAATTACAGGCTAAACCAAATTAAAGTTCCATAGTTGCAGCACATACAATAGCTTTTGAGGAATCCCATGAAAAATATGTTGTGAAGAAGCATGGTTCATTTCCTTCCAGGACCTTGTAAAGCGGTACCTCTAGAGACAAACCTTCCAATTTTGCTGCCAGTTCTACATATTTCTGAAAAATACTGCACTGCATGAGGTAAAAGAAGAGAAACTAGATAATCCAGGAAAATAGTCCTGAAAGCATTAATACCTCGCCAATTTCAAAAGCCTTTTGTTTTTCTTTGCTGTCCACACACTGGCCGACCCAAATAAATACTTCAGCATGTGTGTCAAGTATCATAATGTCCTCGGGCAGTAGATCATCTTGAGAGAAATTGTAAACTTCTGATACCTACAAAGTAGAAACAGTTACAGTTAATAGAAAACCTAAGATACCTAATAAAAATACAAGAAAGTTTCACTGAAATTTGAAGCCGTGGGCACACCTCAAACTTTTCTGGCAAAGCAGCATGGTGGTACGAGTATTGAAAGGGGAAAAACAAGTACAAAAGAATGATCAGCTTTATCCAGCAGTTATACCGAAAGTTAACTAAGGGTATTAAAAGAAAAATGTTTATAGACAACAAAATATTTTGGACTAACAAGATGAAGATTAAGCACCAACCATTAAGGAATGAGAAAGTATACAAGTGAGGATCCCTAAAAGTTTCTTGTGTTTCTTTATTGCTTGTGTAACTTTGCTTCCCACCTAATGGAGACCAGAATGTCGAACTCTCAGTTCCTTCCTTGGCATGTTTCAAAGTAACTCCTGGCTGAATCATTAAGAAATTACGTCAGAATTGATTATCCAAATCATAATATGATAAGAGAGGATGTTTTTAATATTACGAAATTCATTGCAATATTACTAAGACTAAATAAACAAATCAATTGGCATTCTTTGACAAACGAAAAATTAAACACATCTTTTGGGTTTCCAATAAATCTTTTTTTATCATTCACTGATCCATGATAATTTTATCAATATCTTTATATTTCCTTTGGGAGTACAATTGATTCATCTTGATCAAGTCCCCTCTTTACATGTGTATTCCTTTTAATATTACATTTTTTAATTTTATGTTGTATTTTATTTTACATTACAACCTTTCCTACCTAAATATTGATTTTTATGCTTCTTTCCTGTCTTTTTTTTCAATATAAATTCATTTATAAAATTTTTAAATAAATAGTTTGCATCCATATTCAACTTCTTTATTGGAACTAATGACTTGAAGTGAGATTGTGAGATAAAAAAATAGTTTGAAATTTTTGTTTTATTTTTATTATTAATAATTTATATTTTATTTTCTTGAGTTAAAGAAAGAACTAACTGTGATTTTTAGTTTGTAGACTTATGGGTCCCATTGTCACATGTCATGGGTGAACATCTGAATGGAGAAGTTATTTTTACATGTGATACATTGAGACATAGAGTAGCATACTGGTGTTACCATATTTATTAAGTTAGAGAAAATCAAAGAGATTTTTTTGGGGCTAAGAGAGGTATTATGAGGGATTTTTGAGTGTGCGCAAACAAATACTCAAGTATTCTTGAACTTTGGAGAATATGATAGATTAATATTTTAATGTTTTAGTTTCTTTTTTAAATTTTGAGGTTTTATAGATGAGGTGTATGCTGCTAAAGATACAAGGTGGGTGAGGCAAGGGGATTTAACTCTCCCTTGCCTCAAGGCATAGGCCTTGCTGCCTTTTAAAATGTGGATCAATGGTACAAAGATTCCACCTCTCACTCATTATTTCCACTCGCTTATCTCAGCCCCTGCGACCTTTTTTGAGCTATCACTCTCTTCAACAGGATTCCTTAACCACTGAGAAATAAACCTTTACCTCCCCATTGTCATTCATAAAGACAAGCTAGTTTTCCTGCTAATTACCACCATTTTCTTCAGAGTTTCCAGATTCCAAATCCACTCTAGTATCATGTTTGATGGGTTCCACCCTAACTCCTCACCTTTGTAAAGATCACTAATAGAACAATATAATATAGTTAAAAAAATATTCTATGTCATCCAGTTTAAATTATCAATTGAAATAAATTAAAAGGAAAAAACTATAAATTATAAAATACAAGTAGTCTTTCCAATTTATCTTATTGGCTTTTAGAATGATAAGATTTACAAATTAATACAAGTAAAAGTCAAAAAGAATACCTCCCTCCTTACCCCCATAAACACACAAAAAAACTAAGAAAAGAAAAAAAAAATCTACCACATCAACCAAAAGTCAGTTTACAAGGACATCTTTCCTTAGCTAGACCTCTCTTAGAAATGATTGAACTTATTTTTCCTTACCACCTTACCAGTTACATTATCCGGTACTTCAAATTATTTGGCAAAGGCGAAAACACGGTTTTGAGTCTGAGGGAGGCCACTTTGTGCAAAGAATGCCAAATGTTAGGACCGCACCCTGTCTACCCCTCCCAAGACCCCAGATAGCTGGGACCAATATTGGGTAGTGGCCTTTTAGTTTCTATATGAATGCCATTACCATGACATAAGCAGGTGAAATAATTTTTGAGGTTTTAACTGTAGTGGTTCTTCAATATGTTCTTTCCTTTCCACCACTTTCCTAAGATAAACATAAGTAAGAGAAAAATAAAGAAGAATTTGAAAAAAAAAAATGAAATCTCAGATTTTTGAAGAGAAAGAACTATGGCAATGCTCCAGTTAAAACATAAGATATAAAATAACAAAAGGTAGATGTAAAGGAGTAGCTAGAATCCACTGGGATGATGGTTGAAATTAGTAAAAACTGAGAGATTTGTGGGTCACAGGGGAAGCAATGGAATGCCCATCACGGTTAAAAGCCGTTTGGTGTGAACTTGTAGTATCTGGAGAGTGGTGGTTTGTGGTATTCTGGGTTTTGGCATCTGTGGTTTTTTATCAGAGAAAACGAATCAGAAATTTATTGTTATAACTTACTAGTGAGAGAAACCCCAAATATTCCAAAGCTTTCAGATTTTATTGGCATATGTTGGTTTTTCTTCTCCTTCTATACTGTTCTTTATCTTTATGTATCTACTAAGAAGAAAAAAGATGATGAACGTGCAATCTGTTTTGCACCTCCCCCCCAACCCAGATTTTGAATAGAAAAAATAAAAATAAAGGACAAACTGAACTACATACCTTTAAAAAGTCCGCAATTTTTGCAGTTAATTGTTGTTGCTCTAAAGTACTTTGATGTCCTTGCCAGATAAAATTTGAAGACCCAGATTGCAAAAAGAAACAGTCATTAGAGTTCAAAGATGTTGCCACCTGAATGAGAAAAGAAAATACATTAACAAATGACAAAATAAATCTGATTTTTTTAGTACTGATGCAGGAGATGTAACAGAAACAAAAAGTCAAAAATAGACTAGAAATGCACAAAAATATGATACTAGTGAATAAATTATAAAAAGAAATCCCCTGTCTTCTCATTTCAGCATGAATTCCATGTCTGATGCACTTGCCAAGGAGTGAATATGGAACAATTGTTTTGGGGCTCATGCAGATGCATATAGAATGAGTAAAGTGAACATGGGTAGTAATTTTAACAGCCTACTTCTAAATGGTAAAAGGATGTCTGAGCATGCTGTGCATGCAAGTGTGTGTGTGTGTGTGTGTGTGTGTGTGTGTGTGTGTGTGTGTGTAGAAGAGGCTAAAGGGGGTAGAAGGGCTCAGGGTGGACCAAAAAGAGAATCGGTGAAAGTAGTAAGAAATGATTTAAGAACCTATAATTTAACAATGTATATGGCATAAGCAGAACAGAATGGCAAAGCAGGATTCATGTAGCCAACCCCATGTAATTGGGGTAAGGCTTGGAACCATCATCATCACCCAAGCCTTACCCCAACAAAATCCCTTGTTAAGTTGATAGCTTTTTTTTTTTTAATTTTATAGTTTTTCTTTATTGTAAAGACAATAAAACAGAGTCGGATTAAAACTAAACATGACCCAAAATCCATCAGGATCCAAATACAATCCTATGCCCCTAGATCTGATTGTATTTGGATTCTTCCGGTAGTCGGATTGGATTCATATGTGGCTGGATCTGATCCGATTATAACCCTAATTAATCGTAGTCTTACAAGATACGATCATATGAGCAAACTCCAATTTAAAATATCATAATGGAAGTAGTAAAATAATGAGAACATACCGCATCAACTTGCACTGCTTTATTATTATGCACAGATGTTGCAGAAATACGAATAAGTGCAACACTATCAACAGTGTAAGTCTCATCATTTAGACCTTTGTCTTCTATAAACTGCTTGTAACCAGAACTTAGTCCACCCTGGATTAAAACATAGCAATTCCCATTAAATAAGCATCTAACTTATAACAGTCCAATTTCTGAGTAAACATATTACTTGTACAGAGTCGGTCCTTCAAGCTCAATATCTCATACCTTAAGGACAACCATAGGCTGAAAGATCGCAATGAACTGTGGAGGCTCTTTTCCCTGAAAAATGCGGCCCTGCAGGAAGTTTAATGGTAAATACCAAATTTAAGTCACCTACCCTACCTTTATTCAAATAGGGTAAAACATGCTACCTGAACAGGCCTTCCTTTTAATGAGTTAAACATTGTATTAGCCAACTGCATGGCCATCATCTGATCCTCCTGAGATTGAGTAATAGGATGACATAAAAGTAAGGTTAAAGTCTAAAATATGAGATCAACTTACAGTTAGCAATTAGGATTGTGTGAAAGACAAGTAGAACTCAATCACAAGTATAGTTTTTGGCTACCGGACAGTCCAGAGATATGGTGGAAATATTATTCTAGCAGCAGCAAAAACAGTTACACATTGGATACATAGCAAGCAAAATGTATACTTGCAGGGAAAACTAGTCTTACAATTAGGAGGAAGGACTAGATTGTAGATAGATTGGATAACTAGTCAACAGAGAGTTTTAAGTACCAAAAGGATTGTGTAAGAACCACTTGAGCAGTGAAGTATGAACAGAATGGCACAACATAATGGGATTTTAGCCTCTACCAGAATGAAGGGATGGGTGGATTTTTTCTTTTTCGGGTGGGGTGGGTGTAGGGGGACCAATCATGTAGAAACATTTGTGGTCCTTGAAATGAAAAATATATACCAAATTTAGTGTTATACATCAATGTACCTGAACAAAACCAGTGCAACCATCTAAAGAAAAACCTTTGGAGACAAAAATTTAGATGCTCAACTCAACAAAGCCTTGTCCCAACTAGATAGGTGGGTTAGAGAGACCTTGTTCTGGCATTCCACTCTATCCAGGGCCATAACTTTTTGGAAGATACATGCATATAAAAGAAATTAATTCTTGCAGCTTATGAATTGAGAAAAGCAAGGTTTCTTATTCTACATTTAACTCCATCCAAATTGATGCATCATTCATTAGATAAGAAGACAAAAAAGGGGGTCAATGGGGTAATTAGAATCAAAATGCAGTACATAGGATTGCCTCCCAAGGAATACAAAAGTAACTTTTTCATAAGAAAGATATAGGCCTTGACACTTGACGTGCCCCATGAGGAGGGCACAAAAATAAATTGTCATGTAGCATGTCCAGAATAACTTAAATTACCTGGATACTGTCCTTCCCCACCCAACAGGACAAGTAGTACTCTTCCTTCTTATCACCTGAATGATATGTATAGAGAATAATATAGCAATCTCCACAGTAAAATTTACCAATCTCCTCTTGAGGAACAGGTGTCTTGGCACTGCCATCAATGCGCCATACCTGAAAAAACTAGTGGACTTCACACTTCATCTCTTTCAATAATATATTTTCATTCGTAATCCTGTAAAGATCATGTCATTTTCAGAAAGACAGTAACAAGACAATGGGGATAGTCAGACCTCAATTTTTCCACCACTTTCAAGTAAAGGTGGGACTTCTTCATGAACAGGGGCATTTTTTGTTATTCCCTTGACATTAACACCTTGTTGCTTCAGCATTGCTAACAGATGAAAATAATTTAACAATTAAATTATCATCTCAGGAAAAAATGTACTTGCAAAATGTAGAAGTGATAGTACCTGCTACTCTTGATCTTCCATCTTCAGCACCAGAAGTACCTGATCCACTTGGCCATGACTCGAAATTTGACTTGAAAAAATGTGTCTCATACCCTTGAACAACCCTGGTTATGTGCGTTGATTTTGGTCTGTTTTGGCTGCTAATAAATTCCTGACAGCAGAGAGTATATATAAGAATGTCTGATGCTATGATTATCATGAAGGAATGGAAATAAGTGCTCTACCTCAGCAGCTTGGTTAGCAGATTTTCTCTCCTCCATTTGTGTGGCACGGCCAACCCAGACAAAAACCTCAGCACCACAATCCAGTAAATAGCATTGGTTGTTCTCCAACATTGATTTTGAAAGTGCACCATCCACTGGCGTCACCTGACCGTTAGTAATGCTACAGTAACCAGAAATTTCATGTTAGTATCATATGTTGACTAGTTACACACTTCATGGGGCACATAAATTCAGGATACTATCATTATTAGAACTATAGAAGATAAACTACCAGCAAGGTTCTTTTTTAGAAATACCTGTAAAGTTTTCCAGGAGTAGTCTCCAGAATAGCATCATCTTCTGTTGCAGCCTTTCTCCCAATTGGTGCAAAACCACCAAAAATGACCCAGAATTCACCTGAAGCTGACTCAGCTACTAGTTTTCCATCATCTAGCATAAAAAACACTATTTAGATATTTAAAGAGAACTACGTATGCATGCAGATATAGGTACAAAATTTAAACATAAAATATTAAAATATTCAGAAAATAAATTATGTGAGAAAACAAAACATCAAAATTATAGGTGGCCTTACCAATAATTGCAACGTCACACTTTCCTTCATGATACGTGTCCTTGAAATACTGAATTACTTCTAAAGCCTTTGCTCTTTCTTGAATATTGGAGTTTGCACCATTAAACTGATAAATCTTGTTCTCCGTATCAAGGATAAACACATCATCATGATTCAGTGACGAGCGAGCAAAGGGAACCTGCGTGACATGAAATAATATCACGTTTTCCCTTCATCCCAGATTAAAAAAAATAAGTGCCTCAGGTTCAAGTTGAGAATATCTGAAACCTGCTTCAATTTGACAACTCGTTTTCCTCGGCAAACATAGAGTCTAGTTTCAAACGTTTCTTCTTCAGGTTTCTTAAATCCAGAAGCAACACCACCCTCCAAAGGAATAATGCATGGTTTAAAGTATGACAAGAACTTGTCTGACTCATACCCTTGGAGTTCTCTATGCTGAATTGCACGCCCTCCAAGGGCTGTATCAAGTTCAACTGTCTTGATTGCTGCAGTTCCAGCTTCATCCTATCACAATTTCGGAAATTACAGCTTCGAGTTAGAACAGATTGTTTTCAGTAACTGTTAAATGTTATTGATGAGAATAAAAATAATATATAGATAATTACAAGTGACAATGTATTAGGTAGGTAATAGCCCTTATCAGGGACATTGTAGGAAAAAAACTAATAAAAGCAGAATAATAGCAATTCTAGAAGACCACCTGACTCGTGTCTTTCCCAATCCAAAAATGAATGTCATATAGATGAGAGCCTCCCTTTCCAGCGGTTGTCTGCAGCATATTTGCTAGATGAGTTCATAAAAAGCCTAAAAGAGAGTACACTTCGCACCATAACATTAGACTTACAGAAATTGGGTGCATAATTGCAAATGCATCTATAGAAAAAACAGTTCATCAAACACAGAAAAGAGCAGTATTATTCCAAAAATAAGAAGCAACACCAACTTAAAGAAATGTGTCAAAATCGGATACATATATAAGGAATGACCAGACCATACAGTTTACAGTACTGACAGTCAATAAGCTGCAAAAAAAGGTTTAGGTCAATTCCTGGACCCCTCCTCCCAATGGAACTTTTAAGCTAAACTTTGATGGAAGTAATGTTGGGAATCCAGGGCCTTCAGGCATTGGGGGAGTGATAAGGAATGAGGAAGGGAATCTAGTTTCTCTTTTCTCAGGTTCAATTGGAGTTGGTGACTCCCTTAGGGCTGAGATCCTAGCAGCCTTGGAAGGTGTACAAAGAGACAAGGAGATGAAAATTAACAAACTGATAATATAAGGGGATTCCAAACTGGTGGTGGATTGGTTGAAGGCAAAACAGAATGAACATGGACTATGGGCTTATAGTAATGAAAAGAAAATTTTCAAATGGCTGGCTCAGGGCATTGAAGTTAGAGTGTTCTGAATTAAAAGAAGTGTCAATTCCTTTGCTGATGGGTTAGCCAAACAAGGGGTGAAAAGGGCGGCTTTATTCTGGGCTCAGTTGTAATTTTCTGGATTTTTAGTATGTTTTTTGGATGAGCGAAGAGAGCTTACCACTCCCTAATGTACATTGTTTCTAATTAATGAAATTTTCTTGTTATTGATTAAAAAAAGGTTCAGGTCAATTCCTGAACCAATGTGCAGTTGACTTTTTAAGCATGAAGCACTTATTTTATATGCAAGAGTACTTAAAAAATATTTAAGAAAATTAACAGCACCTATTTTGCCGGTAACTGAGAATTCCATTATCTGAAAATAAGACATATAAAAAGTGCAAGGCCCTTTCTTCACTCCTTAAGTCACTCTATAAACCAGTAGCACAGTTTCTTTTTTATCAATAACGGAAATTGGATTGAACTAATGAAAAAGAGAAAGAAATCTTGTTTCCAAGAATATATAAGAGTATCATTACAGGAAACAGACCGAGGCTGCCTCACGAAACAAACTCTGTAAATGTAAACACACTTCGTGACAAATTAATCCTTGGGCCTGAGGCAGCAGCTGGGGGTAGAGACCACTTATTTTGAAGCAGCAGGTAGTAGAATGGTTACAGCCAATAGAAACCAATCGGTGGAGCTTTGGGAAGTTACCAGAGGCTCCCTAACTGGCCATCAGTGTAAATCTATTAGCCATAGTTATTGTATCAGATGCCCAAATAGCTGTTGCAGATGTTTTAGGAATGTGCATATATGTTTTTAATCAATTATTTTATAAATTGACCATATTATATAATTATGTGATGGGTACTTTCCATTTTATGTAATTCAACTTTTATTTGATGCATGAAATTTGAAGAGCTTTCTTAAATCAGATCTGTGTGAACAGAGCTGTAAATGCCTTTTCTTTGGGAGCTCTAACTTCATCCCAAGTCTCTACCACATATAAGATGATATTAAGAAAATACCATCTAGTATAAAGTGACATAGGACTCAGTGCTAAGAATTTAGATTGTCCAAGAACACTGAAGACAGAAGAAAGGAATAAAATACAGCACTTAAGTTGAAAACAGGAAAGAAAGAGGGGAAGGGGAAGAGGAGAAGAGGAGAAGAAAAAGAGAACCAAAACATATGATTGAAATTACCCGCAAGCATATAAACATAAATGACAGAAGGATAGGAGTAAAGGAACATGTCCAAATTTAAAAACAAATATAATAGACTGACTTAAAGTACCTGCAATATAATGTACGAATCCCCCATGTAGAATTTACCATATTCAGTTTTTGGCAAAGGAACTGGCTGAAAGTTCTCAATTCGCCAAATTTCAGTCCCACTGTACAATGTTAAGTAGAAAATCTAAGAAAGTTGCACTAATTCCTGTTCTCTCATACAAAGGTCCAAATGCAATTTAGTGAATACCAGAAAATTTTTCATTTTTTTAGGATCAGCAACCATGAATTGTAGCTTTACTAAGAAGGGTCATTACCCAATGTTGGTCCTAGCTATCTAGTGTATTTCTTTTTTCTTGAGGGCGGGAGGTGGAGTGGATATAGACCTAACCATTGACACTTTCTTACACAAAGTGGTCACTCTCAGACTGAAACACACAATCTCATGTTTGTCAAGCTGAGATTTTACCACTGCACCAAGCAATAATGGAATTTGAGAAAATCCAAGCATTCCAGTTAGTAGGAAGCAGGAGACAGAAAAATGCACTTGGCTGACTGTAGCTGAATACCAGAAAAAAACATTTATCATTTGAATTTTCATATAAAGGATACACTTTATGGCCCACTCCATGAAATGCAGGATCCACATTTTTTGTAGAGCTTGCCATTGTGCAGCAGTTTCTTTATCAATCTCTCTTATACAGGCTTCAGAGGATGCCTTCCAATTCCCAAATTTCTGGTGTCTAAAATTTTCAAAAAATAACAAACACAACACAAACATATATGAGATACTGAAGAACCAGAAAATGAAAGAAAAGAGAAAAAGAAAACATTGACATGACTATGAATTTCTTAAAAAAAGAATAAGCCTCAAACATATTTAGAAGTGGTATGACAGATCATAAGCAATAGTAGAGAAACTTTTTTTGTGGAAGCAATACTAGGGAGAAACCAACGACCATAGATCTACAAGTTATGCAATAATCAGTTATAAAATGAAAAAATGCATCCATGATATTCCTAATCCTCTGAAAAATCTAAGAAGATTACTCAAAAATCAATAACTCCGTTTAAAGACAATGCACAATTAGAATATCCATTAGTACATGAAAAACATATAGGCGCATCTAATATGCTCAATTACAATTCAGTATTAGTTCAGATGGATTCAGGAATACAATGTCCTGCAAAACATCAAGTAAATCCAACGAACACAAAACCATCAGAAAAATCCACTTCAACGATGTATCAATCAGTACAGTGCACGATAGAAACACCAAAGGAAAAAGCCTCCAATTTTTTCCACAATAAAAAAAAAAAAAAAAGACATTATGAATTATCAAGTAAAAATGACTAAAACAGTTAACATTAAATATTTTTGGACAACAAATTAAATTGACGTAACAAGAATCTAAGGTAAACCAGATCTTCATACAACTACTGCAGTTATCGAAAACAGCAAACTTATAAGCAATCAAAAAGAATCTCATTGATAAGAATGCAAACCGAACATACCGGCGATTTCTTATCTCTCCTTGCAGAGTAGAAGATGGCCGGAATGTGGTGAGAAGGGATGCAGAGCTGGCAAAAGCTTAACAAAAAACGAGTAATTGCACTCTGGTTCTCTCGTCTCTCTCTCTCTCTCTCTCTCTCTCTCTCTCTCTCTCTCTCTCTCTCTCTCTCTCTCTCTCTCTCTCTCTCTCTCTCTCTCTCTCTCTCTATCTATCTATCTATCTCTTACTTTTTAGCTTTCTTCAGATATTCAGATTTCAGAGAATTGTTCTTATACTTGAATTTTTCTTTAAATTTGTTAGATAAGAGACGGAAAAGGGATGAGTAGGAGAAGGGGAATGCGAGGGAATGAAGCAATAAAAGGAGAAGGAAGAGTGAGGAAATTAGGAACCTGAAGATCCGGTCATGGTGGCACCGGCAACGGTGGAAACTGGAAACCGATAAAGAAGATTCAAATATGGCTTCTTTTTTTCAAACAATTTCCTTGATTTTAGGCTTTGGCTCCTTTTTCTTTCGTATGTCGGGAATCTGGGATGAAACCGGAGAAATAGATATCTGCTACGACCGTTTGCGTAGCCTTGGGCTAAAGTCGTGAATCACAGCCCTCGATGTTTTGATGTGGCCCACCTTGAAATGGATTAGTGACGTAAGGTGGGCTCCAAAAATATATCCAAAGGCCATGATGTTTTAGGCCAACGCGTAGCGGATTTCACCATTCATCCCCGTACTTTTCGTGTTCTAACCAACGGAGCAACGGTTATGTGTCAGGTGCGTCGATTGACTTGGTACAAACGAGTCAACTCGGTGACTCGGTATCGTCATCATCACCATTATCAATTTATCATAATGTGGGGTCATCTAACATCTTCAGGTCTTGTTCTTCCATCTTCCATTTTCTATCGTTGGATTACAGATAGGAGGCCCAGCCTGGTTGAATCAAATTCTGATGACGAAAATGCACCTAATACATGATAGGGGCCTACCTTGGTTGAATCAAATTCTGATATGTTGTATATGGGTCCCACCCCATTCTGCAAGGGGGTCCCACTTCCTTATCAAGTAAGGCAAGTAGCCTGGTCAAGAGGACACCTTCTAACTTCCAAGACAAAAGAATGTGAAGCATTAATTAATTCCAAGTACTAATTTGTCCATCTTATTCATGTATAATGTCTAATTTGTATCAATTCATAACTACACCAGTGTGAATTTGTCCTAGACCACAGTGTTTCTTACTTGTATTTTGTATTTTTAAATTTATTAGTAAACGTGTATGTACATTTGCATGTCTCAGTATTATGGGCAGTTTCTAAACTTTTTTGAGTGGATAGTTTCTAAACGGAGTAAATGACATATACATCCTCTTTATGCCTATTGTATTTTTAGACAAAGAAGTAGAAAATATCCAATAAAAATTCCAAAAAGAATGGGCATTTGCTCTTTTACAAGCAGTATAGATATTTGCATTGTATATATTTGTATTTATAATCTTTCTAAACCAAGCCTTATATAATTCTTAGGCTGTGTTTGGGAAGGCTCAATCCGATAGTTTAAAAATTATCCAGGCTTATGGATAAATTTAAAGCATAACTTTGAGGTCATTAATTAATGGCATTTAAAAGGGAATTTAGAATTTTTAAAATGTGGCCCCCACCTTAAACCCAAAAAAAAATAGAAATCACAAGCTAATAAAAAGCTTCTGCTTAATTATCCACCAAAATAGCTTAAAATTGTCACCCAACTAGTGAATGACCCCGTACTAAGTACGGGGAAGTTAATCTATATATATGTACGGGTCTACATAAATTGACCCTTATATGTCAAACCTGCAAAATTATACGGGTCATTAAATTCAACTTGAAACATTTATTACTTTAATTTAACCATTATTATTATTAATTTATTTTAGTATTTAATTTAAATTTTTTGTTATTTAGTAATAATATTAACTAAATTTGTAATTATTTAAATATTTACTTAAAATTTTTTTCAACCGAGTATAATTATTATATAATAGATTTGTTAATTCACATTTTCCATTTTAGAATAACCATTAATGATTTGGCTTAACAATTTTAATGACTATTAATAAATATTGATTCTTATTTAAGGTTTAATTATGTATTTGGTAATTATTATGGGGCATGCTTTGAATAAACATTAATGATAAGTGATGATTGTTATTTTGTTTTTTATTATTTACTTAAATAAGTACTTGATGATTGTTATTATTATTAATTATTTCTATAAATAATTGGTTGTTATTATTATTAACTTAATTTAGTAGTTTTGAGTAAGTAATTATTTGATTTAATATGAATTATTTTATTTTTTTAATTATTTATAATAGACATTTAGGGTAGGCTCTTTATTTGATTTAAGAGACTTACCATGTTTTTTATCTAGACAATGACCCCATACTAAGGGGCAACTACAGTATCATTTAATTTGAAATTTACTATTTAACAATAAAAAATCAATGTCCTATTGAGCAAATCACCCCAAAAAAAGTATCAATAATTTTGAAATCACTAATCTATTTATAAAATAGTAAACTTAGATGGATGTTTACAACAATATCACCAATAGTGCTTAATATTTATGGACATATGAATGTATAAAAATCATATATGATATCCATTCGAAGAGGTAAAAAAGCAAAAAAAAAAATCATTCAAAGAGTTGTTAAGAAAAACAATCAATGCCAAACAACATTTCCAAATGCATCCATCCTCTAAAGTAAGAGATGAAAAATATACTATAATCAAATCATCATCATGTATGGCTATAATCAACTAATAATATAATTAGGACTTCGAAGCCCATCCAACAGAGGAAACATGAAAGAAAGGAGAATAATGGGACCATCCTAAGTATGGAAGTCACCTCCTAGTTAGGTGGCAACGCTTCTTTTGGTCAGTCATGGTTATGGATTTTAAGTCCAAGCTCCCCAGAATGCACATAGACTGGCTAGAATTTATCTTTAGGAAAAGATAGGAAAACCTATACATAATCTAATCGTATGTTTGAATCATGGGAATTGAGAGATAGAAATAGAAAATGCAGGTAGAAATTATAATTTTGGGCATGTTGATGTGTCAAATTCAAGTCAATTAGAATACTCATAGATTTTTAGTTCATTCATTTAGTGGTAATTTGAATATTTTTTATTCCATGTCTTTATTGAGTAATATAGATTAATAATATATTAATAATTATGAAATCAATATAATTATATTACTATTACTATTATTTACTAATAATATATTCTTATTATGTGTGTATTGATTTTGAAATCAGTAATATTAAATTATTACTATTATTATTATTATTATGAAGTAATTAATTTGTTATAATTACGATTTTTAATTAATTCCTAAAATAATAATTTCTTTTATAATTCTTTTAGTTTAACAATAATGAATAATTGAAAGTTTATAATTTAACTTCCACGAAATGAAATATTTATTGGAGAATAGTAACAGTATTAATTATAACTACTTATCATAATAATAATAATAATAATAATGTAAATAATTAACACCAATTATATATTTATAAAAAAAATAATATGAATTAATATAAATATAAAATTATTATATCCCAATAATTATCATTATTATAATTAAGGAATTAATTATAAGTAAGTAATTATAATCAGTAATAAATTTTTATCAGAAATCATTATTATTAGTAATAATTAATTATAATTATTGATGATAATAATACTACAATCATATTAATTAATATAAGTTAATTATAATTACTGATAATAATAATAATATAATTAATTATTTTATATAAATACAAATAATTAACATTCAATATTTATTTTCAAAATAACTAATATGAGTTTATATATATAATTATTATTTCTGAATTATTAACTACAATTATGAAAATCGTTATTAATTATCATTCCGAATTAATAATGAGAAATATTAACAGTAATTAGTTAATATCAGTAGTTATGTATTAGCAGTAATTTTTATAAGAAATTATTATCAGTAATTAGTTATTACTAGTGAGTTATTATAATTAATAATTAATAACTGAAATTAATTAACTAGAATTCATTAATTATTATTAGTACCCCTCTCTTTCGAAAAGTTGACTCATCATCATTGTCATTTTATGAATTTTGTAAAATATTAAATTATTATTAATATGAATATTATGAATTCTATTATAATTATTTTTCTACTTTTAAGATTTTTTTTAATTTATTACATAATTTTGTTATTTTAACTATTTAAAATTTTGTTATGTTAAATATTTTGTTATTTAAATATTTAAAAGTTTCCATTATTTGAATTTTATTTATTTTAATGTTATTACATAATATTAAATACTTTGTTATATTATTTAGCTACTTTTAATTTTTTTATTTAATATTTTTAGTTATTGAAATATTTAAATAATTTTTTATTTTTTAATGTTACTTTTTTTATTTGAATAACATTTAAATTGAATAATTCATAAAATTATAATTTATATTGTTACTACAAACTTTCATGATGAATTTTGTAAAAATATTGAATTATTAATAATATGAATATTATTAAATCTATTATTTTTTTGTTTTGAATAAATATTTTAAATTTAGTATATAATTTCTTTATAACATTTAAATAGTTCTGAATTTTTTTAAATTGAAACTTTCTTTAGATAGATAGATAAAAAGCGGGAGAGAAGATAAATAGGAATTAGAGATAGTTTAGGAGAGAATCACTCTACCAAATTAGAGATCATTTAAGAGATAAATAGGAGTTAGAGATAATTTAGGAGATAAATAGGAATTAGAGACAATTTAAGAGGAAGTGGGGGAAAGTGGTGCCACTTTGCTAAACATTAGAAAAACAAATCCCTCTTTCTTTATAGTTGTTAGAAATAGTTAAGCATATGTGATTTTGTTATTGGTTTAATGGGTAAATATGTGGAACTAAAAAAATTTAAAAAATTTAAAAAATATAGAAAATTAAGAAGGGGTTTGAAGCAAGGAGAGGACTGCTGACATGGTAGGACCAATTTTAATATATATAATTACTAATTTACCCATTCTCATGGTAATGTGGCATTCCCAAAAATTCTTTCAACAGCATAGGCTATCGGCTTGCAACAGCTAAAGTTTTTTCCCAATGAATAAGGGCCTGGTCGGGTCAAGATAGACTCCTAACCCACATCTTAGGGTTTGTAATAGGGTGTTATGGATATAACACCTGGCAACAAGCTGCGTCGCAACCACAGGCAGCAGCGCGCCTAGCGGCACGTACCGCCCGGGCAGCGTGCCGTGGTACAGTCTGCTAGCCGCACGCCTAGCGGCACGCACCGCTCGGCAGCAGCACTCGATAGCAGCACGCACCACACGACAGCGACATGCACCACACAACAGCAACAAGGTGAGACGTGCACGCCAGCAGTAGAGCAGGGCCCACACAATAGCTCATCCGGGTGGGCCCACACCAATTGTACCTTTCCCTTATCCCCTATTTTTGTGTTCTCCTTAGAAGTAGAAGTTTGAGTTTCGATAAAAGTTTAAGTTGCGATAAGAGAGGGACTACCCTAGCCGAATACAAGAAGGAAACCCTCCTGTAATCTCCTATTTAAAGGAGTTTCAAATTTTGAATAAGACATTGAATTTTCGATCAAGGAAGTGCTTAGGAGAGTTAGGGTGATCTCTTGAACAAATCACCCCCTCAGTTCGCCACCATAGGGTCAACTCGCAAAGGGAAGGGCAAGGGAAGACAAGGAGTTTTCCCCACAAACCATCCCGTGATGAGATCCTACGCCCGGGCTCATAACATTTTGGTATCAGAGCCAAGCGTCATGGGCAACATGGAGCAGCTATCATCCAAGGTTCACAAGCTGGAACACCATCTCGTGGAAAATCACGCGGAAGTAAGAGAAGTTAAAGAGGATGTCAGGGAACTTCGGCGTCTACTGGAGTTATACTTCTCCACTAGGGAAAGGAGCCCTGAAGGGGCAGCCACCAACAACAGCCGCCGCCCAGATCGGGCAGAGGGCTCCGATGGATGACCGAATGACACCCTGATAGCAGCAATCATACCCAAATACAGTTGTCTGGAGTTCCCCTCATACAGCGGCAGCAGTGACCCACTGGGATGGTTGTACCGCAGTGAGCAATTCTTCCGTAATCAGCGCACGAAAGAGAAGGACAAGGTCAGCTGGCAGCATTCCACTTGACCGATGAAGCACAACTCTAGTTCTACCGAGTGGAGTAGGAAGAACCAGGCCTTAGTTGGAACCAGTTCAAGTCGTATTGCCCTCCGGTTCGGACCCCCATTAACAAGCAACCCCTTGGGGGAGCTCATTAATCTCAAGCAGATCGGGACTGTCGTAGAGTATCAGCGGCAGTTTCAGACCCTTCTCGCCAGAGCCTCTTCAGTTCGGCCAGACCAATAGGTGGATATGTTCACAGCCAGCCTATCGGAACCTCTGAGAGTTGATGTGGAGATGCAGAGCCCACCCAACTTGGTCACAGCAATGAATCTAGCCCGAGCCTTCGAGCGCAAGCTACAGATCAGCCGAGGGCCATCTAGCATGGGGCGTCCCGCAATGACTTGGGCGAACCCAAGGTCTACCACAGGAGGACCTTCGATGGCTGCCAACAGGGAACAACGTCCTTTCACCAACAACACTACCCGATATGCAACTAGCATGGGTAGCAGCACGACAACACCTCCCATCAGACGCTTATCCAGGGCCGAGATGGCAGAGCATCGAGCCAAGGGCCAATGCTTCAACTGTGACAAGTTGTACTCAGCTGGCCACCGTTGCAAAAGGTTATTCTACCTTCTGGTAGATGAGCTAGAGGAGGAAGAAGAGGAACAGGCGGCACTAGAACCCGAGATCTCCCTCCATGCCATCATTGGAATCCAAAACTCCCAAACCATGTAGCTGCAGGCCCAGGTGGCAGGAAAACAGGTACGGATTCTGGTTGACTCAAGGAGCACCCACAACTTCATCAACAAGTAGGTTGCGCTCCAACTGAAGCTGCCAATGGAAGACAGACTGCGGCTCCAAGTGGCTGTAGCAAACGGGGAGAGAGTTCATAGTCTAGGGATCTGCCGAAGCATCCAAATCCAGGTGGATTCTGAACCATTCATCGCAGATCTATTTGTACTGACCCTAGATGAGTTCGACATAGTGCTGGGAATTAAGTAGCTCATCACCCTCGGCCCTATCCTATGGGATTTCGGTGCCTTGACCATGACGTTTGACTTACATGGGAGACAGGTCGCATGGAAAGGGACCAAGATGAGAGCAAGAAAACCTCGGGTGCATACTCTCCATGGCGACGCCTTACACACTGTAGAGATGGAGAGGCTTCTTGCCGATTTTTCAGATGTGTTCTCAAAGCCCAAGGGCCTTCCACCTGGCCAGTCGTGTGACCATCGGATTCCCTTGACACCAGGAGCAGGACCCGTTGTCGTGAGGTCGTACCGCTACCCACACCTACAGAAGGATGAGATAGAGAGGCAGTGTACAGAGATGCTGGAACAGGGAATCATACGCCCCAACCGCTCTCCATTCTCTTCACCAGTCTTGTTGGTGCCAAAGCAAGACGGCACCTGGAGATTTTATGTGGACTATAGGGAGCTCAACAATAGAACTGTCAAGGACAAGGTCCCGATTCCAGTGGTAGACGAATTGCTAGATGAGCTCCAAGGGTCTCTGTACTTTTCTAAGCTGGGTCTCAGGTCAGGCTACTTCTAGGTCCGAATGGCCCCTAAAGATGTGGAGAAAACAGCCTTCCAAGCGCATCACGACCACTTTGAATTCCTGGTCATGCCTTTTGGTCTCACCAATGCCCCATCTACATTTTCAGGCCCTGATGAACGAGGTATTTCGGCCCCACCTCCGCAGGTTCGTCCTATTATTTTTCGACGGCATCTTAATTTACAGCACTTTGTGCGTGGAGCACATTTGTCACCTAAGGACAGTTCTGGAGCTGCTACGACAACACAAGCTCTTCCTAAAACGAACAAAGTGCTCCTTTGGAGAGCCGCAGGTCCTTTACCTAGGCCATATAGTCAGCAGGGAAGGAGTCTTGGTAGATAATTCCAAGATTCAAGCCATTCGAGAGTGGCCAAAGCCTCAGACCATTAGGGCTCTTCGCGGGTTCTTGGGGCTCACGGGATACTACCGCAAGTTTGTAAGGGACTATGGACTCCTGGCGGTCCCATTAACCAAGATGTTGAAGAAGAATGCATTTCAATGGGATGAAGCAGCTAACACTGCCTTCACAAGCCTAAGGGACGCACTCTCCACGACCCCCGTGTTGCAACTACCAAACTTTGACCGAGAATTTATGGTGGAGTGTGATGCGTCTGGCACAGGCATCAGCGCAGTACCACAACAGCAAGGGCACCCCATAGCCTTCTTCAGCCGCAAACTAGCAAATCGGCACCTCAAGCTACCGGCCTACGAACATGAATTGATCGGACTGGCCAAGGCCATCCAGCACTGGAGGTCGTATTTGTGGGGCAGGCCCTTCGTTGTCAAAATAGATCACTACAGCCTCAAGTACCTTCTAGAGCAGCGACTTACTACTCCACCCCAACAACACTGGGCAAGCAAACTGCTAGGGTTTGACTTCCGCGTAGACCACAAGGCGGGAGCCTCTAACCGGGCCGCTGATGAGCTGTCCAGGCATGAAGAGGACACAACACACCTCTGCGCGGTCTCCCAGCCCCGCGTGACCCTACTGGAGGACCTAAGGAGTGTGTTGCCCCAATCACCAACATGGAGAGACCTGGTGCAAGAATTGCAGTCAGGCACGACCAAACCAAATTGGACCATCCACGAGGGACTTGTGCTGTACAAAGGAAGGGTATATCTCCCAACAGATTGTCCCTTGAGCGTGTTGCCCCAATCACCAACATGGAGAGACTTGTGCAAGAATTGCAGTCTCGCCAGCATCCATAATGCCACCCATGAAGGGGTTCAGAAGACGTTACACCGCGTCCGTGCAGACTTTCATTGGCATGGCATGCAAGGCTCGGTTAGGGATTTCATCCAGAACTGCTTCGTATGCCAGCAACAAAAGTGGGAGAACTTACACCCAGCAGGACTCCTACAGCCTCTTTCAATTCCAACGCAGATCTGGGCCGATATCTCTATGGACTTCGTTGAAGGCTTGCCTAAAGTCGGTGGGAAATCCATCTTATTCGTAGTGCTGGACCGCTTCTCCAAATATGCTCATTTCATTCCACTGTCCCACCCCTACAACGCAGTTTCTGTGGCCCATGCCTTTTCCACACACATCTTTCGCCTACATTGTCTGCCCGAGTCCATCGTCAGTGACAGGGATGCAGTCTTCACTAGCACCTTCTGGAAGGAGCTATTCAAATTACAGGGCAAGACACTAGCCTTTTCCTCCGCCTATCATCCATAGATAGACGGCCAAACGGAGGTTGTCAATCGCACCATAGAAATGTACCTCCGTTGTTTCGTAGGGGACCAACCACGACGCTGGGTGGACCGCCTTCCTTGGGACGAATACTGCTATAACACATCCTACCACTCATCTCTTGGCATGACTCCCTTCCGCGTGGTGTATGGGCAAGACCCTCCCCGTCTTCTCTCCTACGAACTGGGTTCAACACGATTGGAAGAAGTAGACCGCAGCCTCCAAGACCGCGATGCCCTACTGGCTGAAGTCTCCTTACGGTTACAGCAGGCACAGGCACGCATGAAGATAGCCTATGATCAGCACCACCGCGAAGTCACCTTCCAGCCAGGACAGTTCATTTGGCTAAAGCTCCAGCCCTACCGGCAGCTCTCCCTCAGACGACGGGGCCCCCAAAAGCTGACCCCAAGGTTTTACGAGCCCTTCAAGGTTCTTCGACAGATCGGGAAGGTTGCTTATCAACTTGAACTACCAGAGCACAACAAAATCCATGACGTCTTCCATGTGTCCCTACTAAAGCCTTTTACAGGGACTCCCCCAATGCAAGTGCCTCCTCTACCCCCTCTCAAGGATGGCAGACCCATCCTCCAACCTAGAGCTCTTGTCCGATCACGCATCAATCAGGGCACCTTCGAGATTCTAGTAGATTGGGACGGACTACCATCAGTAGAGGCCACTTGGATTCCCTAGACCGACCTACACAACAACTACCCCGACCTCAAGCTTGAGGACAAGCTCGTTGTCCAAGAGGGGTGTAATGTTATGGACATAACACCTGGCAACACGCTGCGTCGCAACCACATGCAGCAGCGCGCGTAGCGGCACGTACCGCCCGGGTAGCGTGTCGCAGTACAGTCTGCCAGCCGCATGCCTAGCGGCACGCACCGCCCGGTAGTAACACACACCGCACGACAGTAGCACTCGACAGCAACACACACCACACGGCAGCGGCACGCACCACATGGCAGCAGCAAGGTGAGACACATACGCCAGTAGTAGAGTGGGGCCCACACGACAGCTCATCCGGGTGGGCCCACACCAGTTGTACCTTTCCCTTATCCCCTATTTTTGTGTTCCCCTTAGAAGTAGAAGTTTGAGTTTCGATAGAAGTTTAAGTTGCGATAAGAGAGGGACTACCCTAGCCGAATACAAGAAGGAAACCCTCCTGTAATCTCCTATTTAAAGGAGTATCGAATTTTGAATAAGACATTGAATTTTCGACCAAGGAAGTGCTTAGGAGAGTTAGGGTGATCTCTTGAACAAATCACCCCCTCAGTTCGCCACCATAGGGTCAACTCGCAAAGGGAAGGGCAAGGGAAGGCAAGGAGTTTTCCCCACAAACCGCCCCGTGACGAGATCCTACGCCCGGGCTCATAACATAGGGACCATTAGATCTGATCTGATAAGACTTGATTATAATTTCCGACTATACTCTTTCTCAATGAAATATCCTATAAGCTTCCGCACCTTATATTAAAATTTAATTAATTACAATGAGGGTAATAAGGACTAAATACTGGATCAGTTGTCTAAATAGATTAATATCATTTGAAGGAACTGTGCAACCTAAAAGCTTAAATTGTCAGGTGAGGCTCCTAACATTTGCATTCAAATGTTAAAAAAAATGAATAACAATTAGGCTCAGTTTGGAAGAAGTACAAATGCAAATATGTAAAAGTGCAAAACCTTATATTTTGTATTGTTTTGTATGTATTTTTACTGTACATATTTGCATTTGTACTCTTTCCAAACTGAGCTTTATATTTTTCATAAATAAATATCTTCCTTTACAAAAATTTTGCTTGCCAAAAATATTTTCCTGCTGGGATTGAAATACAGGGCACACACCCCCCTTTTTTCAATAATATAACCTTGGACAGAAATTTTATTAGATTTTCAGAAGAAAATCCCTACCATTTGAATATTGTATAACAAAGTCAACAGAACATGGAATAAAATAAGAACAATAAACACAACAACAGAACAAAAAAAAAAAAACAAGCATAATAACATTATAGCATGTAACTGAACAAAATGTGGATTCAATTCTAAGAGTAGCCACTTGTGTCAAGTTGATTGTAAGGTTTCAAACTGCAGAAAAAAGAGGGTATTTGGTACATTTTTTCATGCAGTTTTTCACCTTGGTTTTAAAAAACAACTTGGAAATAGAACCGTTTTGGCCACTGATTTTTAGGTTGATAGTTCGATTGTCCAGTTCAAATAGATAGCCCATTTTGACAATAAAGAAAAGGCCAAAAATCATTAAACAGATCAACAGGTCAATAATTCGATCATCCCGATCAATAGATTATTGACCGATTCAACGATTTTTGACAATAAACTAAATTTACGGTAAAATATAATCGATTGCCTGAATGGTTATTGGGGCAAAGAGTCGAACTGTCCGAATCAACGACAGTTCGAAAACGATGACTTTGACACAATAGAAAGATTTACTTGAAAAAGACTTGACAAACATCCCCACAGGCTCTCCATGTTGTGCCAAAGGGGGCGTCCCCTATCACTAGCCCCACAATCTGACATCAATTTTAAAGTTAGGTATCTCTAATAGCAGCCACTCCATGCCAAAAAAGTAGAAAGAAAATGCCAAAAGGTTAGGTCTGTCTCCAATCCATCCCTAGCTCTAAGATCCCAGGTTATGGGGACCATTAAGTAATAACATTTATTTTTCCAATTCATGATCACCTTTTTGTCTTATTCATATTCTATATCTTATTTTTTCTGCTTTTGTCTGTATATTAACTCTATCCAATTGCATTTCCTTCGATTATGCATTATCACTTCTGCAGCATCCCATTCTCAGAGTGTCGATCAAAGGTTTTATTTTTTTCCAATATTTTTCCTTTTCTTTTCCTTATCCATTTATTTTTTTTTGAAAGTTTCATGTCTAAATTCTCTGCAGGATCAGATAATGAAAAATTTATAGTAAAATTAAATCTCACCCCTTGGTTCTGACTTCTAAAGGCGCAGTTTAAAAGGAGTATAAATACATACAAATATGTACGTAGAATGTAAAACCTTTTATTTTGTATTAATTTATTAATATGTATGTATTTATATTGTATATATTATCATGAGGAGATGTTTCCAATTCACAGGAGGGATGCGCTGTCAAGAGCCCATTTTGTTTTTATCAATACGGGATTTTATTTCAAATTTGATGGCCAAAAATTGTTGAATCGGTCAATAATCTATTGATTTGAGCAGTCAAACCGTCGATCCATTTGATCCAATCAATAATTTTTGACCATTTTTTAATTATTTTTTAAATATCACTTAAAAGGCATTTATATCCTTTTCAAATGTCATTTAATGACATGTTAACTACTGATTAATGATAAGTACTCAATTATCATGTTTTGAAAATCCGGATATTGAATTATCATATTTTGAAGTTCGGGAACCAAAATGGCACTAGCCACAAAATACACAGGATGCCATACATTCTTTCAGATTCCACCACAGCATTTGGGAGTGTGAAAAACCTGAAAAATATAAATTTTCCTAAAGAAATCTTATTTTAAGAAACTAATTGATTAAAGAATACAAACAAAAAGTATCCCCTCAAGTATGACGAGTGGACGGACTGGAATGTTGGCACTATAGATTCTTCTGTTGAAAATTGACTAAGAACATTTTTTTTTGGAGAATGATCGATCAATTCAGCTCAGAATTTTTTAACCCGACCGTATAAGGGATGAATCGTAATAATGGATTGATGTTAAATCCACGGAGAAGATGTGGCTTATAGGGGAGCTACTAGTAGACTATGGGGGATTGTAATTCAGAATTCTGCATTGGGCTACAGTGTACTTAACCCAATTTTTTTCTAGTATGGGTCATTATTTTGAGAAACCGGTTTCAGTCAGTGCAAAGCCCATTTGAACAGTCATTATAGCATTGCATTGAGAATATCTCCCATAAAATAAAGCACAGAAGTATGGAGATGTTCCCGATGCAAGGCTGTAAAGGGCCTAAAGGCTGTTTGAACAGTATTATAACGGGCCTTGCATTGACCGAAGCTGATCTCCCCTTCTAATGGGCCAGCTGCTAAAATGGAGTTTAGGTCCTGTTTGGTTGGAATCATCAAATGGATATATTAACAAAAGGTACAAAATACAAAGTGTTGAATTTTATGTACATGAGGAGGATAACTGTTCAATATTGTATGTTCCTGTAAAGTACTTCTATATAATTGCGCGATATGATGTTATACTTCCTGCTGATATAGAGAATATTGGGCCCATCACTCACCCATCCTATGCTTACCACTTGGAATAATGATGTAGCCATTTCTTTTGAAGCTATTGAAAACCTATGTTTTAGTGCTTGTTTGGGAGGTCGTAGTGCCTTCTTGCTTTCTGAGGTGGGATCAGTATAAAATATAGAAAGCCCAGATCGAATATTGGTCGGTCATTTGAAGGGCTATTCTCTTTGAGTCCGGATTCACTGGCCCCACTCATCCAGCTGCACATTGAGAATATCAGTGACCACAATACAACCGATGCTTCATATATGTGGCTGGATAAGTGTAGCCAGCAATGTGTTGTGTCAGTAGGTTCAGACTCATCCATGTCAGCATTTTTTGAAAAGCTTATCTAAAGCACTTGAGAACAACTGAACCAACTTAGCTGAATCTTTAGTTCAGTCATGTCAAATAGGCACTTAAATTAAGGCAATGTTTGATATCATTAGAATTCGGTAAAGTAATTTTGGGTTCTGTGCTATTTTATAGTGTTGTTTTGTGTCAATTAGGTGCCATTAGGCATCATATAAGTAAAAAAAAGGCAAAATTGTTTTATTCTATAGCAAAAGAAAAAATGCTAAAATGGCATTTTCGGCAAAAGTTGCTTTCAAAGAATTCAAGGCATTCAGTGGTGCTTGAAATGGTTGGGAAACACTCGACCAAACACTTGAGGGTTGGGGGGGTGGGGGAGAGTTTCCAACACTTGAATGAGACAAAAATGCCCCTTTTAATAATGATTTTTTATGATTAAAATGGTCATTTCCTTTTTTTATGCTTGAAAAATAGAAGAACATGAATAAATACACTCACCTAAGTAAATATTTCCTAAAAAAGACTTATCCACCTAAATAAATAACTTACCAAAAAACAAACAGAACCTTAATGTGAATATCCATTATCAAATTACTATTACAGTCCTTAATGTGATGATAAAAACTTCATCCATCATCCTTAGTAACTTAAAGCCCCTTGATTAAAAAAGAAAATTGGCTAATTTTATTCCACACATAACTGGTTTTATCGAAGGACCATAATATTAGTCCTAGCTATCCAGGATTAGTTACTATTTATGTTTTCACTCTTGTCAACTTGAGATTTTATAATTGAACCAAGCAATGACCCCAACAGAGGAGATTCTGTAATTAGTGAAAGCAAGTGAGTGCATAAAAAATAAGTAAATAAAACAATTACTACGTACAACAATCAAACAGAGATATATGATTAAATGGAATGTGTCTTAACACATTTGAACTTTATATCATAATCTGTCCTGACCATCCATTATTTTTGATGTGTGGTCCTGCTGATTTGGTGATGGGTTCCTAGCTATTCCACTCTTTTCTTTCTAGGCTTCTGGCTAGCTGTTTCTCTTTCGGTCCCCATTTTCTTGCATCGCCTTCTTTACATGGACTAAAGTTCACATCACTACATCAGCAGAACCGAACCTTTATTTCAAAAGCAACAAGTATGAATTCAAAAAGGAAAAAGAAACTCATACGAAAGGCCCTAGCCTTTGCTTTAACTTTGTATTATTTCTAGGGCCAATTGAGTGAAAAGTTGCCCAAGGAGCCGTAAGGGTGGCATAAGGAGCAATTCTGCACCTAAATCCATTTTTTGCTTCCTAGTGAATCATTAAGTTGTCATTTTCTTGCAAAGGTCGTTTTGTAGTGTCCTTTTACTGGCCCCAAGGAGGAGGGATTCTTCAGTATAGGAGTTTTAAAGCTTAAAATTACAGTCCATGAAGAGCTAGGATCTGAAGATCACAAAGTGCTGACTTTATCTACAGCCGTACATCAAAAACACGTTACACCTCCCCAGGAATCAGAGTTTATTCCTCACAGTCTCACACCAACCTTACAACACATTCCACCGTGTACTGGGACATCTCCTCATGAATAACAATATACATGGATGGGATGTTCGCCAAATATGCAGCTGGGAAGCTTGATGGGGCTTTAAACTATTCTTACATGAAGAACAGGCGCCTAGCTAGACCTGACCATTTGTTACATGAGAAGCTTGATGGGGCTTCTTCACTTGACTAGAAAACTAGGTTTTGAATAGCTCAAGGAGCAAGAAGGGGCTTGGCTTATTTGCCCAAATCTTATGAGCTGCAATTCCTACACTGGATCGATCATCAAATCAATTAATATCCTTCTACATGAGAATTTTAAAGCATATTTGCTGAATTTGGATTTGCTAGGTTTGTACTCCCTTTCATGACACCCGTAATATAGCCAAGCTTCAATTGTCACTTACAAGGGAGGTGTTTTAGTTTTGGGTTTATTCTTTTGGAGCTCCTCAGAGGTAAGGGTATATATTATGATATTTACAAGAGTGTCCTGGCATATTTGATCTTGTCAATGCTTCAAATAAAGAAAGAGGAGGGGAAACAAGTTTTTTGATCCATTCATCTATGACAAGTAAATTAAAATAGCAAGAAAACATTAAGGTTAGCTATGTTTGGTTTGAAGGAAAAGATAGAAAAAAAGAAAGGAAAAGTAAGGAAATCAATACAAGGTTTGTAAAGATAATTTCCTATCTTTTCCTTCAAAACATAGACTAAGGGTCTTGAATCTTGATCAGGTTTGCTTGAATGAATCACCTAAAGTGAGGCCTTCAGCTGAGTATATATCATCTTGGCCTGATGAGATTGATCTCACTGTGACTGGCCTATGAAGTGAAGTAGAATAATTCCTGAGAGCTGCTACAATAATGGACAACAGTGTGGTTTTCAGCTTTCTCTTGGACATTCTGCAATGGCTCTGATATTAGATGGGGATTTGGTTTAAATACTTCTGAATTCTGATACAACCAAAGTTACATGTTCCAATCAGCAATCGACACGTGGCCACCTTGAAGGGTAACCTCATCTTTTGCAATATTTTACGCTTGGCCTTAATCCCTTGGGCTCAGTTTCGAATGAGTACAAATGAAAATTTATAGTGTGTAAAACCTTATATATTTTGTATGTATTTGCACCCTACAAATTTACATTTACACTCCTTCCAAACTGAGCCTTAAAGGGCATTATGATCGTGGCCAACCACTCAGAATCATTAAATGCTTGAGTAATGTTCAGCCATGTATCCCCCGCTTTAATAAAGCTAGCATTCAATTTGATCCAACATGTAAAGCCATTACAAGATGTCCTTAATGACACCATTAATAAGGCCTCTTGATATGGGAGTAGTGTGGGACCCTAATCCAATTCACCTTGGAGGTTCCCAACTTACCCATTTTGCCATCTTTGCTAACATCAACTTCTATATTCTTTAATCATAATAGCTTTGTCAATTTCCTAACAAGAGAAATCTAAAGAAGGCATAGAAATTAAAATAAAACCCCACATTTCAAAAATCTGCATGTCTCATATTTAGACCCCGCTCACATTTTCGGTAAATTACTTGTTTGGGTAAATGCACTTACTCAGATAATTGTTTCCCAGGAAAGATTTACCCGGGTAAATATATTTTCTCACGTTCTTTTATTTCCTATGTAAATAAGGTAATGATCATTTTATTCATAAAAATCCATTATTACAATGGGCATTTTTGTTCCTTTCAAGTGTTGGAAACTTTCCCCCAGGGTGGGAAAGTTATTTACACCTAAGAGATGGGTATCACTTACCTGGTACCTAAGAAAATAAACTTTCCTTGATCCCCACATAAATCTGAAAAAAGAACATGGGATTTTTGGTCAATGGAAATCAAAATCCCATTGGCCAACTTTCCCCCCTAAAAAGAACACCCCTTTGCTTTTGTTGTGCCTCTCAAACATGTATAAAATAAAGATTTTGAAATTCCCCTAATATTGTAATTGTCAATAGTTGTCACAGTTGTATAAACTTTGCTAACTTTGCTTTTTTATTGGTTACAGTTACATAAACTTCATTTTTTTAGTACCATTATGTTTTTTTTTGTTACTTTGTTCAGCTCTTTAATTAGATCATTTCTTCAGCTGGATCATATAAATTTATACCATCCTCTCTCAATTAACTAGCTTCAAATCTCAGTATAGAATGCTGATTGTGATTTATCAGTCTTCAACAATTTCCAACATGCCTTTGGTGAATTGATACTTTTGTAGCCAAGCAAAGTTATGGATAATATGGGTAAGCGTGGGTAAGGTTCTTTTGGATAGATCCCAAATGGCTTGCCACTGATTGTTGTGTTGAGCTAAGATTTCCTACAGTTCTACCCATTAAGGTTATGTTTGGTTTGAAGAAAAAGATAAAGAAAGGAAGGAAAATATAGGGAAACTTATACAAGATTTATAAAAATTTTCTTACATTTCCCTTCTTTTCCCTATTTTTTTCCTTCAAACCAAACACAGCCTAACTGTTCCCACATCCCCTACCCACTTGACACTAGACCGGCATTTGGAAACAGTTTGTGGATAGAAAATCCCGAGTGTATGTATTATGTTTGGCATCTTGTGTTTTTCAGTTTCTTGGGCTTAGGCCTTATGATAGACTGGGCCCGTTATTTTGGGTCTTTTGGTTATATGGTTTCTTTCGTTTGGTTGTTGTTTGTGCCGCCCCTCTGGCGTGTACAAAACTTGTACAAAGTTCATATGCATTTGCAGTGACTATGCTACCAGTATCATTGAATTTTTTTTTAGGCGTTGCATAGGACCTAGGTAATGACCATGACAAATTAATATTTCTTTAAATGGAATTAAGATAAGCCTGATGTTGTGATGCATGCAACCATAGATCTGCAATTCTGGGTCTGCGTTGCATGAGTGTACACCGACGCATGCATAATAAAAGAATATAACTATAATTTTAATAGTAAAAATGAGCTATGACATATGAGTGGGTGAACCCTGTGCAGCTGTACTTGGTCATACACCTGTGAAAGTGTGAATTATATTATAAATGAAAATAATAAAATGATAAAAAACGAATAAAATGTTAAGAAAAATACAAAAATATGGATATTATATTATATATTAATCATATTTAAACAAAATAAATACGATAAATGAGAATTATTGTTATTAATGTCTGACTAGCCAGTTTCAACTTGGAGGTTCAAGACATTGGGTTACACTTGCATGCATAGATGATCAGTCATTACATATAGGGATGGCAATTTTTCCTATTCTTGACGGGGATCCAACTTTCCAGACCCGATGGGGATGGGGATTGAGGTCTCCGCCCCGTTCCGACTCCGATTATATATATTAAATGTTATTTATATTAAATATACTATTACATTATTTATATTATATATATGTATAATAAAACATATTTAAAATATTATTTATAATTTAAAATTTTTATTATTTAAAAAAATACTATTATCTGAAAACATTTCGGAGATTCGGGTCCCCACGGATCCCATCCTTGTTGGGAATCAGGGATGGAAGATAAACTTTATCCTTGATTGAGATCGAGGACAGAGATGAGGATTAATTTAAGAATTAGGGACGAGAACAGAGAATATAATCGCCACCGTGAACCCACACCATTGCCATTCCTATATACGAATGAGCAACTAAGTGCATAGAAACAAAGTTCAAAAATGTCATCATGCATGCATTGGGTAATACTTACTTATCGTATTAATGGGTCATCATCGATACACTAAATAATAGAGCTTTGGGAATTTGACCTATTTCAGGGGCTACACAGGCCTAAGAAACCTATATTTGAAAAAAAAAATATGTACACCATTCCATTTTATTTAGTACCACTTCCATTAACCTATTTCTGAAAAAAAAATTATGTATACCAATCCATTCTATTTAATTCTGTTTAATACCACTTTTATTATTGAATTATAAATGCTTAAATAATTTCTTATTACGCCTATCTTCCACCATATTTTTATGCAAGAGTTTTATTTATTTATTTATTTATTTATGGTATTCAGGTAGTATCTAATTATCTATTCTATATAAGAGAAATTGACATTAAAAAGCGTTCACAAAGTCATTAATGGCATCGTGACATTTCTAGCTAAAACATTATGTACCCATGTAATATGATAATCACATCTAACTATATTAAATTTGGTTGCACTGGCTCCACATACAATATTCTTTATAAGGAGTGGGAAGGGGAGAAATTGTTTCCCTAGAATTTTATCATAAATTAACTAATTAAGCATAAGATTGAATTTTGGGGGCGCCCACCGCAAATAGTCAGCTTGCTTCAAACTCATGAAAAGCAGCTTATTCAAATGAGATGGTCTCATGACTTTGATGCAAATACAAGGCTCTAAAAAAGGCAAAAGACTAAGATCTTTCTTCTATAAATTAAACAACCATCGCAATGGGAATTTTGAGGGAGCTAACCTCTAAGTCTCTCTTTATACTTTTCTTAAGTCAGACATTTGGTGAGCTTGACCTCGATCCTTTTACCCCACCCATTTGACATTTCTAGGAACACAAGGTCTGTTTGATTGGTAGTTAGAATTGGAATCCTTTAGACAGTGTTTTTGAATTGTTATTGATTTGGACAGTCGGACCATTCGGCCTAAGAACCATTTAGGCAACTGGTGCCATTTCACCCTCAACCTAGCCTTTTGGCTAAAAACCATTGATCATTGGTCAGCAACCCACTGATTTGAGTGGTTGAACTGTCAACCCATTCGACCCTTTCAACGGTTTTGGCTGTTTTTTGTTGTAATTATTTATTTTATTTTATTTTATTTTTTTCAATTGGAACGGACCATTCGTTCAAATCAGACGGTCGAACTGTTGACCCAGAAACTGATGGCCAGAACGATTCTAGTTCTGGATCGGTTTTAAAACCTTGCCTTTATAATTGAAATTGGAATGGTCTATTCTTTCCATTTGTTTGGTCTGGACGAGAATCAGAATTGGAAATGGCTAAAATGGAATTCTCATAATGGAGAGGGAGGAAAGAACCATTTCTTCAAATGGGGAATGCTATTCCACCAAACCAAACTATTGGAATTGGAACCCTTATTCCTATAAATTAAATGGACCCATACTATTTATAATGCATTTGTTGCGTGTGTTCTTTTTCTAATATTCCTTGTCATGCAAGGAGGCTATCTGCGTATGTGCTTTTGTAAGAACTGTTAAAAAGAAAACCTCACTGATGCTTCAGCCAAGTTTTGTTTGATATTGTTGGAAAGTAGGCTTCTGGTTACCTTCAGAATCTTTACGTTACATGCTTGAGGCTAAAGGTCAAACCCAAGACAAGGGCCCGTTTGGAAGGGCTTGTTAGTAGATCTTCCTTGTATGGAAACTGTGGATCTTACTTTCCATGGGCTCGAAATATGCTATCTTCAATGAAGTATAACTAGGATGCCAAGCTTCTTTGGTCCAAAGATTCAAACCATGAAGCAGCACATGGTAACAAACGTTTGTTATACATGTCATGATCAAAGATCATGGAAAAGAAACAAAGTAGCTGATTCTTCATCGTCTCTTTTCTTTTATCTATTTATTTATCTTTTACTCTATTGTTTTTTTTTTTTTTTTCAGTGGCCTCTGTAATAATTAATAACACGATTTAGAACTGACTCAAAACTGATTAAGTGAATGAATTTCGAGCAGTCCTAAAAATGAAGACGTCGATGATTCGGTAGATGAGATTGTCATTTGACATCCCTCAAAAAATGGAGGCACAGGATTAAACTTACATTACATAATTGCAAGTTTTCTATGATATGGTTAATGGACCTCTTGTGCACCATGCTCCATCTCTGCCCCCTTAACCCCTCTATGCCATGATTTATAAGTTCACATATTTTCAATGTGCAGCCATAATATATGTCGTCATTCATTTCCCATACTTGCATGTTATCATTTATGGGAGATGTTTCCAATGTATGGTTGTAGTGTCTTATAGATAGTAGATCTGCACACACGTGCCAAAAATAACCAACACATAGACAATGAAAAAGGTTGAAAGCCCATGAGGACCAAAATTTGGATCCTATTCTGACTTTGAAACAAATCCCTTTCCTTAACCCCAATCCTATCAGGCATAAAAATGATCCTCAATCCTGGATCCCCAACAAAGACAGATTTCTCAATAAGGAGTCAAATCCTTGACATTTTTAAATTACTTTTTAAAAAAAATAAATTACTTAAAATGAGGGATTTTTTTTAAATATAATCGTCCTAATTAGCCATGAGGATTCCCAAACAGATCGTTAAGATCATTGCTTGGATTGGGCGCAAGTCAACCCTAGAACAATTTACGATGTGGATCTCCTTAGTCCTTACGAGACGGGTCTGACCCGGCCGTTATTAAATTTCCATGTATCTCCGATGTCATACATATCTGATATCCCACTTCCCAATTTAAATTGCGTTTTATAGGTAAGGGACAGTGGATCCGAACGTCGAAGCTGTCAATTCAATGAATCGACAGTCTGACTCAGAATCCTTGCCGCTAACTCGGTATATCACGAACTCATGTATCTGAATCCAACGGTTCACGTGTTATGAGAAAACAGAATGAATGTATGTTTGTGTACAACATCATTTCTCCCTACCGTCTCCTTTTGACTTTTTCCTCTTCAAATATCGCTGCTACACTTTTATCAGTAGGATCAGAATCTTTGCCTTGTTTTTCATAGATAGAGACCCAAAAGGAAAGCTCTGCTGTCTTCCCACGTGTCATATGGACCCCACTATCATTCTTCAGGCAACCTTCCTTGATTGTCGGAAAACCAGAATCCAACCTAACCCTCCCTGAACCTACCCTCCTCGTAGGGGACAGTCACAGCTGTCTTTCCTAGATATGAGACGTTAGATTAGAATCTTTCATTTTGTGATTTGGTGGAATTGACCGAGAACCCAAGAATGGGAATATAAAAGATTCTAGTTCAATGGGTTACTCTCAACGTGGCTATAGAATATTGTTTATCAAATCTTTAGACAAAAAGATTCCAATCCGACGGCACTGTGTTAGCCCGTTGACTCCAAGAAGAAGACCTAACCTGAAAAACTAACAGGAACCCAAAGAAACCCAACTGGCAACTGCGCGCGTGCTCTTTGTAGTTCGCAATTTCTTCTCTCACTGTTTTCTTCGCCCTCCAACCACCGAAGTAACAACACCTCCAAACGCAGTCTCTCTCTCTCTTTCTCTCTCTCTCAAACTCTGTTTGGGCGAGTGAGAATAACAGCGATACCACCAATCGAACGTGACGGCCATGGCGATCTCCGCCACGCTCAATCCGGCACGCTCTGTTGGTTTCCCCAAGCTCAATCACCACCGTTCATCCTATGGTTCTCCTTTCACTACCCCCCGCATCGCTGCCACTGCCACCAACGCAGCCGTCTCCGGCTTCCCTTTGACGTGGCAGGTGAAGCAGAGTCGGAAGCCTATGGTTTTAGTTTTCTCGGGCGGTAACGGTGGCAATGGTGGAAATGGCGGGAACTACAGTGGTGGTGGCGGAGGAGGTGGTGGTCATGGTGAAGGAGGAGATTCCGGCGACAAGAACAAGACGGAGGCGATTTTGGCGCTAGCAGAGATTGGGAGGTCTTTGGATAGTATTCCGTCGGATCTGGCTTCGGCGATTGAGGCTGGAAGGATTCCTGGAGAGATCGTTTTTCGCTACTTTGATCTGGAGAAGTCACCGGTATTTCGGTGGTTGCTTCATTTTGGGGGGTTTAAGGAACGGTTGTTGGCTGATGATCTTTTCTTGGCTAAGGTCACCATGGAGTGCGGCGTTGGCATTTTCACTAAGGTTGGTGTTCTTCTTCTGCTAGATTCCTTATTTCTATGTTTTTTTTTTTAATAAACTGGTTGGCTGATAATAAATGCTTACCATATGGGTTCCTTCAAATAATCTTGTGAACCAGTAATGCGTCTAATGTAGTGGCTGTTTTATGGGTCGTCCTGTATGAATGGTAATTTCTTAATTTGGAAGTGGATTTCTGAAGCTTCTTTCTTCTTCTTGGTTTTGAAAGTTTAGCTTTTCAATGAAAGTACTATTTTGAGCTTCTAACTGGTTCATTCTTATAAGGGGGATGCTTGTGCTGACAGAAGTCTTGGAATCAAATTGTAAAGGGGAAAATCAGATTAGGCTGAGCTTGTTTTCATGCAAAAATGGATTAAACTAAGGTTTCGGCTTTAGAAGAGGCATAGAAGTAATTGCAATTTTTACAAATTGAGAACTTTTCAGCCTATTTTAAATTAACAAATGGAGCCTTAAGGAACTGGAAAATTGAGTTGCTTGTTGAATCTGATAATAAATGGAATAATGTAATGAAACTGGTGGTGGGGTCAAATGTTCTATGCTTTGGGGTACTAGTATTTGATTACCAAGAATGTATGTGGGGTATCCTTGAATTTTCTGAAATATTTTTCATTTATGGACAGTTCTTTAACTTCAATTGCACCCGGGTACCAATAAGAGTAGGTTCTTTGTTTTAGGAAATATAATTGCAATGCGTGAAATATGTCAGGCTTATGTACTTGGTTGCATTTGGTTTTCTATTATTTTCTGTGGTCAAGATTATCGACTGTTGTTTGTGGAATCCCAATGAAGGATTTCTATTTATACCATGAAGATGTTCTTGTCCTGACTGCAACTTGGATACTATTACAGGAGGAGAATGAAACTTGCAACCATCTTAAGCTGATACCAGAAAAATAGCCTTTTTTTAATAAAGTGGCAAATATATGATGCTTGTATATCCATTTTCTCACTTATAATAGGTTTAGGTTTTCAGTAAGTGGGAATTGAAGCAACTATTGCCATATTATTGATGATTTTGCTATCCTGTATATATGTTCTTATGTAGGTTTCAAAAAAAGTTCTTATGTATTGATAAATCTTCATTGCTGAAATAGGCAATGGAAAGAATGTTTTATAATTTAATTTGGTCAACAGGCTTCTGAAAAAAAGGTCCACTTGCTAGGTAGAATTTTGAGTATAGTGTTGAACATGCTTTGTTGTTATAATGTTTCATCAGTCTTAACTTCTTCCAAAGTTGACCTGTGAAACTGATGCCTCCTATTCATAAGTATTCTCAATAGTGTTTATTGAACAACTTATTTTTTTTTCCTTGTCACTATTTGTTTATTGGTCTAAAATTAAGTTTAAAATATGTAATTTTAACTGATGAGAATGAAAATTTCCGGTGAATGAGCTTAGCCTTGTGTTGTTGCTTGACTGTCATTTCTTTTGGATGCTTCGTTGCTTAATTGTGAAGTTATTTTGGACTAAATTATGTCTTGAAGACACCTAATCATTTTCTTTTCAACTTAGATTTTATGTTTATTGGTTTTCAAGCATGGACTTTTGCTCGCTGACTGATATGCTCCAGTGTTTTGGTAATAAAATAAAAATTATTAATAGACAAAAAAGAAAGGATACAAGGAAGCCTGGAAGGTGAAAAAGAAAAAAAAAACAAAACAAAACAAAAGTCCAAATCCACCAACTCATCACAAACAAACTGAGAAAAGGAAAAAAAAAAACAACTCACCACCCAAGACTGGCTCAAAGCAAGAGAGATACCTCCAAACCAGAATTTGAAAATGCACCTATAACCCTAGTCCTTAAAAAGAGCCAATGAGTCAAAGAAGCCATCAAAACCTAAAAAACCAGACCAAGAACTCTCTTCTTCCGTAGAATCCTCCAAGGTTTCAATAGCCTCTTGTGTGGTCCAATCCCACAAAGACTCCTTTTCAATCTAGCAAAACGTCTTGGTGCTTACTCTTCTTTCTAAATCTTCTAACTGCAAGAGAGTTCTCCCTAACCTTCACATAGATAGCTATCCAATTCCATATAGTTGGGAGAAGTTTTAGATGATGATGATGAATTTCATAAGGATTAGTATATTTATAGTCTTATGGGCCATTACTGGTGTAGGTTAGGACCATATCCAGTCTACCCCTCCCAAGACCCCTGATAGCTGGGTGCTGGGACCAACATTGGATATGGCCTTTATCACTTGTTAAGCTTAGCTTTATGTACCTTTTATGAGGTTGACTGTGCCATAGTTATTTTTCTCTAAAATGTAAGCCTATTAATGCATTTTATTAATTAGTTTTCTGTTATCGTTTTGTGTTCTTTGTTTGACTTCTTTTTTTACTGGTATTTTATTCTTAAAGTTCCTCCAATTATAAAATCATAATCTGTTTGAGTTATGACTCCAGACTGCTGCAGAGTATGACCGACGTAGAGAGAATTTTAAGAAGGAGTTGGATTTTGTCTTAGCTGATGTGGTATGCCCTTTTCTTAACAGTAAAATGAATTCTTAATTTAAAATTTGTTTGGTTATGTTTATGCTGGACTTTGTTGGACACTTGAAAAGTTCTTACAGGAATATTATTATGCTTGTATAGCAGAGGACATATATAAGTTTATTAAATTAATTTAGAGGGGTAGGTCCTGTATTAGAAGAATGTCTATTACAATAACCCGACTTCCACAAGGAAGTGTGTGAAATAGGTTAGTTTTCTTGGATGACAATTTACTTGTCTGCTTTCATTGGTAGAATAGATAATTGATTGTATTATATGCCTGTGTTTTCTTCTTTTTTTTTTTTTTGAGAAAAAGTTAACCAGATTTCATTAGAAAAAACCGGAAGTACATGAGCAGATGTACTACACAGAGGAAAGAGAACTCAAACAGCAGAAAAGAAAAATTACAAGGGGGGAAGCCTGTTTTTTCAGTTCTCTATTTATTCCCTTACATCAATAGGTCTTTCACATTTGTACCCTTAATACAAAAATCTACTTCTATAGTTATTACCTCATTAAATATTACCAATGTTTCAGATTCTGGTTATTTTGGTCATTTGCAGTTTAAAACGTCAAAATATGATTGTCTTTTTGTTTATATAAAAAAATGTGGATCACTTGTATGTAAGAGTGTCAATCAGACAAGTGTGCTCTCATTGAGTAAGCCATGGGGGTCCTACCATGTTTCTCATTCATTTGAGTGAAGATAGAAAAGATTCAAAATATTTTTGATGCCTGACTTTCTTTTCTTTTTTTTTTCAAGCTAATGAGTAATAAACACTGTAAAGTGACCATAGCTTACTTATGATATGGTTATCTATGTGTAATGGAATTTGGGAATATAAGAATATGTAGGTAGATTTTTGGGTATGTATTTGGGATTCTATAAAGGGCTGATTTGGTTTTAAGGAATTGAAATTTGGTGACTGAAGTGTAGGGGTGGATTATATGGAACCTTGGGGTGGGAAATTGGGGATGAAGGAAAAAAAGAAAAAATTGGCAAAGAAGAGGAAGATGTATACATCGCCTTACCATTAATTGGAAATCTCAATATATTGATTAGAACATGACTTTATTCATCAATTTAACTCTGAAGAACCAAGAAAGTACATAAAGAAGGTTTAATTAAAATAAATTTTGTGAAAACCCCAATCCTGTCTCTAGTAAAGTGGCTATAGCTTCTGAAAATTGCAAATCACATGGAATATGCGAGATCTTAGTTTTGTTAATTGGTTATGGAATAACAATTTTAATGATACCAAACATCACAATGATGAGACAAAATTTGACCCCCTAACTGCAGAAACAAAAAATTATGGAACATTGGAACTGTAATTGGGAAAAGGAGTTGACAAACAGAGTGTACATGGTGCAACCTTGCTGGCATGATTAACCTAATGACTCGGAGGTATAAATACAGAATCTGAAAAAATAATGGGGAATAAATACAAATAGTCCAAAACATACCGATTTCTATGCATACAAAAAGCCCTTATCTTGATAATTGTTCTGGTTTTGTTCATTAGTTGAAATGATATTTTTTGAACTGATTTATTTGTTAATATTATTGATAAAAAACTGGTTTATTTATCTAGCTAATGCAATTTTTTTCTTAGTTTATGGCCATAATTGCAGATTTTATGCTTGTCTGGCTTCCTGCTCCCACAGTTTCTCTTCGGCCACCTCTTGCAGTCAGTGCTGGATCTATTGCTAAGTTCTTCCACAGCTGTCCTGATAATGCCTTTCAGGTTACTGTTTATTTATGCAGATATCATTGAATTAGTTTTTTTTTTATTTTTTTTTATTTTTATTTTTATTTTTTTTGGGGGAGGGGGGGAGTAAGTCATTGAATTAGTAGCTGTTTCTTATACAGTTACTTGATATTGGAATCATGTCTGCAGGTTGCATTGGCTGGAACATCCTATTCATTTTTACAGAGAATAGGAGCCATAGTGGTATTGTTGATATATGCTTTATTGATTTATTTTTGAAAAATGTATTTATTGAATTAAATCACAGATATTTAAAATATCATTTCCAAATGCATCGTCTTAACTTGTGGTATTGGATCTTTTGTGCAGCGTAATGGAGCCAAGCTTTTTGCAGTTGGAACCGGCGCATCTCTGGTATATCAGTTTTCTTAGGAGACCCTTTGATTTAGATTAAACCTTTTATGTGGTTTTAACCTCTGGAAACTTATATATTCTTCTGTGAGGCTTTTATCCTTTGTCCTATTAATTTTTTTCATTGTTGACTTTTCATAATGTTTTTAAGATTTGAAGCATATTAGCTTGTAAAAACGGAAACATAAGGATCAGTTTGGAATGAGTACAAATACAAATATGTAGGATACAAAACTTAGTATTTTGTATTTATTTAGTTATTTACACTGTACATATTTATATTTATATTGTTTCCGAATTGAGACTAAAGAATGCGGAGAAGGAAAATAGGCTAGGAATATAAATTTTGTTTTAGCTTTTGTATTTTTTACTGGTATTTGATCAGGATTTTTTTTTTATCAGCATTGATCGGGAAATTGTATTAGAGAAGAAAAGTGAAGTATGAAACAAAAAGAAAGGATGAGGGCATATCAGACCTTCTTGAATTCAATTTGCAGATGACACAATTCTATTTTGTGAAGGAGGGGACATCAATAGGATTAGAAACCTAAAGCTCACCATACAACTCTTCGAGCAAATGTCAAAACCCTAGAGTAAATTTTGAGAAGAGTTTTATAATTGGAGTCAATATGGGCGAGGGGAAGGTTTGTGAATGTAGAAACATTCTGGGGTGTGTAGTTTCCAATTGGCCCTTAAACTACCTTGGTTTACCATTGGGAGATAATCCTCAGAAAGGTGAATTTTGGGCCCCTATTGTGGAGAGGTTCGAAAAAAGACTTGCCAACTGGAAGAAGAATTATTTATCTCTCAGTGGGAGGATCACTTTGATAAGGTCTACTCTTGCCAACCTTCCTGTCTATTTCCTTTCAGTTTTTAAGATTCCGGCTAAGGTGGCTAGTAGGCTGGAAAAACTAATGAGATACTTTCTTTTGGAGCCGGGAGCGGAGAAGAAGGACCATAGGGTCAGATGGGATGTGGTATGTAGATGCAAGAAGGATGGGGGTTTGGGAATTGGGAATATAAGGGTTAGGAACTTAACACTGTTGGGGAAATGGCTGTGGAGATTCTCATTGGAGAAAGAAAGACTGTTGGTTAAGATAGTGGAAAGTATACATGGGCTGGCAGGCAATGGATGGGACTCCGGGATCTTAGCAAGGACTACAAGAGCTTCTCCTTGGAAAGCTATTCAAGCCATCTTGCCCTTGTCCTATCCTTGGGTCAGGTATGAATTACACTCAAGTAACCTCATTAAATTCTGGGAATATGTATGGGTTGGGAACTCCTCTTTGAAAGATCAATTTCCAAGCCTCTTTGCTATCTTTACCCTTAAAAATGAACCGATTTCCTCCTTTCTCGTTCCTTCTAATTACACTCAAGTAACCTCATTAAATTCTGGGAATATGTATGGGTTGGGAACTCCTCTTTGAAAGATCAATTTCCAAGCCTCTTTGCTATCTTTACCCTTAAAAATGAACCGATTTCCTCCTTTCTCGTTCCTTCTAATTTTCCTTCTGGGTTCGGTTGGAATTTGAACTTGAGAAGAGATGCCAGGGACACAGAGTTAACCTGCATTTCAACCTTATTATCCATTCTGGAAGGGATCTTCATTGAGCCATCGAAGTCAGATAGTAGAATATGGACACTCACTCCCCAGGCTCCCATTCCTGTGCCTCTTTCTTCAAGGCCCTTCTATCCCCTTCTCCTGTTGGAATGTCGTTTCCTGTTAAAGAAGTATGGTGTCAACCTATTCCTCCAAAGGTTGGGTGCTTCTGTTGGGAAGCCTTTCTGGAAAGAGTTAATACAGGGGATCTACTTCAAAGAAAAGACCCAATAGTTGCTTGTTTCCTCACTGGTGTGTTCTTTGTAAATTTGATGGTGAGTCTGGATATCACTTATTAATTTCTTGCTAGTTTGGTTGCAGGTGGACTCCCCCTTTGGATGTGCAAAGCTTATTTACTTCCATGCCTAATGGGTTAACCGAAAGGGCCAAAATCATGTGGAGATGTGGTAGGGCTGCAGTGTGTTGGACTGTTTGGGAGGAGAGAAATTTAAGGGTATTTTCTGCTGAGGAGAGAAGCCTGGAAGTAATTCTGGAAACTATCCACATTAGGGTGATTCACTGGTTAAAAACTTTGGAGCTGTTTGCAGTGTTCTCAGTTGATGAGATGGCCAGAAAGTGGAAGGAGATTGTGAAGTTAGGCTCAATCAGGAAGACCTCAAATTCCTGTTGGACACCTCCACCTCAGGGATTTACCAAACTGAATTTTGATGGCAGCAGCATGGGTAATCCAGGGCCCTCCGGAGTTGGGGGAGTAATAAGGGATGAAAATGGGAACCTGCTAGCTATGTATTCTGGTCCAATTAGGGTGGGTGATTCTCTGAGGGCTGAGATCCTAGGAGCTCTTGAAGGGATTCAAAAGGCCAAGGAAATGAACTGTAAAAAACTGATTATAGAAGGTGATTCTGAAATGTAGTAAATTGGCTAAAAGAGGACAGTTCTACACTCTGGAAATACAGCAACGAAAAGAGGAAATTCAAATGGCTCACCAAGGATATTGAAATCCATTGTACATGGATAGTGAGAAGTGCTAATGAACTGGCAGATGGTCTAGCTAGGCAAGGGGTGAACAGAAACTCAATTTTTTGGGCTGTTTTGTAATTGTTTCATGAATTCGGGTTTATAGGGTATCTGGAGGTTAAGATTTTTTAGCTCCTTACCTTGTAATTTAGCTTTTTCTTATTAATAAAATTCACTGTTACTGAAGAAAAAAAAGGGGGGGGGGTCTGTTGCTTTTAATATATTCTAAGGTATTTTTGATGTGTGTGTTTGTGTTGTTGAGGCTTCATCCAATTACTATTCTACCTACATTAGATTCTCAAGTTAACTTCTTTGGACATGATCAGGATTTTATTCATTGGGAAAGTATATTGTTTCTAAAGTGAGTGATTAATGCTTCTCTATTACACATGGCTGTAACTTTCTGTGCATTTCTGATATTTGAGATTGATACAATTCCCTTAATCTTATCTATAATTATTTTGTTCTTTAAAGCACTTAGACTTACAAAGTTCAACCCTTTTTATTTATCTTTCCCAATCTTAGATCATTTTGACATCATAAAAAGGTATTTAAGGCTCGAATTGTGTAAATGCAAGTACATGATGAAAGTTGAATATTTTTCTTCCAGGTTGGTACAGGTGTAACCAATGCCTTGATAAATGCAAGAAAGACTGTTGACAAGTCTTTTGCTGGTGAAGCTGAGGATGTCCCTTTATTATCAACCAGTGTTGCCTATGGTGTTTATATGGCCGTTTCTAGCAACCTTAGGTATGAAGAATGCCATTGTGTTTGCTTTGTTTTATCTATGCTATGTCATCTTGCAATCCTTATTTTCAGTTTCCCTTCATCTGTAGTTAGAGCTTTTGCCAATCATTTATCATTCTATGTGGCCTTGTTCTAGAAACCTCGTATTCTTGCTGTAAGGGTAGCAATTTCATCCAGGATCACAATGTGATATGATTCACATATAAGATTGGGTAAAAAGGAACATTAATTGGTGGATTTTTTCAGTGTATTATTAGAAATGATTGTAAACTTGTAAGGGGATATATTTCCTGCCTTGAAGACTGTCCATGTACACCCAGAGAGGCATAGGCAAATATATAATTTAGCTGCACCTGGATGTGGATATGCATCGGGTACAGATTATGATCTAACACAATTGGACTTGATTCCAAAGCTAATGGTCCTAGGACATAGCTATGACAGACTCCTAGCTGAAGGTGGCTGGTTTAAAGCCTGCCAGAAGCAGGCACTATATGTATGGGTACATATTCATCACGTGACATAAGAATGGTCTGGGTTCCAGGAAATACTCGGTTATAATGGATTTGTGGTTGATTCCTTTGTAGTTGTAGTTTATAGAGCTGATTATCATTTTTTGTTCAACAGGTACCAAGTACTGGCTGGTGTTATTGAACAACGGATTTTGGAACCCTTGTTACACCACCACAAGCTTTTACTGAGTGCAATCTGCTTTGCGGTCCGGACAGGCAACACATACTTGGGGTCTTTGATGTAAGAAAATCTTCTGAAATTTCATCACAACCGATTTGAGACTCTCTTTTTGCAGTTTATCACTAACAGAGATGCTTTGTTTGAACAGGTGGGTGGACTATGCCCGTTGGGTAGGAATTCAAAAAGTCCGCGAGTAAAACACAGACCAGAGGATTGCATTGTTTGCGTTATTTCTCTTAGATTTTCTCTCTTTTTCCTTTTCAAGTGGACACCAATTTTTGCTGAAATTTCATGAGATCAAGGGAATGGTTGATCTTTCGTGTGTCTGGCTTTGAGCATATTTTTTGTTGCATAAATTAGCTGTTTCTTGTAGTATTAGCATCCATAAAAGGTCATGCCTGTGTTGTGAAAGTGGGGGGAGCTTGTGTTACGGCCTTCACATTTTGACTACCGAAAAACAAATATTTTTCATTTTGATAGTTGGTTCTAATTATTTCTATTGACCCACCCCCCCCCCAAAAAAAAAAAAAAGGTATATATATATATTTCAGTTGTTTCCCGTTACCTCCAAAGATACGCTAGCATCTACCTGGCGTGCAAATGCAATTATGCTGACATTTTTTGGTCGTGAATGAAACTAGACAGCTGAAGAATTATCTGCACTGCCAAGTATCAGACATAAGAAAAGAGATGGAAAGTCAATGTGGGTACAGAACCACACTTTCAATCCATATATCATTCATTTCTTTTAAGAAGAGTAAGAATTAGCAAAAACTAAAACCAGCCAAGGAGTTTGATAGGACAATCTTTTGGGTATCCATATTAGACTTTTCCTTCTTGCTTCTACTGATCCACATCCACTCTCTCTTCTCAACTTCTTGAAGACGAATTGGACAATCGCACAACTCACTTCTCACTTTTCCAATGAGGGTTTCTTATTTCCGTTGATGGTAATGGGCTAATGGGCATTGGCACAATTATTGAAAATATATTGGTAATGAAAATTTATAATAATTACAAAAATACAATAAGTACTAAAAATATATTAACTTAGTCAATAAATAGTTTAATCTCTAATAAATATTAATTAATCAATGAGTTATAACAAAAATACAATAAGTACAATAAATTAAATTAAAAAATTCAATAATAGTAGTTTAATCTCCAATAACTATTGAAATTTTTTTGTTAAATAAGAAAACAAAACATTTATACATAATCATTGAAAATACATCTATCACAAAAAAACAATAAATAATTACTAAATTACAATGAATATTAATTTTAATATATATAATTATATAATAAATACAGATTAAGAGTTTAAAACTATTATTAGTAAATTTTATTTTTTTGAAAGCTATTTTCTCGAATTATTATTTGATACAATAGAACTTAGTTATTTAGAATATTGTGTAAAAATATTAAATTATTATTAATTACAATATTATGTTATAATTATTTTTCTACTTTTTAGAACTTTTTTTAAATTTATTACATAATTTCTTTATTTTAACAATTTAAAATCTAGTTATGCTAAATATTTTGTTATTTAAAATATTTAGTTATTAAATAAAAAAATTTGTAAAATATTTAAAATTTAAAATATTAATTATTTATAGAATTTAGTTATCCATAAAATCATTATTTATACTATTATTACATAATTTCATTATTAATTTTGTATTAATATTTTAGATTTTAAATATAATTTCTAATATGAAAAAGTGAGAAATTTTCCATATTTCTTAGTTTAAAATGTTTTATTTCATAAATCTAATTTTTAAATTTAATTTTTAATAATTGCACTGGAATTTTTAAAATTAAATTTAATTTTTAAGTTTAAATCTTTTGAATCGACTGACTTTTTGTGAAAGCCAACCCAAACCGATACAACTTGAGTGGATCGATTTTCACAAAAGGGTTAGTCGGTTTCATCTAACCAACTCCCCAACTTGACCAGGTCAATTTTGTTGGCCAAATAGCTCACGGCTGGACTGAACCAACTCATGAACACTCATATTTTTAGCTAAAATAATAGTCTTATCTTTGATAAATAATAATAGTTTAATCTCCAATTATTATTGAAAATTTAACCGAAAATACACAATTATTGAAAATATATTGGTAATGAAAAATTACAAAAATTACAAAAATAAATAAGTACTAAAAATATATTAACTTAGCTAATAAATAGTTTAATCTCTAATAACTATTAATTAATCAATAAGTTATAACAAAAATATAATAAATACAATAAGTACAAAAAATTAAATTTAAAAAATTCAATAATAGTAGTTTAATCTCCAATTATTATTGATTTTTTTTGTTAAATAACAAAACAAAATAAATTTTACCAAATCATTGAAAATACATCTATAACGAAAACAATAAATAATTACTGAAATATAATAAATATTAATTTTAATATATATAATTATATAATAAATACAAATTAAGAGTTTAAAATTATCAGTAATAAATATTAAGTTTTTTGAAAGTTATTTTGTTGAATTATTACTTGATATAAGTGAAATTAGTTATTTACAATATTATGTTATAATTAATTTTCTACTTTTTAGAATTTTTAAATTTATTACATAATTCCGTCATTTTAACTATTTAAAATCTAGTAATGATAAATATTTAAATAATCTATAAACTATTTAAATTTTTTTGTTATTTGAATTTTATTTATTTAAGGATATTACATATTATTAAATAATTAAAAACATTTAAATTGATAATCCAGAAAAACATAATTTAAATTGTTAGTACATAATTTCATGATATATTTTGTAAAAATATAAAATTATTTTGTGTTTTTAATAAATATTTTAAAGATATTATATAATTTTGCTAGAATATTTAAATAATTCTTAACTTTTTTAATCTAAACTTTTGATGAGGGCGGATTTGGCCCTCCAATGATATTGTGACACATGGCACCTCAGAACAACTAGGTGACACCCGAAACCACTTTGGCAACAACTTGCCTTACCAAGTTGATGGTGTCCCACCTTGCGGCCTAGCACAAGCACGGCCTAGCACGGGTGCGACTTGGCAACCTGGCCCTAGCGCGACGTAGAAGCCTGGCACAAGCACGAGTTGGTAGCTTGGCACAAGCACGAACTGGCAGCCTGGCACTGGCGCGGCCTGGCCCTGGCGCGAGCTGGCAACCTGGCACAGGCGTGACCTAGCGGCCTGGCCTAGGCGTGACCTGGCAACCTGGCACAGGCGCCGACCTAGCGACCTGCGAGACGTGCTCACCGACAAATTCGATATGCATATCCTAACACTCCCACGATCCTTGGAAGTTACCCCACATGCCGAACGATCTGGAGGGTGGTCAACGTGCATGGTGGTTACCTCTAGGAATCTCAAACCACTTAGACGACCTTGCAGAAATCTCAGATATTGTGCGTGAAGCCCACGCCAAGCAATGACTATATAAAGGCACCAACCACAGAGGCAAGTAAGCAAGTAAAAAAATTCTAGCTCTCATACTTTATGATTTTTAGCTCGTAATCTACTATGAGAGTACTGACTTAAGCATCGGAGCGACCTCGCCGGGTTAGCCACCCTGGGTCCTCTGACATTTGGTTCCTTGTAGGTCTCTAAAGAGCAACGAAGCTCATCAATCCAGCTTGTCGCCAAGCAACTTGGCACCTAGTTAGCTCGACACCTCCTAGGTAGCTCGGCTCCTCATAGGCAGCTCGCCACCAAGCATCTTGGCACTAGGCAGCTCACCACCAGGCAACTCGGCACTAGGCAGCTCGCCACTAATCACCTCGCCCCTAGGCAGCTTGCCACCAAGTAGCTCCACTTCCACTTGAGTCATCGGCCACTTGGAAGCAGACCAAATGACAAGGAACTTAGCACAAAAAACCGATCCATCAATTGGCGCCATCTGTGGGAAACAATACAAAAAGCTAAGTTCTCATCCTCTAAAAGGCAAAGTCCTCACTTTTTAGAACTCAAAGATTGTAGGAAGTTGATGGCCAATAGACTAAGCAGCTCTACCAACTTTATTTCAACTCAGATAAAACCTCATCAGTCCTCTTCGCGAGGTACCCTCTATAAAGATGAGCTCTACGTGGCTTCCGCGGGAGTAGGCGGCCAACAGGCTGCATAGACACCCTTGTCGGTCGAGCGTTCCAAAGCACTCATGCGAGATGGTGAGTGGGTAACCGACGTCACTAACGAGGCTGATGCAACATAGTCGTAGCTCTAAGGTGTCGACCTGGCGACCTAGACGCGACCTGGCATAGGCACGAGCTGGCAGCCTGGCCTTGACGCGACCTGGTAGCTTGGCGCAGGCGCGACCTGGCGGTCTGGCCCTGGTGTGAACTGGGGATTTGAAAAAAGACTTCCTCACCATATAAGACCCAGTCGCCTCTTCGGCATGGGCAAAATCAAAGATCAAGGAGAGTAAACTACGAGTCGCTCCCAGAGCCTAAGGGCTAAATTACCACATAGGACCCAGTCGCCTCTTCGGCATGGGCAAGATCAAGGAGAGTGGACTATGAGTTGCTCCTAGAGCCTAAGGGCCAAAATACCGAACTAGCGAAGACCTCCTCGTCGTATAAGACCCAGTTGCCTTTTTAGCATGGGAAAAATCAAGGAGCGGACTGTGAGTCGCTCCTAGAGCCTAAGGAATTGAATCGACACTTACGAGCTCATCAAATTATTCATTCCGGGACAAAAGGATAAATCTACTCCCTTTGCCTAGTTACTTTCGGCTCGGGAGTGAGGGGGCAAATGATGAGGGCAGATTTGGCCCTCCAATGATATTGTGACACATGGCACCTCAGAACAACTAGGTGACACCTGAAACCACTTTGGCAACAACTTGCCTTAGCCAAGTTGATGGTGTCCCACCCGGCGGCCTGGCACAGGTGAGACCTGGCGGCCTGGCCCTAGCGGGAGTTGGCAGCCTGGCACTGGCGCGACCTGGCGGCCTGGCACAGACGCCAATTGATGTATCGATTTTTGGTGATGTATCAATTTTTTGGCTAAGTACCTTGTCATTTGGTCTACTTCCAAGTGGTCGATGACTCAGGCCAAAGTGGAGTTGCCTAGTGGCGAGCTGCCTGGTGGTGAGCTGCCTAGTGCCGAGCTGCCTAGTGGTGAGCTGCCTAGTGCCGAGCTGAGGTGCCGAGCTGCCTATGAGGTGCAGAGCTGCTTGGTGACGAGCTGGATTGATGAACTTCGTTGCTCTTTAGAGACCTGCAAGGAACCAAATGTCAGAGGACCCGGGGTGGCTAACCCGGTGAGGTCGCTCCGATACTTAAGTCAGTACTCTCATAGTAGAATGCGTGCTAGGCCGCGCCTGTGCCAGACCGCCAGGTGGGACACCATCAACTTGGCTAAGGCAAGTTGTTGCCAAAGTGGTTTCGGTTGTCACCTAGTTGTTTTGAGGTGCCATGTGTCACAATATCATTGGAGGGACAAATCCGCCCTCATCAACTTTATTTAGATAGATATAGATAAAAAGTAGGGGAGAGGATAAATAGGAATTAGAGATAATTTAGGAGATAAACTCTACTAAATTAGAGATAATTTTGGAGAAAGTTGGGGGTAGTTTAGGAGAAATTTTAGGAGAAGAGATTATTTAGGTTCTTAGAAAGTGCATCTCATTGGTTGTTTCAAAAATGACATGGAATAAAAAATAATACAAAAAGGAAAAAAATTCTTGACCACTTTGTTTTAATATATATATATATATATATATATATATATATATATGAAGAAATAATTCTAGTCTGCCTTGGACCAGACTTTGGGCCTAAAACTGAGTTTGATATTAAAAAGCAGAAACTCGACCTATGATCAATGGCCCAATCCAGTTATTTTGTATTTACAGTGTTTGAGCCTAGCTTTATGACAAAGTAGTAATTAGGGTTGTCAATTGGACTGGATTTGGTCTAATTCGATCCAGTCCAATGCAAGTCCGTTACAAATGGACCAGGTCCAATCCAATCCAATGAACACTTTGGATAATTTTGGATCAATCCAATTCAATGTCTGGACCATCCAATCTGTCCAAATTTGTTTTAATTTAGATTAATTCTAATCCTATCCTGGTCCATTGACACCTATATTCCTATCTTCTATCAATGGATCAGATATTAGCTCAATCCAACCCAATCCAATATAAATTCATTACGGATGGAATAGGTCCAGTCCAATCCGATAAATATTTTGGATCATTAAGTCTGGACTGGTCCAATTCAATTGATTCTGATTTGGATGGGGTCCAATCCAAAACCGGTCCATTGACACCCTTAGTAGTAACTAGTCTCTTGGGCTCACTTCAACCCGGCCCATCTACACCCAGTTTCAACTAGATTGGGCTAATAAATTAGGTTATTTCTTTCTATTACTTTCTTAAATTCTAACATTTCCTAGTCATTTTTTCCCTTAAATATTTTCCCTTGTCTCCGTTCGTTTCAACTAGATTGAGTTAATAAATATGCTTTTTCTTTCTCATTTTACAATGAAATTTATATAAATTAGAAAGGGTAGAAAGGAGCAGAAATAATATCTGACATTATTTCAACCGAAAAACTTTTACACGAAAAATGAATCGAACCACAGGAAATCTGTGTCCAAAAGTTGCGTGTTTATGTCTAGGAGAGAGAGAGAGCTCATTTTTATATAACAATGGTCATAATCTCTACATCCTATTCCCAATATTTGACTCAAAATGTCACCTCCCATGACTAATTTCTACCCAATGACATATCCACATGAAATGCCCATTACTTTGGGAGACAACATCATCCCTCCCACCAACCATGTAACCAGTCTTGACTTCAGAAAAGAGCCGTGCTTGACTGGTTGTCTCCTCAGTCCTCACCAAACATGTATGTAACATATTCTATATAATAGTTCTTGATGATTTGTACTGATCAGACTTTGGGTTGAAAGGAATTTGCCTAAATGGCTTTAAAGTTTAAATAGAAGAAAAGAAAAACTTTCTTTTACTTGGGGCTTGCTTGAGAATGTTGATTTCACTCTAATTGAATAATGTATTGCTTTGTCTCTTAGTGGATAAAGTAATTAAATAATAAAATATTTAAAAAGAAAGCTCATTCACTAAAATAAAAATAAAAAGCTATACATCTTTCTGTTCATCCACTTTATCTCAAAAGTTAGATTGATTACTAAATTGTCAAATATTTTAATATTTAATTATTTTATCCACTAAATAAGTCATTCCATTCAGAATTATCATTATTGATAATGGAAATGGCTAAAAGTAAAAAAGAAAAAGAAGAATTAATATCTAATCCATTACTCATTAGATGAGTCTTCAATGGTTTAACCAGTTGGGTATTGAATCAACAATTTTCATTTTGCTAGCAAGTGGTTTAGACTTTAGAGGCTAAATGACCCCAAAAACCTGATTGGATGATGAATCAATTGGTCCAACTGGGCGATTCAGTGGGTGTTTGGTACCGTACCGTGGCTGTTTTCAGTGATGTATTTTCTACCGAAAACAGCAGTGCAATACCTCACTAGAAACAGCATGCAATGGTTCACCTACATAGGAGAGATGTTAAAAAGGTTACATTGGCATTTGACAATGTTGTTATCATGCCACGTCATCATTGCGAGAAACACTAGCTTTTTGCTTGAAATACCTTTTTAATGTTTCAAGTGGTTATGAGTTACACTGATTTCTAGGTATTTCTGTTTTCGCTCGTTTCTCACTTAAAACATTCTAACAATTAACAAATAGGTTTTTTGGCCGTTGAAGCACAATATCCTATGTGGCACCCATTAAAATTTGAAAACATTACCTTTTTTTTATTAAAAAGAAAAACATTAATTTTATGACAGTAATGGGACCTTGTGACTGGACCATTTGAAACAGATGAAACAGCCCCAAGTAGTGAGTTCTACGGTATAAATATTCAACAATAAGGACCCGTTTGGCATGTCTTTCCGTATGATCTTTGGGCTGTTTATAAGTCGGGAAGATCGAAAATCGGTCTATTTTTATTTAGCATACAAAAGATCTAACTGCCAAAAGATGGAGCGCCGAAAAGATGCGTGAAGCCCATTTTGGGCTGATTTCAGGAAGCTTCAAATGAAGCTTCTCGCATCTTTCACGTTTTAATCTCACACGGAAAGACCCGAAATGATGTACGAAAAGTTACACGTTTGTCAAACGGTCTTTGGGTTGCCCAGATCTTATGTCAGAAGCTCAATACGTCTACTAACTGTCAGAGTTACACAAAATCTTTTCAAAAAGACTTGCCAAATAGACCATAAAATAATAACCATTCCACCTCCGTGACAGAGGTACCATAGAAATTAACTTTTTTTCCCTCGGTTTAATTTGATGGTTGAATCTTTGATGCCGGAAAGGTACTATACCGGAGGACACTTGCTGTCACCGCTTTCGGTGGACAAGAGCCCCACTTTTGCTGGAACACCACCGGGGACGAGGAACAGGAAACGATGGCCAATATCCTGTAGGTGGGCCGTGGGCCGTGGGGCACCCAAACCTTTGGGCTTAAGCGACGCCCTTCTCCATTTTGTCCTCTTTTGTCCGGCTTTGATTGTCAATGGTCCAGAGCCCATACCGGGGCAGCTATAGATTTGATACAAGTAAAACTTTTTTGTACACATTATAAAACTTAGGGTCCCATAGTCGGAATCGGAATCTGAATTGGAATCAAAATTCTTTAAGAATCGAAATGTTCCTACGCCTATATTCAAACAGGAATTAGAATTAGAATAAGTTAGAATGAAATTTCATTTCAAATGAGGGGAGGGAATAGCCATTCTCCTCTAAAATGGGAGAATATCATTCCAGCAAGAATAAAAATAGATTTTTGATTCTATCCAACTAAATACTTAAAATCAAAATGACTCACTCCAATTCCAATTCCAAATTCAAATCCAAATCCAAATCCAAATCCAAATCCAAATCCCTATTCAATTCCCATACACAAATCAAATGTGCCCTTATTATTTTCATTCTATTATGCTAGTGCATGTGGAAGTAAATGCTCAACATGTATCATGTTGAGGGATAGCTGCTGATTACGGCTTAGAAGGGGTTCATGTGACATTCTCTGTGCGGAATAACTTCTTTTACCAAAAAGATTATTCCATACAGATTATCTCATAAATTAATAAAAATTAAATACAAATATCGTATATCATATATGATTAATATTTACTTGCACATTAATTTGTACTTATTACACTAATACTAATGGATGATCCAAATACCATACTATATATGGTTAATGTGGGGATCGGGAAAATTTTATTTTCTTGGGTATCACTTACCTCATGGGTAAATAACTTTCCCACCACAGGGAAAGTTTCCAACATTTGAATGGGATAAAAATATCCCTTTTAATAATGGATTTTTATGGCTAAAAGACTAAAATGGTCATTTTCTTTTTTACTTAAAAAATAAAACATGGATAAATAGACTTACCTAGACTAGTATTTGTGTACGTGCTTTGCACGTGACAAATTTTATAATGATGATAGTATATAATATATTTCTAAATTCTTTTTATATTTTTATGTCTATAAAATTATTCTTATTTGTTACACTTATTATGGTTTATTAATATAGAGATATACCTAGATGTTTTCTATATAATGTATATATTTTTTGTATAATTTTGTGTTTTTATCTTTTTAAAATAAAATTTTATTATTTAATTAAAACTTCACAAGTTAATGCATTTGACCTGAAGTGTTGATTTGATCTACCATCAAATAAGAAAACAATTTCACTTTTTAGTTAATTTTGAATTTTGTATTTTATTTATATCATCAATAAAAAGTTAAAAAAATTATTATTTGTCGTGTCTAACTTTTATATGATTTATATAAAATATTAGATATGTGTCCAAATGTTTTCTATTGAGTTTCTATTTTTTCATATTTTTTATATTTTTATCTTTTTTTTTTATTGTTTAATCATGAAATCAATGATTTACACATACCACCCAAAAGGTTGAATTGTTAACCTACCACCAATAAAACAAATTCATTTTTAGTTTGATTTTAAATTTTATATTTTATTTCTAACATCAATAAAGCAATTATTATTTATCACACTTATTTTTTTAATATGATTAATATAAAAATATTAGATAGGTGCCTAAATGTTATTTACAATTTTTTGTATCAGTACATAATGTTTTTTATTTTTTTTTTATATTTTTCCATTTTATTTAATTATGATATTAAAGATTGACATATTTAACTCAAAAGGTTGAATTGAATTGTTGACTTGCCACCACAAAAATATTTTTTTACTTTTGGATTGCTTTCCATGAATAAGAATAATTATTATTTATCATATTTATTTTTGCTTTAATAAGTGTGTGTGTATACCCAATTTTTCTACATTTGTTATTTGTTTATATTTTGAAAGTTTTTATTTCATTATGACATCATGGATTAGCCCACTTGACTTAGATGACTGAATTGCTTACTCACCAACGATGATGGAAAAATAGTTTCATTTTTGGATAAATTTAAAAAAACATGTATTTATATCGTTAAAAGCATTGCATGTAGATCTAATTGACAAAATTTATATTTTTTATTTTATAAAAATAATATCTTAAATATAGGATTCAATAAAGGAATGAGAGTTAATAACACAACTAAATGAGAGGAAATCTAATGAGAAGAAATTTAGTTCAAATTGCATTTTGTGCCATCACAATTAGAGAGGAATTAAATTAAAAAAATAAGGGTATTTTAATACAAAAGCTCCACACCATTATTCACACTTTTAATAATGGTATAAAAGCATTAAATGAAGATGTAAAATAACAATTTTAACTTATATTGTTTTCCAATTCAAAATTTAGAGATGGGGCATTTGTGGTCCAATAAAAATTTCAAAAGTCAAAGACCACCTACTCAATATAATTTTAGAGATGGGGCATTTTGGGCTCTGTGTAACTATGGTATTAGAGTTTTAATTTGACATAAAGTAAGGTTCATGATCAAAATGATCTCGATCGAATGACCGGAATCAGTTTCAGCTTCAGGTCTTAAGATGAAGGGGTAACTAGTGTTGGATTCGAATTTTTGGGCTCTCCCTACATTTATGGTTTGATGTGAAATGAGGTTCAATATCAAAATAACTGAAACCGAATGATCAAAATCAGTTCCGATTTCGGGTCTTAAGATGAAGGAACAAACGGTGTTGGGTTCGGATGATCTTGGTGTCATTGGATTTGGATTTTTGGGCTCCATGTACCTATGGTTTAGATTTATGATTTGATGTGAAATGAGGTTCAAGATCAAAATGACTTCGATTGGACGATTGGAATTGGTTCTAGCTTCGAGTCTTAGGATGAAGGGGTGAACAGTGTCAGGTTTGGGTGATATTGGTGTCATTGGATTTGGATTTTTGGGATCTATGCACCTATGGTTTTGGATTTCTGATTTAACGTGAAATGAGGTTTAGGATGAAAATGACTCTGATTGGACGATTAGAATCGACTCTGGATTTGGGTCTTAAGGTGAATAGGTAAATGGTGTCAGATTTCAATGATCGAGGTGTTGTTTGATTTGGATTTTTAGGCTCTATGTACCTATGGTGTCAAATTTCTGATTTGACATGAACTGAGGTGTCAGGATCAAAATGAATTCAATTGGACGATTGAAATCGATTTTGGCTTTGTGTCTTAGGATGAAGGGGTAAACGGTGTCAAATTCGTGTGATCTTGGTGTCATTGGATTTTGATTTATGTGATATACATATGCTTTTGGATTTCTAATTTGACATGAAATGAGGTTTAGGATCAAAATGACTCCGATTGGACGATCGAAATTGGTTCCGATTTCGGGTCTTAAGATGAAGGGGTAAACGGTGTCAAATTCAAGTGATCTTAGTATTATTGGATTTGGATTTTTGGCTCTACGTACTTATGGTCTCGGATTTCTGAGGCCCTAACTTTTATAAAATTCCAAAAATGCCCCCAAGTCGGTTGAAAGGTTAGCTAAAGCATGCTTGAAGCTCAAAGTGCTGCAAAATGACTGAACAACACAAAAATGGGGTGTCTAATTTATGATTTTATTTAGCTTTAATTTTTTTATTCATAAAAATATTAAAAATTGCAATTTGAGGAAAAAAGGGGATTTGACAAAAATAACTAGATATGGAACATTGGGATGTACAAATATCAAAAAATTACCTAAAAAAAAAATCACCACAATTGGACATCAAAATGCAAAGTTAGGCCTCCTAAAGCTTGCATACATGGTTAGTATGCAACCCACGACCCAATCACCGGGTCGAATGGGGCAATGGTCCAATTGTCTAGGTTGGACTTTTTTTTATCAAGTCAGTGGTTTTTAACTTCTCTTCGGGTTTTACTCAAACTGGACCCATAATCTTGATTGAGTGATGGTTTGGGCATATTACCTCTCTTCTGCTCTTACTATTTCATTTTATTGAATGCATGTACATTTCTTTGTATTTTTTCCATCGACCTATTCTCATTTTCGAGGTCAACCTTGGAAGGATTTTATTAAGTTTTGTCCTTTCTCTGATTTTAAAATCCTATATGGATATAGACTGTTTTGTGTGAGTTGTAAGAACAAAACTAATAATCTTCAATCAATCTATTTCTCTCAAAACTCATAAACAACTGCAGTAAAGTAAAGGTTGTAAAACTAAAATAACAAGCTTCATTCTATTATTCTCTCCAAGTGTCCAAATTACAAAAAAGGGGGAGGGGGAGAAGTAATAGGTACAGACATCCGCTGCTTTGCACCTAATCATTTGCAGTTGCCAATTCTATCGACAACAATTGTTCTTCATGGATGGTCCGAATGTGATAATCAGATCGACGGTAGGAAGCACAGAGCAGTACCCGCGTTCAACGACATCATCATTGAATGCCTTCGCTCTGATCAACCTCGTCGCTCACCAGTCGAGTCAAACACATCATGCACACACCAAGCTTACAGTTATGTGGGACGGTCAAGCTGGAGTCTAGTGCCTTGGCGAGGATAGTTTCATCTAGGTCTACATCAATGGTTGTCTGCCATGACCATCGTGTTCGATTGTCACCTTGTAAAACCGAACTACAGTAGACAAGGAGTGGCCGACTGGTCCGAGACGTTGTGGCTTGAAGCTGAAGGCAAAGCTGTTGGTCGGTCGGTACTTGTGTGCCAGTGCTGGAGAAGTGCAGAGATGAAGTGTCGCCATGGTTTTTTGAGCAGGGAGGAGGGTTAGTAAGCGGAGGTTCTCTCCCTCTAGGTGGCCAGGGGGATATACGGTTTAGGAGAAGACAAGGTTTTTTGTAGCTGTATTAGAGTTGAGGGCGTAAAAATTGATCCATTCATGCTTTTGATTCTGCTACTGCCCCTTACTGCCTTATAGGTTATAGCTGTTGTTAGTTGCAAGGGGTAATTAAATGTTTCTTTTTAGGCTTCATATACTAAAGCGATCAGCCTCAATTTATTATATCAATTATAAAGAAAAAAGTAATGCCAACTATATTTATTAATTAGCTGTTTTTTAGACAAAACCAATATCCAGTTCTATTCATTCTTTATTGTGTTAATTAATATGCAACATTTTATCAAATTATAGTTACATGTATACCCTTCAAAGACCTCAAAATATAGGGATAAAACTGTCTAATAAAAATTCTAAAATTCAATATATTTCATTCGCACTTATATGAATAATATATATATATATATATATAGATAAATAAATGTTTCACAGGAAAAACTTACCAAAATACGAATGAGGCATTAATTGGATTGAAGTTTTATTGCGTCAGACCTAATAACTAATAAACCCGTTTAATAACAGGATCAGTTACTGGTCTTATTCTTAGATCTTTTAGGCTCTATGTCAGGATTTTTTTTTTTTCTATTGATTGGGATTTGGGTCGCCCGACCCAAGTGAAATATGAGATAGAGATAGACAAAATAGTCATCTAAATCAATGGCTGGGGTGGTATTGATCATGTAAAATTACTATAGTCAAAATTAAATGCTGAAGAAGTTGCACCATTCATGATTAATCATTAATTATAGTTTTCAATTAGACTAAACTCATCGAGGTAAACATCTTCGCTAGCTCCTAACTGTTGAAGGATATGCAGCCATACAGTTGGTTCGGGTTCGGGTTCAGCATCAATTTATTGGGTCAAGTGGCACTTGATTTCATTAAGGACCACTGACCACCCTTACCCTTTATTGAGTTTTGAGCACAAAATTGAGTTTTGAGCCCAATTTATTGGGTTCAGCATCAATTTACGGGTTCAGCATCAATTTATTGAATTTTGAGCCCAAAAATGAATTAGTTCAAGCAATTTTCATATATATCAAAAACTCAAAAGTCATTTTTAAAACAGAATATTCCTCTGCAAATTTGCAAAAAACTCAGAAATGATAAGATTAATTCTCTAAAAACATGCCAAAATATAGTTAACTAACTGATGGAAGGTGATTTGGTCCAATCTCATAACGAGGGGCGTGACTCAACATAAGTTACAACTCAGCATAACGAGCTCGCTCCAACTCAGCGTAACGAGCTCGCACCAACTCTGTGTAACGAGTTCGCTATAACCTAGTCTGATAGCTCGCCATGAATGACAACTTGCTACAAGATAATACTCCGTTGCCCCGAGCTAAGACTCTCTCAAGTAGGGAGAATCCTGAACTGAAGACACTTTGGGTTAAGCTAGTCAGCTCCCTAACTAGAATAAGCTCGCTCCTGTCCAAACCTAAGTAGGCTACCTCGGAGACCTGCCTCGGTTAGAAGCACCTAGGCGCATAACCAGCAGCTCGGTGTAAGGTAGCTCGCAGCAGAATAGTATCACAGGGGGTTTTCTGCCTGACAACCGTACCTGCCAAACCTGAAGACTGCACCCACGTCTCTCGCCTGGAGGCGTTGTATCTGCCAACCCTAGAGGTTGTTTCTTGTCTGGCAGGACTGTACTCTGCAACGATCACCTCTGCCAAATAACAACTAACCACTCCAAGCCGTTATTTGGCAATAGATCGCCGTAGCGGAGATTCAGAGGCGGTTGCCCCTGACATGTCAGGATACTAGTATATAAGGACCCCGACCCCCAGAGGTGAAGGTATTGCGTGATCATCACTCTAGCTCTTTGATTTCTCTACAACTCTCTTTCTCTCTCTCAGCTTTCAATCCGATTACTACTTAACCATCGGAGTGTTCTCATCGAGTGAGCCCCCCGGGTTCTTTCTTCTTCCTCGTAGGTATCTCTTCCAACGCCAGGTAGGAGAGCAACCACTTCCAGCTAGGAGTGACCAGATTGCGCACCATCAATTGGCGCTGTCTGTGGGAACACGCTACAAAAAGCTAAGTTCTCATCCAACAAAAAGCTAAGTTCTTATCTTATAAAAAGGTAAGTCCTCTCCCAGAAAGCTAAGTCCTCACCTTTTTAGGAACTGAAGCACTCGCTTTATAGTTTCCAGTTCTTATAAACTCAAAGAAACTAAAGCTCCCGCATTACAAGGTGGATGCAATGCAATTGTATCTCTAAGGCACCCACTCGACGGCCTGGCGTGGCCTGCACGCCAACCTGGCGTGACTTGGCACAGGCACCAATCTGGCGGCCTGGCCTAGGCACAAACTTACGAACTGAGAAGGCACCAATCTCAGAAACAAGTCTCCAAGGAGCAACTAAGTCAAGAAGAGTGGACTACGAGTCACTCTCAAAGCCTATGGGCCACAATACAACTGCTTAAGACCCAGTCGCCTCTACGATGTGGGAAACATTAACTGCTGAAAAACCCAGTCGCCTCTACGATGTGGGAAACATTAACTGCTGAAAAACCCAGTCGCCTCTACGATGTGGGCAACATTAACTGCTTAATACCCAGTCGCCTCTATGGCATGGGCAACATTACTGCTGAAAAACCCAGTCGCCTCTATGGCATGGGCAACATTACTGCTGAAAAACCCAGTCGCCTCTATGGCATGGGCAACATTTACTGCTGAAAAACCCAGTTGCCTCTACGGCATGGGCAACATTACTGCCGAAAAACCCAGTCGCCTCTATGGCATGGGCAACATTTACTGCTGAAAAACCTAGTTGCCTCTACGGCATGGGCAACATTACTACTGAAAGACCCAGTCGCCTCTACGGCATGGGCAACAATACTACTGAAAGACCCAGTCGCCTCTACGGCATGGGCAACACTACTGTTGAAAGACCCAATCACCTCTACGGCATGGGCAACACTACTACTGAAAGACCCAGTCGCCTCTACGGCATGGGCAACACTACTGCTGAAAGACCCAGTTGCCTCTATGGCATGGGCAACACTACTGCTAAAGACCCAGTTACCTCCTCAGGCATGGACAAAGTTTAGGAGTGGACTATGAGTCGCTCCCAAAGCCTAAGGGCCATGATACTGCTCAAGAGCCAGCTGCCTCGTCGACATGGACAAAGTCAACAAGAATGGACTATAAGCTGCTCTCAGAGCCTAAGGGCTACAGTACCGAACTGGAAGAGACCTCAGCGCCTTACGAGCAGCTCGCTTCCAAGCAGCTCCCAAAGCCTAAGAAACTGAATCAGCGCTTACGAGCTCATTGAATTATGGGCCGAAAGGAGAAATCTACTTCCTTCACCGAGTTACTTTCAGCTTGGGAGTGGGGGGCAATTGATGTGGGCGGATTTGGCCCTCTAGTGAAATTGTGACACCTAGCACCTCATGCCAAATGTGTAGCCTCTTGACAACTAGACAGCTCAAACTAGCCACAGGCACCTCGCCATAAGGCAGCTCACCACAGGTAGCACGTCATAGGCAGCTCGCCACAGGCAACTCACCCTTAGCCTGGCACAGGCACGACCAGGCATAGGCACGGGCTAGCCCTGGCACGAGCTGGCAGCCTAGCCCTGGCGCGAGCTGGCCCTAGCACAAACTGGCAACTTGGCCCAAGCACCAACCTGGTGGCCTGACACAGGCACCAACCTGACAACCCGGCCCAGGCACCGACCTAACAACCTGGCCTAGACACCGACCTGGCCGCCTGACACAGGCGCCAACCTGACAACCCTGAGGAGCTCACCACCGTACCCCGATTCCGATGGGATGTGACGAGTCTTACCGTTTGAAGGCTTTTCACCCACCTAACACGCAACAGGTCCCATCACAGCAGGGATCCAGTGACCGTTACAGTAACCCATGAGGACTCTAGTATATAAAGACCTCACCCCCCAGAGGGGAGAGGGAGGAAAAAAGGATGGTAACCCCTACTCTCTAGCTCTCTCATTCTCTAACTTAGCCATTGTGACCCCGCCGGGTCAACACCCCTGGGTTCTTTGATTCAGTTCTCGCAGGTTCCTCAGCTCCTGCCGTCTACAAAGAGGAGTAGATTATCTCATGCAGGGAGCAGTCGGGTCGCACTACACTAGGGAGCTCGTCACCAAGGCAGCATACCAAGCAGCTCATCAAGGCAGCTCACCAAACAGCTCATCAAGGTAGCTCACCACCAGGCAGCTCACCACCAGGGAGCTCCACTTCATCCTCTGAGCCACAGGCCACCTGGGAGCATATCAAATGATGAGGTACTTAACCAAAAAATTAATACATCACGAAAAAATGATACGTGATCAGAAACAATTACATCACAAGGTTTTATTGACTCCAAGATCAGATCTTCGACTCTTGAGTTCAAAGTTCTCAGTGCATATTATATGATATATATATATATATATATATATATATCAAAATTTGAGTCCAAATATAAATTAGGGGGGCTTTTTATTTTTAAAGCACACCCCTTTTAAGATGTCCTTAGTGAAAAACTCATATTCACTGTACGCAGCAAGAAAGCAAAGTCAGGACAGCCAATTGCAGTGCAGGGACCATAGAGAAGGAGGTTTCTTTAGTCTGATCGCTAGCACAGCTCAAGCGATGCCATTTTACATTTTTACTTAATTTAGCTTTGAGTATAAGCCTATAACATGATGAGAGAATAAGATCGAATTCATCCCACTTTTTAGTTATGCCTCTATGAGATGAACCTGTTTAGGGATCGACAATTGCTTTAATCCACAAGAATAACTGCCAGCATATTAGAAAATTTTTTTATATCTTTTCTATAATTTCTGATACATTTCTGTAGTTTCTTTATATATATATATATATATATTAGTTTCATGTAAATTTTGTTATTTCATATCCATCAGACCCATTTGCATTAAAATAAATGGAATTGGATTCCCTTTCCATCGAATTTGGATCTATTTGGATCCGGACTATATGTAACCGACATGCATTGGATCGGGTCAAATACCTACACCCGGTCCATTGACAGCCCTAGTTTTTGAAAAAAATGCTTCCAAAATTGCTTTTGTGAAGACAAATGTAATCACAAATCAATAAAACAACAACCAACATTCATTGGTGATATAGAAGCTATTCATCTATATCACCATCCAACTTTGATCTTAAGGTCATTTGTTTATCATATATATTAATAATAATATATAACACATTAAAATATACTTTAATGTTAAAAATATATAGAATATAATATATAAAAATACATATGATATGTTAAAAATATATATAATTATATTGGGGTTTTTACTATTCAGTCCATCCCAATAAATCTTAGTTCCACCGTATAATTGGGGTAGGTGCCAGCTCGGAATTGATGCTAATACATAAGCGGGTATTGGTGTTATAGATGGAGGTATTTGAAATTTTGAATTGTTATAGGTCAGCAGTTGAATTCAAAATTCTGAGATGGAGTGTAGTCTACTTATCTCTTATATATTTTGTTAAGTGTATACAATAATATTGCATTTTAACAAGTCCCGTGTGTACTTTCAAGCTTGAGTCTCATATTCCTGGCTCATGGGATATATACCTAGTCATAGCATTCGGTACCCATGGTTATTGATACGAATACAATACGCCTTGTATCGGAAGTATTATATTGATACTTTAAACCCTTCATTTTATACAATATAAGAATATTACCGAAGATTCGTAGAATCACTTAATCACACCAACTTTCTTTTTAAATCATATGGTTGAGTTAAAAAACTATCACCTGTGATGTTCAAAACATAGGGATTTTTCTGAGAACCATGGCTTACTAGTTCTAGAACAAGTAATAAAATAAAAATGTAGTCGAAACCAAGATAAAACATGAACACAATCGCGAACAGACAATCGCATTACACAAAAAGGGTTAGTAGGGGACCTATTATAAGGGCATAGCTTTGGTCAAATTCTGGTTCCTCTTGCACTCTGAACCTGAAATATAAGCCTAGGCCCGGCCGGGCTGGGCTAAGGAATGACCACCGATGGAGGGTAAATAAGGTGTTGTTCGCTACTGTTTACATCTCACGGATGGACCATTTTAGTCCATGCCACGAGGTGAAAGTAGCATTCGGTTCACTGTGGATGGGACTGGTCCACATTATCTCATGGACCAGCCCCATCCACACCCTAATTTCTCGGCAACGACTTCTTCTCGTGGATGGATTTCTTCCACGGGTTGCCTTTGATAATGTGTTTCACACACAGTATCTATAACCTTACATCTTGTTCAAGGTCTCCTCTGCCAAACCTCTTGTGTTGTGCTCCACCGCCACAGCCTCTGCGTGCTCCACCGCCTCTGCTGCTGTGCTCCTCTGTCAAACCTCTGCTGTTGTGCTCCACTGCCTCTGCGTGCTCCATTGCCTCCGCTGTGCTCCATCGATGCTGTCCAAATTCTTCACCGAAGGTAAGACCCATGTTGCATCCTTTTTTTATCTTTAACAACATACTCTCTTTTCTTTTCTCTTCACCGAACCTCTACATTGCTTTCCTGTTTTTTTATTGGTTTTTTTGTTACTTTCTGGGTTTTGCGTTGGTTGGTTGGTGGTCATAATCTCCAACATGCGTGTTCTTTAGTTCTGGGTATTGCATTGTAGTCTTTTTCTCTCCTTTCTCTCTTTTATTCTTCTCCTATTATCTTGATCATATTTTTTTTCCATTATTTAACTCTATTACAAATTTTAGATTTCTTTTTATTCTATGAAAAATAGGTAGAAAATACTTAAAACCAAATTATACCTATGAATTTGCACAAAATTCCACTTATCACATTTTCCTGTGATTCAAACAATCTTTGACATTATTACTACTTGTGAATAAAATTGGTCGTATGACACAATAATCTCAACACAAGAATTTAGATTGGCAAAATAAAAGAAAACAAAGAATCAATTATAGTGATGAAATAAAATACTTATTTAGGTGCAATAGGACGATACTCATTAAGATGAGAGCAGAGCTGGGTCACCAATAGGATGATACTCCCTGTTAACCTCCACCACCTGCTTTGCAGATGAGAGCAGAGCTAGTTTTTGAATATGGAAGTTATTATTTTCATGTCCATAGAACTTATTAGGCAAAGCACAAACAAACCCATTCAAGCCACCACTGGGAATGTCAACATCAATGAAATAATATATATTTTTTAAATATTTAATATATATTTTATATATTTTTAATTATTTTACTTTTGTTTTATAAAAACATTGATATATTTTTTTTGTTAATATTAATTCATTGATGCATTTTTTTAAATATTTATCATACAAAATGCAAAAGTTACATATTTATGATTAACTGTGTATATTATTAATTTCATGTACATGAGATACATGGAATCATAAAAAGTGTGGTGTGGACAAACTGTGTGGATAGGACTAGTCCACACCCATAGTGGTGTTTCTGTAGTGTGGTGTGGATCGGTCCACACCCACCAATTTCTCATCCACACTACAGAACACCCCCTAAGTCTGAGATTGTATTTTGTTTGATAATTTCCTTATAGCACTTCAAACTACATGGGTACAACAATAATGATGCCATGCCTATTCCCTCCGTACCATCAGTTCTCAACTACTAGTTTTAAATAAAAACAAAACAATAGCTTGAAGGAATAATTTGGTTATTCAAACAATAAATAAGAACAGCAAGTGCGAAATTGGAAGTGGCGTGAACACAATTTTGTGAGCATTGAGTGGGTATTTGGTATTGATGCCATTTTCTTAGAAAACTGCATAAGAGAAAGTGAAACTTCAAACAACACTGTCCTGCTTGGTATCTTTTTTCTAGAAAAAATATTGTTCCAGACCATGCCTTGGAAATTGGAAAAGTGTGGTATGGAACAATGAGAAAATGGTGCAATGATATGGCATTATACTGGACGTTGGATAATATAGACCATGTTGAAAACCTTGCTGCCAGCACTGATACCAAACAAAACTAGTATTGTTTTCTCAGAAAACAGCCTATATGACAGCATCGATTCCAAATAAAATTAAGCACCACTTATTTCAGAAAACAACACAATATTCCCAACACCGATGCCAAACACCTACTGAATCTATCCTTACCCAATGCACGACGCTCCTGTCAATACTAGTCTGAAGATGAATAGGTGTACACAGCTATATTCTTGTACATACAAAGAAGCTTTTTCCAAGACTTAAATCTTGATGATCTAAATTATAATGGAGCAATCCAATATTAATAGTTAGGCCAAGGCCCACCCTCTATTTAAATAATAAGTAAATAAATAAATAATATTGATGGACTAAATAGATACCTCCATCTAGAACGAATTAACAAAAAACCCAATTTGCAAAATTTTTCAATTTTTTAGCTTGGTGCTAGGAACAAAAAGGTAAATGTAGGGCCTACCTATCCTCTTTGACCATATTTTGGCTTTATGGTACTATGTTTGACCATGTTCTCTCTTTTGGTTTAACAAGATTCAAGAAAGAAAGTATAACAATTACATATCACCAAACACCTTTTGTTTAATCATGAATGATTAAATCATTTCTTATTTTTGTCTTCGTTCTTTTAGGCTTTAACCCCTTGAACTTACAACATATTGCTGGTAGATGTTTTACTTTTAACCATCTTTTATAGGTTGTGTTTGATAGCATTGATGTTTCTACGTAAAAAGTATCAAATTTAATACTATTTTAATCCCACACATTCATTTCATCAATTTGTATTGATCAAAGCTCAAAAACTTTAAAGGTAGAAATAGAATAGTATCAAACATCAGCACAATCCATTAAAAAAATGGGAGCGGCAATCTCAAAGACAGTATGAAAAAAGTACAAAGAAATGTTGAGAGTACAAATAAATGTGTAGAGGAATAGCTGTAATTAAGTCCAATTGAGCAGGGCGGCTAACTGGCCAAATTCCTACAAGCTTAGGGCGTAGCCTTAAATTTTTGGTCCAAGGTTCAAAATATCGTTAAGTATGGTTTGTATTGGCCAATATGTATCATATTGGGCCTTCTCGATACATTTCTATAGGGGGTGTATTAAGTCAGACCATGATTCAGAGTGTAGTCAAGACTTAAATTGATCCTTCTGAATCAGTTTTGAAAAAAAAAAATTAAAATACAAAAAAAGAGCATCGGTACAGGCCGATAGGTCGGTAGAGTGTATCGACCTGTATCGATATTTAGAACCTTTGGTCAATGAGTACCGAATTTCCCATCTAGTTAAAAGTAGGGGTGGATTCAAACTGAGCCAAATTATCTATATAGTTATTCGAGCTCGACTCATCAAGATAGTATTAAGGCTTGATTCGAGTTAGAGACTTGAGCTCGAATTTGACTCGAATCAAAAGTTTATAAGTTCGAGTTCGACTATGAGTCAAATGCTTTATAAAAGTAAAAATTTTATATAAAAAATTAATAATTATAATAACCAATTATTATTTTTATTATATATAAAATATATATATATATATATGTGAATATGTATAAATGTATATTTGTAGAAACTTGATTAAAATTGTAATCCTCGTGAACCAAGCTTTATTAGGTCTGACCTAGACTCGAAGCTCGATTTAAACCCAATCAAACTCAAATAACTCGTAAAAAACTCAGCTAGCTGTCACTCCTATGAAAGCGTTGATTTTTTTTCTTTTACAACTGAACCGAAACCGATGGGATCCGATCCATGAATCTAGCGCCAAGTAGTCCATGAATCGAGCACTAACAAATTATTAAACATAAAGCCAATTCAGCCATACAGTTGGCTGGAATATGGGGGCCCACCTTCAAATTATTAGTCCATATAAGAAATGATTTTTCAACTGAGAAAATAAAAAAGACAATACATTGTTGGTCAGAGAGGCCTCAAATGACCAACAAAAGTCTTTTCTTGGAATTATTCATCTGTAATTATGAATTTGGCCTGATCTACCAAATGGGCCTAGTGGGACCTCAACCTCTGCAATGTGAATCACATGGCAAGTTACAGTTAGCTTAGACCCCATTTACTGCTTCTGTGACTCTGTGACTTTGCCCATTCTTTAATCAACTTACTATTTTTATATTATTTGTCATCACTTCTGTACATATGGGCCCTACATATCAGAATGATTGATCCCAGTATCGTCCGGTTCATGTAGAGAATTGGACACCCATATCCTGTCCAATTGTGAGCAGGCAGGATTCCGAAGGATATGTTTGGTTAGATTAAAATTGTGATATTAATAGAAAGTTTACAGAAGCTTCCCTCAACCTGGCCTGATCCTCCTCGATCTGTAGATTTAATTTACTAAAATACACCTAGTAATTATAATTAAATCATTATTTGAAGGCATATGAATTTATGTATTATATGTTGTTAAATTTAAAACTATTTTATATTTTATGTAAAAGATAATTGATAATTAATGCATTTTTTACATGTTTCAATTAAATAATTGAAAAAATTTATATTTATTTATTTCTTATATATAACAAAAAAATAGATATAGATTTTGGACCCAATATGATTTGTCCACTTTCAAATACGAACAAAACAAGGTCGTGAGAATTTTATATTTTCATATGCACAAAGGGTTTAGATTTTGAAATTCCGGCTTTTATGAATTTTGGGGAAGAGGTGAAGAGGGAGAAAAGGTCTAAAATTTATAAATTCCTCCCTAAACCCCTTGCCTTCTCTACCTTGGATTAATCATATTTGTGTATGGACCCTCGGAACAAACAAAATGGCTGTGAACATGTGAAATATAAGAGCAAGAATTAATTGAACACGATGGCTATTTAGTAGGCTGTAAAATCAATAATGTTCCATGTCAGTAAAAAATATATGAAACCTGCACTTACGATTTAGAACTATAGTGATAATTACTGATTTTTTTTTTAAGCTAGTATTAAGTCCAATGAAACATATATAATTATAATTGCCACTCCCGATCTCCTGCACTTCTTAACTATACCTAGGTTGAGTTCAGGTTTGCCTTTTTCCAAATTTCTAATAGACTGAACAAGTCTATTCTTCACTATATGCTCTTTTCCCTATAATATCATTCAGTGTGTGACAAGTATCCCACCATAATATACTTTTTTCCTATACCTCAATATCTAAGCACGTGCAAGGGACACTTGTCACAAATCCAGTGCAAGTGCAAATGATCCGGATCCCATTAATCACATGGGAAATTACTGGAGGTGAAGACTAATCGAATTCCCGTATGCAGTCGCACTGTAGCCCGAAGAGAAAAAGGAGTGGGTTTGGTGGGGGTTGGGGGTGTTTCAAGTTAATTTAGAGGGTGTTTAGTTCGGTTTGGGTTTATTCAATAAATGTTTTTTGTCGGTGTCATTTCAGCATTTTCTCTCTTGTTGTTTTGCATGTATTAAAAATAAAAAAAGTGAATTTTGGTTTTTTTACATGCCAACCGTTTATGGAAGTTATTTTTTTTTTTTTTAACTTTTACAAAGCATCAAACGTTTTTTCACTATTACACTGATGTGGAGCATAGAGGTGCCTAATTGTCATAAACGATTGTAATTATTGTATTTCTTGGTTTTACCAGCAAATAAAGGGATGTTTGGACCGTGGCCGTTTTTCAAGAAAATAGTGTCATGTCGGATCCACATAGGCATTTTAACAAATGCCCATGTATCTCATTGTTTGGTTCAGTCGATTATTAAAAAATCGAGCATGCCTTGAAAATCGGGACCCTGCTGATGCATGAAACGCCAAATTCATTGGTGAATTGTTTCCCTCAACGGTTGACTGATGTGTATCCCATATGGTGCTTACCTGTCAGCACATACATGAAAAACGGTGATGAAAATCACCTTACCAAAAAGACTGTGTTGCTTATTGCCTACGTGGTAGAAGCATTTTTTTTTTTTGTGAAAAACGAGTATCGGAAGCATGGGCATTTTTTCTTGAAAATTGGTCCCAAAAGTGCCCACTTCCAAACACCATGTAAATACAAATGTTTATTCAATAAACATTAACAGAACCAAACACATACTTAAGGCAGTTCTATTCTTACATTAAAACATCATCAGTTCATCACCATGGGAGGTGACCCTTTAGACCTTTCTATTCTATTTCTCATCCTACCATGCGTATATCTGCTTAGTATTTAAACACAAGAGATGAACATCACTTAATATTGAGTTATAAGTCACTATAGTCTGTTGCACCTCTCATTCCTCTCCAACTGCCATACATTATTCATACATGAATCCCAACACTAAATTCCAACAAAGCAAATTAACATGACAAAGAATCACTCACAGACATGGTTCAAAATATTGGTACAACCAAAATGCCATAACCTTTCTATCAGATGTTTCAATTGGTTCACAATTGAAATTAGAATCAAAATCAAAATCCTTTGGAATGGTCTATTTCCATTACCTGTTTGGATTGGAATTGATTGGAATGGATTCTAGCTCATTTTCGGGGGAGGGGGTTGATTAGGAATGAAAATGGGATTCCAATTTCACCTAATCAAATAGTCAGAACTTGCAATTAAAATAAACCATTCCGATTTCAATTCCAATTTCAAACCCCTATTCCAACAAACCAAACGGACCTTTAATTCTCTTTATTATTTCCAAAATTGGCTAGAGAGTTTGTCTTAGGCCTGCCTATCCTCCTCGGTGACTTGCTGATACGATACATATAAATTGATAGGTTACGAAATATGGATTCTTGCTCACAAGAACCTTTGAAACCAATCCTTTGTCTGCTTTATCTTTCTGTCTCTCCAACCCCACCTCTCCATCAAGTTAGAAGAAAGAAAAAGAAAAATTGATCAATGTTGTCCTTTTGTTTTGGCCCACCAATTGGAACATATATTGACACGTGTTGCCCACTATTTGGATACTATTCTTCCACGTGGTATCTATTATTTGCGTCGGTGCCTTGTGTTTTAGTATGGGCAGATTTAATCATCATCACAAATTTGTGAGCAGAGCACCACAATCCAAACTGTAAGTCACAATTGACATCTCACAAAACACCAAAGATTGTTGGGCCAGCTGAGAATGTTTTCTCTCCTGAAAGATCTTCTACTCTTCTACTCTCTCTCTCCTTTCCAAGGTATCCACAATTCACTCATCAATAATAATAAATGAATAGCTACATCAATGGACCACCACCTCTATAGACTAGAGTCAGGGAAATGTGAACATCACGTCTCTGACCAATAATGTTGTAATGTTGTATGGACCAGTCTACTTGGCATGAACTTTGAATCATATGTAGTACTTGAGGTTGTCAATCAATTCCCTTCTGGCTTCAGCCTACAATTTTCCATGAGCAACTTTTTTTCATTGCTTTCCCAACTCATTAATTTAGAGAGAGAAGGCCAGACTGACTTCAACCTTTTTTAGAAGAAAGAGATCTGTTTTGGGGGTAACGAAGCAGTTTTGTATTGCTCCAAACTTCCAATTCATTAAAATCCTTGTAGAACAAGCAAAACCCAACTTATAATTAGCAATTCAGTTGGGTCTGAGTCTGGGTCTGTTTGGCAGTTTTGTTGCTAAAAAGCAAAAGCCAACCCATCAAAGGAATGGAGGAAAGAAGGCGGAAATTATCACCTGATGAGCACATGGGCATTAGTCAATGAGGTTACTACTCCCTAAGCTTAGTTGCCTCACATTCCCTCCATGACTCCCCCCTCTCTCCCTCCCTTTCTCTCTCCAGGGGAAAGAAAAAAAAAATTTCTTCTCACTCTAGAAAGTAGAAACAAACGCCGAATCCAACCTTCTTCATCTCTCATTTTCTGCCGTTCACGCTCCTCGATACCCATTAACAACTCATTAATGAAGAGAATAATCTGGATATACAATATACAATCCAAAGAGTCCTTAGGTAGACCACAAGAGTGGTCTACTATAGACTTCCGGATTGTGGGACCCACTAACTCATGGTCATGGGCATTTCAATCATGCTCTAAATCACCCAACCTTGCTGATCTCTGGTGTAAAAGAACTTCTTAAATGGGACCCATTGCCACAAAAAAATGAAAAAAAAAAAAAAAACTCGGCAGACTGGGTGAGTTGACTCGTTGAGTTGGCTCTCTCGAGCTTACATACTAACAATTTTTCAATGAACATAGAAAATAAAGCAGCAGCCAAGTGTGAGGAGCGAAAAGAATGTCTTATTCCAATTAAAAAGAAATAAAAACCCAGAAAAGACATTATCTGTTCTATAGAATTATTTGATCAAAGTATAATATGTTTTTATTGTAATTGACAGTCTCTATAAACAGAACTGGTAACAGATGAACAGAATTCTTTGAGAAGAATGGAATAGATATTGGTATTACTATTACCGTGATGAACAATTGAATGAAGCGACGGGGTGGATGGGGAGGTAAAAGAATTTGATTTTCGACTTACGAGTGTAGTCGAATCGGGGATGGACTCGGTTGCAGTGACTATCTCTATGTTCTTCATCCATAACAACCCGTTCTGAACGAGTTGATTCAAGAGCCCTGACTCGGAGATGGAGTTCTTGCTCTTGTGCTGCATTGAAGTTTTAGCTATCTCCGTCAACATCGCATTTGATAACCGTCGGACACCTCGAGTTCCGCCCATTATTACTGCTGCCGTCAATGGCTTCTGATTATGAGATTGAGTTTTCTCCGAGTCCTTCCGGCTGTGCTTTCCGTGCGGATTTTCTGTCGCTGTTGTCGATGATAAGTACACTGATTCAGAGTTCCGGTTCCTGACTCGGGAAAGCGCGTCGCCGAGTATCAATACGTTCTTGACGTCGACCAACATAAGGTGCTTGAAGTTCCGCCGGACTCGGCCCAGTAGCATCGGATAACAAGCCCACCTCCTCAATGCCATTGGCACATGGTCTAAGAACCCGGTTAGCGAGCCCTCCGGGTCAAGCTCCGCGGCTTCGAAAGCCACCACCGATCCCCAACTCAACTCATTCAACTCATCTCCGCCGCCACCTCCTGGATTGCTGTAATTCGCATGATTCCGCCGCCCCCACAATGGCTCCCTCACCTTCTTCTCCTTCTTGTCCGATTTCACAAACTGAGTTACATCAAAACCCACCAACTTCCCGGTAGTCGAACTAGTATTATTGTCTCTGCAATGGCGGACGAGTTTCAAGAACGAATCGTTTTCTTCCCGAATTACAGAAGAAAAATTCGAAGAAATGCCAAGTGGGGAAGCTAAAGCGGAAGAAGGGAAGATAAGCGCGACATCTGATCTCGCAGTGAGACCAGATCGATGCAGACTTCTCATAAACAAGCGAAGCTCGTCATCCGTAACGTCCTCCTTGGTATGAGCCACAACAAGATCACTCATTGCTCTGGTTCCTCTCCTAAACAGAGTTCCCATTCCTTGCAGAGCAGCCGAAGAATCCGAAACGAATTTAGATTTCTGATGACGAACTTCCCTCTTCCAAATAGAAGCAAACCACGAAGAAGAGGAGGAAGGCCGCTTGTTCTTGCTCTTATAATTTTGGTAGCCTTTGGAATTCTCGGCGAGCCATCTTCTGGGTAGTCTGGTCTTGGATGGAGATAGAGAATTAATGGCGTTAGTTTTGGGTTGAGTGGGTTCGAAAGTGCAGAGAGTGAAGACGAGGAGTGTAAAGAAGACTATAAGAGCACAAATGGACATTGTTGATTGAGCTTTGCTGAGGAGGAGGTTATTACTACCATATCTGATAGAACCAGTAGATTTGAAGGATGAAGAAGGTGAAGAAGAAGAGGAGGAGGAGGAAGAAGAAGAAGAGGTGAGCAGTTTTTTCTTCTTGTCGATGTATTTGTCGTGGTCGTGGCCATTCTCGTCGTCTGGAAAGAACACCAAGAGAAGACCCAAACCCCAGCTTTCGCTGCTGCTCTTGGCCTTGGCAGAGATGCCCATCTCTCTCTCTCTCTCTCTCTATCTGTTGTTCATTCGCTGTGTTCTATCTTTTATGAGTTGTGAGAGAGTGACAGAAATGTCTTTGCTTGTTTGGGCTCTGCTTTATTTCTACCGTGAAGAGTAAAAATGATAGTTTTGTTGAAGGGCTATCACATAAACAGACAGAGCAGAGCACAGAAAGGAAAGAGCGTTGATACAAATTTGAGAAAGTAGTAAGACGTCGAGTAATAAGTGTGGAAGATTAATGCTTGGAGCTTGAAAGGGAAGCATCAAACTAGGCATACGCACATTAACGAGGTGAGTATAAGGGCTTAACTGATTTGATGTGGGGGGCATGATAGTTGCAATTTGCAAACCCTTTATGATGCATACAAGTGTCAGCCATCCAGTTGCTTGATTTATCAAGTAATGGGTCCCACCAATGTAATTTGTTAATTGGGTGCCATGGGTCTCCAAGATTGGTAAATAGGTTGGCTGATCTTATTAACCATACAAAGTAGAAATATTTGGATGCTGTGAAGTTTCCAGGGTTCATCATGGGTTGATTTTAGTGGAAATGATCATACTGCATACTGGTGTGGACTGTGGAGTGTGGAGCCATTTGGGTTTTGTGGGTCCAGATGTGCCATTTCAATGGTCGAAATGAAAGGAGGATGGATGGGCCATGGCCCATGGGTCAGTTCTGTCCTGTTCCGTAAGCACAGAGATGGGCTCATTAAATTGGGAAGGCTGGAAGAAACAGCTAGCCACGTGGTCTGAAACTGAAAGGTTTTACTACACTGGAACTCTGGAAGTGAAGGTCTTTTCCCCAACTCTGGCTTTATGAATTTACCTACCACATTATAGAATGATCAACTACTCTCTTTTCCCATCATAATTCACAACATCCTTACACGTGGCAAAATTGGTAGGTCATCCACGTGGGACCTATTACTGGATGGATGAAGGTGTTATATAGAGTAATGAATCTGATGAGTGATTATGAGGGAAATCTCTCCCTTTAATAAGCCCTCGAAATCCTACACTTGTGGGTTAGTTTAGGGAAGAGTGTATTATTTATTGCAAAATAAGCAGAATACATTTGCCAGATGGTTTACAGTTTCTGTTGCCGTTATCGAGATTTGCGGTTTTAAGATTCCGAGAGGGAATTCATGACCTGATCCGAGTTGACCCAGTTGACACCAAAAGTCGTGATTATTCCTCTTAATTCATTTTAAATTCATTGTTAATCACTAGTTTTAATCAAGGTTACAGATGCGCTCTCTCTCTCTCTCTCTCTCTCTCATTAATGGATTGTAATTGCATTGATAAAAGGAATTACTATTAAATGGGTCCGATTTAAGAGATTGCCGACATGATCATCTGCAGCTTCCTACAGCTAAGATGGTTAAAGTTAGTTTGTGTTGAGGTGGGGCTCGTCCAATGGTGAATTTCAGACCATATGTAGAACACGACTTTAGCTCACTCAGCCAAATGCCCATGTTGCCTGGAAGCATTTACTGAGAATTGAAAACTTTATCTGGCAAAATGTTCAGAGATATATTGAGTGGTTTTCTTAGATTTGAGTGAAATATAAAAAGAAATAATTTACCTACAGCTAACTGGTTAGACGTTCAGTCATGATCATGGTGAGTTCAGATTGAAAATTTTAATCTGGCAGAAGTTTCAGAGAAAAACTACCTGCAGCAGCTAAGATAGACGATAAAAGTCTATTTTGAGGTGGGGCTTATTGTTCAGTGGTGAATTCATATCATCTGTAAAGTGTAAGCACATGAGCTCGCTGACCCAACTGCCCATTGCCTGGAAGCATTTACTGAGTCTGAGTCTGAGAATTGAAAAACCTATCTGGCAAAAGTTAGAGATATGTGGACTTGTGGAGAGATATATGTACTTACATTTGAGTGAAATTGTAAGAAATAATTTACCTAGAGCTGAGATGGTTAAATAAATTAGTCTATTTTTTTTGGTGGGGAACTGGGGATCGTTCAGTGGTGAGTCTAGAATGATCCACATGAGCTATGAGCTCACTCAACCAGATGCCCGTGTTGCTTTCAAGCATTCAATGAGATTTGAAAAACTTGGCAAAAATGCCAGACAATTGTGGTAATCTTTACTTAAATTTGATTCTTACTGATGGTGGCTCCGTTGGTCGAATCTCTGACTCGTTGTAGTTGAGACCTGAGATCAAATCGGGGGTTAAGAGGATGGAGGATGAAGCTAAAGTTTGATAAAGTGATTGTAAGCACGGTGGATTTCATGGTCGCAGTGGTCAATCTCTGAAGGTACAGGAATAGTGGTGGAGGTTTCAGTGATCAGATAGAGAGAGGGTCTCCCCCAATCAAATGGGTATGGTGCCCCTAATTATATTACTTCCTTTAGTTATTTGATTAACCAATATTATAAAATATTCTTTGGAAGTAATATTAGCACAAATGGCTAAGGGTAACCACTAGATCAAATGTCTATATTGAGTTGGACCAATTTGGTTTGACACGTACGGGTTCACGCTGGACCAACCAAGCCTAATCGTATCCATTGTCTTACACTGATAATTTTGGTAGTTTGGTATTATCAATTGTTGCTTCTATCCAAGGTTCAAAGAAATCCTTATCTATCAGCTCATATTGGCTGATATGTATCATATTGGGCCTTTCCCGATATGCCCTTATAGGGGTTGTATCAGGTCAGGGCCTGGTTCAGAGGGTAGCCGGGACTTAAATCGGCCCTTCTGAACTAAAACAAAAAAGTAAAAGCTTAAAAAAAGGGGCTGATACTAGCTGGTATGCCCTATTGATGTATCTGCCAATTTCGATACTTTGAATCTTGCTTCTACTTTAAATGCTTTGGGTTAATTAATACAAATATGCGAGACAAATATTTTTTCTACCGCAATTCAGTTTGGAAGAAGTACAAATACAAACATGTACAATACAAATACATATAAAATAATACAAAATACAAGATTTTGTACTCTATATATTTGTATTTGTATTCCTAAATCGAACCACCTTAAATATTTGCCATTCTTAGGTGACGATTCAATTGCAAGTTAGAGACATGCATTTTTCCCGTTGAAGTAATCCTCATATGCATTGTGAGAATATGTATTTGCAAACCAATTTGTATTGATCAACTCAAAAAGTTTTAAATAAAAACAACAATGATACCAAACCTTTATAATTTTTGTGTTGTGTTTATTTCGAGTATTGTTAGGAGCTGTAAGATAGAGTCACGTCCCACACGTCTTGATCTCTGTATGGTCCATGGATAATCATTATATTTAGAAGTATGGATCTGATAGGCATACTTAGTGAATACACTAAGGGCCCATTTGGTGTGTCTTTTTTGGAAGATATTTGGTAGATCTGACAGTTAAAAGATGCATTGAGCTTTTACATGAAGATCTTAGCAGCTCGAAGCAGGTTTGGCAGATGCACGTCTTTCAACGCGAGAATAAAATGCGAAAGACGTGAGAAGTTTCATTTGGAGCTTCACGAAATCAACCCAAAATGGGTTTTTCGTATCTTTTTGACATTCTGTCTTTTGGTGGTTAAATCTTCCGTGCGCCAAACGGAAATAGACCAAAAATCGGTTTTCCTAACTTGTAATCAATCAAAAGACTGTGCAAAAAGACATACCAAACAAGCTCTAAATAAACACACGTACAAGCAATGTGCAACAGTACCTGTCCCACAAGCATGCTTAGGTCATTACATGGGTGGGCTTTGAAAGCATAGACTGCATAGTTATAGGACAGGTGTTGCATACTAATTGTGTGCTCTTACTAATGTGCTCACTAAGTGTGCATAAGGCTCAATTTGGAAAGAACACAAATAAATAAATACAAATATATAACATACAAATACATATAAAATAATACAAAATACAAGGCTTTTGCATTCTACATATTTCTATTTGTACAAACCTAAAATGACTAATCCTATTGCTTATTCTACTCTCACCCATTTGTATTGATCAATCCAAAACATTTGAGGTATAAACAGCGATAAACCAAACACACCTTTAGCCCATAATGATGATGTCATCTAAAACCTGTTTGAGAGTACTTATTTTAGGCCACGACCACATTAAGAGGCACTTTATGTGCATTTGGTGAAAAAAACCAAGTGCATTTTCCTAAAAATAAGCCCATTTTCAAGAAACTAAAATTTTGGGCTTATTCTTAAGCCTTATTCAATAAGCCCTTATTTGCTTTCTGACTTGTCTTGGCCCGCCATGTCATTTAAAAAAAATAACTATATTGCCCCAGTTTAAAATAAGAGCTTTTTCAGAAAGCACTTATGAATGCTTATTAGGATAAGAACTTATTTGTTAAATAAGCACTTCCAAACAAGGCCTAAATCAACTTTATAAGGAGGCTCCTCACCATCACTCTCTGCCCTGCCTAGTCTATCCACTGCTTGATTATCTTCCTAGTATATGTGAGTATATTTCCTCAGTTCAGATTTGCTACTCACGAGAACATTATCGATCCAAACACAATTTCTCCATCTTCATTGCTGTCCCGGTCCTTATTGTTGAGGTAGTCTATCATCATCTTTGAATCTCCTTCTATCCATACTCTATTTGCTTGTAGAGACCTTAATTGCTGCTTAATTGACGCACCGCCCTAGTAATCCAAGCCTCCACAATGTTGATGATGCAATCTCCTAACCTACTTACATTTGCAAGTGAGACTCAGTTTAGAAGGAGTATAAATACAAATATGTGCAGTGTAAATACATATAAAATCTGAGCCTGATAATTTTGTCTTTTTTTTTAATCTCTAACAATGCAACCAATAGTTGTGGAGCCATTCTATGCCCCAAAGCATTAAAGTTTATTTTCATGTCATGCCTAGTGGTTTCCATTTGACCCATTTTTGCTTGTTGTCTAACTCAACTCTGCCCATTCTTCGTTTTAAGTCTCTTGCTTTCTACATCATCTGTTCCATGTTTTGGATTTTATTACTAAGAGAATGTCCACCAATGTGAATGTCTTTGTTTTCTAACACAACTATGTCAGTAATAATGGCTTTGTTTTAGAAAATAAAATCATTCACATTAGCAAATATCCCCTAAAAGTTCTCTCATTTCTGTTTTTCTATATTACTCGTACAGTAAGAAAATTAATTCCTCCTACAATCTGTTATTTCCACATGTTTGTTCTCAAGTGATTCAGATTATTTTGTCTGGATCTGGCCACGGACAGGATTGACCTACTAACATCTATATCTGTTTTGTTAATAGGAAATCTCTGAAAATGTTAAAGTTTTTGTTTATTAGTTATCAGTCTCATTTCTGTGGGTAATCTCCCACCGAGAAGAAACCACAAAAATATTTTAATTTTTGGGTAACAGTTAATTTTTCCTAATTCCCATTTGTCTCTTTGAGAGCTCAAACCCCATCATTGAGTTGAATGTCGATTTCACTGTAAATTGTCCCGTTGGGTCAGGGCCATCCCTTCAAAAACCTCATTTTAAGGCTCTTGCCCTGTGGTTAGGGCACATCCCCAATAAAGAGGCAAGTATTTCTTAGAAAAATGGAAAACCCCATCTACATTCACTATTGGTGCTTTTACTCATCCCAATCACCACCTCATAGGGAAACCTTCCACTGACTTTTCATTCCAATTGGTTAACATATATATGTCATTGACTACCTTCTATCAGGTTAATTACTTTTCTTCCTAAATTGAAAAGTTGCAATAATCCAAACCTTCCTCATTCTTCTATCTTTGGCCATGTTGCCTTTGCTACCTGAAGCAACCTCAATGCAGATTTCTTGGAAAAAACATATAAAAAACCCTTAAACTTCCTCTAAGGCTTCTATAAATATTGACACCTCCCCTCATCTTTCTGAAAAATTATTTATTGACATGATAAAACAAAACCCACTTCTAACTAAGGTTCAACATATTGATGCATATCATACAATATGAATCAAATCGTTCCAATGTCCTATTGATATATGAAACCATTGAAATGCATCCGTTGTACCATCCGTTGTATATATCGGTAATATATCGTGTGTGTATGTGTGTATATATAATTATTAGTATAATTCTATAATTGTTGGTGGGATGGTAATTGAAAACTAATTAATTCACTTGGTAAGATCTCTGACTCATTGTAGCATAGACCAGGGATCAACTGCGACCAAGGTTGCGAGCTTAAAATGACAGAGATGTACTACCCCCATTGTATAGGAAAGGAAACTCACCAATAAATTTACCAGTACAATGCACTTTAATGTAATCAATTTGATACACACAATAACCACAAGGGTGATGGTTGTTATTTATGCCGAAAGGCAATTCTTCATTGAATATAAGAAACAGATGGAAAACTTATAGAACCCAAAACTCAATCCAATTTCCAATAAGACCGATCAAAACATACCAAAACTAACTAGAGATCACCACCAAAAAAAGTAACAATCTAAATAATATGAGCCTCTGCAATTTTCCTCAACAAAGAAACCAAACGAAACCATAATCCTTCGACCACAAGGGTTAATTGACCATGTATTAGCTCTGACAATTCACATCAATCCTATAAATTTTTGCCTGAAGCACATTAACCATCTAAATTTTCAATCACAAGGCTTTCTTTCATGAGACAAAAGAAGAGCTTATTCGGGCATGTGGCTAAGTTTTCCCGCCTGAAATCGACCCATAAATAATGTTTGGACAGAAGAATTCCTGGTATCATTTGGATTACAAAACGGCAAGTTGTCTTCCTTGGATCTGTGAGCTTTCCCGGGAGACCATGGAATCTTCAACATGTTTTGGGTCCGAAAGGAATTTCTACGGTTCCTCGCTCAGTCCTTCACCCATGAGGCAAGTTCCAAGGCAAAAAAAAAAAAAAAAAAAAAGATCTTGCCACGTGTTAAAAGCAAATCTTTTATTAAATTAAAAAAAAAAATGGAGAGAACCCCTTTTCTGATGGACGGTTTGGATCTGCCCTAAGATTCCTTTACATGGCAAAAGTAGAGGGAACCGTCTAGAGAAGCCACCCTAATACTGTGGCGATGACAGATTGACAAATGACAATGATACTTGCTTTGGCCACTATCAATTATATCTGTTACAGGGTCCCACCCTGTGATAGGCTATCTCTGAATTGTACTAGAACGAACGATTGTAGTAATCTGATCAAGAACTTTTTGGAGGGTCAGAGACAGAGCAATCTGCTACTGTATAACTCAGACTTTACTTACCACGTCCAAAAAGCCAATCAAAGGGTTTATGGATTACTTCACCATCATGTCTACGTGTACGGTGTTCTTGGCCTTTTGCATCACTACGGTTTTGACCGTTGAAAATAGAGTGCATTTTTACAACTGTGTGTGTGGGTGCTGGGTGGACAATGACCATTGACAAATTGTGCTTGCTTCTTCTAGAGAGTAGAGAGACTAAAGGCCAATTAAGAAACCCTACATTGGGACAAAACCGGGTCTATCTTGTTCAACGTTGAACGACCGCACGAGTTATGTATGCTTCCTCTACCTAACGAGGACAGAAACAGATGGGCCCCCATGTGAATGGAAGATCCACTGTCTCGTAATGGCACGTCATTCATGTGTGGAGGAGCAGGATACAGTATCAAGGGGGAACCCACTAAAGTGATCTCCATTATTTATCAGGTTCAGTTCATTGTTGGATTTGGTTCATGATGGATTCATTGATTTGCTAGTCGGCAGCCGAAGGTTTGTTCTCTCAAGTCTCAATGTGCCAGTCTCATCAGTTGGTTTGATATTATTATGACCTTATTGATTCTTTAAATATATGTAGGATCTATATTGTACGAAAGCAAAAATGATCCCAGAAAATATTGTCCTTAGGGTGTTAGTTTGTATGTAAAATGGCTGCTTTCTAACAAGTAACAAGTCAGTGGTAGTTTTAGGAAAAATTCTTCTAATTTTTCACGAGTCCCTTTTTTCAAACATAAGCTAGACAGCATCTCCCTTGATTTTACATGCAATAAAATGCAGCTGATGTAGCACTTTTTTTTTGAAAAATCTATGATGCTGATTTTGAAAAGGCTTTGATCAATTATTGGTTACCAATTTTATGATGTCAGTTGATTGATTTTTCTATATCATATTTTTCCGGCATCATAATCAAACCCAAACGGCCAAACCCCTCTTTTTTATTTTTTGGAAAACGAAATCATATATGTAATCAATTCCAGCGTGGAGGTCTTCCATCTCCCTTTACCTGCTCAACTTCATGGCCCCTTTTGTTTCAATTCAATGCAGGAAGGATGGAAGAATTTTCGGGTGTAAATGTTTCAACTATATTTTCACCCCTGTTAAATTTATTTTAGAAGCCACACCCCTGTTACAATTGAAACAAAAGTCTTCCAGCCTTTTACAATTTTACAACAAAAGAGATGCAGTCAATGTTGTCAGACTTTGGACTGAATGAAATGGAAAAATCTCACCCAGAATGCTTACCGGGTCACTGGTGCATCAGTTCAATCCCGGGTCTGATCCGCGTCTGACAACAGCAAAAGCAGCCCATAGAGAAAACAGGTTCAATTTGGCATGAAATGGGATTCACTCGAACCAGACGGCCATGAAACTCTACCATATTGCTTGCATTAGAAGATCATCTACTACAGAATCCTCAGTAGTTTTGTGACTTTTGGTCTTTGGTTAAGGGCATAAGACATGAGTGGCCCGTGGCTGGTTTAAACAATGACAGACTAGAATTATTGCAAGTTTCATAGCGAGAGTCTGAACTGGCTTTCAATTTCAGCATACCCAGAAACTGTCAGTGCACCACAAAAGGCACATTTGATAAGAAATAAGAATAATTGGGTGAATACAATGGACGCCAATGGCCTTAATATGTTGTATGGTTATAAATACATTTTGTCATGTAACTAGTTCAGATCTACTTGCCGTTTACAAACTACAACTGTCTAAACTAGTAAACACTGACCTAATACAAAAATATTAGCCACAGAAAAGGTGACTGAACCGACGATGGAATCATACAATCTCATCTCTGCACCCCAACCTCTCCAGTGTCTTGGGTTGGAGGTTAAGAGAAAGTGTTATACTGTTTTCTTTGACCTACTCCTACATACAATTACTCTACAAATAGATTTAACCAGAGAAGATTTTAAATTACCTCTCCTGGTACCACAAGACAGGGACATTCATCCACAAAGAATGTGAAAATGATACTCTAATGAAACCTCTTTCACTCACCGACATTATCTCAATCTCGATATATGCATTTCTATATGTATATCTTGTGTATGCATGCATGATGTATTAGCAGTTACGAATTATGATAACTCCTTGGGACCATCGAATGACTGGGTCTTTCTCAAATTCCAGTGGAGGTCCTCGTGTATGCTGCGCAAGAAATCATGGGTGGAATTAACCTGGCATGCCGTCGGCACAGGCCAAGGTGCCATGCTGCAGACAAGCGCATCTCCCGCTGCCAACTGTTTTCTGTCCTTGCCATCAAATGATACCCAGGCATGTCCCCTACTGTTGAATGGTACTTGCACTCGCACTGTTACATTCTCTGGTAATATGAGAGGCCTAAAGGACAATGAATGTGGACAAATTGGGGTAAAGAGGATTCCAGGAACCTGCATCACAACAAAATCAGAATCTAATTCGTAGTACAGATGAGATGGTTACATAACAACCATACAAGTTCATAGCCATAGAAATAAAACAATTATTTTTTGTTATCTTAACAAATAATTATAACTGAATTTGTTGGCTACAAAAAATTATATGAACCGTACGGATCTACAAAATGAATCAAACGATCCATTGGAACTTCACATGCAATTAGTTGTAGACTGTAACCCTGTTCCACTATTCCTTTTTTATTTAATGTCATATCAACTGTGCTTAAGATGTTACACCTTATTCTCACAGCCTTTTCCTCATCTTTTTCAGTTTTCAACGTGCACCAAATCATCCTTTCTCCAGGTTCCATTTTCAATCTTTGTTGCATGTGACAACATCATTTTAGTTAACAGTCCCATGATTTGTCAATTTCAACATAATGGAAAACCTTCAATGTTATTGATTTCTAACTGTATTCATTTGGTTATGCTAGTCATCCTTCGCAGCATCCTCAGCTCTATGATGGTATTTCTACACGGTCCGATGTTCTAGTCCATAAAGCAATGCATGTCTTTTGGTGATGAAGAAAGCAGATATTCAAAAGAATTTTTCTGAAATTTGTTTTTCCCTTTTATGTGTTTCTGGTATCAAAGGCACTTCTGTAACTTTGTGTCGGGGGTCTGGCCACACATAAAGCACAACTCTAAATATACGTCCTCTATTCTGTTGCCGGTCAACTAGTTACTAAAGATTACAGCTAACCCTTGGACATGAGCCTCTTGTTTCCATCCCGTTTCAAATGGTAAATGTGAAATCCAGGAGAAACTTAGTTGATTCAGAATAAATAGATGCACACATTAACATAATTCAATGAGCCAAACTACAATACAACCATATGTAGTATGGTTCATGGATTGATACTTTTTTTTTTTTTAGTTAAAATGTCGATACCTTTTTATGTAGCCAATCCATAACACTGGACAAGGCTTAATGGGTCGAGTTGAGTATTTTGGGAGCATGCTAGGTAATGAAAATTCTGGAACACAAACTGAATTCTAAAGCTAACTTGCAGAAGTTGTTTTCCACTTCATGCTAACCCAAAGTAATACTGGATGCATTGCAGAATTCATTTATATGGAGAAAGAAATACTATTTTTATGCGTAAAAAGAAATAGTATTTGAAACTTTGTAGAAGTAGAAAATACTTCTAACCTAAAAATAACAATATTAGAAGAGTAATAAGAGTAACAAGTCAGTGTCTGAACATGCCTGTGGGTGTACCATTGATCCACCAGCTGCCAATGAGTATGCAGTACTTCCAGATGTTGTTGATAAGATCAACCCGTCCCCTTGCACACATGTTACAAAGGAGTTGTCACAATAGCATTCCAGGTTTGTGAGATAGGATGAAATCCCACGGTCAATTGTAACCTCATTCAAGACAAGAATAGGTTCCTCAGTCTCCAATTCATCTTTGGCAGCATCTCGGATAACATGACACTGCAATCGGTGGCGTAAAGTGATACTAATTGGTCCCTTTATTATTGCATCAAGGTACTCCTGGTAACGTTCACTTTCTGAAGGCTATTTAAGACAACTTTGGATTTCATTGATATCAATAATCTATGATAAAATATTCTACATATTCTACATCATGGACACATAATCAAATTAAGCACTTGATAACTTATGCAAGACGGAATATCTGGACCATGTCTCCCAATTAAATGTATGAATTTTGTTTTCTCATATAGAGTATTAGATGCATGATAACAGTATTACATGTTTGTGACAAAGGATGAAATCCATCTTTGGCTACTTATATATATATATATATATATATATATATATATATATATATATATATATATATATATATATATATGTCATATAATTCCAAAAGTCAAGTAAAATGTCATTTACATGACTGAACAGCTTAAATCCCTCGTGCATAATGAAATATCTGAATCTTCTTTTCTCAATTAAATGATTAAGCTGTGTTGCCTAATCTAGAACATCTGGTGCATGGTGCATATTCAGGAAGTTGGAAAGTCATCAATGGCTCTTTCTACTTGGTGTTCATGATGTAGAGAAAATAGAGTGGGATTCTAGGAATTTGTAATTTTGTCAAATAAGTTTGCTCTATTAGAAGCATGCTCGGAGGTAGGTGCATGGAAGATCTTGAAATGTGACTAGAATTAATAAATGACAATATGGCTTTAGGTTTTAGTTCCTTTGAGAACTCTTTTTGTTCCTTGAATTAGAACCCTGTAACTTCCAGGTCTATTCCCTTTTTTTCCTATAATAAACTTAGGATTCAATCATATGATTGAACCAGTCTTACCACTTTTCTTATTTTTAAAGTGAGAATAGCTTCCCAAGTCCATGAAGTTCACTACAACATGATCATTGATGTGAAATGCAACAAGCTAAAAACATTTTATGATAATGTGTGGACTAGTAAGAATTTTTGGATATAGAAAGCAAATAACATGAATAGAGAAATCACATATTTAACAAGATAGTCATCAATCCCATTATAACTTTCAAACCAGAAACTATTTTGACTGGAAAATGATGGTTTCAAACAAAGATGGAGGATACGGAATGGAGTCATAAAGCCCAAAGATCCTAGGGAAAATGGGACAAGAGGAGGAACTGACCCTTTGAACATTGATGCAGCCTACAAATAAGAAACAGATTGTAAATGGCAGTCAATTTTAATGATGAAATTTTTTTCTTGAAGAAATAACAAGGGCAGCCACAAATTCATTTTCACAGTAATCACTAAGAAACATGTGATAGAAAAAGTTTATCACATTCCATAAAGTATATCCACAAAAATGCAAGCCCTGCCGCACTAGATGAATTACTTTTTCAATCAGTTGAAAAAAAAAACAGCTGAGAAACTGGTAGGGGTTTAGATAATCAAGTATTTTCCTTGAGCACCAAGCCATCACAACAAATACTTGCATTTCATTATTATGGAAAGTAGATGGAATGAAAATTCGCAATCTTTCCAATGCTAAAAACAAGAGCAACATAAAGATAGATCAAGTCGAAGTTCAATCTTCTGACTAATGGCATATAGCAAAGCTTTTTGTGTTGGGGGGAGGTATGATAACATAGGAAGTAATAAATGTCTGTGTTGTATTTGCAGTCATATCCATGTACATGCTAAAGGAGGTTTTGAGTGCAGAACCAAGTTTTGCTTTGGTTTTAAAACAATCACTTTTTATCAATAATAGAAATTAATAATGAAAACGGTTTAGTAATCAGGCATTTGCAGATTGTATCCTAAACAAGACGGATCAATCCTAAGCCTAAAATGCTCAAACGGTTCTCTCCTATATTGTATTTATGGCTTACATCATATTAAGTGATGTATTGTTATTTTTGAATTGTTAATGAAAATAAGGAGCACCAAGGTGTATATTTTTCCTTTTTCCCTCCTTCCCTCTGCTTTTGATGCTGCTAACTTTATTCTTGGTAGCAGATAGGATAATTATGGAGCATATTTAGGGGAAAGAGAATGACTAATGAAATGCAAATATGACCTGCTAATCTGACCTCATAATACGGCTGCTGAACATGCAGTTGACATCTATGGTCAAGGTACCCTAGAATCACTAAATCTATAAGTATCTTGAAGTGCAAAACCATATATCTTTCCTTGGTTTTGTTTTGTCTTCTTTTTCTTTTCCTTTATTTTAGGGTGATGTTCTCTAATAATGATGGACTGTTTAGGTGGTCTTGAGTTCATTCAATTAGTTTATGAAGCAAAAGAAGGACATTTTATTGACTTGATGCTAGTAGGCAATTTATTTTTTTCTTTTCCTCTCTAGGTAGATCCAGTAAAGTTGGACATAGTTTATCCTCAAAAACAAATGTCAACAGTTTCATTTAGATTGGAATGTTGCATACATGGAGAACCCATAGATTTTTTTATGTACATATTTACTTCTTGCCTAGTGAAGACAATTCTTGAGAAACATATCAATTATGGTTGATGTGTTACAGGCAATGGCCCTTTTGGCTTCTAGTGAAGTGCTGGTTGATGGCCTGTGAAAGGAAGTTTAGTAGATGCCTGTCTAATGGAGGAAAATAGAGGTTTAGAAGGGCTGGACCTTGTCTGACAAATGCATTCGTGGATTTTTTATCAAAAATATTCTATTCTCAAGGACGGGCAAAGAAATTTGTGGTTCAGTTTCTCAGACTTGCTTCATGACATAGACTGCAGCATGAATATAACAATTGAGATAAGAAAATTTTCCTTTTTCAAACTTTTGTAAAACTGTAAAAGTTATCAACTGACTATTATTCAACATTTAGGTGGATGTGGAAAGGAGTGGACAATTTCCAGATGTTCAAGACATCCAGTGAGGTCAAAGAAGAGCAATTAAATAAAATTGATATCTGCCCACCCAAGATCAACCTAGTAGGTCCCAAAATGGAAATATCCTTTTCTGAAAAAGGTAAGATAAAATATCCAAAATTTCTACATGGAGATCTTCTATCAATTGCAAAACTTCTGAAATTTTTAAATTGCCACCAATGAGATAGAATTCTATGTAAAAGCAGCATTCAGAAGAAAAAAGAATGAATAATCTTAATTTCCAAAAATAGAGCCATTTCACTCCAAACTAATATGAAGTACAGAATATGTAAATTTTAAGATCCGAAAAAATAGAAGGTACATACCCAATTAAGATCTGGAAAAAATATAAGGAACATACCCAAAGAACAGTTCCATCCCCACCAAGAGTTACAACAAGATCAACTTTTGTGTGTAGATGTAGTATTTCCTCATCTGCAAGACAAAGCAACACAAATTGGAAACTTATAAATGGAAAAACCATGAGCAGACTATAATCCCAAGTGACACTTGTTGATTAAGATTAAGCATCAAGTAATGCCAGCATTGCATACACCCTATTAATACAAAAAGACTGCAACTGGATCTTTGCCTACAAAGAAGACAGAGGAAAATAATGCAAATAAAGGAAAACTAAGTGGTAAGAGGACTAAATCTGATAGGACAATTAGCCTAGGCACTAAATGTAGAAAGGAGAAGTGTTATGTGCACTTTTCAAAATTGTCAATGACAAAGATAATGTATCTTGAATGGAAAAAGCTTAGATTGTTATTGAATGATTAGTCTTGGTGTACTCCTTGGCAATTGGTCATGTTGAAGATACCAGTTTGGATGTCAGAATTTACTTACAAAGTGGTGAGGTCAATGGTTTTAATAATGAGGTAGAAATTCTTAATTTTTGGCGTGCCTGAGTAGATGCTGAAATCATTTTGGAGGCAGTGATTTAAAAATAAAGAATATAGGGCATGACCTAATAAAGAGGTCTCAAATGCTTTGCATAGTGATGATGTTGAAGATGGAGATGGTAAGGAGGGGGAGGAAATGAAGAATTTGCTCCTATTGATTTTTCAGGGTCGAGAAGATAATGAACCACAATAAGGTCGTTGAAAAAGAAATAAGGTATGAAGTTGGGACTGTTCTTAGGAGGAGAGGAGTTTTCCGAAAGAGCATGTATAGAGTTGGAAGAGGAAAGAATGAAGGATGTTAAATCCTTCAATTCTGTGACTAACTAGTAGTTAGGTGGTGGGGTGAGAAAGTGGAGCTATTGAACTAAGATAGGTATGTATAATTGTTGGGTAGGACTTCTTTTAGGAATTTTTACTAGGAAGATAGCTCTGATAGGGGATTGAAGGGATTGTGTTGTGCTATGATCAGGTAATTTCTTATCACCTGTTGTATCTCTACCTTTTTATTTTAATGTAATTTTCTATTTACAAAAATGATAAGTCTTAGTGCTGACCATTTTCCCATGTCTGTACAAAACTGTAGGAGGAATCGTCTGATAGAAGTTCATTTCTCACTCGTGGTTCCACTAAAACATCTATGTTCTTCTGATGTTTCAGCCATCTGTGAAGATAAAGAGAAAGGTGAGACCAAAAGTAAAATACTATGCAAGCATTGGCTTCGAAGTTACAATGCTGTAGAGATACACATACACCAGTACAGACACATATGCATATATGCATCTATATTTGTTTGTAATAAATTGAAAATAAATATATGCATGTATTCTTGCATATGTATATATATGGCAAACAAATATGCATGTGCCACACTAAATCTGTATGTATTTTTATGCGTACTACAATAAGCTTTGATTAATATTTCTTAACGTCAAGAAGAAAACAGTAGAACAGTATTACAACGGGGACCTTGTTAATTTATACTGATATTAGAAAAAATAAAATAACAGCACACTGTGAGAACAACAAAACGTAAACAAATAATATGTATTTACAGAATATCAGCCAATGTGAGAACAACAAAACTAGCATGCAAATTCCTCATCAAAGAGGGAAAAAGTTTAGCCCTATTTTTTTCAGCTGAATCTAGGAAGCTATTCCGCTTTTTTTTTAATAATATCAAGAAGACTTTGGGACCAGATTCTAGCAACCAAGAAAAAAAAAACTCTGGCTGCGTTTGGAATCAGTGTAAAATGTCATCGGTGTAAAAGTACACTAGTGACGTTTTACACTGAACTATGAAAGTGACCATTGCTTTTTCAAAAACGCAATGGGTGAAGAGTCTAAAGTTTTACATCAATAAAATCGATGTAAAAATTTACGTTTGATAGGTTTTACATTGATTATCAACGTAAAACACCACTCCATCCAAACGTACGCAAAACTGAACCAGAGTGGAGTTTTACGTCAATCATGATTACACTCTCCTTCCAAGCACGGACAAAATCAAACCAGTGTAAAGTTTTACACCGATTCCAAACGCAGCCTCTAGAACATCAAAAACTGATAGTTCAGTACAACCACACCTGACCATTTCTGCGCAAAGAACTTGAACAGAGATTGAATTTGGCTTGGTCAAAATAAGCACTTTCTGTGGAGGCGATTCCCACCTCAAGGAAATCTGAAAATGAAAAGGAGTTCTCCGTTAGACAACTTAGAGAAGGATCCAAAAAAACAAGAATTGCAGTACCATTAACAGCAGTTGTATGAGCACATAATGAACAAATAGTGGCAAACACTTCCATATTGAGTTGACAAAATTTTGGAAATAAGAATCACAAATTTTGCACATGCATCGTGAGCCTGCTAAAATGTAAATGTAAACAAATAGACACAGTGTAAATTGAAGAAATATTACCTGTTTACTGCTTCGCTCTGCAGTTGTTATATTCCCTCTTTCAAAAGAGACAATGTCATGCTTGTGCTGGCCATTTTTCTCACCATTGCATCCCCAAGAAAGTCTAAAAGATGCCTATTTCATGTAGAAATATGCTCAGTTACAGTTTTAACTGTACCTAAGAAAGCAACAATGCAACTGCATATACATGACTTGGAAGTTGTCAATAGGAGCAAAAGAGAGATGGTTTAAAAAAAAGAACCCTGCGAACTATGCATTTTTCCTTTTCTCTTTTTCTGGGGGTTGGCAATGTCAATATCAAAAGTATTTAATTAAAAGGTAAGAAAAAGAAAATAGACATAAACTGTCCAATGAAATCTGTTTAATATCCTATTCATCCTTCATTATCAAATAAAGGCCCTACAGGGTGGTGAATAGATCTTAACCACATGTCATTGTAGATCAAAATATCAGGTGGTTGAGAGGAACCTGTTGCACTGAAAAAACAATGAAGCGCAGGCTCAATATTAAAGGAAAACCCAGATAGAAAATGAGTACCAATCAAGCAGCTACTCATTCACATCAAGAATGGCATTGTAAGTTGGGAAGTATCTTGAGAAATATTGATCTCAAGGTGACTGAGATGTTAAACAAATGGCTTGACAGGGTGATTTCTACCCCTTTATATGGTCTTCATCATTATGTTTCAAAATACCTCCCCATAAAAAACATAGGTCGTTACCCTTGGTTCATTTACCAAAAAAAAACTAGTTTCAAGATTGCTTTCATTAACATAACACTTGAACCTAGGAGATACTAAAGATATAAAGAAAATAACCATTTAAGAATTGCAAAGGAAAATTTATTGAAATCTATGCATCAAAACAATGAATGCTATAGATAAGCGCAAGCCCATATCTACAAGAAAAAAAAAAAAAAACAATTGGTTGCAGACCTGATACGCTTCCCCCAAAATGAAGCACAGTCCCCAACCCCCAGCAATTCTTAAATGATCTCATGGATACACTTTCAAGGAAGATACTCCAGACAACTAAAAAAATTAAAAGAAAAAAACATATCAACACACACTATTGAACAACTGGTCATAAAAAAAAAAAGCAAAATAAATTTCAAGGTAGACGGAAATAGATACAATTTCATGATGTCACTTTGGAATGAAAGAGGTAGTCAGAAGTGCAGGACCAGAAGGAAAACAGAACGGTCTTACCTTTCTCATGATTTTATTGTGAAACACCTTTGAATCAAAATCTATTTCTCCATCCCTAAGAATATGTTGGGAGCAGATTCCCTGTTTCCCACAAAACTTTTCATTATTTGTCCTATCACTCTTAGTATCATGATGATCTCCAAATGAAAGTTCTGCATCCAAAGAAGATACCTTAGTTAAAAAAAGGCTGCCATAAACACATAGGCAAATATACATACATCTGGGATTCTAGATAGGAAAATGAGATATCAATACCTTTTTCAGTAATAAGACATCAATTACTTAAGATATAAGATTTCTATAAATTTTCGTATCCAAAATTCAAGCATTTATTATTACTTTACGATCATATTTATGACAAATTGGCAGAGGCTTTGCCATTTTGATGGGTATGCAAGATGCAATATTCCTAACAGATGCATAATGTCAATACAAAGAAGAGGAAGATATCCATCATGTGGAGATTCCTCTTTTACTCTCTGCCTTTGGTGAACCCATGGGAGATTAGAGAAGTATTGCTTCACGATAGAAGTGTCTCAAAGGTTAGAAGTCGTGCTACCTTTCCCAGTTTGCTAGGCTTTACGCAAGGAATGAAAAAGAATTTACAGGAACAGGATTATGGAAGACCTCTTCCTATTCATAGATGTGAGCAATTTCCTGTATGATTGGGCCCAAGTTCTCAAATATTGAAAAAGGATCATTTCTTGATTCTTTTTATTTATTGTTACTTCTTCCATATAAAGTAAATCAATCTTATAATTTTTTTCTCATAATTAGTGAAGGGGTTTCTGTAATTTAGAAGGAAATATATAAATTTGGGAATTGAAAAGTTACCCACAATGATATTATTTGTTTATTTTCAGCATTAGAGAGAAGAACATAAAAATTACTTGAAATTTGCAGGTTCATATGAAGGAAAATTTCTAACTAATGAATGCATGTATTTTGACCAGAACAAACCTCTGAATTCCTTACTAAGATTCCTTGTCCTCTCTAATTCATATTTACGCTTCCATTCAGCTGCCTCAGCTTGAGCAGAAGCCTTTCCTTCTGCTACCCGTCTTAATGCCTTTGCAACAGCTAAAAATGAACATAAAAGCAATAAGGTAGATGCCAGATTTGTGCTACATCTAAGAATACAAAATAATACTAATACTAATACTAATACTAATACAAATAATAATAACAACAGTAATAAAAATCTTACTTCTCAAAGCCTCGGAGAACTCAAAAAGGTGGTCATCGATTCCCTTGACAGATGACTGTTGAAGGAATTCCATCATTACTTTTTCTGAATCCAAGGAAGAAAGTGGATCCTTAAAACCATTCTCTGGATGCACGAATGTCCCACTGGAACTCCCCTGTCCAAGGAAGGCCTATTATTGACAAATTTGAAGCACAATATAAAATTGCATGACATGAAACAAGATTGTTATACAAGTTGAAACAATATATTATCCCTTTTCTTTTGGAATGGATTAACTTCAGGATTGAAGCCTGTTTTTTCCTACAATTAATTGATAGTGTGATGAATCACTTGGCAGACATCCAAATGAATGCCCCCTGTAGTTCCTATTGATATTATGGAGACAACTCGAATAGTATCCATTTATGTTAGCTAACCCTCTAGCAGGTTCTTTATCTAGGAGGATTGGAGGAGCTAGCTTTACAGGTGTATCCTATTCCCGTGAAGTGGTGAACGAGCACTTTGTATGTATCTATGCCACTATCATTTTAGGTTTGCCTCTCTTGAGGTCAAGTAATTGACAGTGCTTTTTGTTTTTGGTAAGGTAGAGGTTGTACCTTTTCCCTCTTTCTCTAATGGAAATATGGAATTATTATCAGCATATGTGTTAACATGTAGACATGGCTATGGGTCGTTTTTCTTCTCTCTGTAATATTTCACAATTCAATTACATGCTAACTCCACCAAACATATACTTATGTTTCCCTGTAGGATCATTACGAGACAACCCGAGGAAATTCCCAGAATTTGTTTGATTTCAGAAAAGAGTTGAAACGAAATTACAAATTCCAATTCCCCTTAGTATATAGAAGGTCATAGTATGTAAGACATATTTTTCTCGAAGATATCCGCCTTCACCATTCAACTTAATTTTCCTGACCAATAATCCAAATTGGTGTCCTCAATCTCGTTAAATGGTAAGCTCCTCAGCTCAACCTACTATCTGCTTTAGCTCTCAAAAAATTATTACTTATAAGGCAAGCTATACAAACGACAAAACCAGTATGCCAGCAAATGAACCGATGCATCAATCCAAATGAACCCAAACCATTACTAAAGAACAGAGTTACATATAAATTGTTATAACTTAACCTCAGTTAACCAAAACCTGTTCAAACACCATAATTAACAAACCTAGGAAGGTCACACCCAAAGAAAATAACAATTCTGGCAAGAATTTGATATACAAACCGAGATTTTAAACACGAAATCGATCCTAAACAGAAAGGGGACAAAATATCCAGGTTGCATTGAAAATTTAAATAAACAAAATTGAAATTGCAGATCATACATTTGAAGTGAGCTCGCTTGGAGACATAGCGAAGTTGCAGGGAGAGAGGGAGGGAGAGAGGGAGCTCATAAGCCTTTAAGTACCGTCTCAGATTAATATGAGGTAGTCAGGTAGGTATTTATAGTTGGAATTTAACGAAATTGGGGGTTGATTCATGGGGTGAGGGAGGAAGATGGGAGGTTGGTGGAGAAGGGGATATTTGGAATTAAATTTCTGTTTCAATTAAATGCTCTGTCATTGATGAAGGATGGGTAGTAGAAGAGGTGGGGTCAGGACTCGGGGAAAAGCGAGGGAATGGGTGGGTCCCGGTCTTATGCGCGTGGCGACCAAGCGGGAGGCGTGGATTTCTGATACGTCACATGCATGCGCACTCGGTCAACGGATCAAAACCGGAATTCGTCATAACACCGTCCACACAGCCTTTTGAAACCGTGCATTGAGAATATCTCCGCACTTATCATGGAAGATATTCTCAATGCACAGCTGAAAAAGAAGTGAGGACGGTTTTGTAAGGACGAAATCCGAATACTTAACGGGCCTTCCTCAGCACTTGTTTGTTCATTCAACTCGTCGTCCTGATTTCTTACCGCCAAAAAGTTACCAACGACGAGTCTTCCACTTTTGAACGATTCGGTCTACAAACAGAGACGTTGGCATGCATAGGCCCTTCATGCGATGAGCGCTTTTCAACCGTCAATTTGGCATGATTTTGTTGAACGAATGTCTTACTTCTTTCGAGGCCCACCGAACATGGCCAAATGAGGGATTGATGCCAAGTGTCCGCTAGCCTAGAACTAAGACCAGTGGCCGTCTTCTGAAAATATTTGGTGGGTATTCATGCACCATCTCGGTGACAGGGACAGGTTTATCCAAACAGGCAAAGACGGCCGGGCTGGGTTTTCTGGTCCATAGTTGCCCTATCATCCTGTTTCTTTACAAAGGCGCCTTCCGTCCATACAAAAACTTTCCCACATTCCATACACAATGCATTACCGCCGTGTATTGAGAATATCTTACCAAATGACATTTCCAATGAATGCCTGCAGCTTCATGTGAGTATGAGATGGGAACTATTTGTGAGTAGGAGATACAAGCTTATAGACCAGATGGTCATTTGACGTCCTCCTAAATATGGAGTTAAAAGATCAAACGCTAAAGATTTTTTCTGATGGATTAATGGACCTTATGTGCATCCTTTTAAACACTATAGCAATAGATCAAGAACATTTTTCATAAATGAGAATACAAGTATGAAAGATGTTCAATTTAACATTTGCCTCCTACAGTACATTCCAACCGTGTATTGAAAATATTTCTCAATGACAAAGTATGAGAAATATTCTCAGTACACGCTGAGATATGCACGTGCGCACCTATTGGGGGCACTCCCAGCTGTGATCTCAGTGTCTTCTGTGTATCAAATCCAAACTCCATGAGAGGACCCATAGAGTTCTAAGTGGTGATCAACCCAAATGTGAAAAGCTCCACAGCCTCACCCAACAGAATCCGACTTCAGTCAGAGTAAAGCCTGTTCCAACAATCTTTACAGTTTTGCATTGGGATTATCTTCCTACTTATGTATTTTATTTAATGGGGAGATATTTCCAAAGCAAAGTTACAAGAAGCTGTTAGAATAGTGTGAGCATGGGCTTGCTCTAACTGAAGCCAAATTCCACCCAACGTCCCAATTACCAACTCTGAATTAAATTAAAGAACAGAAATGAAAAGATATTGGCTGTTTGGTTGGGGTGTAGAGCTCTGGACCCTAACAAATTTATTAGATTAAATTTGATCACTACTGTAGTGAAGGTATACCTGTCATGCCTACCTTAGGGTTGCATGGAAGTAGATATTAGTCTCTAGAATAATAAATGAAGCTGGTCGCTGATTGAACAAAAAACACCTACAAGCTTGCTTGTACAGTTACCTGCTTAGGACCTTTTTGATAGCAAGTAATTGAACTGAATGGCTCATTGCTTTTTAATAATTAAGGAACAAGTTATTAACTCAAGTCTGAAGTTGGGTTGATTTCTGTATAATGTTATCCTAAGGTTTTCTAAACCAAACCGAATAATAAACCGTTCAGGGTTCAGTTCTCGGGTTGAACAGTCCAATCATTTAAATCAAATAGACGGTTCGTTTTAATAAAAAAAATAAAAAATGACTAAAAACTGCTGAATGGTTCAAATGGTTTGACTTCTCAGATCAGCGATTTATTGACCAAATCAACGGTTTTTGGCCAAATTGACAGTGCTGGGGTAAAACGGAATCGATCAAGCGACTGATTCCCAATTTTTTTGGTCGGACCGTCCAGTCCAATTCGGTTTTAAAAATCATGATATTATTCATTAAAAGACAAAACAATAATTCATTCAGTTCAGTCATGTTAGCCATTATTGGGTTAGTAATAACCAGAAGGATTCATTTAGTTCCTTGTATCATTTTCTTATCAAAGGCCCAGTTTATTGAGACTATATTTATTGCCCTTGTCCACCTAGACAGATCAAATTAATGTGGCAGTTGCTATTTTTTTGAGAAACAAAATTTTATTCATATTGGTGAACACCCACTAATGAACAGTAGCCTTTTGGCTGACAGGGATCCCACCACTATCGAATATTGCTTCAAGCTCCTCAGTGTTCAAACAGAATATTTACAACTAGAGAACAATGTTCTTGTTCCCTTATGGTGAACTTCAACTCCTAGATTGGGTTTTTTCTCTTTTAGGGTTTAAGCTAGATGTCAATTGTTTTGTGTGTGTAGAGAGAGTCATAATTTTAGGAAGAAAATGTGCACCAAGAAATAGTCAAGATAAGGAAAAGGTATGAAGTTTGATTCTCATTTGATTTTTCTTACTATTCTTCTTGAAAGTTGGTGGTATAGTGTGGAAATTGATTTGAAAGTAAATTTGTTTGACTTGTTTTTTGTTTTATATAATAGAAGAATACAAGTAAAATATATGTTTCAATCTCATTTGACTTGTTTTTTTTTACTTATATAGAAATAAAAAACATATATGCTAAAATAGGATTAAGTTGATTAAGCTAAAAAAAAATGGATTAAACCCCAAATTGGTTCGTCAGGGCCTTAGATATTTGACTTGTCTGAAACCCCATGTTATGTTTGATTTGTCACCCTAGACTTGGCTAGCCCGGTTGATTTGCACCTTCATCGTCAATACATATCATCAGTCGATTCTTGAAACTAATTAATTTATCATTAATCGATTCTTGTGACCCATTCTCAAGTCTCAATGACAACCGACATCTGGCAAGGGTTTTATATATATATTCATGTATGAGAAAAATTTTGGGTAACAAGAGTTCTTAAATACTTGGTTTGATAGAAAATAATAGAGAAATAGAAAATTGAGGAAAAATACTTAATAAATTTTGTAAAATTCCTTAAACTTTCCATCTGCTTTCCTTTTTCTCTTTTTCTATAAAACTAACCACACCCTTTTTATGTCTTCACTGTTTTGCTTTATATGGCTGTGCAGTATCATTTATGTTGAATCAGGGTTAGGTCTATGCCCCTTCCCTCCTTCCAAAGAAAATATAAACAATGAGTCTTCATCTTCTACGTGGGTTATTAATGTATTCATGGGTAAGTGCTCAGACAAACTCCCCCACTCCCAAGAAAATAATACTCTTCCTGCAACTTCCATTCTTTTTAGTATATAAAAAATAAAAATTTAATGTGCCTACTTAGGGGTTAAAATTTTGAAAAAAAAAAAGCTTTCCCATACCCATACCCATAATTTATGACAGAATCCGAGTTCTCATTATTCAAATGACTATCACTTATGATATATTTGGTTTAATAGAAAATAAGAGACAAAGGGAAAGTTGTTTAGGAATTGTTAAGAACTTTCCCTCAATTACTTTATATTTCTCTCCTAGTTTTTTTATCAAATCAAGCATAGCATTAGTCAATGTTTTCCACAGATCAAGGTGGTTGGTCAGAGGATAGAGAAAAGAAAATGAACAAGTAGAGAAGTCAAATTGTAATGAACAACGTATCATCACCATGGTCCTCTTAAAGACTTTGACCTTGTTATCTTTCATATGCGTTCACATGTATTATAAATATTGCTTTAGAGTGTAGCTAAAGTTTCATGTATAGGAGGTCACTTATCATGTGAATGTGTTTGTTATATGTTGTTCATAACTGTGAGTGCAGTTTCGATTGAACATTTTTTTTATTGCTTTCAGATCATCTATTGATTTCTTCAGGCAAAACAAGGGAAAAAATAGATCTCACGGATAACTCATAAACGGGTTCAATTGAATTGAATATCCGAAATTGGATTAAATCAAAACCCAATCGATTGATAGCCTTACTTGTTATTTATTGGAGAAAAAAGTAGAGACACGATTTGGTTGGAGGTTGTATGGGCTTTGGGCCCATTAAAATTTTGACAAAATTCCAACCTTAACCCACAAAAGTTTCATCACTAGGAAATAGTGTCTGTGTTCTTTGCATGCATGACATGTGGTTTGTGGGCAACAACGCATGGGTCTTACAAATCGAATTGGGATCTGCCCCTCACACAAGGCGCTTCACACTGTCCTCACATGCACATTTCACCATGCATTGAGAATACCGCCTGTGAATAAAAACGTATAAGTACGGAAGATATCCCTAATGCATGGTGGGATGTGTCTGTAAGGTTGGTGTGAGGACCGTTCTCTTACTAACCAGTAGGGGTGAAACTATTTGAACAGACTTGGGTTGGGATTTTGTTAAAATTTGAATGGGCCTGGGTGCAACTTGTGCAGGCTTAGTTAGAGCTTTCGTTAAATTTTGAAAGGGTCTGGGCCCTTGATACAGTGTAAAATTTTTAAGTCAAGTACTTGATTGAAATTATCACTTTGGATGATATACTGTTGGTTGTGTTTTATTTGTTTGCATGTGGGTTTTCATGTCAACCTTAGTTTCTTTTCCTATCTAATACCAGTATTTTTTGCATGTCAAATTGAAACAAGGAATTGAAATGTTGAACATTTTCAAGAATTATGAAATTGATGTGACCATCCTGCATGATTTCGATTTTTACGAGGATCACCAGTAAGCCATGCAGGAAAGGAAGAAACAGTTGGCCAGCTTGATGGTTGTTCCTGCTGTTGGTGGCAATGAGCACTGAAATCCAATCTCAATATCTAGTGATTTAATAAAACAGATGACCAAGAACTTTGCTCAAGCTGTTAGGTTGGAAGACAGTGGTAAAGAAGACTTGATAACAGAGAAGGGTGGCTTTGTTGTTGCTGCAGCTGTGGGTGCTGGAGATAAATCTGAAGATGTGTTACATTACTCAAGAAGATTTTTTTTAAATGCCTTGTATTTTTTATATGTCTATTGGATATTATATTTAAGCAATTTCTTTTGGATTTTATAATAAATAATAATTTAATCAATAGTTTTTTATTTTTAATATGCATTTTTTATTTATTATCTGCCATGAGATCTATATTAAACAGGTACTAAAAAATGTTGAAATCAAATTGATATAAATAACAAAAAAATAAACAAAGCCAACCCTTAGATATAAAAAAAGACCTAAGGTGGCGGTCTAGAGAGTTCTAAGTGTGTTGTCTGTTTCAAAATGTTGCGGTGGACGCTAGTGGATCATGGTTTTCTTTGCACAAGTCTTTTTGGTATGGGAGGAAACCTAATGAGAAATGGGAAGTGTTGACTTTTTATGCTTCTCCCAATTGTTGCCAGTGCACGAGGCTATTTCCAAGATTTGAACCATGGTCACCCAAGTCGCAACCAAGCAACCCAACCATTGCACCAACACCCAGCCTCGTTAACATAAAAGGTACATTATTTAAACAATTTCTCCAATTGCAACCTCTTACTCAAAGAGGGAATCTGTGATAATATGATATGAAGCATATCAGTCTTCCTCTGCTCCTTTCTCATCTCTTCTTCTTTGCAATTGATTTCTACCAAAATCTCAATTAATGTAGTGTGATTTGATGTAGCAAGGCTTTAGGTTCTTTTATCAAGATTTCTTTTGTATTTCCAAGCTTAAAAGACAGGCTGCTAGTCGGTTTTTTGATGTTATAACTTTTATACAAGAGTTTCTTAGTATTGACTTGCCTAATAATTTAGTTCTTTCTATTAGATTTTTTTTAAAGGTCACCTCTATTCATTTCATTAATGTAAGCAAATATGTACAATAAGGATCCAAGAACAGGGGTAAACAAAATCCCTAGGAAAAAGCAATTACAAACTGAGCCCAGTACAATTGCTCCCTATATACCCCTTGCTTAGCTAAAGAATCAGCCAGCTCATTTGCATCCTTTGGAACCCATTGAAATAGTACTGTCATTTTTTTCTTCTTTTTTTTTTTTTTATAGGTAATGCTAGAGAAATTTTATTATGAAATAGAGAATGTGTGTGTGTATATACATATATACAAGCACCCAAAAGAGATACACAACTAAACAGAGAATATATATACACATCTCATCACTTGACTGGAATTTAGATAGACTGATCTCATAAATATCCTGTTTTTTTCTTTTCCCCTGTACTTCTATTGGATCATGGTGGCATTATTGATAGTGCTTTTACTTGACTAATTTTTCTGGACTAACCTTATTTTTTTCTGGATCAACCTATTGATGCTCTGATACAAACAACCGAGACAGATAAAGGAAATGGAGATAAGACTTCATTTCCAAAAATTCCAGCTGCATATATGGGTACTGATTTCATGTTATATGCTTATATCATTGTTCTATATCTAGTTTTAGAAGTTAAATATCATTTCTCAAGACTTATTTCTTGCTAAATTTAATTAAATATCTTAAACATACAGTTCTTTTGTGGTACAATCTGTTAAAACATACCATTTTGTATGTTTTAAAAGTTTTAATTATAGAGTACATCTAGAAAGAGTCTAGTTTTAGTGCTTTTGAACTTGAAGGGGTTTTGCTTTGATCCCAAATGATTTAATGGCATGTAAAAAGTAAGACCCACTTGACCTGATGCTGAGATGCTTTTCTATTTCACTTAAAAGATTTTTATCAGTTAAAAATTAAAAATATATCATTTCTTCTTTTAAAGATGGGACTTAACTGAAATCTGAAATGTTAAAACCTTCACTACCCTCTTTTGGAAACAATACCCAAAATAGAGCCAATGATGGCAAGTTCACACCAAACTAATAGCCAGTAACCAGAGCCAACAAACCAAAACTGATTTCCTCTTGGTTAACAGTGGAGTTAAAATTTCTTAGGTGGGTTTCAGTGAGGTTTTCCCTTGATTTTAACACCTCAGGCAGAAACCAGTCAAGTTATCTTGAATTTTGGTTCTCATCAAAGAATGTAAGCCCGTAACTCCCGAAGAATTTTAAATTCCATTACCACACATATCTCAACTGAACTTAAGAGATCTTTGTCGCAAGTATATGGAATTGGCTACATGAATCCTTTTTCATCATTCCTCTCTCTCTCTCTCTATATTAATTTGCTTGTTTGCATGATTTGGTGCATGAGTGTGACTACATGTATCTAAGTTTAATTTGTATTGGAAGTGTTGATAAGTGGTTCTTAATTTGTGACTAGTGTCATGCGTAATATGCTGAACTAAGGAAAAAATTTCAGTTGATGGAAGGAACATGAGTTCTGAAACAACCATCAAGAAAGGCAAAGGGGACCTTGGCTACTGGAAAGCTCTTGGCGACATTACCAACATATCATGTCCTCAACAGGAGACATCGTCAAAGAAGACTCATCCAAAGGAGTTCAATATAGCCAAGGAAGCGTTTTTACATGGCCACAGAAAATGTATACAGAAGTAAGCAGCAGCAATGGACCGTTATTTTTTGGACACATTTCTTTTAGATCCTGATCATTACATGACTCTGACACGTTAGTATTTATGGACGGGTGCTAGTAAATGAGCTTGTGCACATTTTAGTCTAAAATGATCAATTCTCTCTCTTTTTTAGTTTCAATCAGTGTCCATTTTATCACCATTAATGCTCACCTAGTATTATTATTTAACCCTGAAAGCTGACATATATCACACAATACAGTAAAATACATATTAATGCTTTCAATCATGATTGGAGAGTTGACATGGCAATGTTGGACATGCATGTTCATGGGTTCCACCTTATCTCTGGGGTGAAGATAATTAAGAGTTGCATAAACTTGCTTACTAACATTTTTCTTATTAGAATAGCAAATATTTTGGTGTTTCCACATGAACAAGTCTTTGACCATGTAAACTATTCACTTGCATATTTAATTTCTCCTGCTATATTCTTAAAGCCTAAACAATCAGAGGTTTAGTATCCTTAAACGGATTCTGGAAGTTTTTACATTTTTTCTTTCATTATCCTGTACTTTTATATTTCTAAGCTCCATGCTAATTAATAAACTGTATTTTTTTTCTTTGCAGACTATACTGAATAATCCTCCAAATTTACTGGAATTGGAGCCGGAGTTAGAATTGCCAGGCCTGCATTACCAGTCTGGTTGAATTCTCCAATTCAATGGGGCAATTTGAGCATGTCGATTTTAGACTAAAGCCATATGATGATATCAGTGTTGGTTCTCCTAGGTTGCTCTAAGAATTTGTGTGTGGCATGCCATAGTGGTGTATCAATCACGGACGGTTATGAGCTCAGCTACCCCTTCAAATTTCAGCCATAGCAGATATTAACTGAACAATCTCTTTTGCCTTGTCATGAACCGTGCATGACACTTGAGCATTTAGAGTAGAAGCCAATCCTTCAGTGTTGTGTAAATTCTTCAGGTTGGCATAAATCTGGGAATGGTTAAAAAAAATAGTAATTTCCTAAACTTGTATCTCCACAAACCATTTCCTAAACTTGAATTTTCAAACCACCTGCAACATGCTAATTCAAGCAAATTCTGGGAGTTCTTAGAGGAACCAGACAAATTTATTTATTTTTATCAATCAAGTAAAGATTACTTATTTTGAGTAGAAGGCAATATTACATTGCAAACTTGTGATTTTTGAACATTCATTACATCAATTTCTCTCATTTGTGATTTGTCAATTTTGAATCTCCCCTTTGGGTTCATTTGAAGAGCTCGCCCAACTCCATTCAAATGAATTCAAAATCTTATATGAATAAAGGAAAGTCAATCCTTCACATTGGTTTCTTCCTTTCAATTGCATTTAATTTAGAGGGGGCCCACCATATTAACTTGGGATGTCCTATCCAATTATATTAATATGATCATTTTCACCAAATTTGGGTTAATCCAATCAACATTCATTGGTGGGCCTTGCTAAAGAAGCCACTTGGCAAGGGGTTGATCCCACACATATAAGGACTTTCACTAATCCGATTGGGCTAGTCCTCATTAGCCAACCATGTTTACATTTCAATAGACCCACCACTTAATGTGTGATTGTCATTCAATTAGGTCCCACTTGAGTAAATCCCTCGAATTGATTTGAATGAACCCTCAATATTGTGTCACTTTCTTCCTATCATGCCAAGGTGAGATAATTGGGTGTCACATAAAAGGTAATTTATTCAGCCATAATTTTTCTTAATTAATATGGGTGTAATTATAACCATTTAAATGCCCCCCACCCCTACCCCCTACACGTTCGATTAATATTGGGCTTCAATTTCTTGGGCCAATACGTTAGAGGCCCCTATATTCTATCTCACATCTTTTTTTATTATTCTTTTTCATAGTGGTCCCAACAACTTTCTCTGTAGGCCCAACAAGTCCTTTCCATTCAATTTCAGTAAGTTGAAATTTATATACCAACAGCATATATTCGAGTCGGCTCACGAGCGTCACGACTCACGAGTCAAGCTCCAGTAGGTCCGAGCTTGGCTCGTTTAATAATCGAGCCATTGAATTGGGCTCGAGCTCAGTTAAAACTGAGCTGAGCCGAGCTCGAGCAACTGGTGAAAAGCTCGGCTCGTTGGCACCCCTAAGTACAAGCTAAAGCTATCCAGACTAAATTAACATCCATAGAAGAATGGTTAGAAATATAGACACCTTGACAACCAAACATGATTCGTGTAAACATTTAAAAACAACCGGTTCGAATTTTCATCCATCATAGAACCCCGTTCATATTTTAGTGTAAAATTGAATTTACACGTAAAATAAAACCGATTCATATTTTCTATCAGTGTAAAATTGAATTTACACCTAAAACAAACACAACCTTAGAGTTTTTCATGTCTTTATGTGTTTATTCTATTTTATCCTGGGAATATTTAATTATTGTTTACCATAGTATGTCTTCTCCAACAGGGATTGATGATAATGTATATACATGAGAAGTCCAAATTCCACCCCATTTCTGCACTAATTCCAAATTTTGTAGGTCACCCCAACCATTCGGCATTTCCTACTCACTTTTCCTATCCACTCACTACCTATCGTAAATTGGAGCCACACATCTTTATTATAAATTGAGAGATGTGTGACTGCAATTCACGATGGATAGGGAGTGAGTAGGAAATCTGGGCTCCACCCCGACTGCTCGCTTGTGTTTAAACTTCAAAGTTGAAAATGAAAATTTGAAAGAGAGTAAAGAGAGGGGACAGTATTTACGATGTTAATGAATCTATTAATCTAAAGTTTCATATTGAGACGAAATTGTATATAGTTTTACTTTTCAGACTGCAACCTTGAATTGATTATTTGAGGACACTATGTGACTATCACCCCTTTAACCAGCATTGCATGACTTTTATGTTTTGTAGTTTGTAATTATTTGGGGAGCTTGTTTCATTGGACAACTTGACTTTGCAATCAAAATCAATCGTTACATGGTTTGTATTTCCAGTTAATAAGTTGCTGACGAGAGAAAAATAAAAATATGATTTTAGGGTTTGGATTTTAGGAATACTTCCCTAGTATAGGAACAGAAATGGCTCATTTTAATTTCTATTATTTGTTTGGCAGGAATGGGATTTTGATTTCTATTCTTGGCGGAAAGGGATTCCCCCATAAGGAGGAATGGCCATTCTAGGCCCCCCTACGGATTTCGGATTCCCATTCCAGAGTCTCTCAAGAAGTAAAGAGCTCGTGGCAAGAAAACCCTCAAACCCTAATATTAATAAAATAATAAAATATTATTAAACTAATAATAACAAACAAAGATATTAATTATTAAATATAATAATAATAAGTATAAGTATAAATAAAATATTATTACAACATAATTAAATTAATAATAAAATAATTTTAGAATAAAAAACAAAAATAATAGTGTATTAACAAACTAATAGGAAAATATAATAAAATAATAATTCATTCATTAAAATAATAATAAAATATTATTAATGTAATAAGAAAAAAGTAATATATTAATAAAATATTTAGAAATTGATGATAAATACTAAGATATTGATTATTAAATATTAATAAAATAATAAAAACAAAGTATTAATAAAGTAGTAATTGTATATATTCATAAAATAATTTGAACAAAAATAACAATAAAATAATAATACAAATTTGAAAATTTCCAATTGATTCCAATTACAACTCCAATTGAGCCAAACAACAACAATCAGAATCCAATTCCGATTCTAATTCCTAATTAAACCAAACAGGTGTCAAAAATAGGTGATTCTGATTCTGATTCCTAAGGATTCTGATTCCAATTCCTATCCTGTCTGCAAACCAAATAGATCATTTATGTTTGGTTGCTGAGAAAGGATGGGATGGGATGATAAAGGATGTGATGGGAAGAGAAATTTTTTTCTCAATGTTGTCACCTGTGTTTGGTCGTTGAGACAATTTATCTTGCTAAATCTGTTTTCCATTGTTTGATTGATAAGAAAATTTTACAGGATTATTAGATCCATCCCAATTTGACAAGTCCATGCATACTTACAATACTTGTTTTGGGGACGACGTGACACAATTTGAACAATGAAACATGTGAGGTTGAAGAAACCAAAATCTTGGTTTCTAGAGAAGAAAGTATACATATTTCCTGCCCTTCTCAGTTTCATTTCATGTTATTGGCACCTTAATCTAGCATTCTTATCAATATACTATAGCTAAAAACCAAAAAATTAATATCTCAAGATGCATGTAACCATTAAAAACTATCTTACAGTTCCACAAAAAAAAACTAGAAAAACCAGAAAATTAATATGGTAGAAGAAATTATACCTAAATAAAGAATATGGTAAAAATTGGGTCGAACAAATATAATAAGGAAAAGAATCAGTTAAATATGTATTAGTGTTCAATAGAAAAATCAGAAACAGAGTAAGAGAATAGAAAAAAGAAAAAAAAAAAACTATTGTAACTTTCAGTAGCTCAAAAAAAAAAAAAACCTGAGATGACTTGAAACAGAGAAATAATAAACATCAAACATCAAACCAGAAGATCTGAACAATGAGTTCTCAACAATAAATCAAAAATCAAAAACTAAATATAATCACAATTATTGCAGATTTGGAACAAACCAAAAATAAAAAATAACAAATGAGTTTCAGCAGCAATAAAACGGAAGATTTGCTTCTTAACATAACACCAGAGAGTTCCCAACTACAAAAAATGGAAGATCTATTATAAACACAACAAAAAATGCCAGATATGATGAGTTCCAACAATAAAATGAGAGATTTGACGCTAAGATCTAGAACAATGGTGAAATGGCGTTGGAGATGCCAGATCTGGTGTTGGGATCTGATGGGGGAACTTGCTCAATGAAAGAAGACAACGGTGAGACGAAAGGGGAACTCATAAAACGAACGAAGACAAAAACAATACCAAAAAGAACGAAAATATCAAAGGGATGCAAGATTTAAGCTAAAAGAAATCGTCGGAGATGGCGCCAGAGAGATGACTATTAGATAATGTGTAGGAAGAACATGGCTGTCTTCAAGGTGCTCTCGATAATATTTTCTCACAAATGGCCAAATTTTCTTTTCCCACCAAGGTCTCATCACTTTGGTGCGACCCCGCGTATCGATTATTGGGAACCTGCATCCAACCTCTTTCTCTCTCAATCTCAGCTTTTCTTTCAAAACAAACATATGGAAAATAGAATATTCTTTAAAGATGCTTCCCATCCCATCTTTTTCTCTGAAACCAAACGGACCATAGTGATTAAAAGATCAAGAGAAATCTGACATTATTGGACAAACACAACCTAATTAAGATAACAAATTTTAAGGAGGCTGTTACGAATGTAGTCGGTTCGAACTTGGATTCGATGTAGCAAAATCCGCATATCATCTGATTAATGAAAACTTGCTTCCAAATCCACCCGAAATCTGAATGGATTTAAAATTTTGGATTCGAATTTGTATCCTATTGGATTCGGATTTAATTCGACTCTGCTTTAACTTTTCTAAAATAATAGAAAAACTAAAATTTTATTTATTATTCAAAATTTATATATGATTTTTTTTTAATTTTAAATATAATTATATAAAATTTATACATTAAAATTAAAAAATATTATAATATACCATAATTCAAATTTTATTAAGGTTGAATGGTTCAAATCCAAATCCAATCCAATTACTAATCAGATATAAATTATAACACCATAATTCGGTTCGATTACAAAAATACATGATCAAAATAATCGTATCGAATATCGGATTGGAACTCGAATTTTTGGTTATCATCATTAATAGGACTAGGGGTCACCCCTCCACCTAGAAAAGTTTGGGGCTAAAAAAACAACCTAAGATACGAGATTTTTTCCTTATGACAAGAAACCCCCAAACCCGAATTTTAATAAAATAATAAAATATTATTAAATTAATAATAATAAATAAAGAAAGTATTTATTAAATAATAATAAACTAATTTATAAAAAATAAGAACAGTAACATATTAATTAACTAATAAGAAAATAATAATAAAATACAACAATAAATATATTTACTCAAATAATAGTAATAATATAATGATATATTAATAAAATATTCATAAATTAATGATAAGTAATAAGATACTAATTATTAAAATACTAATAAAATAATAATTATATATTCATAAAATGTTAATAAAAATAACAATAAAATAATAATACAAAATTGAAAAGTCTCAATCAGTTCCAATTCCAACTCAAAATGAACCAAACAACAACAATAAGAATCCTATTCTATTATGATTCCTAATTGAACCAAACAGGTGTCAAGAATAAGTGATTCCATATTTGATTACTATGGTGGATTTCAATTCTAATTTCAATCATGCCTACAAGGCAAACGGACCCTTAGTGATTAAAAGATCAAGAGAAATCTGAAATTGTTGGATTTGGTTAAACGACAATTCCGATTCAGTTTTGATTAACCTTTTGAAAAAAAATGGCAGTTAACCGAACTGACCAGTATATGTATAGTAATATATATTATACTTTATATATATATATATATATATATATAATTTAAATTGAATACCCTTTTCTAATCTTCCTCTCTTCAAGTTGAATTATCCTAAACGCCTTTCCCTTTCTCTCTCACTCACAGTTCTATGTCTCTCATCTCTCTTCTTCTTCCCCAGACCGACCGATGGCCTCCGAGTCTCCGACTAGCGACCTCCATTCTCCAATCGACAGCCTTCGAGTTCTCAGTCTCTCATCTCTCTTCTTCTTCCCCAACAGGAAAAAATCCCAAACCGACCAAATGGCGGTCTCTCAGTTCTCACTTCTCACTTAGTCTCTCATCTCTCTTAGAATTTCAGTCTCTCATCCCTCTCAGTTCCCACTCTCTCAATCTCTCATCTCTCTTCATCTTCCCCAATAGGAAAAAGCAGGTCGTCTGTCGGTCTCTCTTTGTCTTCCCTTTTTTTATTTTTATTTTTGAGTGCATAAAAAAACCAACAAACTAAACCATAATTATCCGGTCCACTGGTTAACCGGTTGCATAGGTTTGGTTTTAGTTCGGATACTTAAAAACCAAACAGGTCGATTTGGTTAAAAAAAATAACCCCACGGTTCAAGTTCGAATTGTGAGCACCCCTAGAGGTGGCTACTCCTGGAAAAGTTTGAGGCTAAAAAAAGAAAAGAAAAACTAGGATATATAACATATTCATACCTTCCTCATCAGTTCTACCGTAATACAAAAAATTTAAACCTTACGCACTCAAAATTAAAAATTAGAAAAAGGAATTTTATTAGCAGATAATTTTCTTGAAAATAATAATAGGGATTATAGATGATAAGGGCAACTTTTGGGCCCTAATATCAATAAATGTAATACTTTTAATAAAATTTCAAAAATAGATTATATTTTTAAAAATAATATCAATTAAAGACAAAAACATTGTTCATTTTCTTCCTCTTGCAATAGTTACTTGTTTTCAGAGATGGATTCATCACCTGGTAATAAACCTATTCAACAAGTTCATCATACAAGCCATAAAAAGGCATGAACTCTTACAACAAAGAATAATCATTGGTTCGGTTTAGAAAAGTAGCTTGGAAGATATCAATGCAGAAACCTGTAAAACTTGTTTTGTTCTCTTTATCTTCCACCTTCACGAACTTCTGGAAAGAAGTTTTGCCTGGGACACCGATTCTCATCAGTTCACCATTAAAAGGAAATCCCCAACCAAGTGGAGCTCATTGTAGTCCTCCCGGCCAATTTATGGGACCAAAATGACCAATCAAGCATTCCATGGTTCTAAGAATATGACCACTACCGCTTTTCTCTCCGAGGTTCTCAAAGAAACCAATGTCATCCGACCAGAAGTTGTGCTCTTTGTAACTCTTTCCAAACACATTTACTATTTAAAAAATTGGCGAGATTGATAATTCTCCGTCTGTGAATCGAATTTCTCCACTTAAACAATTGAAATCAGTTGATAGTACTTTCTCTAATAACACTCTTGAAGTACTACTTTACTAGTTGATTTCTCTATCATTGCCTGTGTTAGTGTAGAAATGGTATCGTGTGCTCGGAGAGCATAAATCCCAAGTTCAAAGTAATCTTCTTCTTAGATATCCTGGTTGAAATTTTCTTTTGAATTCACTGTAAAATTCTTTGAACAACAGGTTGTTGTCTGAGAAATGGGTCTTGATTCCCAAAATTCCTTGCATGGGGGAGATGATAGAAGAGTTAACGGAATCAAGGACACTAGTAACAACATCTATAATTATCCAAACGGACTCTTTTTTCAAAGTCTGTCTTTTGAAAAAGTAGATAAGAGAATCATTCATTTTCCACTTCCAAATCATTTTCTCTAGCACACCAGCTGTTGTGTAGCGGCCTTGGAGACTGGATAAGAGAGTTGTTATCTCCTTCAACTCCCAGTTTTCTAAGTTCAACCTTGGATAAGAGGCCTGCTATCTCCTTCAACTCCTAGTCCGAGGTTACGCAGCTGCCTTAGAAACCTATGGACTATCCTCTAGAAGAAATCTCACTCATGGCTTGTTGAATATGTTAAAGCATGATGAAAGCTTTTCATTGGTCCAATTTTGTTGGTGCTTCAAGAGATGTCATATCGGATTGAGTTGTGTGTACGGAGACAACTAGAACTGGAGAGAGAATGAATGGCCTAAGTTGTACCCAATAACACATTGAACGGTTGCTTGTGATTTTAAAATGGCAATGATACAAAGTGTCGTATGGATGATTTTAAATTTGCCCTTTAGACAAAGGCAAAGAAGAACAACCATAAATTCTGAAATTTTATGTAATATTACTCAAGTATGCCAGTCTCTAACTGTTCAATATTTTCCAAAATGCTTTTGGAGATTTATAAGAATGACACGTTGTGTTCCTAGGATCCTTTTCCAATCCAGCATTCTTGCCAACCATATATTACATATCTCAACTGAACTCAAGAGATCTTTGTTGCAAATATGTGGAATTGGCTACATGAGTCCTTTTTCATCATTTCTCTCTCTCTCTCTCTCTCTCTTTATTTATCTATCTATCTATCTATATATATATATATATATATATATATATATTTTCCTGTTTGCATGATTCGGTGTATGAATGTGACGAGAGTGAAGGAGAGTTAGGTGATGTCTTGAGCAAATCACCATTAGGGCGCCTAGACAGGTTCATCAAGAGCAGGGAGGAACAAGGGAAAAAAGAGGGTTTCCCCCGTGGACCGACCCGTGGACGAGATCCTATTCGCAGGCCCATAACAGACTATATGTATCTAAGTTTAGTCTGTATTGGAAGTGTTGATAAATAGCTCTTAATCTGTGAATAGTGCCATGCATAATATGCTAAACTAAGACAAAATTTTTAATTAACATAGATTTCATTTTCATCTTCACTGAAGTTTTACTCTTTCATCACCCCAAAACAGCAATCAGTCTCAAACCTTTCCAAGGTAAACTAAGTTCCTTCATAGTTATTAGTAATTTATCCTTGTGTTTATAACATGCTGCAGAATTTGTCAAGTGATGATAAAAGCGAAATCATTACTGATGGCAAGTAGTGACCTTGTAAGCCTAAACAACATTACTAACATTTCTCTGATTAGAATAGCATATATTTTGGTGTTTCCATATGAACAAGTCTTGACCGTGTAAGCTATTCACTTGCATATTTAATTTCTCCTACTATATCCATGAAGCCTAAGTTATAAACTTTTTTTTTTTTTGCAGACTATGTTGAATAGTCCTCCTAGGTTATTGGAATTGGAACCGGAGTCAGAACTGTCAGGCCTGCATTACCTGTCTGGTTGGATTCTCCAATTCAATTGGGCACTCCTTCCTCCCCTTTGCAATTTGAGCACGTCGAATTTTAGACTAAAGCCATATGATGATATCAGTGTTGGTTCTCCTAGGTTGCTGCAAGAATTTCTGTGTGGCATGCCATAGTGGTCTCTCAATCATGAAAGGTTATGAGCTCAGCTACCTCTTCAAACTTTGCATGAATCATTTTCCGCTCTTTTGAATTCCGTACAGCCTTTACGCTGCATTTGGTTTTGATGAAATCTGAATTAAATACAAATTTTGCACCTGCTTCAAACTTGCATCTCCTTGTTTGTAATTATAATTTACACTCCTACCTGATGCAAAATTTGTAATTTTTGTCTCACTAGATCCAAGCAAATATCACAACATTGAGATCTTGAAAATAAGCAAACAGCAGCAAATCGAAGCAACCAAGATGTCTGCCTTGTCCTTCCCTTGCCTAAGAAAGCAATACAAGAAGTTTGAAGTAAAGTGGAACAATTGTGAGAAGCTATGCAGTATTAGGCTGAAATCAACAATGGATCAAGAGGAATGCAATTTATTAAAAAAAACAATAAGGGCTATTTTAGAAAATTAAAAATGGTACAAATTCTTTGGAAATATTGTGGAACAAAAAAAATATATATATATTTAATCAAATTGATGGTGTTCAAAAAGAAATTATAGAAATCCTAAAAATAGGGAATTTGGTAAAAAAAGAGACGACTCTTCCTAGGCAATTAAATGCTGCTTTATTAAGAGAGGAATAGAAGGGCTCAAAAACCCAATGAGAATAAATTGAATTAAACTCGATGATAAAAGCCTCATGTTAGGTTTGATTTTTCACCCTAAACTTGGCTAGCACGGTTAATTTGCACCCTCATCCCCAATATATATCATCACTCGATTCTTGAAACTAATTTATCATTCATTGATTCTTGTGACCCATTCACAAGTGTCAATAACATCCAACAAATGGCAAGGGTTTTATATTCTTGTATGAGAAAAAAATTGGGGAACAAGAGTTCTTAAACACTATGCTTGGTTTGATAGAAAGTAATAGAGAAATAGAAAGTTGGTGAAAAGTTGTTAACAAATTTTGTAAAATTCCTTAAACTTTCCATCAGTTTTTCTTTTTTCTCTCTTATCTATATTATATATAATAAAATTGGACGGTTCACGTTAGCATGTCTCTCCTTTGAGAGAAGTTATTTATCTATTTTCTCCATTTTCTTGAATTTTCTTCTTATTTTCTTTTGTTTTAAAAATATAAAACAGAAACCATTGATTATCTTGATTAGATTAATAAAGTTACACACTATTATAGAGAGAGACGTTTGGGTTTTCAAAGCCTCTTATTCTAATGCATATTATTATTACCCATATTGAACATTTCCATGGTTGAACATTTCTTGCAAGAAGCTGCAATATTTCCATGTGAGGTCAATTTCCCTGTTGAACTAATCCTGATGTTGGACCTTGGGCCTTAACCCACTACTTGGCTGAAGCAAGAGACATCCTCTCCTCTTTGAATGCACACTTGGGCTGGGTTTCAAGGGAGCTAAACTCTCTATCCGACAGTCTAGCTAAATCTGGTCCTCACAGGGATTACTTATTTAGTGATATTTTTCTGCCTGTATAACTCTTTGAGTGTTTGATTTCTGTGTACATTTCCTCTTGTGCCTTCCCTTTATTGAATAAAGTTAACTTATTTCAAAAAAAAAAAAAAAAGGAAGCGGCAATATGCAATGTTCTTGTTCATTTTTTACTTTTATCTGTTGTATGTGAATTGAAGTTTTTGCTGTTTTTTGTTTCTTTTTTCCTTTCTTTTGGAGAAAAGTGTAACTGTCAACTTTTATCAAAATAAGAAAAAATAATTCTTTTTGTAGGGACAAGAGTGCCAAGCACCTCTCTTTAGGGACATAGAATCTCATAACCCATCGGTTGATCTGTGTGTCCAGCTAAATTAAATCTCCATATCCCTCATTATCTGCTTTAGTTCCCTCCAACTGTTTCTGTATTGCCATGTAAACAATCCATCCTTTCTTAACTACCCAACTGCAACTTTTGAATGCCCTTCTACTATGAGTTTAGAAATGTTGAGATGGCAAGCTTCAAACCTTGTTAGCACTGCCAGTAACTCTACCCTTGTTGAATTTCCTTGTCCCACTGGTCCAGAGAATAATGCAAAGATGTCACCTTTATCATTTCTAAATGTTCCTCCTATACCCCATCAATTCAAACCTTTTTTCTTTGCATACTACCATGTTGACTACTGATGAATGCATGCCGACATTCACTGAAACATATATTTTATCTCTGTTTTCCATATCAATTCTTTCCTACTCTGACTTTGACTTCTTGTTCAAGATCCCCAAAGGTCCTGCATGTCCCTCTAGAGAATACTGATGTAGAAATCAGTGGACACTTGAATCAAAGATCCTGTGTGGATGACCACCGGGGATGCACTGGCTGTTCTTTTCTAGACATGGACCGGAGCAGGCATGCAGTTGAGCCAAGAATAGGCATTAAGTTCCCTGCAATTTTAGATAACATTCTAGCCGGGGAAAACTGGCCACTAATGTTTTACTTATCATTTCACATAAAAATTTGCATGTTTTATGCAAATTTTTACCATTATCTGTATGAAACCCAGGACTGTAAATGGATTGGATCAAATTAGATATCCCTATATCTAAATTTGATTAGTTAAAATTTGGATTTGAATCGAATCTTATCTATTGAATTCAAGCTTGGAAATTGAATACCATTAATAAATTCAACTGAAAACAATCAAGCTATTATACTACTATCAAAATGAACTAGAACTGACTTCAATATTGTGTATCATGAATAAAATGATTTGAAAATAATTTTTATGATATTTGAACTATGACTTTGTACTAAGCATTTAACATCACATCTATCCAGTTTTGAAAACCAAGATAGATGCATATTAGTTTTATCTAAATATAAGAATATATACTTAAATATTATCGGATCAGATCACAGGGAATAGGATTGGGGTGAATCCATATTGGATCCACTTATACAGATTGAGTTTGGATTGTCTTAATCAGTTCGAATTTGAATATGTGCAAATGGATACCATTTGCAGTCCTAATGAAACTGGAATTTTTAAATGGTGACTCATGTAATAGAAGGTGTATTTTATAAAGCTGTCACCATTTTACAGATGAAACATTTGCTGGTGGTCAATTCTTTCTTTTATTGCATCTATATTCTACCAATTTATTTTGTTTTCCTGGAGAGTTTTGAACATTATTATGCAACCTCCACATGTATCACAGGTCCTTGTTGGGACTGGTTTCAGAACAATGACAATTATCAAAATCAAATCTCTGAAGCTTTGTGCATTTGGTTTGTGTGAGTACTCTTGAATTCTTGCTTTGATGCTCTTAACTTCTAGTATTGCAATTTACAAATTTCTATACTGGATAACTGGAATAAGCGGTATACATGATTTCCTTTTTTAATTTTATTTAATTATGCAATAACATTTGTTCTCAAATTTCTGTAGAGGCCAACTTACTGGATCCACTTGCAACTTTCAGCCAAACTAGATTCATGGAAGTTGACCCATTCCTCCAATAATCAAATTATTCTTGCTTGCTTTTTCTTGTAGATGTTCACCCTGACTCTGTCTGTCAGGAGCTGGGTCCAAAATATGCTTCCATGTCTGTCAGTGAATTGAACAAAAACCAATCAGATTTTTTTGAGGATCTTCTCAGGTATTCTTCATACCTAAAGATATTTTAAAGCACTTTTTGTTCACAATATAACTCGTAGTAATTGACTTTTCCAATTGATATCTAATCTCTGTGGTTGTAAAATTTATAATTTGAGTCACTCCACACGTAACAAAGACTTCCCTTCTATGAAAGAAAAATCCTATGCTAAATGTGGAGGTCTGCTTCTAACTTGATGTGTGAAAGATTTTGTTGAATAAGAGATATCTAATCTCTTCCCATATCATCCACATCACTGCTACCCTCGTGGTGGTCCATAATCTTAACCCAAAGGACTCTTTTGCTGTGTTTGGTTTGATAGTAAATAAGAGAGAGAGAGAGAGAGAGAGAGAGAGAGAGAAAGTTGAGGGAAGGTTGTTAACCTTGACTCCGTTTTATAATCTATCAAGCGGATGCTACTAGTTGCAATCATCTATAGTAGCATCAAGTAAGGATTTTTTTTTCCCCCGCAATTGAATGAGTAATCTCAGTCTAAATGCAGTAATGTTTCCACAAATAGGTTATCAAAACCAAGCTTTCAAGGCCTGGAAGAGTCCTAGTTACAACATGTTCTTGGGATCGTGAGGGAAAATGCATTGCTGGTGGTATAGGTTATGGCTCCATTCAGGTATTTATTCTTGACATTTTAAAATTTCAACCTTCACTGTTTTATTATAAAGTAGTTTTAAGATCTGTTAATACTTGCAAGTGAAAATTTTTTATCCATGTTGCTTGCTCTTATCTTGCATTGCGCTTAATTTTACTTCTTAGATATGGAACCATAAGCCTGGATGGGGAAGCCGGCCAGATATCCATGTTGAAAAAGGACATGAAGATGATATTACTGCACTTAAGTTCTCCAGTGAGGGGCGGACTCTGGTGTCAAGAAACACGGATAGTTTGTTGAAGGTTAAATATATATTTTTAGTTTGATGGACATCATTAATTCCTTGTTAAAAATTGTTTATGATTTGATTTTGCTACAATTTGAACACTGGCTTACTAGTTTTATTTGTTAAATTCATGGTCAGGTATGGGATTTGCAGCAAATGAACAAACTTGTTCAAGTCTTTGGAGAGCTCCCTAATCATTATGCCCAAACAAATGTTGCATTTAGTCTTGATGAGTAGCTCATTTTTACTGGAATCTCAGTTGAGAGAGAACACATATGTTTTGGTGCAGTTAGGTGATCATCTTTGTCTATATATACTTGAGCTTAACAACTCCTAATGATGAACATGAGTGAAGAGAAATCAAAGTTCTCCTCTCTATAACTATATACATTATCTGATTGAAGTCATGGTAGTTAAGAGGAAGACACAAGTGGGGTTTTTAATAATTCTCCAGGGAAAACTGAAAAGAGTGAGATCACACTGAATATGGAAGTGGGAAGACAAGAATATATATATATATATATATATAGATATAGAGATATATAATAGATGAGGTTGAAATATCACCATAGATGCTTAACTGTTTTTCCTTTCTCATCATCTGCTAATAAGTTATTAAGCTATAACTTCCAATAAAATAACCCTCTGAGCTTTTTGAATACTTGAAAGACTGTATATACCCATGTTGTAATCTAAAAGGAAAAATGATTAGCTTGAGTAATTAACCCTGTATTTAGGAAGTTGTCGATCAATACACTGAAGACAACTGGAACTTTAGGATAGACCATGATCCCTAGTTGTTTTTAGTTCTGTTGGTTTGTTAAGCTCTAAAGAAGAGAATTATTTGTATTCATGGTCCGCGCATGAAAATCATTGCAGATAATCAGATGGGTACAGCTGAGGGCTGCTCAAAAAGAGGCAAGTTGATTAGAAAGCAAAGGGAGTGGAAGGGCTAGATTGACAACGAGGCTGGCTAAGAAGTCAAATGAAGAATCCCTCATCACCCCATGTGCCGCATTGGGTCATCAAATCCATATTTAATTTGGAGAAGATGCGAAGAAAACTATAAATAATTTCCTTAGACAAAAAGAGAATAATAATACCCTCAGGCTCTATCAGCTGCTGACCCATGAGCTTGAATAAGTTAAGTTGATAGAAAGGATAAGGACTAGAAGTTAACCCTTTTTCATCATCTTCTTCTTCTTTGTGAGAAAGAGAATCAAACTAAAAATTGCGAGCCAGAAATATTAAGCTTACCATCTGTTCTGAATAATGTTCTCAAGTCTCAACCTTCGGTCGTTGACACCTATGGTATATTTTTAGTGATTTTTTTAATCTCTAGGACCCAAGCAAAGTGTATGACAACATCTCTGTTTTTATCTTTGAAGGATAAGATTCTAAAGAGTTTAATATGAAGGTAAAACTCAGGGGTATGACTTTCTTCTTTCAATGATATCACTTGCTGCATTAGATCTTTGGGATTTAGTTTCTTTCACAATGTCACGAGCTAATGTCTGGCCTGCACCTTTACCATCACGCCACTGTGATATACTGATAGGAGCCTTCTTTTTAGTGATTCCATAACCTTCGACACGGATGACCTGATTGTTGTCAAAAGTAGTTGGGTAAAAAGTTCCCTCAGTCTCCAGCTGAAGATTTATTCTATACCAGGACAAGATCCATGTTGGATTGTTGATAAGCCTTGGCCTTCAAAATTATAAGAACAATTTCTACAAAGGCTTTCCAATAGACCTTGCCTCTGATAATAGATAGGCAACTGGGAGGAGATTTTCTTTTAGTTTGCCTTTCCAGCAGTTGTAAATATTTTATATATCGAATTAGAAATAGGAGAAGACAGTGCTAAAGGTCTTTCTCTTATCTAGGGAACCGAGGCATCTCATTCTCAACCATATCCAGAGGTCTGGGTGCAACTTGTGCAGGCTTGGTTAGAGCTTTCGTTAAATTTTGAAAGGGTCTGGGCCCTTGATACAGTGTAAAATTTTTAAGTCGAGTACTTGATTGAAATTATCACTTTGGATGATATAATGTTGGTTGTGTTTTATTTGTTTGCATGTGGGTTTTCATGTCAACCTTAGTTTCTTTTCCTATCTAATACCAGTATTTTTTGCATGTCAAATTGAAACAAGGAATTGAAATGTTGAATATTTTCAAGAATTATGAAATTGATGTGACCATCCTGCATGATTTCGATTTTTACGAGGATCACCAGTAAGACATGCAGGAAAGGAAGAAACAGTAGGCCAGCTTGATGGTTGTTCCTGCTGTTGGTGGCAATGAGCACTGAAATCCAATCTCAATATCTAGTGATTTCATAAAACAGATGACCAAGAACTTTGCTCAAGCTGTTAGGTTGGAAGAAAGTGGTAGAGAAGACTTGATAACAAAGAAGGGTGGCTTTGTTGTTGCTGCAGCTGTGGGTGCTGGAGTTAAATCTGAAGATGCGTTACATTACTCAAGAAGATTTTTTTAAATGCCTTGTATTTTTTATATGTCTATTGGATATTGTATTTAAGCAATTTCTTTTGGATTTTATAATAATTAATAATTTAATCAATAGTTTTTTATTTTTAATTTGTATTTTTTTTATTTATTATCTGCCATGAGATCTATACTAAACAGGTATTAAAAAATGTTGAAATCAAATTGATATAAATAATAAAAAAAAACAAAGCCAACGGTCATATAGCTGCCGCCTTAGATATTAAAAAAGACCTAAGGTGGCGGTCTAAAGGGTTATAAGCCAGCGGTCTAGACCGCCACCTTTATTAACTCTGAGCCGGTGGTTCTGACATACCACCGCTTTAGGAATGACTGAACCGCGTCGGTCTTTCTAGACTAACATGGCGGTCTTGACCTAAGTCGGTAGTGGTTTAGGGGGCGGACTTAGGACCGCCACCTTAATTCTGAGGCAGCAGTCTAAAGGGCTAAGCCCGTGGTCTTACGACTACCGCCTTTGACCGTTTTTCTTGTAGTACCGAACCAAATCAATGTATCGTATTCTATCATTTGCTAAACAGAAATCGAATAGGTTCTTTTAGAACCGACCATCTCGAGTCGAGTTGATCCAGTTTGATTGTTTAGTTGTTGGTTTTTTTCTAATTCAATAATAATAATAATAATAATAATAATAATAATAATAATAATAATAAATAACGCCCCCACATCAATCTTGCAAATGAATTGCGATATTGCTGGGATTGATGGGCACATGCACTCAACGGATAACATGGGAATAGTCCATATTTGAAAAGATTATCTAGAGCCTTAAATACTCTAAATGCATGCTAGAAATCATTTGGCTAGTTTTGAGGGTGATGTCAATGAACCGGTTTTGGATTGGACCTCTTCTAGTCCAAAATCAATTTGGATGGACCAATAAGACATATTGAATTGGATCAATCCAATGCAAAATATTTATTAGATTGGATTGAACCTGATCCATCCGTAATAAATTTATATTGAATCGGGCTGAGTTAAGCCAATATCTGGTCCATTGATATAAGATAAGAATATAGGTATCAATGGTCTGGATTTTGGTTGAAAGCAATCTAAAATAAAACAAATTAGAACAGATTGGACGGTCCAAACATTGAATTGGACTTGTCCAAGATATTTATTGGATTGGATTGAACCTGGTCCATTTGTAATGGACTCACATTGAATTGGACCGGGCAATAGTAAACGCTGAATGATCGTCGATACTGATGGCCCAAAGGCCTAGAACTGGGTAAAATGGATTATAAAATGGAGGCCCAAAGGCCCCAAACGGTGGTAGCTGCTGTGGAAGAGTTGGAACCACCGTTGCCATCTTGGGTGGTGGTGGAGCTGGTGGATAGAATAGAGGAAGAGATGGGCTTTTCAGCTGGTAGGGCCTGGCGTCTGGGTTTTGGTTTGAGAGAGAGAGAGAGAGATACAACAGGAGAGATGATTGGGGTTCTTAGGAGAAGAGGAGGAAGAAGAAAAGCGAATTTGAACGATTACCGTTGACAGGAGTCCGACATCTATCAGTCGCCGGTGATAGCAGTCCAGTTTTTATCATGGCAGAGTCCAAAATACCTGAGGGGTCCGGTGATGGCTGTTAATCACCGCCGGTTGGAAAATGGAGAGAGTGAGAGTGACTGGTGACTGGTGACGGCAGAGTCCGGTGAGTCTTGAGAAGGAAGTGGAAATGAACTAACAAGAAGCTAACGGCATGAATGATAGACTCCGTTTAATTCATTTCGCACCTATTAAACCAACGACGAATTAAAAGACGCGTGGCGCATTATATCTTGCGCGAACGTGCGAACGGTTTCAGCACTGGGTGTTGAGAGTTCGCATGAGTGTGCGAACGGTTTCAGCACTGGCTTTGCACCGACAGAAGCCGAACCCAATTCATTTAAGTCGCATAGAGACTACCGTTAGAAGTTAGAACTAAAAAGCGCAATTAGAAAATTCAAAACCCAAATACCATTTCCATTATTCCATACCTACAATCTCTCTTTCTCTCTCTCTCTCTCTCTCTCTCTCTCTCTCTCTCGCTCGCTAGTTTTTAATTGTGACTTCGGTCTCTGTTGCTACCTCCGCGAGTCGATCTTTTGGTGCTGAAGGCTTGTTCCACCCGAAGATGCTCAGAGTATTGAGCTTGATAATCTGAAAACCTGTGAGTCTTTTTCTTTTTTTCTTTCTTTTATTCATGATTTTTTTTTCTATGGTTCCAATTAATTTTGGTGAAAACATTCTAAATTAGTATAATGTAATTAAAGTTATGTTTTCGTTCTTGCATTAAAGTTTCCTTTGTGCCTCCAACCTCGAACAAATTTAGGGCATTTGGTTTTGGTTGCGGCGCAAGTCTAAGCAGAGGCCCAGAAGCCAGAACCCAAGAAACTTAGATGTCTTCATCTTTCCTTTTTTTTCGCTTTTTTATTCATCAAATCTTGTTGGTTTTTGAGTTGTCTGTTGTCATCGTATAGAGTTCTTGGGTTTGGAGACAAGAATCTAGGATCTGGAGGAAACGTCTATATGGATTTCCAATAGGTTTTCAATTCCAAAGTAGATTTCAAGCGGACGAAGACATTGTTGCAGAGGCTTAGCAACAAACGCGGCGCTCTCCTTGAGTTAAATTTCAAATTGGCTTTCAGATTCAGACATTTAGTCTCACCACAACGTATGGAATTCTATTGATCAAAAAATAACGTATGAAATTCTGTAAGAAAATCAATATTAGATGTTGGGTTTTGGAGATGCAAAGATTGATTGGTCTTGATGGGGCTTTTCTTCCAGACAAGTAACGAGTAGATAGAGGATTTTGCAATTTCTGATTTGGGTTAGAGAAAAGGTTGAAAATAGCAATTTGATGCATGTCTTTATGATTCCGATATTCATATCCTGTGATATTATTGGTTTTGAGATTTATTTTGTAGTTGGCTACTTTTGTCTGAGACTCCGAGTTAAGATATAATCAATGCTTTGATTGGTGTTTAGGAGTAGCTGGTAAGGAATGAGTTATAACAAAGGATTTATAGAGAATTGAACTGCCAAAGTGGGTCTAGAGATTGGAAATTTTTGTTGGTTCTGTTTGTTTTTTCTTTTTAAGTGTGTTGTCTGTTTCAAAATGTTGCGGTGGACGCTAGTGGATCATGGTTTTCTTTGCACAAGTCTTTTTAGTATGGGAGGAAACCAAATGAGAAATGGGAAGTGTTTACTTTTTATGCTTCTCCCAATTGTTGCCAGTGCACGAGGCTATTTCCAAGATTTGAACCATGGTCACCCAAGTCGCAACCAAGCAACCCAACCATTGCACCAACACCCAGCCTCATTAACATAAAAGGTATATTATTTAAACAATTTCTCCAATTGCAACCTCTTACTCAAAGAGGGAATCTGTGATAATATGATATGAAGCATATCAGTCTTCCTCTGCTCCTTTCTCATCTCTTCTTCTTTGCAATTGATTTCTACCAAAATCTCAATTAATGTAGTGTGATTTGATGTAGCAAGGCTTTAGGTTCTTTTATCAAGATTTCTTTTGTACTTCCAAGCTTAAAAGACAGGCTGCTAGTCGGTTTTTTGATGTTATAACTTTTATACAAGAGTTTCTTAGTATTGCCTTGCCTAATAATTTAGTTCTTTCTATTATATTTTTTTTAAAGGTCACCTCTATTCATTTCATTAATGTAAGCAAATATGTACAATAAGGATCCAAGAACAGGGGTAAACAAAATCCCTAGGAAAAAGCAATTACAAACTGAGCCCAGTACAATTGCTCCCTATATACCCCTTGCTTAGCTAAAGAATCAGCCAGCTCATTTGCATCCTTTGGAATCCATTGAAATAGTAGTCATTTTTTTCTTTTCTTTTTTTTTTTTTTTTTTTGATAGGTAATGCTAGAGAAATTTTATTATGAAATAGAGAATGTGTGTGTGTGTATATGTATATACATATATACAAGCACCCAAAAGAGATACACAACTAAACAGAGAATATATATACACATCTCACCACTTGAATGGAAATATTGATAGACTGATCTCATAAATATCCTGTTTTTTTCTTTTCCCCTATACTTCTATTGTTTGTTTATCCAATCGTTATGCATCTCTGGGTGCATTAGTCATTTAGGCTCTGTTTGGCATTAATTCTAGAGATTCTCATTCTCAGAATCCTTTCACTTGAAAAGAATGGATTATGAGAATCTTTATCCCGAGAATCGCCAAATGTGTTTGGCACAGTCATCTATTTCTTGTTTCTCAAAACTAGAATCACATTCGACCACAACCAATTTCTTGGAATCAATTCTCTAGATGACTGAAGCTACATTGTACTCAATTGCGTGTAAATCATTGTCAAATACATATAAAAAATGAGAGAAGCCACATGTTCATGTCCAAGTATCCCCTTTCTGGTTGAGGCCTGTACAACCATGTCCAAGGGTCCCTTTGATGCTCACTACGTATATAGTGGCAATTAGTATTTGTCTCCTTACACAACGCAGTCCGATATGACATCTCTGGAAGCACCAACACAATTGGACCAATGAAAAACTTTCATCATGTTTTAACATATTCAACAAGCCATGAGTGAGATTTCTTCTAACGGATAGTCCATAGGTTTCTATGGCTACTGCCCAACCTCAGACTTGGAGTTGAATGAGATAGCAGCCTCTTATCCAAGGTTGAACTTAGAAAACAAAGAGTTGAAGGAGATATCAACTCTCTTATCCAACCTCCAAGGCCGCTATGCAACCTCGGGTGTTCTAGAGAAAATGTTTTGGAAGTGGAAAATTAATGCTTATGTTATCTACTTTTTCACAAGACAGACTTTCAAACAAACTGAAAACAATTGAGACCACAAGTATTTATAATGAAAACAGTTGAAATCACTCTCTATCACCATAAACAACAAAGATCTCCAACAACAAGGTCAAGAAAATAGAGACAAACATATTTAATACTAGAGCCTTTGTTGAGTCCAAACAATAACTATTCAAAATTGACTTGATGAGTTCCTAGTTACAAGGGCCTAATTTTCTAAAATATTCAAGAATCTTTGCTTATTAAGAATTTGATAAGCATGATAGATCCATGTTTTTCAACTAGTGTGGAATACAATCATTGGAAGATTTTATAATAGTTCTCTTAACAATTTAATAGAAATTTAATGATATAATAAACTTAAGTGTCAATACATATCAATAAGATCTTGTCAATGAGCATATAATAAGCTTTTTGGATCGGACCAGTGACCCAACGTACACAACAAAACTTAAATACATAACAATAAAAACATTCACAACTTGAACATCTTCAATATATCCAACGATTTCATATCAGAGCATATAATAAACTTAGTTGTCAAATTCCAAATCCACTCAACTTGTTTCTTGGTTAACTGGTTAGGGTGTGATTAACCATTTTTTATTATTAACATTTGAAATCATAAATACTTATAGGTATCCGTTGCAATACTGTAATGGTCCCCCAAATATAGAAGAAATTTCATTGCAAGTCTTTGATTTACAGTTGTGCATGGTTTGTGGAAAGATTTTGGTGAGATAGGAAAGGGGAAATGGGTGGAAATTTTTTCATGTTCCATTGTTTGGTTGCAAAAGGGAAAATAGTGGGAAAATCAACCCTAGTAAAATTAATTAATTTATTATTGAAAAATTTTATAATTATTTAATGTTGATAATTTTCTAATCAATTATTTATTAAGAATTAATATGTTCAAATTTATTTTATTAACATTTAATATGAATTAATAAATAATATTATTTTTACTATTAATTATTTAGAATTTTTATTATTTAATCATATTATTGAATCACAAACTAGATTTATAATAAAATCCTTATTTATTTATTCATTAATTACTTAGTTAATTAAATATTTGTTTTTTTGTTAATTAGTCACTAATAATACTTTTTATTATTTAGTAATTCATCCTTAATTTGATATTAATTACTTAAAATCCATAATTAGTTAGTTAATTATTTTAATTAATTAACATTTTACATTTTGTTAGTTTATAAGTTATTAGTAATATTATATTTTATTAATACTTATGACTTAATTAATAATTTTAATGTTTCATTGCAAAAAATAATTATTTAATTTCCACTTCCAAATCATTTTCTCTAGAACACCAGAGGTTGCGCAACAGCCTTGCAGATTGGATAAGAAAGTTGTTATCTCCTTCAACTCCCTGTTTTCTAAGTTCAACCTTGGATAAGAGGGCTGCTATCTCCTTCTACTCCCAGTCCGAGGTTGGGCAGCAACCTTAGAAACCAGCATTTTTCTTGCCCACCATATATTGCATATCTCAACTGAACTTAAGAGATCTTTGTCGCAAGTATAAGGAATTGGCTACATGAATCCTTTTTCATCATTCCTCTCTCTCTCTCTCTATTAATTTGCTTGTTTGCATGATTTGGTGCATGAATGTGACTACATGTATCTAAGTTTAGTCTGTATTGGAAGCGTTGATAAGTGGTTCTTAATTTGTGACTAGTGTCATGCGCAATATGCTGAACTAAGGAAAAAATTTGAGTTGATGGAAGGAACATGAGTTCTGAAACAACCATCAAGAAAGGCAAAGGGGGCCTTGGCTACTGGAAAGCTCTTGGCGACATTACCAACATATCATGTCCTCAACAGGAGACATCGTCAAAGAAGACTCATCCAAAGGAGTTCAATATAGCCGAGGAAGCATTTTTACATGACCACAGAAAATGTATACAGAAGTAAGCAGCAGCAATGGACCGTTATTTTTTGGACACATTTCTTTTAGATCCTGATCATTACATGACTCTGACACGTTAGTATTTATGGATGGGTGCCAGTAAATGAGCTTGTGCACATTTTAGTCTAAAATGATCAATTCTCTCTCTTTTTTAGTTTCAATCAGTGTCCATCTTTTTTAGTTTCAATCAGTGTCCATCTCTCTCTTTTTTAGCAAATAATTTGGTGTTTCCACATGAACAAGTGTTTGACCATGTAAGCTATTCACTTGCATATTTAATTTCTCCTGCTATATTCATGAAGCCTAAACAATCAGAGGTTTAGTATCCTTAAACGGATTCTGAAAGTTTTTACATTTTTTCTTTCATTATCCTGTACTTTTATATTTCTAAGCTCCATGCTAAGTAATAAACTGTATTTTTTTTCTTTGCAGACTATGTTGAATAATCCTCCTAGGTTACTGGAATTGGAGCCGGAGTTAGAATTGCCAGGCCTGCATTACCTGTCTGGTTGGATTCTCCAATTCAATGGGGCAATTTGAGCATGTCGATTTTAGACTAAAGCCATATGATGATATCGGTGTTGGTTCTCCTAGGTTGCTCTAAGAATTTCTGTGTGGCATGCCATAGTGGTGTCTCAATCATAGACGGTTATGAGCTCAGCTACCTCTTCAAATTTCAGCCATAGCAGATATTAACTGAACAATCTCTTTTGCCTTGTCATGAACCGTGCATGACACTTGAGCATTTAGAGTAGAAGCCAATCCTTCAGTGTTGTGTAAATTCTTCAGGTTGGCATAAATCTGGGAATGGTGTGCTTTGGATTCTGCATTTTCTGGTGATCATGTTAGGGCACTGGGGATCTGCATGAATTGCTTGTTTGGGTAGGTTCTTAGATCAAAAAACAGTTAGGCAGATGATTTTGTCAGAGCAGGATTTTCAAAGACAAACTTATGTTGCGTTGAACCTGGACCGGGGGAATTAATGTAAAGGAAATAGTGTAAAAAGAAGGGTGTGATCAACTTTTTGCTGCTTTGTTCATTGTGTGGTCACCTTTTGTACATTTGGAGATTTTGCTTTTTGTAAATAAAAAGGTGAATTATTTTGCTTATAAAAAATTAGATGGACTATTTTAGTTGTGCTGCTATTCAATTAGAAACCCAGACATATGTTGGATTCTGATTGCTCTTAATGTGTCCATGAAATTCTGGCTGAGAACAGACCTATTGAGTGATATCAATGCCTATGCCATCTCTGAACAATTTTATATAAATTTGTAAATAGTTGCTTTTTTTTTGTATATAAAATACAAAGACTTGTCGTCTTTTACTTCTATTTTATTTTCTTATATTAGTAAAGATTCTTGTGAGTGGTGTAAAAGATTCGTCACTTTTTCCTCCTAAGGCCATTCAGGTCCCCATGATCCCTCTTCCCTAAAAGCAGTCCATCTCTTTTTTGCCCTGCGTTGCATTGAAAGATAATAGTAATTTCCTAAACTTGTATCTCCACAAACCATTTCCTAAAGTTGAATTTTCATACCACCTGCAACATGCTAATTCAAGCAAATTCTGGGAGTTCTTAGAGGAACCAGACATTTATTTATTTTTATCAATCAATTAAAGATTACTTATTTTGAGTAGAAGGCAATATTACATTGCAAACTTGTGATTTTTGAACATTCATTAGATCAATTTCTCTCATTTGTGATTTGTCAATTTTGAATCTCCCCTTTTATAATGAGTTGGGTTCATTATTCAAATGAATTCAAAATCTTATATGAAAGGAAAGTCAATCCTTCACACAGGCGGCTTCCTTTCAATTGCATTTAATTTAGAGGGGGCCCACCATATTAACTTGGGATGTCCTATCCAATTATATTAATATGATCATCTCCACCAAATTTGGGTTAATCCAATCAACATTGATTGGTGGGCCTTGCTAAAGAAGGCAATATTACATTGCAAACTTGTGATTTTTGAACATTCATTACATCAATTTCTCTCATTTGTGATTTGTCAATTTTGAATCTCCCCTTTTATAATGAGTTGGGTTCATTTGAAGAGCTCGCCCAACTCCATTCAAATGAATTCAAAATCTTATATGAAAGGAAAGTCAATCCTTCACATTGGTTTCTTCCTTTCAATTGCATTTAATTTAGAGGGGGCCCACCATATTAACTTGGGATGTCCTATCCAATTATATTAATATGATCATTTTCACCAAATTTGGGTTAATCCAATCAACATTCATTGGTGGGCCTTGCTAAAGAAGCCACTTGGCAAGGGGTTGATCCCACACATATAAGGACTTTCACTAATCCGATTGGGCTAGTCCTCATTAGCCAACCATGTTTCCATTTCTATAGACCCATCACTTAATGTGATTGTCATTCAATTAGGTCCCACTTGAGTAAATCCCTCGAATTGATTTGAATGAATATTGTGTCACTTTCTTCCTATCATGCCAAGGTGAGATAATTGGGTGTCACATAAAAGGTAATTTATTCAGCCATAATTTTTCTTAATTAATTTGGGTGTAATTATAACCATTTAAATGCCCCCCACCCCTACCCCTACACGTTCGATTAATATTGGGCCTCATTTCTTGGGCCAATACGTTAGAGGCCCCTATATTGTATCTCACATCTTTTTTTATTATTCTTTTTCTTAGTGGTCCCAACAACTTTCTGAATAGGCCCAACAAGTCTTTTTATTCAATTTCAGTAAGTTGAAATTTATATACCAACAGCATTATATTCGAGTCGGCTCACGAGCGTCACGACTCACGAGTCAAGCTCCAGTAGGCTCGAGCTTGGCTCGTTTAATAATTGAGCCACTGAATTGGGAAAATTTTATAGGATTATTAGATCCATCCCAATTTGACAAATCCATGCATTCTTACAATACTTGTTTTGGGGACGACGTGACACAATTTGAACAATGAAACATGTGAGGTTGAAGAAACCAAAATCTTGGTTTCTGGAGAAGAAAGTATACATATTTCCTGCTCTTCTCAGTTTCATTTCGAGTTATTGGCACCTTAATCTAGCATTCTTATTAATATACTACAGCTAAAAACCAAAAAATTAATATCTCAAGATGCCTGTAACCATTAAAAACTATCTTACAGTTCCACAAAAAAAAACTAGAAAAACCAGAAAATTAATATGGTAGAAGAAATTATACCTAAATAAAGAATATGGTAAAAATTGGATCTAACAAATATAATAAGGAAAAGAATCAGTTAAATACGTATTAGTGTTCAATAGAAAAATCAGAAACAGAGCAATAATAAACATTATTAATAGAGTAAGAGAATAGAAAAAAGAAAAAAAAAACTATTGTAACTTTCAGTAGCTCAAAAAAAAAAAAAAAAAAAACCTGAGATGACTAGAAACAGAGCAATAATAAACATCAAACATCAAACCGGAATATCTGAACAATGAGTTCTCAACAATAAATCAAAAATCAAAAACTAAATATAATCACAATTATTGCAGATTTGGAACAAACCAAAAATAAAAAATTACATTAATGAGTTTCAACAACAATAAAACGGAAGATTTGCTTCTTAACATAACACCAGAGAGTTCCCAACTACAAAAAACAGAAGATCTTTTATAAACACAACAAAAAATGCCAGATATGATGAGTTCCAACATTAAAATGAGAGATCTGATGCTAAGATCTAGAACAATGGTGAGATGGCGTGGGAGATGCCAGATCTGGTGTTGGGATCTGATGGGGGAACTTGCTCAATGAAAGAAGACGACGGTGAGACGAAGGGGGAATTTATAAAACAAATGAAGACAAAAACAATACCAAAAAGAACGAAAATATCAAAGGGATGCAAGATTTAAGCTAAAATAAATCGTCGGAGATGGCGCTAGAGAGATGACTATTGGATGACATGTAGGAAGAACATGGCTGTCTTCAAGGTGCTCTCGATAATATTTTCTCACAAATGGCCAAATTTTCTTTTCCCACCGGGGTCTCATCACTTTGGTGCGACCCCGCGTATTGATTATTGGGAACTTGCATCCCACCTCTTTCTCTCTCAATCCCAGATTTTCTTTCAAAACAAACATATGGAAAATAGAATATTCTTTAAAGATGCTTCCCATCCCATCTTTTTCTCTGAAACCAAACGGACCATAGTGATTAAAAGATCAAGAGAAATCTGACATTATTGGACAAACACAACCTAATTAAGATAACAAATTTTAAGGAGGCTGTTAGGAATGTAATCGGTTCGGACTTGGATTGGATGTAGCAAAATCCGCATATCATTTGAATACTGAGAACTTGCGTCCAAATCCACCCGAAATTTGAATGGATTTAAAATTTTGGATTCGAATTTGTATCCTATTGGATTTGGATTTAATTCGACTCTGCTTTAACTTTTCTAAAATAATAGAAAAACTAAAATTTTATTTATTTTTCAAAATTTATATATGATTTTTTTTAATTTTAAATATAATTATATACATTTTATATATTAAAATTAATAAATATTATAATATACCATAATTCAAATTTAATTAAGGTTGAATGGGTCAAATCCGAATCCAATCCAATTACTAATCAGATATAAATTATAACATCCTAATTCGATTTGATTACAAAAATACATGATCAAAATAATCGTATCGAATATCGGATTGGAACTCGAAATTTTCGTTATCATCATTAATAGGACTAGTGGTCACCCCTCCACCTAGAAAAGTTTGGGGCTAAAAAAACAACCTAAGATACGAGATTTTTTCCTTATGACAAGAAACCCCCAAACCCGAATTTTAATAAAATAATAAAATATTATTAAATTAATAATAATAAATAAAGAAATATTTATTAAATAATAATAAACTAATTTATAAAAAAATAAGAACAATAACATATTAATTAACTAATAAGAAAATAATAATAAAATATAACAATAAATATATTATTCAAATAATAGTAATAATATAATGAAATATTAATAAAATATTAATAAATTAATGATAAATAATAAGATACTAATTATTAAAATACTAATAAAATAACAATTATATATTCATAAAATGTTAATAAAAATAACAATAAAATAATAATACAAAATTGAAAAGTCTCAATCAGTTCCAATTTCAACTCCAAATGAACCAAACAACAACAATAAGAATCCTATTCTATTCTGATTCCTAATTGAACCAAACAGGTGTCAAGAATAAGTGATTCCAAATTTGATTACTAGGGTGGATTTCAATTCTAATTTCAATCATGCCTACAAGGCAAACGGACCCTTAGTGATTAAAAGATCAAGAGAAATCTGAAATTGTTGGATTTGGTTAAACGACAATTCCGGTTTAGTTTTGGTTAACCTTTTGAAAAAAAAATGGCAGTTACCCGAACCGACCAATTCTAATTTCAAATTTGCCTACATCCTATACGCCTTTCCCTTTCTCTCTCACTCACAGTTCTATGTCTCTCATCTCTCTTCTTCTTCCCCAGACCGACCGATGGCCTCCGAGTCTCCGACTAGCAACCTCCATTCTCCAACTGACAGCCTTCGAGTTCTCAGTCTCTCATATCTCTTCTTCTTCCCCAACAGGAAAAACTCCCAAACCGACCAACTGGCGGTCTCTCAGTTCTCACATCTCACTTAGTCTCTCATCTCTCTTAGAATCTCAGTCTCTCATCCCTCTCAGTTCCCACTCTCTCAGTTTCTCATCTCTCTTCATCTTCCCCAATAGGAAAAAATAGGCCATCTATCGGTCTCTCTTTGTCTCCCCTTTTTTTTAATTTTTGAGTGCATAAAAAAACTAACAAACTAAACCATAATTAACCGGTTGATTTGGTTAAAAAAAATAACCCCACGGTTCAAGTTCGAATTGTGAGCACCCCTAGAGGTGGCTACCCCTCCTGGAAAAGTTTGAGGCTAAAAAAATAAAATATAAACTATGATGTATAACATATTCATTCCTTCCTCATCAGTTCTACCGTAATACAAAAAACTTAAACCTTACGCACTCAAAATTAAAAATTAGAAAAAGGAATTTTATTAGTAGATAATTTTCTTGAAAATAATAATAGGGATTATAGATGATAAGGGCAACTTTTGGGCCCTAATATCAATAAATGTAATACTTTTAATAAAATTTCAAAAATAGATTATATTTTTAAAAATAATATCAATTAAAGACAAAAACATTGTTCATTTTCTTCCTCTTGCAATAGTTACTTGTTTTCAGAGATGGGTTCATCACCTGGTAATAAACCTATTCAACAAGTTCATCATACAAGCCATAAAAAGGCATGAACTCATACAACAAAGAATAGTCATTGGTTCGGTTTAGAAAAGCAGCTTGGAAGATATCAATGCAGAAACTTGTAAAACTTGTTTTGTTCTCCTTATCTTCCACCTTCACGAACTTCTGGAAAGAAGTTTTGCCTGGGACACCGATTCTCATCAGTTCACCATTAAAAGGAAATCCCCAACCAAGTGGAGCTCGTTGTAGTCCTCCTGGCCAATTTATGGGACCAAAATGACCAATCAAGCATTCCATGGTTCTAAGAATATGACCACCACCGCTTTTCTCTCCGAGGTTCTCAAAGAAACCAATGTCATCCGACCAGAAGTTGTGCTCTTTGTAACTCTTTCCAAATACATTTACTATTTAAAAAATTGGCGAGATTGATAATTCTCCGTCTGTGAATCGAATTTCTCCACTTAAACCATTGAAATCAGTTGATAGTTCTTTCTCTAATAACACTCTTGAAGTACTACTTTACTAGTTGATTTCTCTATCATTGCCTGTGTTAGTGTAGAAATGGTATCGTGTGCTCAGAGAGCATAAATCCCAAGTTCAAAGTAATCTTCTTCTAGATATCCTAGTCGAAATTTTCTTTTGAATTCACTGTAAAATTCTTTGAACAACAAGTTGTTGTCTGAGAAATGGGTCTTGATTCCCAAAACTCCTTGCATGGAGGAGATGATAGAAGAGTTAACGGAATCAAGGACACTAGTAACAACATCTATAATTATACAAACGGACTCCTTTTTCAAAGTCTATCTTTTGAAAAATTAGATAAGAGAATCATTCATTTTCCACTTCCAAATCATTTTCTCTAGCACACCAGCTGTTGTGTAGCGGCCTTGGAGACTGGATAAGAGAGTTGTTATCTCCTTCAACTCCTAGTTTTCTAAGTTCAACCTTGGATAAGAGGCCTGCTATCTCCTTCAACTCCTAGTCCGAGGTTACGCAGCTGCCTTAGAAACTATGGACTATCCTCTAGAAGAAATCTCACTCATGGCTTGTTGAATATGTTAAAACATGATGAAAACTTTTCATTGGTCCAATTTTGTTGGGGCTTCAAGAGATGTCATATCGGATTGAGTTGTGTACGGAGACAACTAGTAAAACTCATTATATACCTAGTGAGCATCAAAGGGACCCTTGGACATGGTTGTAGAGTCCTCAACCATAAGCGGACGCTGAAGAAAAGTATATCTATAGAACTAGAGAGAGAATGAATGGCCTAAGTTGTACCCAATAACACATTGAACGGTTACTTGTGATTTTAATATGAATGGCCTAAGTTGTACCCAATAACACATTGAACAGTTGCTTGTGATTTTAATATGGCAATGATACAAAGTGTCGTATGGATGATTTTAAATTTGCCCTTTAGACAAAGGCAAAGAAGAACAACCATAAATTCTGAAATTTTATGTAATATTAATCAAGTATGCCGGTCTCTAACTGTTCAATATTTTACAAAATGCTTTTGGAGATTTATAAGGACATGTTGTGTTCCTATGATCCTTTTCCAATCCAGCATTCTTGCCAACCATATATTACATATCTCAACTGAATTCAAGTGATCTTTGTTGCAAGTATGTGGAATTGGGTGTATGAGTGTATGAGTGTGGCTATGTTATGGATGAATTCCTCAGAAAGATGTACCATCGCCGCCGGCAGCAACAGGAACCTGACCCACCGCCATATTAGATTAGATTATCTTGCTTGTTCTTATCTTATTCTATTGCTCTTACCTTATCTTTGTAAGTTATCAGATTATTATTAGTTTATCTTATTATCAGATTAGGATTAATTTATCTTATTATCAGATTAGGATTAGCTTATCTTATCCTTAGCAAGATAGAATTGGAAGTCTTCATATTCAGCAAGGAGACTCCCTAAGATTAGGACTCATGTAATCTCCTATTTAAGGAGACATCATTATTGAATGAGGATATCGAATATTTAGTCAAAAAAGAGAGTAAAGGAGAGTTAGGTGATCTCTTGAACAAATCACCATTAGGGTGCCTAGATAGGTTCATCAAGAGTAGGGAGGAACAAGGGAAAAGAGAGGGTTTCCCCCATGGACCGACCCGTGACGAGATCCTATTCGCTGGCCCATAACATTCTAATATCAGAGCCTACCGTCATGGGAGATCTGGAGAAGCTATCATCCAAGGTCTACAAACTGGAGCAAAGGCTCGTAGAAACCAACAGGGAGGTTTGTGAGGTCAAAACGATGTTCGGGAGCTGCGATGCTTGCTGGAATTGTATTTCTCTAACACGGGGAGGAATCTAGAAGGGGCTGTAACCACAAACAGCCTCCGACCAGACTTGACGGAGTCGTCCGACAAACAACAGCAGCAGTAGCAGACTCTTCTTGGTCCACAGCAGCAGCAACACCCTCAGCCACAACAGCTAGACAACCAACAACAACAACAACTGCAGTAGCAGAAGCAACAACATGGTCAACAACTGCAACAGCAGCTTCTCCGAGCAGCTATTACTAGTCCTAGTATAGTTGCCCTGAAACTGGGCCCTAAGTCCTATGGGCCCTTCAAGGTTCTCCGATGGATTGGCAGTGTGGCCTACCAGCTGGAACTGCCAGAGACCAGCCGGATGCATGATGTTCTCCACATCACCTTGTTGAAACCATTTACGGGTGTTCCTCCGGACCAAGTCCCCTCCCTGCCACCCCTGCAAGATGGCAAACTGGTTCCCTAACCTAAAGCTGTCATCTGCTCTCGTTTATATCAAGGAGTTCTTGAAGTCTTGGTGAAATGGTGTAGCTTACCATCGGCCAAAGCCACATGGATCCCATTGACAAAGTTCCAAGCCACATATCCGGAGTTCGAGCTTGAGGACAAGCTCGTAGTCCAAGAGGGGAGTAATGTTATGGATGAATTCCTCGGAAAGACGTACCATCGCCGCCGACAGCAATAGGAACCTGACCCACCGCCAGATTAGATTAGATCATCTTGCTTGTTCTTATCTTATTCTATTGCTCTTACCTTATCTTGTTAGAAAGTTATCAGATTATGATTAGTTTATCTTATTATCAGATTAGGATTAATTTATCTTATTATCAGATTATGATTAGCTTATCTTATCCTTAGCAAGATAGAATTGGAAGTCTCCCTATTCAGCAAGGAGAATCCCTAAGATTAGGACTCTTGTAATCTCCTATTTAAGGAGACACCATTATTGAATGAGGATATTGAATATTCAGTCAAGTAAGGAGAGTTAGGTGATCTCTTGAACAAATCACCATTAGGGCGCCTAGATAGGTTTATAAAGAGCAGGGAGGAACAAGGGAAAATAGAGGGTTTCCCCCGTGGACCGACCCGTGACGAGATCCTATTCGCGGGCCCATAACAGACTATATGTATCTAAGTTTAGTCTGTATTGGAAGTGTTGATAAATAGCTCTTAATCTGTGAATAGTGCCATGCATAATATGCTAAACTAAGACAAAATTTTCAATTAACATATATTCCATTGTGTTACTCAATCAGAAACCTTGACATATGTTGGATTCTAATTGCTCTTTTTGTGTCCATGCAATTCTGGCTGAGAACAGGCCTAATGCGTGATATCTATGTCTATAACATTTTTATACAAAACAAAGACTTGTCGTCTTTTACTTCTATTTTATTTTCTTATATTAATAAAGATTCCTGTAAGTGGTGTAAAAGCTTCGACTCTTTTTCCTCCTAAGGCCACTCAGGTTCCCATGATCCCTCTTCCCTAAGGCCACATGCAACTTGTGATTTTTCAACCTTCATTAGATGTTGCATTTAATGTTGTTAACAAGTCTCAATAACATCCAACATATGGCAAGGGTTTTATATTCTTGCATGATAGAAAGTAATAGAGAAATAGAAAGTTGGTGAAAAGTTGTTAACAAATTTTGTAAAATTCCTTAAACTTTCCATCAGCTTTACTTTTTTCTCTCTTATCTATATTATATATAATAAAATTGAACGGTTCACGTTAGCATGTCTCTCCTTTGAGAGAAGTTATTTATCTATTTTCTCCATTTTTTGAAATTTTTTCTTATTTTCTTTTGTTTTAAAAATATAAAACAGAAACCATTGTTTATCTTGATTAGATTAATAAAGTTACACACTATTATAGAGAGAGACATTTGGGTTTTCAAGGCCTCTTATTCTAATGCATATTATTATTACCCATATTGAACATTTCCATGATTGAACATTTCTTGCAAGAAGCTGCAGTATCTCCATGTGAGGTCAATTTCCCTGTTGAACTAATCCTGATGGTGGGCCTTGGGCCTTAACCCACTACTTGGCTGAAGCAAGAGACATCCTCTCCTCTTTGAATGCACACTTGGGCTGGGTTTCAAGGGAGCTAAACTCTCTATCCGACAGTATAGCTAAATCTGGTCCTCACAGGGATTACTTATTTAGTGATATTTTTCTGCCTGTATAACTCTTTGAGTGTTTGATTTCTGTGTACATCTCCTCTTGTGCCTTCCCTTTATTGAATAAAGTTAACTTATTTCAAAAAAAAAAAGGGAAGCGGCAATATGCAATGTTCTTGTTCATTTTTTACTTTTATCTGTTGTATGTGAATTGAAGTTTTTGCTGTTTTTTGTTTCTTTTTTCCTTTCTTTTGGAGAAAAGTGTAACTGTCAACTATATCAAAATAAGAAAAAATAATTCTTTTTGTAGGGACAAGAGTGCCAAGCACCTCTCTTTAGGGACATAGAATCTCATAACCCATCGGTTGATCTGTGTGTCCAGCTAAATTAAATCTCCATATCCCTCATTATCTGTTTTAGTTCCCTCCAACTGTTTCTGTATTGCCATGTAAACAATCCATCCTTTCTTAACTACCCAACTGCTACTTTTGAATGCCCTTCTACTATGAGTTTAGAAATGTTGAGATGGCAAGCTTCAAACCTTGTTAGCACTGCCAGTAACTCTACCCTTGTTGAATTTCCTTGTCCCACTGGTCCAGAGAATAATGCAAAGATGTCACCTTTATCATTTCTAAACGTTCCTCCTATACCCCATCAGTTCAAACCTTTTTCCTTTGCATACTACCATGTTGACTACTGATGAATGTATGCCGACATTTACTGAACCATATATTTTATCTCTGTTTTCCATATCAATTCTTTCCTACTCTGACTTTGACTTCTTGTTCAAGATCCCCAAAGGTCCTGCATGTCCCTCTAGAGAATACTGATGTAGAAATCAGTGGACACTTGAATCAAAGATCCTGTGTGGATGACCACCGGGGATGCACTGGCTGTTCTTTTCTAGACATGGACTGGAGCAGGCATGCAGTTGAGCCAAGAATAGGCATTAAGTTCCCTGCAATTTTAGATAACATTCTAGCCGGGGAAAACTGGCCACTAATGTTTTACTTATCATTTCACATAAAAATTTGCATGTTTTATGCAAATTTTTACCATTATCTGTATGAAACCCAGGACTGTAAATGGATTGGATCAAATTAGATATCCCTATATCTAAATTTGATTAATTAAAATTTGGATTTGAATCGAATCTTATCTATTGAATTCAAGCTAGGAAATTGAATACCATTAATAAATTCAACTGAAAACAATCAAGCTATTATACTACTATCAAAATGAACGAGAACTGACTTCAATATTGTGTATCATGAATAAAGTGACTTGAAAATAATTTTTATGATATTTGAACTATGACTTTGTACTAAGCATTTAACATTACATCTATCCAGTTTTGAAAACCATGATAGATGCATATTAGTTTTATCTAAATATAAGAATATATACTTAAATATTATCGGATCAGATCACGGGGAATAGGATTGGGGTGAATCCATATTGGATCCACTTATACAGATTGAGTTTGGATTGTCTTAATCAGTTCGAATTTGAATATGTGCAAATGGATACCATTTGCAGTCCTAATGAAACTGGAATTTTTAAATGGTGACTCATGTAATAGAAGGTGTATTTTATAAAGCTGTCACCATTTTACAGATGAAACATTTGCTGGTGGTCAATTCTTTCTTTTATTGCATCTATATTCTACCAATTTATTTTGTTTTCCTGGAGAGTTTTGAACATTATTATGCAACCTCCACATGTATCACAGGTCCTTGTTGGGACTGGTTTCAGAACAATGACAATTATCAAAATCAAATCTCTGAAGCTTTGTGCATTTGGTTTGTGTGAGTACTCTTGAATTCTGCTTTGATGCTCTTAACTTCTAGTATTGCAATTTACAAATTTTATACTGGATAACTGGAATAAGCGGTATACATGATTTTCTTTTTTAATTTTATTTAATTATGCAATAACATTTGTTCTCAAATTTCTGTAGTGGCCAACTTACTGGATCCACTTGCAACTTTCAGCCAAACTAGATTCATGGAAGTTGACCCATTCCTCCAATAATCAAATTATTCTTGCTTGCTTTTCCTTGTAGATGTTCACCCTGACTCTGTCTGTCAGGAGCTGGGTCCAAAATATACTTCCATGTCTGTCAGTGAATTGAACAATAACCAATCAGATTTTTTTGAGGATCTTCTCAGGTATTCTTCATACCTAAAGATATTTTACAGCACTTTTTGTTCACAATATAACTCATAGTAATTGACTTTTCCAATTGATATCTAACCTCTGTGGTTGTAAAATTTATAATTTGAGTCACTCCACACGTAACAAAGACTTCCCTTCTATGAAAGAAAAATCCTATGCTAAATGTGGAGGTCTGCTTCTAACTTGATATGTTAAAGATTTTGTTGAATAAGAGATATCTAATCTCTTCCCATATCATCCACATCACTGCTACCCTCGTGGTGGTCCATAATCTTAACCCAAAGGACTCTTTTGCTGTGTTTGATTTGATAGTAAATAAGAGAGAGAGAGAGAGAGAAAGTTTAGGGAAGGTTGTTAACCTTGACTCCGTTTTATAATCTATCAAGCGGATGCTACTAGTTGCAATCATCTATAGTAGCCTGAAGTAAGGCTTTTTTTCCCCCCGCAATTGAATGAGTAATCTCAGTCTAAATGCAGTAATGTTTCCACAAATAGGTTATCAAAACCAAGCTTTCAAGGCCTGGAAGAGTCCTAGTTACAACATGTTCTTGGGATCGTGAGGGAAAATGCGTTGCTGGTGGTATAGGTTATGGCTCCATTCAGGTATTTATTCTTGATATTTTAAAATTTCAACCTTCACTGTTTTATTATAAAGTAGTTTTAAGATCTGTTAATACTTGCAAGTGAAAATTTTTTATCCATGTTGCTTTCTCTTATATTGCATTGCTCTTAATTTTACTTCTTAGATATGGAACCATAAGCCTGGATGGGGAAGCCGGCCAGATATCCATGTTGAAAAAGGACATGAAGATGATATTACTGCACTTAAGTTCTCCAGTGAGGGGCGGACTCTGGTGTCAACAAACACGGATAGTTCGTTGAAGGTTAAATATATACTTTTAGTTTGTTGGACATCATTAATACCTTGTTAAAAATTGTTTATGATTTGATTTTGTTACAATTTGAACACTGGCTTACTAGTTTTATTTGTTAATTCATGGTTAGGTATGGGATTTGCAGCAAATGAAAAAACTTGTTCAAGTCTTTGGAGAGCTCCCTAATCATTATGCCCAAACAAATGTTGCATTCAGTCTTGATGAGTAGCTCATTTTTACTGGAATCTCAGTTGAGAGAGAACACATATGTTTTGGTGCAGTTAGGTGATCATCTTTGTCTATATATACTTGAGCTTAACAACTCCTAATGATGAACATGAGTGAAGAGAAATCAAAGTTCTCCTCTCTATAACTATATACATTATCTGATTGAAGTCATGGTAGTTAAGAGGAAGAACCAAGTGGGGTTTTTAATAATTCTCCGGGGAAAACTGAAAAGAGTGAGATCACACTGAACATGGAAGTGGGAAGACAAGAATATATATAGAATAGATGAGGTTGAAATATCACCATAGATGCTTAACTGTTTTTCCTTTCTCATCATCTGCTAATAAGTTATTAAGCTATAATTTCCAATAAAATAATCCTCTGAGCTTTTTGAAAACTTGAAAGACTGTATATACCCATGTTGTAATCTAAAAGGAAAAATGATTAGCTTTAGTAATTAACCCTGTATTTAGGAAGTTGTTGATAAATACACTGAAGACAACTGGAACTTTAGGATAGACCATGATCCCTAGTTGTTTTTAGTTCTGTGGGTTTGTTAAGCTCTAAAGAAGAGAATTATTTGTATTCATGGTCTGCGCATGAAAATCATTGCAGGTAATCAGATGGGTACAGCTGAGGGCTGCTCAAAAAGAGGCAAGTTGATTAGAAAGCAAAGGGAGTGGAAGGGCTAGATTGACATTTAATCCTTTCAGATGGACGGTTTACCACATGCAGAGCACTTTGATCAGACCCTTTAGATCCTAAATTTGTGGTAGAGAAGTTTGCCTTCTAATCTTCTGATTTCTTTCTTTAATCAGGATTCTTGTTTCAGTAGGGTTTGGAAAAGTCAGAGGGATTCCCAACGGGGCCGGCTAAGAAGTCAAATGAAGAATCCCTCATCACCCCATGTGCCTCATTGGGGCATCAAATCCATATTTAATTTGGAGAAGATGCGAAGAAAACTATAAATAATTTCCTTAGACAAAAAGAGAATAATAATACCCTCAGGCTCCATCAGCTGCTGACCCATGAGCTTGAATAAGTTAAGTTGATAGAAAGGATAAAGACTAAAAGTTATCCCTTTTTCATCATCTTCTTCTTCTTTGTGAGAAAGAGAATCAAACTAAAAATTGCGAGCCAGAAATATTAAGCTTACCATCTGTTCTGAATAATGTTCTCAAGTCTCAACCTTTGGTGGTTGACACCTAGGGTATATTTTTAGTGATTTTTTTAATCTCTAGGACCCAAGCAAAGTGTATGACAACATCTCTGTTTTTATCTTTGAAGGATAAGATTCTAAAGAGTTTAATATGAAGGTAAAACTCAGGGGTATGACTTTCTTCTTTCAATGATATCACTTGCTGCATTAGATCGTTGGGATTTAGTTTCTTTCACAATGTCACGAGCTATTGTCTGGTCTGCACCTTTACCATCACGCCACTGTGATATACTGATAGGAGCCTTCTTTTTAGTGATTCCATAACCTTCGACACGGATGACCTGATTGTTGTCAAAAGTAGCTGCGTAAAGTTCTCTCAGTCTCCAGCTGAAGATTTATTCTATACCAGGACAAGATCCATGTTGGATTGTTGATAAGCCTTGGCCTTCAGAATTATGAGAACAATTTCTACAAAGGCTTTCCAACAGACCTTGCCTCTGATAATAGATAGGCAACTGGAAGGAGATTTTCTTTTAGTTTGCCTTTCCAGCAGTTGTAAATATTTTATATATCAAATTAGAAATAGGAGAAGACAGTGCTAAAGGTCTTTCTCTTATCTAGGGAACCGAGGCATCTCATTCTCAACCATATCCAGAGGTCTGGGTGCAACTTGTGCAGGCTTGGTTAGATTTTTCGTTAAATTTTGAAAGGGTCTGGGCCCTTGATACAGTGTAAAATTTTTAAGTCGAGTACTTGATTGAAATTATCACTATGGATGATATACTGTTGGTTGTGTTTTATTTGTTTGCATGTGGGTTTTCATGTCAACCTTAGTTTCTTTTCCTATCTAATACCAGTATTTTTTTGCATGTCAAATTGAAATAAGGAATTGAAATGTTGAACACTTTCAAGAATTATGAAATTGATGTGACCATCCTGCATGATTTCGACTTTTACGAGGATCACCAGTAAGCCATGCAGGAAAGGAAGAAACAGTAGGCCAGCTTGATGGTTGTTCCTGCTGTTGGTGGCAATGAGCACTGAAATCCAATCTCAATATCTAGTGATTTCATAAAACAGATGACCAAGAACTTTGCTCAAGCTGTTAGGTTGGAAGAAAGTGGTAAAGAAGACTTGATAACAGAGAAGGGTGGCTTTGTTGTTCCTGCAGCTGTGGGTGCTGGAGTTAAATCAGAAGATGTGTTACATTACTCAAGAAGATTTTTTTTAAATGCCTTGTATTTTTTTATATGTCTATTGGATATTGTATTTAAGCAATTTCTTTTGGATTTTATATTAATTAATAATTTAATCAATAGTTTTTTATTTTTAATTTGCATTTTTTTATTTATTATCTGCCATGAGATCTATATTAAACAGGTACTAAAAACTGTTGAAATCAAATTGATATAAATAATAAAAAAAAACAAAGCCAACGGTCATATAGCCGTCGTCTTAGATATAAAAAAAGACCTAAGCTGGCGGTCTAGAGAGTTCTAAGCTGGCGGTCCAAACTGCCACCTGAAAACGTTAGTAACAGTTTGACCGACCTAAGGCTGTTCAAAGAGTTTTAAGCTGGCGGTCCAGATGGCCACCTAAAAACAGAAACAACAATTTGACTGACCCAAGGCGGTGGTCCAAAGAGTTCTAAGGCGGCGGTCCAGACCACAACCTAAAAAACAGAAACAACAGTTTGACTGACCTAAGGCGGCAGTCTAGAGAGTTCTAATCCAATGGTCCGAACCGCCACCAAAAAACATTAGTAATAGTTTGAGCGACCTAAGGCAGCGGTCTAAAGGGTTATAAGCCAGCAGTCTAGACCGCCACCTTTCTTAACTCTGAACCGGTGCTTCTGACATACCACCGCTTTAGGAATGACTGAACCGCGGCAGTCTTTCCAAACTAACGTGGCAGTCTTGACCTAAGCCAGCAGTGGTTTAGGGGGCAGACTTAGGACTGCCACCTTAATTCTGAGGCAGCAGTCTAAAGGGCTAAGCCTGTGGTCTTACGACTACCGCCTTTGACCGTTTTTCTTGTAGTGCCGCAACCAAATCAATGTATCGTATTCTATCATTTGCTAAACAAAAATTGAATAGGTTCTTTTAGAACCGACCATCTCGAGTCGAGTCGATCCAGTTTGATTGTTTAGTCGTTGGCTTTTTTCTAATGCAATAATAATAATATTAATAATAAATAACGCCCCCACATCAATCTTGCATATGAATTGCGATATTGCTGGGATTCATGGGCACATGCACTCAACGGATAACATGGGAACAGTCCATATTTGAAAAGATTATTAGAGCCTTAAATACTCTAAATGCATGTTAGAAATCATTTGGCTAGTTTTGAGGGTGAAGACGTAATTAAGGGTGTCAATGGACCGGTTTTGGATTGGACCTCTTCTAGTCCAAAATCAATTTGGATGGACCAACAAGACATATTGAATTGGATCAATCCAGTCCAAAATATCTATTAGATTGGATTGGACCTGGTCCATCCGTAATAAATTTATATTGGATTGGGCTGAGTTAAGCCAATATCTGGTCCATTGATATAAGATAAGAATATAGGTATCAATGGACTGGATTTTGGTTGAAAGCAATCTAAATTAAAACAAATTAGAACAGATTGGACGGTCCAAACATTGAATTGGACTGGTCCAAAATATTTATTGGATTGGATTGGACCTGGTCCATTTGTAATGGACTCACATTGAATTGGATCGGATTGGACCAAGTCCAGTCCAATTGAGATAGGATTAAGATTATCCCCTATCCAAATACAGATCTGGATTGGGATAACTCCCAAAATATTGGGAGGTTTCTTAATCAAGAAGAAAGAGGAGAAAACCCTAAGAAAAGATATCAGATTTCGAACTAGGGTTTTGTGTATGCAAGAGACACCTCCTGCGAAATGAGATTTGATCTCTCACAGACTCCAGAGAGAAGAGACAGCTCTGCCCTCTTCGTCCCTGGATTTCTCCTCCTCCAGTAGTCGCCATTCCCTGTTGGGAGATTGGATCTTTGCAGCAACAGGAAGTCAAGAAACCAGTTTGGACAACAGTCTTGCAAGAAAGACTAAAGGATTCGGTGTTCAAGATTTCCAGAGGGTTCTTGTGAAGAATCCAGTGTGTAGGACGCACCCTACTGGTTTCGTTCCATCCACAGTTGCATTATCTTCAGCAGGAGCAGATCCTGGTTTCTTCTTTGAGCATGAACACCAACTTTGGGAGATATTGTTTCTCTGGATCAAGTATAATCTTTCCTGCTTCCTTTAGTTCAGATCTGGTTTAATTATGGTTCAAGTAGAATCATTGAATAGTGTATTCTAAATTTAGGGAATATGATTCCCAGCTGGAAGAAGGTAGGAATTTTTTTTGAAATTCGCCCACCCATTCCGCACCCTTCCTGGTGTCCATTAGATGGATCCTACCATTCTTTCAGTGGTATCAGAGCCACAGGTTCAAATCTTGAACCAAAAGAAAATCAGATCTGACCCTGCGCAGATGGACAGAAGATGTTATGCCAAGATCTGCGCAGATTGTTTTCTTTATTTTCAAGAAATTGTTTCTTGTTAAGGGTGATTGATCTGAAATTAATTTTGTTAAATCCAAAATTTATTTAGAATTGTTCATTATTTATTTTTGATTTAATGGACTGTTCGAACCTGGAGATTGCAGCGCAAATTTGGCGCAGATGGTCTGCGCACCCTTTTTCCTTTTCTTTTATTATTATTCGGTCTGTAAATAATTTTTTTTATTTTTCTAGACTGAATGTATAGGATTTGATCAAGAATGTAATTAATTAATAGAAACAGGATTTCTATTTTCTATTTATTTTCTTGATTAAAGAAGAAGGAAGAAGATGGCGGCACTGGAGATTTGCAGATGGAGAAATCGCCTCCTGCGATTTACAGTTTATGAAACTATAACATTTGTGATTAACCTCTGTTTTGTAGGTGATATGAATAGTCCATATTTGATTTGTGATTGTCTAAAATCAAAATTATTAATTTCAGATCTCTCGTGAATTAATTCTTGAATTGAAAATTAGTTTTGGACCATTTCGAACTAGATTAGACCAAAACCGTTTGGACCGAATCTTAGATTCGAAAGGGGCTGTTTTTCAGTCCATTTTTCTCACACTTGTAATTCCAAATCTGATGTTCAATTACAGGGATTAATTCGACCCACCTGTAAAGCCCAGTTTTAAAGGGTTAAAATTGCAAAAGCCCATTATTGTGAGAAAAGCTGTATGAGCCGAACTGCTAACTGCAATTCAGCCCATACACCTAGTAGACATTAATTGTTAGTGCTTTAGGTTTTTAAATGGGCTATTCGATGGGCTTTACAGTAGTTAATTGATTGGATCAATTCCTCAATTACATGTGATGTTTGGATGTTTGATGTGCTGCGACCATGGGTCATAAGCACTTGGGCCATGTTGACTCGTTAGTGGCTCTTGCGCACACCATGGCTGAATGCACATCATTGCCATGGTGTCCCTTAAGTTCATTGGATGACCCCCTCTCTACTTGGTGGGCCCCACAACCATGAAAAGGGATGCGTACGGAACCCCTAGCCGATTGAGGCCCACCAGAAATCTGACTTTATGAAAGCCAGTGGGAGCCACTTTGGTTTGACCTAAATTAGAACTAGGGCGTAATTTTGTTCCCTCCAGCAAATATGAGTGCGTGTGATAGGGAGATCCATATGATGGACTCTCTAAAGGCCTTCCGTCATTAGCACAATGATGGGTCCATCAGTAATGAGGAAACGCACCATAAAATTGGGCTATCCATTTGCTGTTGGATCTGTTAGAGTGTTTCATTAGATGATAGGGGCGTCATAGACCGATGTGGGAGGGGCTTCACTAGAAAATGGGAACTCTCTCACGGTACCTTGGCGTAACCTGAATATGATGGGTGTGCACTCACTGGACAGAAAGGTTTACCTAAAAACAGCTCTGAACCTTGTCTGACAGAGGCCAAAGGGAAACTCATCTGATGAGTGGATATGATTCGTCATAGAAAGGTGGTGGGGTTATGCAGCTGAAACAGTTGGCTTCACGCACCCTATGTGATTTTCCACATTTCCAGAGACCTTTCGTGGTCTCCATCACTGCATCTCAGAGATGAATAAATGGGAATGGAACATGGATTAAAAGCCATATCTATGTAGGTAACATGAATCAAATTAAGGTTGTGGACTAACGTCTTTGTTGTTTTATCAGAAAATGGCAAACGAACAATTTGCAAAGCTTCTAAACGATAACAAGCTTAAGGGCCCAAACTATGCCGACTGGTACAGAAATCTTATGCTGGTCCTAACTTCTGAAAAGTTAGATAAGGTGGTGAAAAATCCTGCCCCGGAACGTCCGGGTGATAGGGCTTCTGAGGCCCGTAGGAGGGACTACCAAGATTGGGAGGATAAGAACTCCCTTGCCCACTACTTTGTCATTGCCTCATTAGACAACTCAATACAGAGGTAGTTCGATCAGATCAAACTAGCCAATGATATATTGGATAGTCTAAGAACAATGTATGAAGAGCAGAACCATTCTACTTGACAGAAGGTTCTGAAATTGTTCATGACTGCGCAGATGTCCAAAGGGCAGAAAGTTCATGACCATTGTCTTCAGATGATGGGATACATTAACGAACTCGAAGCTCTTGGATCTGGGCTAGATCTTGGCACACAAGTGGATGCCATCCTGAATTCTTTGCCCTCTTCCTTCAATGCGTTCACAATAAACTACAATATGAATAAGTTGAATGTCAGCGTCCAGGAACTCAGCAATATGCTGCAGAGGGCCGAGGATCTTTTAAAGAAGGATGAGCCTATGGTTATGCTTGCTGAAGCTAACAAATCGGGCAAGAAAAAGAGAAAGGCAAAGAAGCCCCAGAAGAAAGCTGCCAAACCCAAGAAGCAGAAAAAGAACAAGGCATCTGATGTTTGTCACTTCTGCAAACAGACCGGCCACTGGAAGAGGAACTGTCCTGCCTACCTGGAATCTAAGAAAGGTAACATCGAAACTTGTGTCATAGAAACTAATATGTTAGTTACTTTTGTGTCCTGGTGTGCTGACTCCAGGGCTTCAACTCATGCGTGTAACTCACTGCAGGGGTTCAAAGTTAGCAGAAGATTGAGTGATGGCGAAGTGACACTATTTTTGGGAACGACTGCAAGTGTTGCAGCTGCGACGATAGGAACCGTAGAATTAGTTTTTAGAGAATGAGTCCTTATACTTAAAGATTGTCTTTATGTACAGAACTTGAGAAGAAATTTAATTTATGTTTCTAAACTGTGTGCTGATGGATATACTGTTTATTTTAGTAATATGATTACTGTTAAACGGAATAACAAATTCATCACATGCGGGGAACTGGAGAATGGTCTCTATGTTCTACATCCTTCTCTGAGAACTAACCTAACCGAAACTACGTCAGTCGAAAATCGCAAGAAAAGGACTCGTGATACAGTAATTTAATTTATGTTTCTAAACTGTGTGCTGATGGATATACTGTTTATTTTAATAATATGATTACTGTTAAACGGAATAACAAATTCATCACATGCGGAGAACTGGAGAATGGTCTCTATGTTCTACATCCTTCTCTGAGAACTAATCTAACCGAAACTACGTCAGTCGAAAATCGTAAGAAAAGGACTCGTGATACAGTTAATCCCACGTGCCTCTACCATTACCAACTTGACCATATCGGTATTGACCGAATCACAAGATTGGTAAAGTAATATATTAATAGATGAGGTTGAAATATCACCATAGATGCTTAACTGTTTTTCCTTTCTCATCATCTGCTAATAAGTTATTAAGCTATAATTTCCAATAAAATAATCCTCTAAGCTTTTTGAAAACTTGAAAGACTGTATATATCCATGTTGTAATCTAAAAGGAAAAATGGTTAGCTTGAGTAATTAACCCTGTATTTAGGAAGTTGTTGATCAATACACTGAAGACAACTGGAACTTTAGGATAGACCATGATCCCTAGTTGTTTTTAGTTCTGTGGGTTTGTTAAGCTCTAAAGAAGAGAATTATTTGTATTCATGGTCTGCGCATGAAAATCATTGCAGGTAATCAGATGGGTACAGCTGAGGGCTGCTCAAAAAGAGGCAAGTTGATTACAAAGCAAAGGGAGTGGAAGGGCTAGATTGACATTTAATCCTTTCAGATGGACGGTTTACCACATGCAGAGCACTTTGATCCGACCCTTTAGATCCTAAATTTGTGGTAGAGAAGTTTGCCTTCTAATCTTCTGATTTCTTTCTTTAATCAGGATTCTTGTTTCAGTAGGGTTTGGAAAAGTCAGAGGGATTCCCAACGAGGCTGGCTAAGAAGTCAAATGAAGAATCCCTCATCACCCCATGTGCCTCATTGGGGCATCAAATCCATATTTAATTTGGAGAATATGCGAAGAAAACTATAAATAATTTCCTTAGACAAAAAGAGAATAATAATACCCTTAGGCTCCATCAGCTACTGACCCATGAGCTTGAATAAGTTTAGTTGATAGAAAGGATAAGGACTAGAAGTTAACCCTTTTTCATCATCTTCTTCTTCTTTGTGAGAAAGAGAATCAAACTAAATATTGCAAGCCAGAAATATTATGCTTACCATCTGTTCTGAATAATGTTCTCAAATCTCAACCTTTGGTGGTTGACACCTATGGTATATTTTTAGTGCTTTTTTTAATCTCTAGGACCCAAGCAAAGTGTATGACAACATCTCTGTTTTAATCTTTGAAAGATAAGATTCTAAAGAGTTTAATATGAAGGTAAAACTCAGGGGTATGACTTTCTTCTTTCAATGATATCACTTGCTGCATTAGATCTTTGGGATTTAGTTTCTTTCACAATGTCACGAGCTAATGTCTGGCCTGCACCTTTACCATCACGCCACTGTGATATACTGATAGGAGCCTTCTTTTTAGTGATTCCATAACCTTCGACACGGATGGCCTGATTGTTGTCAAAAGTAGCTGGGTAAAAAGTTCTCTCAGTCTCCAGCTGAAGATTTATTCTATACCAAGACAAGATCCATGTTGAATTGTTGATAAGCCTTGGCCTTTAGAATTATGAGAACAATTTCTACAAAGGCTTTCCAACAGACCTTGCCTCTGATAATAGATAGGCAACTGGGAGGAGATTTTCTTTTAGTTTGCCTTTCCAGCAGTTGTAAATATTTTATATATCAAATTAGAAATAGGAGAAGACAGTGCTAAAGGTCTTTCTCTTATCTAGGGAACCGAGGCATCTCATTCTCAACCATATCCAGAGGTCTGGGTGCAACTTGTGCAGGCTTGGTTAGAGCTTTCGTTAAATTTTGAAAGGGTCTGGGCCCTTGATACAGTGTAACATTTTTAAGTCGAGTACTTAGATTGAAATTATCACTTTGGATGATATACTGTTGGTTGCGTTTTATTTGTTTGCATGTGGGTTTTCATGTCAACCTTAGTTTCTTTTCCTATTTAATTCCAATATTTTTTGTAGGTCAAATTGAAACAAGGAATTGAAATGTTGAACATTTTCAAGAATTATGAAATTGATGTGACCACCCTGCATGATTTCGATTTTTACAAGGATCACCAGTAAGCCATGCAGGAAAGGAAGAAACAGTAGGCCAAGTTGATGGTTGTTCCTGTTGTTGGTGGCAATGATCACTGAAATCCAATCTCAATATCTAGTGATTTCATAAAACAGATGACCAAGAACTTTGCTCAAGCTGTTAGGTTGGAAGAAAGTGGTAAAGAAGACTTAATAACAGAGAAGGGTGGCTTTGTTGTTGCTGCAGCTGTGGGTGCTGGAGTTAAATCTGAAGATGTGTTACATTATTCAAGAAGATTTCTTTTTTAAATGCCTTGTATTTTTTTATATGTCTATTGGATATTATATTTAAGCAATTTCTTTTGGATTTTATAATAATTAATAATTTAATCAATAGTTTTTAATTGCTCATGAGAGTGTGGATGATATGAAGACAAGTTGAAAATCTGTACTGTATAAACTGGATTTGGAGATGGCTTATGACATGGGTGACTAATCTTTTTCAATGTAGGTAATGGAGTGTTTTGGCTTTGGGGATAAATGGTGTAAGTTGACACTAGACTGTATTGAAATATGTCCTTATTTAATTTTGGTGAATGGGACAGCGGTTGATCACATATTATCAATTAGAGGAATCAAGCAAGAGGGCCCCATTTCCCCTTTCTTGTCCACCACAATTATGGAAGTATTGGACAGACTAAAAGTGAAAGCATAGACTCTAAAAATTTGGTGAGGGGATGGAGGGTTAGGAGGGATATGATACATGTCACTCATTTTACAGTTTGTTGATGATATAATTCTTTTATGTGAAGGTGATTGATGTTAGGTGGATTAAAAATTTGAAATGGGTGGTTCAACTTTAAAAAAATATATATCAAACTTAAAAGTTAATTTTGATAAGAACTATGCGGTTGGATTAACATGGATGAGGGGAAGATGAGAGGAAGAGCTAAGGTCATAGTTTGTAAGGTTTTCAAAATGGACATTGAAATATCTAGGTTGGCCTCTAAGTAGGGATGCCAATAGGGCTGCTCATAAGAAGGCCCAACCCGACCAACTTGGACCGACCCAACCCTAGTTGGCCGGGTTTTCATCAACACTGGTCGGTTTTGGGTTGTACAAATTCATAAACCGATGGCTCGGGTCGGTTTCGGTTTTCTTGTGTGAAAACCAAAATCGACCCGAACCGAACCGACTTAGTTCCAACTTGACTAAAAATTGAAATATCTAAAAATATATATTCCAATATCTATATCTAAAAAATATATTATAAAATATGTCAGATATATATTTTCAGAAAATATATATTTTAATATATTTGTATGTCTATTTTTGTTTATATATATTCTAAAATACATATTTCAGTTTTAAATATATTTCCCGAAAACTAGGTGGCCATGGGGGGCATGGATGAACTTAGAGCCGAAACTGACCCAAACCGACCCAACCCGACAGATTGACCAGGTCGGTTTTGCTTAACACTGGGTCGGTTAAGGTTTCCATCTTAGGTAACCCGACCAGGTCGGGTCATCTGGAAAAACCTCAGTAAATCGACCCAATCCGACCCGTGAACAGCCCTAGATGCAAATAGATCGAATCAAATTTGAATAAGGGAATATCCGAATCCGATCAGACACTGTTCATGGCGGATCCGATTCCATCGAATCTTATCATCTTCGATTTGAATTTGAATCCTATCAATAAGTTGAATAGATGGATTTAATCCGATCCAACTTGTTTTATTTAAAAATTAACAAATTATTATAAGAAAAATAAAATATACCAATTTAAATAAATAAAAAACAAAAAATACAAGTATTTTTTTAATTATTTTCATCATATATATACATGTTTTTATAAAAGAATAAGTAATATAACAAATTTATAAAAATACAATATAAATAATATATTTATAAATAAATAAATAACATATATATATAAGTATTTTATATATTTAAATAAATGTATAACATATATACAGTATTTATTAACAGTATTTTGAAAAACTATATTTTATTAACAGTATTTGATCAACAGTTTTTAAATACTATATTTATTAAAAGTATTTTATTTTAATTTCAATATTTTATTAACAATATTAATTAATAGTATTAATTACAGTATTTATAAATTAACAGTGTTAATTACAGTATTTTATTTAATCAATAAAAACAGTATTTCTATCATTTAAATTATCACAATACTTTAAAAACATACTATACTTATTAATTAACAGTACTAATTACAGTATTTACAAATTAACAATATCAATTACAGTATTTTGAAAACATACTATATTTATTAATGAACAGTATTAATTACAACATTTAATTAATAGTATTAATTAAAGTATTTATAAGTTAATACTATTAATTAATCATTTACAGTATTTTATGAATTAACAGTATGTTATGTATAATAAATATATGCTATTTTATATCCATAAAAACTATAATATAATAATAATAATAATAATAATAATAATAATAATAATAATAATAATAATAATAATAATAACAATAATAGTAATAATAATAATAATAGTAGTAACAATAATAATAATAGTAATAATAATAATAATAACAATAATAATAATAATTAACAGTATTAGAAAAATGCAGTATTTCATTTAATTAATGTTAAATATAATTTAATTACTATTATTTAATGCTAAATTACTGTTAACTAAATACAATATATGTTAAATTAATTGTAGTATATTTGTATTTAGTTAATTATAGTATAATTTTAAATGTAGTATAATATAATATGTTTAATTACATTATTTTAAAAAATACTATATTTATTAATTAACAGTATTTAAATACTAAATTTGTTAACAGTACTTTATAAATACAATATTTTTAATAAATACAACTTTATATCCATTATTAACAGTATTTTCTTGGATTATAAATACAATTTTATATCCACTTGAATGTGAGAATGATCCGATCCGACCCAGAAAAAAACTGGGTTAAGCCATGGACTAACCAGTCTAATTGGGACTATTTATGTTTTGTTAAAAGTTTACGCTCTTTAATCTATACTATTTAATTTTTACACTTTATCGTTTACTTTTTGAATGTTAATGTTTCAAGTTTTTTTTATTGTTAGAATTTTAAGGTTAATTCATTTAATTTTAGTAATTTTTTTATTTTCCTTTATTTTTTAAATTTCCATTTATTTTTAGGAATTACCCGATTTGACCCATTTAAGTTTAACACTTGTCGATCCAACGCGAAGCCAACCCAAAGTGTCTTCATTCAACCCGAACCCGACCCACCCAATTCAATTGCTAGGTCTACTCGTTAGCTTGTTATAAGGAGTTCGGCTTCAGTTCAGGCACACTACATACGCTCGCGCAGCATGAGGACGCGCCACGCGTCTTTTAATTCGTGTGTTGGTTTAATACGTGCAAAATGAATTAAACAGAGTCTATCCTTCATGTCGTTGGTTTTCATTCCACTTCCTGCTCGAAACTCACCGGACTCTACCTTCGTCAGTCACTCTCGCTCTCTCCCTTTTCAACCGGCGGTGATTAACAGCCATCACTGGCGACCCCCTCAGGTATTTTGGACTCTTCCCTGATAGAATCCAGACTGCTATCACCGGCGACTGATGGAAGCCGGACTCCTGTCAACGGTGATCATTTTGCTGAACAAGCAAGAATGGAGGATTCTATGGACAAAGGAGTCCGATGAAGTCCGATGAGAGAAGAGATGGCCACCGAAAACAAGAAGAAGTGGAGGTGTCATCGTCGTTGTCTCGTGTTTTCTCACTCTGCCACTCGGGGAGTCGGTTTCAACCTTCAATCTGGAGAATGTCGTCTGCAGCCATGGACTGTATCACAAGCGAAGTTGGATGCCCGGAAACGCACAAGAAGAACTTCCTTTTCCTGAACCAGATGGAACAGAAGGAAATTGAAACAAACCCAGATTAACAAAAACTGGATGCATGAAAGAAAGAAAATGAGATAGAACTAATGAAAACCCAAATAAAAAAAAAAGAAGAAAGTACTTAATATATAAAGAAAAGATAGAAAGATGAAGCTCACCTAGATCTTAGCACAATGCTTGTCAAGTAAGCCCAGCAACATCTCCCTACTGACATGAAGTACAGATAACAAGTTCAGAAGAAAAAACAAAACAAAATGCAACAGCGAGAGAAAGTGTGTAGATTAATGAAGAAATACAAACAGGATTCGAGGTCATGATATTTTGCAAGCAACAATCATTTAAATTCCAAAACTGGGACTTTGCTAACGTAAATATTTTGCAAGAGAAAAAATGCATCCATGATCCATGTATGTCGCCATGCATGCGTGCATATTAAGAGATACAATGTAAATGCAAATGCCATAATAGAGGAATGGAGAGAGACGTCAGTGAGAACTGAGGACAGTATTGAAGGCTGAAGCAACTTCAAAAACTTTGGGACTAATTATCGAGAAAAGAAAACCTTAATCTACAGAGCTTAAGAATTTGGCAAAATTAAGGCAAGTACCATTCCAGAACAGTTCTCAAGCAAAAAGTCTAGGGACTAGAAGAATTTTTTGGATATACAGAGAGAGGGAGAGAGGAAACCCTCAATATGTTGGGCAGATTTTTTATCATAACAGTTGTACTACCATGAAGAATGGACTCACATCACAGCCATTAAACCCCGCCGTGGGAGTGGGAGGAGTTGAACGGAGATTATCTGCAATCTCCAGCTTTGAACATGAATGGCCGCATTTCTCCGCATTATTAGCCTTTGGTCTCCAAATCCACCTACAGCTACTCTTCTCTCGGAAACCCCGTCAGAAGGGTCGTCTGTATGACCCCTTAAATCTCGCTGGAAAAAACCTTCTTGAAATACCGCCACTTTTCACCTCCATGCTCTTAATCTGGTTCTCTGCAGCAATGGTGCAGCTTGCGTAAGTAGGAAAATGCAGTGCCAATCGTGGCAACAGTGGAGGTGGAGGACAGTACTAAACGCTGCATGGTCGTCGATACTGACGGCCTAGAACTGGGTAAAATGGATGATAAGATAGAGGCCCAAAGGCCCCAAACGGTGGTAGCTGCGGTGGAAGAGTTGGAACCACCGTTGCCATCTTGGGTGGTGATGGAGCTGGTGGATAAAACAGAGGAAGAGATGGGCTTTTCAGCTTGTAGGGCCTGGCGTCTGGGTTTTGGTTGAGAGAGAGAGAGAGAGAGAGAAAGAGAGAGAGAGAGAGAGAGAGAGAGAGAGAGAGAGAGAGAGAAATATACAACAGGAGAGATGATTGGGATTCTGAGGAGAAGAGGAGGAAGAAGGAGAGCGAATTTGAACGATTACCGTTGACAGGAGTCCGGCTTCTATCAGTTGCTGGTTATAGCAGTCCGATTTCTATCATGGCAGAGTCCAAAATACCTGAGGGATCCGGTGATGGCTGTTAGTCACCGCCGGTAAGAAAGGGAGAGAGTGACAGTGACTGGTGACGGCAGAGTCCGGTGAGTCTCTAGCAGGAAATGGAAAAGGAACTAATGAGAAGCTAACGGCATGAATGATAGACTCCGTTTAATTCATTTCGCACGTATTAAACCAACGCAAGAATTAAAACACGCGTGGCGCATCCTTATCCTGCTTGGAACGGTGCGCGTATACTGCGAAAGGGGTGTTGAGAGTTCGAACGAGTGTGCGAACGGTTTCAGCACTGGCTTTGCACCGACAGAAGCCGAACCCAATTCATTTAAGTCGCATAGAGACCACCGTTAGAAGTTAGAACTAAAAAGCGCAATTAGAAATTCAAAACCCAAATACCATTTCCATTATTCCATACCTACAATCTCTCTCTCTCTCTCTCACTCTCTCTCTCTCGCTCGCTAGTTTTTAATTGTGACTTCGGTCTCTGTTGCTACCTCCGCGAGTCGATCTTTTGGTGCTGAAGGCTTGTTCCACCCGAAGATGCTCAGAGTATTGAGCTTGATAATCTGAAAACCTGTGAGTCTTTTTCTTTTTTCCTTTCTTTTATTCATGATTTTTTTTTTCTATAGTTCCAATTAATTTTGGTGAAAACATTCTATATTAGTATAATGTAATTAAAGTTATGTTTTCGTTCTTGCATTAAAGTTTCCTTTGTGCCTCCAACCTCGAACAAATTTAGGGCATTTGGTTTTGGTTGCGGCGCTAGTCTAAGCAGAGGCCCAGAAGCCAGAACCCAAGAAACTTAGATGTCTTCGTCTTTCCTTTTTTTTTTTCGCTTTTTTCTTCAGCAAATCTTGTTGGTTTTTGAGTTGTCTGTGGTCATCGTATAGTGTTCTTGGGTTTGGAGACAAGAATCTAGGATCTGGAGGAAACGTCTATATGGATTTCCAATAGGTTTTCAATTCCAAAGTAGATTTCAAGCGGACGAAGACATTGTTGCAGAGGCTTAGCAACAAACGCGGCGCTCTCGTTGAGTTAAATTTCAATTTGGTTTTCAGATTCATACATTTAGTCTCACCATAACGTATGAAATTCTATTGATCAAAAAATAACGTATGAAATTCTGTAAGAAAATTAATATTAGATGTTGGGTTTTGGAGATGCAAAGATTGATTGGTCTTGATGGGGCTTTTCTTCCAGACAAGTAACGAGTAGATAGAGGATTTTGCAATTTCTGATTTGGGTTAGAGAAAAGGTTGAAAATAGCAATTTGATGCTTGTCTTTATGATTCCGATATTCATATCCTGTGATATTATTGGTTTTGAGATTTATTTTGTAGTTGGCTACTTTTGTCTGAGACTCTGAGTTAAGATATAATCAATGCTTTGATTGGTGTTTAGGAGTAGCTGGTAAGGAATGTGTTATAACAATGGATTTATAGAGAATTGAACCGCCAAAGTGGGTCTAGAGATTGGAAAAATTTGTTGGTTCTATTTGTCTTTTCTTTTTAAGTGTGTTGTCTGTTTCAAAATGTTGCGGTGGACGCTAGTGGATCATGGTTTTCTTTGCAAAAGTCTTTTTAGTATTGGAGGAAACCTAATGAGAATGGGAAGTTTTGACTTTTTATGCTTCTCCTAATTGTTGCCAGTGCACGAGGCTATTTCCAAGATTTGAACCATGGTCACCCAAGTCGCAACCAAGCAACCCAACCATTGCACCAACACCCAGCCTCGTTAACATAAAAGGTATATTATTTAAACAATTTCTCCAATTGCAACCTCTTACTCAAAGAGGGAATCTGTGATAATATGATACGAAGCATTATCAGTCTTCCTCTGCTCCTTTTGCATCTCTTCTTCTTTGCAATTGATTTCTACCAAAATCTCAATAAATGTAGTGTGATTTGATGTAGCAAGGCTTTAGGTTCTTTTATCAAGATTTCTTTTGTACTTCCAAGCTTAAAAGACAGGCTGCTTGTCAGTTTTTTGATGTTATAACTTTTATACAGGAGTTTCTTAGTATTGACTTGCCTAATAATTTAGTTCTTTCTATTAGATTTTTTTTAAAGGTAACCTCTATTCATTTCATTAATGTAAGCAAATATGTACAATAAGGATCCAAGAACAGGGTAAACAAAATCCCTAGGAAAAAGCAATTACAAACTGAGCCCAGTACAATTGCTCCCTATATACCCCTTGCTTAGCTAAAGAATCAGCCAGCTCATTTGCATCCTTGGGAATCCATTGAAATAGTACTGTCATTTTTTTCTTTTCTTTTCTTTTTTTTTTTTTTTGATAGGTAATGCTAGAGAAATTTTATTATGAAATAGAGAATGTGTGTGTGTGTGTGTGTATGTATATACATATATACAAGCACCCAAAAGAGATACACAACTAAACAGAGAATATATATACACATCTCACCACTTGAATGGAAATATTGATAGACTGATCTCATAAATATCCTGTTTTTTTCTTTTCCCCTATACTTCTATTGGATCATGGTGGCATTATTGATAGTGCTTTTACTTGACTAATTTTTCTGGACTAACCTTATTTTTTTCTGGACCAACCTATCGATGCTCTGATACAAACAACCGAGACAGATAAAGGAAATGGAGATAAGACTTCATTTCCAAAAATTCCAGCTGCATATATGGGTACTGATTTCATGTTATATGCTTATATCATGGTTCTATATCTAGTTTTAGAAGTTAAATATCATTTCTCAAGACTTATTTCTTGCTAAATTTAATTAAATATCTTAAACATACAGTTCTTTTGTGGTACAATCTGTTAAAACATACCATTTTGTATGTTTTAAAAGTTTTAATTATAGAGTACATCTAGAAAGAGTCTAATTTTAGTGCTTTTGAACTTGAAGGGGTTTTGCTTTGATCCCAAATGGTTTAATGGCATGTAAAAAGTAAGAACCACTTGACCTGATGCTGAGATGCTTTTCCATTTCACTTAAAAGATTTTTATCATTTAAAAATTAAAAATATATCATTTCTTCTTTTTAAGATGGGACTTAGCTGAAATCTGAAATGTAAAACCTTCACTACCTTCGTTTGGAAACAATACCCAAAATAGAGCCAATGATGGCAAGTTCACACCAAACTAATAACCAGTAACCAGAGCCATCAAATCAAAACTGATTTCCTCTTGGTTAACAGTGGAGTTAAAATTTCTTAGGGGGGTTTCAGTGAGGTTTTCCCTTGATTTTAACACCTCAGGCAGAAACCAGTCAAGTTATCTTGAATTTTGGTTCTCATCAAAGACTGTAAGCCCATAACTCTGGAAGAATTTTAAATTCCATTACCACACAAATACAACATCATCAACCGAAGCCATGGTAAAAGTTCATTAATGGAAATTCAGCAACCACAACAGTCAAATATTGGAATTGAAGCCACATGAGTTCATGTAGAATTTCAGAGAAGGAGAGCCATTTCTCCTACATAGTGCAGGCATTTACTTGCAATCTTTTCTTTCTTTGTTGCTTACATGCTTTTTTTATGCTTTTCCATACCTTCACAATATGTCATTATCTTTGGTTCTGATTTACTAGTTTTTGTAGTAAAGGTTCAATACAGTCATTTTGAAAAGGAGATATGTGGGAATGGGGACAATACTTCAACAAGGTGGGAGCTACCACAAAAGTTTCTTCTCTGTTTTTCTATTCCATTATCACAAATCTCTTTGGTCCCCTCTAGTTTCTCCTCTGCATTGCTTGTATTCTCTTGTCCTTATGAGTATATCTCTTCCAAGTGACAAACTTTCCTAAGTTCTCTTCTATTGTCTCCTTACCCTAGGAAGCTTGAAGGAGTTGGTTTGAGCTATAATGGACTCTTGATTAGAAATCCTGACACTCATTGAAATAGATGATGGTGGTGGTGGTTTGGAGAATATGGAGGGAAATTTAAGGGTTCTAGAAAGAGTTAGAACTGGTTATCTGACTTTATTTTCTGTTTTTAACAGCAGAAAGTAAAATAGGAAAGATAAACGAGAAGCATTGGAGAAGAGATGGTTGCTGGTTAATCACTTTTAACATGGTAGCATTTGAACTGGACTTAAAGAAAAATCACTTATACAAGTGCAATGGATTCGGAGTGATGTATAAGTGATCATGCAATACATGTTGAATCTTAGTAAGTATTTTGTTTGACATTGGTATGATAGGCATATACTAGGGTGCAACTTCGGTACCCAAACTGATGATTTTACACTGGTTTGGGTTTAGGTCTATTCAAAATGTAACTTAGCATATATTGCATGGTCACTTATACAAGTTTCAAACTTAGCATATAAAAATGTGAGTATGATGGACAAGATAGTGGTGCATATGGAGTCTTATATGATAAGAGAGTACCACTTCGATTCAAAGTAAAATTTTGTAAAATGAGCAATGTTATATGGAGTAATGTTGGGAAGTCAAGACAACATGTTAAAAAATGAGTGTGGTGGGAATGTAAACATTGAGATGGATAAGAGGGAAAACTAGAAAATATAAGGTTAGAAATCAGCTTTTTTGAATTAATCTAGGAGTATTTCAACAGGTAATAAAATGAGGGAAAGTAGAATAAGAAGGTTTGTTATGTGCAAAGGAGACCATCTACAAAATCTGTAAGAAGTGATTTGTTACAAGTTCTAGAGGCTAGAAGAGCAATGGATAAATACATGGGTTGTAGTAGAGAGAAATCATTTAAGGGTCCTTAATTTATCTATATATGGCATTGAACAAAATGGAATGGCAACATAGGATTAATGTAGCTGACTCCAATAGGATTTGTTTTTTAATTCTAGGGTTTCTAGTTGCTTTCTATATTTGTAAGAAATGTGTATTCCTTGGTAGAATATTCACATAGGAAAAAAATAAAACAACTCTGGAAGTTTATCAATTTAGCTAGCTACTAAAAAGCTTTAGCTAGCTAGCTTCACATTATGTAATTCTTTATGTCTTTCTAGTTGTTAGTGTTTTTATCATTAGTCGATTGTTTGTTTATCCAATTGTTATGCATCTCTGAGTGCATTAGTCATTTAGGCTCTGTTTGGCATTAATTCTAGGGATTCTCATTCTCAGAATCCTTTCACTTGAAAAGAATGGATTCTGAGAATCTTCACCCCGAGAATCACCAAATGTGTTTGGCACAGTCATCTATTTCTTGTTTCTCAAAACTAGAATCACATTCAACAACAACAACCAATTTCTTGGAATCACAGTCATCTTCACCCCGTGCGCAACTCGCGCAGGTCGCGCCAGGCCGGCCAGACAGGTGCCCTGGTGGGTCAACAACTTCGTAAGTTTGTTGGCTGGGTGTTTTCCTAGTTGTCACGGGGTGCCACGTGTCACAATTTTACTAGAGGGCCAAATCCGCCCTCATCAGATGGGTACAACGGAGGGCTGCTCAAAAAGAGGCAAGTTGATTAGAAAGCAAAGGGAGTGGAAGGGCTAGATTGACATTTAATCCTTTTAGATGGACGGTTTACCACATGCAGAGCACTTTGATAAGACCCTTTAGATCCGATATTTGTGGTAGAGAAGTTTGCCTTCTAATCTTCTGATTTCTTTCTTTAATCAGGATTCTTGTTTCAGTAGGGTTTGGAAAAGTCAGAGGGATTCCCAACGAGGCTGGCTAAGAAGTCAAATGAAGAATCCCTCATCACCCCATGTGCCTCACTTGGAGAAGATGCGAAGAAAACTATAAATAATTTCCTTAGACAAAAAGAGAATAATAATACCCTCAGGCTCCATCAGCTGCTGACCCATGAGCTTGAATAAGTTAAGTTGATAGAAAGGATAAGGACTAGAAGTTAACCCTTTTTCATCATCTTCTTCTTCTTTGGGGAAAGAGAATCAAACTAAAAATTGCGAGCCAGAAATATTAAGCTTACCATCTGTTCTGAATAATGTTCTCAAGTCTCACTTGCTGCTTTAGATCTTTGGGATTTAGTTTCTTTCACAATGTCACGAGTTAGTGTCTGGCCTGCACCTTTACCATCACGCCACTGTGATATACTGATAGGAGCCTTTTTTTAGTGATTCCATAACCTTTGACACGGATGACCTGATTGTGGTCAAAAGTAGCTGGGTAAAAAGTTCTCTCTGTCTCCAGCCGAAGATTTTTTCTATACCAGGACAAGATCCATGTTGGATTGTTGATAAGCCTTGGCCTTCAGAATTATGAGAACAATTTCTACAAAGGCTTTCCAACAGACCTTGCCTCTGATAATAGATAGGCAACTGGGAGGAGATTTTCTTTTAGTTTGCCTTTCCAGCAGTTGTAAATATTTTATATATCAAATTAGAAATAGGAGAAGACAGTGCTAAAGGTCTTTCTCTTATCTAGGGAACCGAGGCATCTCATTTCAACCATATCCAGAGGGCTGGGTGCAACTTGTGCAGGCTTGGTTAGAGCTTTCGTTAAATTTTGAAAGGGTCTGGGCCCTTGATACAGTGTAAAATTTTTAAGTCGAGTACTTAGATTGAAATTATCACTTTGGATGATATACTGTTGGCTGTGTTTTATTTGTTTGCATGTGGGTTTTCATGTCAACCTTAGTTTCTTTTCCTATCTAATACCAGTATTTTTTTGCATGTCAAATTGAAACAAGGAATTGAAATGTTGAACACTTTCAAGAATTATGAAATTGATGTGACCATCCTGCTTGATTTCGATTTTTACGAGGATCACCAGTAAGCTATGTAGGAAAGGAAGAAACTGTAGGCCAGCTTGATGGTTGTTCCTGCTGTTGGTGGCAATGAGCACTGAAATCCAATCTCAATATCTAGTGATTTCATAAAACAGATGACCAAGAACTTTGCTCAAGCTGTTAGGTTGGAAGAAAGTGGTAAAGAAGACTTGATAACAGAGAAGGGTGGCTTTGTTGTTGCTGCAGCTGTGGGTGGTGGAATTAAATCAGAAGATGTGTTACATTATTCAAGAAGATTTTTTTTAAATGCCTTGTATTTTTTTATTTGTCTATTGGATATTGTATTTAAGCAATTTCTTTTGGATTTTATAATAATTAATAATTTAATCAATAGTTTTTTATTTTTAATTTGCATTTTTTTATTTATCTGCCATGAGATCTATATTAAACAGGTACTAAAAAAAGACCTAAGGTGGCGATCTAGAGAGTTCTAAGCCGGCGGTCCAAAATTCCACCTGAAAACGTTAGTAACAGTTTGACCGACCTAAGGCGGTTCAAAGAGTTTTAAGCCGACGGTCCAGACGGCCACCTAAAAACAGAAACAACAATTTGACTGACCCAAGGCGGCGGTCCAAAGAGTTCCAAGGCGGCAGTCCAAACCACCACCTGAAAAACAGAAACAACAGTTTGATTGACCTAAGGCGGCAGTCTAGAGAGTTCTAAGCCAATGGTCCGAACCGCCACCAAAAAACATTAGTAACAGTTTGAGCGACCTAAGGCAGCGGTCTAAAGGGTTATAAGCCAGCAGTCTAGACCGCCACCTTTATTAACTCTGAACCGGTGCTTCTGACATACCACCGCTTTAGGAATGACTGAATCGCAGCAGTCTTTCCAAACTAACGTGGCGGTCTTGACCTAAGCCGGCAGTGGTTTAGGGGGCGGACTTAGGACCACCACCTTAATTCTGAGACAACAGTCTAAAGGGCTAAGCCTGTGGTCTTACGACTACCGCCTTTGACCGTTTTTCTTGTAGTGCCGCAACCAAATCAATGTATCGTATTCTATCATTTGCTAAACAAAAATTGAATAGGTTCTTTTAGAACCGACCATCTCAACTCGAGTCGATCCAGTTTGATTGTTTAGTTGTTGGCTTTTTATTAATGCAATAATAATAATAATAATAATAAATAACGCCCCCACATCAATCTTGCATATAAATTGCGATATTGCTGGGATTGATGGGCACATGCACTCAACGGATAACATGGGAATATTCCATATTTGAAAAGATTATCTAGAGCCTTAAATACTCTAAATGCATGTTAGAAATCATTTGGCTAGTTTTGATGGTGATGAGGTAATTAAGGCTTTCAATTGACTGGTTTGGATTGGACCCCTTCTAGTCCAAAATCAATTTGGATGGACCAACAAGACATATTGAATTGGATCAATCCAGTCCAAAATATCTATTAGATTGGATTGGACCTGGTCCATCCGTAATAAATTTATATTGGATTGGGCTGAGTTAAGCCAATATCTGGTCCATTGATATAAGATAAGAATATAGATATCAATGGACTGGATTTTGGTTGAAAGTAATTAAAATTAAAAAAATTAGAACAGATTGGACTGTCCAGACATTGAATTGGACTGGTCCAAAATATTTATTGGATTGGATTGGACCTGGTCCATTTGTAATGGACTCACATTGAATTGGATTGGATTGGAGGTCCAATCCAATTGACACCCCTAGAGGTAACCCATCGATGATGGGGCTGCGTGGTGCAGTAGCGTAACTCCAATAGTCCAACCCCAGTTTAGGAGCTCTTTTTCTAAAAATAAAAGAAATGCAAAACGTAGATCAAAGATGTATGAAAAATCTAAGATAAAAATCCAGGTGTGGGCACCTGCTCTGTTCTTGGAACTTCTTTTGATAGGTTGAGTTCGATCAGGGTACTGCCAGCTTCAATAGGTTTCAGGTTTGAGTTCAAGGTAACGCTGGCTTTAGAAGCATTCATAATCCAAAAGAAAAAGAAAGAAATCATAGATAAGGTGCTTTCTCGAAGAATTAAATTGGTGCTTTCTCATTTAATCTCATAGAATCAAAGTGAATTTGTGGGGAATAGATATATTGGTCAAATTTTAATTGCTCATGAGAGTGTGGATGATATGAAGACAAGTTGAAAATTTGTACTGTATAAACTGGATTTGGAGATGGCTTATGATATGGCTGACTAACCTTTTTCAATGTAGGTAATGGAGTGTTTTGGCTTTGGGGATAAATGGTGTAAGTTGACACTAGACTGTATTGAAATATGTCCTTATTTAATTTTGGTGAATGGGACAGCGGTTGATCACATTTTATCAATTAGAGGAATCAAGCAAGAAGGCCCATTTCCCCTTTCTTGTCCACCACAATTATGGAAGTATTGGACATACTAAAAGTGAAAGCATAGACTCTAAAAATTTGGTGAGGGGGTGGAGGGTTAGGAGGGATATGATACATGTCACTCATTTTATAGTTTGTTAATGATATAATTCTTTTATGTGAGGGTGATTGATGTTAGGTGGATTAAAAATTTGAAATGGGTGGTTCAACTTTAAAAAAAATATATATCAAACTTAAAAGTTAATTTTGATAAGAACTATGTGGTTGGATTAACATGGATGAGGGGAAGATGAGATGGAGAGCTAAGATCATAGCTTGTAAGGTTTTCAAAATGGACATTGAAATATCTAGGTTGGCCTCTAAGTAGGAATGCAAATAGATTGGATCAAATTTGAATAAGGGAATATCCGAGTCCGATCTGACACTAATCATGGCGGATCCGATTCCATCGAATCTTATCGTCTTCGATTTGAATTTGAATCCTACCAATAAGTTGAATCGATGGATCTAATCCGATCCAACTTGTTTTATTTAAAAATTTACAAATTATTATAAGAAAAATAAAATATACCAATTTAAATAAATAAATAAATAAATAATACAAGTTTTTTTTAATTATTTTCATCATATATATACATGTTTTTATAAAAGAATTAGTAATATAACAAATTTATAAAAATACAATATAAATAATATATTTATAAATAAATAAATAACATACATATGTATTTTATATATATAAATAAATATATAACATATATACAGTATTTATTAACAGTATTTTGAAAAACTATATTTTATTGACAGTATTTTAATTACAGTATTTTATCAACAGTATTTAAATACTATATTTATTAAAAGTATTTTATTTTAATTACAATATTTTATTAACAGTATTAATTACTGTAGTATAATATTAATATGTTAATTAACAGTATTTTATTTTATTTACTACATTTAAAAGTATTTAGTTAATTAAAGTATACTTTTAAATGTAGTATAATATTAATATGTTAATTAACAGTATTTTATTTTATTTACAGAATTTTATTAACAGTATTAATTACTGTGTTTTATTTAACTAACAGTATTATCTCTCTGTCTTTAGGGTCCTAGGAAAAGTGAGTTGAATCGTAAAAAAGTTAATGAGAGAGATCTTAGGGAAACAAATGGAAGAGAGAATAGATTATAGAATTAGATGCGGGTAGTCAGTAGTCACTAGAAGCAGGGATGGAGGTTGTTTGGGTATAGGAAACATCCAAAAGAGGAAGGAGGCAGGGGAAGCGGCCTTCTTCTCCACTGTTCACCATCTTCTACGTCTCCATTTTTCGTAACAGCAACAATCTATTATCTATCCTCCTCTATCTCCGTCTCTCTCATTCTCCTCTCTCTCTCTCTCTCTCTGCATGTCACAGGTAGTGAACTCATCATAGCAATCCCATCGTCCCAAACAATGAACACGTGTATCTCTCTAATTGGATTAAGGTCGAAGACGCGATGCAGTCTAAATGACAAGTGCTACATGTTGGGCTGCTCATGTATATGAGTTGCCTTCTCAGAGGTCTGAAGCTTGAACCCCTCCATCCCTCTCTCTCTCTCTCTCTCTCACAGATGTTTGTCACGGCAAAACTATAAGCCTCCAAGCTCTCCTATCTTGCTAGCTTCCTTATTTTTATGATTTGGAGCCCTCTTGCGAGACAATTGGCATTTTGGGTGAGACAATTGGCATTTTGGGTGAGAGAGAGAGGGTGTTTGTGGGTTAATGCGAGTCAATGTCTTTTGATTTTTTATGATTTGGATTGTTCTTAGGCTGCATTTTGCATTTCTTATTTTAAGGATTTATCTTCTTTTTTGTAGTTAAAAATTGAGTGTTTATAAGAGCATTTTAACCGCAAAAAAGGAGATAAGTCCTAAAAATAAAGAATGCCAATTGTAGCTTTACACCGGAGAGAACATCTCAAGAAATTAGAGAATGCCCAGAAATAATCGAAGCATAGAGGGTATCGTAAGGGGATACTACAAGATGAAAAAATAGGGTTCTTCCCAGAACCACTAGTGAAGAATTATAGCATCAATAGGGCAATTTTGGTTGGGAAGAGAGGGGAGGATCAAGCATGCCAAGTAGGGGTGAGCAAATGGGTAGGTTCTACCTAGAAGCGAATGAAACTAGCCTTGTACTGACTCGACCCGATCTGTTACAAGGTAGGATCTAGTTCCAAATTCTTGGAACTGACCCCCACCTAGGCCAGCTCTAGGGTCTAGGGGTTTATCGTACCTGAACTGGCATTGGTGGAACTGCCCTTGATTGAACATGCCTTGGAACTGAATTTATCTTGAAATAAACCACAAAATACTTTTAGGGATGTAAAGATTTGAACCCAATCACTCATGGTTATAAAGGCCATGGTCTCACTTTAAGTGATTTAATCATTTGTTTTCAGATTAATATTTGAATGTATATAATAAGTAATGTAAAATTTAAATTTAAATTAGAAGTTTTGAACCATATAATGATAATCTACATATTAACTTACTCAATTTATTAAAAATCAAGTTTTTAAATAAAACATGTTTTTTGAAGGGGGAAAGTAAACAAAGAACAGGTTCCACGGGTAGACCCTGGAACCAACTGCAGAACCACCAAGGCTAGAACTGACCTTCAAGGGTAGGTTCCGGTTCCAAAAACTTGGAACCAAGTTCTGCCATGGAATCGAACCAAACCCACACATGCTCACCTCTAACACCAGGTGTGAGAATGGGGGCATCGTTCAACGGCTCTCCCTTGTTGCTTGTTAGTAGACCTAAAAAAGAGTTGACCCAACCCAAAAAAACAAAGTTCAGGTCTCATATTTAGTTACCTGAATGTGAAAACGATCCAACCCGACCCAAAAAAAAACTGGGTTGGGTCATGGACTAACCAGATTGTCTGGTCTAATTGGGACTATTTATGTTTTGTTAAAAGTTTACACTCTTTAATCTATACTATTTAGTCTTTACACTTTATCGTTTACTTTTTGAATCGTTAATGTTTCAAGTTTTTTATTTTATTGTTAGAATTTTAAGGATAATTCATTTAATTTTAATATTTTAGTATTTTTCTTTATTTTTTAAATTTCCAATTATTTTTAGGGATGACCCGATTTGTCCCATTTAAGTTTAACATTTGTCGATTCCACGCGAAACTAACCCAAAGTGTCTTGATTCAACCCGAACCCGACCCAACCCAAAGTGTCTTGATTCAACCCGAACCTGACCCACCCAATTCAATTGCTAGGTCTCCTCGTTAGATTGTTATAAGGAGTTCGGCTTCAGTTCAGGCACACTATATACGCGCAACGTTCGCGCATGAGGACGCGCCCATCTTTTAATTCGTGCGTTGGTTTAATACGTGCAAAATGAATTAAACAGAGTCTATCCTTCATGTCGTTGGTTTTCATTCCACTTCCTGCTCTGACTCACCGAACTCTACCGTCGCCAGTCACTCTTACTCTCTCCCTTTTCAATCGATGGTGATTAACAGCCATCACTGGCGACCCCCTCAGGTATTTTGGACTCTGCCCTGATAGAAGCCAGACTACTATCACCGGCGACTGATAGAAGCCAGACTCCTGTCAACGGTGATCATTTTGCTGAACAAGCAAGAATGGAGGATTCTATGGACAAAGGAGTCCGATGAAGTCCGATGAGAGAAGAGATGGCCACCGAAAACAAGAAGAAATGGAGGTGTCATCGTCGTTGTCTCGTGTTTTCTCACTCTGCCACTCGGGGAGTCGGTTTCAACCTTCAATCTGGAGAATGTCGTCTGCAGCCATGGACTGTATCACAAGCGAAGTTGGATGCCCGGAAACGAGCAAGAAGAACTTCCTTTTCCTGAACCAGATGGAACAGAAGGAAATTGAAACAAACCCAGATTAACAAAAACTAGGTGCATGAAAGAAAGAAAATGAGATAGAACTAATGAAAACCCAAATAAAAAAAAATGAAGAAAGTGCTTAATATGTAAAGAAAAGATAGAAAGATGAAGCTCACCTGGATCTTAGCACAATGCTTGTCAAGTAAGCCCAGCAACATCTCCCTACTGACATGAAGTACAGATAACAAGTTCAGAAGAAAAAACAAAACAAAATGCAACAGAGAGAGAAAATGTGTGTAGATTAATGAAGAAATACAAACAGGATTGAAGGCTGAAGCAACTTCAAAAACTTTGGGACTAATTATCGAGAAAAGAAAACCTTAGTCTACAGAGCTTAAGAATTTGGCAAAAATTAAGGTAAGTACCATTCCAGAACAGTTCTCAAGCAAAAAGTCTAGGGACTAGAAGAGTTTTTTGGATATACAAAGAGAGGGAGAGAGGAAAACCTCAATATGTTGGGCAGATTTTTCATCATAACAGTTGTACTACCATGAAGAATGGACCCACAGCCATTAAACCCCGCTGTGGGAGTGGGAGGAATTGAACGGAGATTATCTGTAGTCTCCAGCTTTGAACAATAATGGCCGCATTCCTCCGCCTTATCAGCCTTTGGTCTCCAAATCCACCTACAGCTACTCTTCTCTCGGAAACCCCATCAGAAGGGCCGTCTGTATGACCCCTTAAATCTCGCCAGAAAAAACCTTCTTGAAATACCGCCACTTTTCACTTCCATGCTTTTAATCTGGTTCTCTGCAGTAATGGTACAACTTGCGTAAGTAGGAAAATGCAGTGCCGGTCGTGGCAATAGTGGAGGTGGAGGACAGTAATAAACGCTGCATGATCGTCGATACTGATTGCCTAGAACTGGGTAAAATGGATTATAAAATAGAGGCCCAAAGGCCCCTAACGGTGGTAGCTGTGGTGGAGGAGTTGGAACCATCGTTGCCATCTTGGGTGGTGGTGGAGCTGGTGGATAGAACAGAGGAAGAGATGGACTTTTCAGCTAGTAGGTCCTGGCGTCTGGGTTTTGGTTGAGAAACAGAGATGAGAGAGAGAGAGAGAAATGGTTGGGATTCTCTGGAGAAGAGGAGGAAGAAGAAGAGAGAATTTGAACGATTACCGTTGACAGGAGTCCAGCTTCTATCAGTCGCCGATGATAGCAGTCCGGTTTCTATCATGGCAGAGCCCAAAATACCTGAGGGGTCCGGTGATGGCTGTTAATCACCGCCGGTTGGAAAGGGAGAGAGTGAGAGTGACTGGTGACCGGTGACGGCAGAGTAGCTAACGGGACTCCCTTAATTCACGTATTAAACCAACGCACGAATTAAAAGACGCGTGGCGCATCCTTTAACTGAAGCCTGAAGCCGAACGGGGTGTTGAGAGTTCGCACGAGTCTAGATAATGTACGAATTGAGGACGTGCGTGGCGCATCCTCGCAGTGTGCGAACAGTTTCAGCACTGGCTTTGCACCGACAGAAGCCGAACCCAATTCATTCAAGTAGCATAGAGACTACCGTTAGAAGTTGGAACTAAAAAGCGCAATTAGAAAATTCAAAACCCAAATACCATTTCCATTATTCCATACCTGCAATCTCTCTCTCTCTCTCTCGCTCGCTAGTTTTTAATTGTGACTTCGGTCTCTGTTGCTACCTCCGCGAGTCGATCTTTTGGTGCTGAAGGCTTGTTTCACCCGAAGATGCTCAGAGAGTACTGAGCTTGATAATCTGAAAACCTGTGAGTCTTTTTCTTTTTTCCTTTCTTTTATTCATGATTTTTTTTTATAGTTCCAATTAATTTTGGTGAAAACATTCTAAATTAGTATAATGTAATTAAAGTTATGTTTTCGTTCTTGCATTAAAGTTTCCTTTGTGCCTCCAACCTCGAACAAATTTAGGGCTTCTGGTTTTGGTTGCAGCGCTAGTGCAGAGGCCCAAAAGGCCAGAACCCAAGAAACTTATAGTTGTCTTCGTCTTTCCTTTTTTTTTCGCTTTTTTATTCATCAAACCTTGTCGGTTTTTGTGTTGTCTGTGGTCATCGTAAAGAGTTCTTGGGTTTGGAGACAGGAATCTAAGATCCTGACGTCTATATGGATTTCCAATAGGTTTTCAATTCCAAAGTAGATTTCAAGCGGACGAAGACATTGTTGCAGAGGCTTAGCAACAGACGCGGCACTCTCGTAGAGTTAAATTTCAATTTGGCTTTCAGATTCAGACATTTAGTCTCACCATAACGTATAAAATTCTATTGATCAAAAAATAACGTATGAAATTCTGTAAGAAAATTAATATTAGATGTTGGGTTTTGGAGATGCAAAGATTGATTGGTCTTGATGGGGCTTTTCTTTCAGACAAGTAACGAGTAGATAGAGGATTTTGCAATTTCTGATTTGGGTTAGAGAAAAGGTTGAAAATAGCAATTTGATGCTTGTATTTATGATTACGATATTCATATCCAGTGATATTATTGGTTTTGAGATTTTTTTTTTGTAGTTGGCTACTTTTGTCTGAGACTGAGTTAAGATATAATCAATGCTTTGATTGGTGTTTAGGAGTAGCTGGTAAGGAATGAGTTATAACAAAGGATTTATAGAGAATTGAACTGCCAAAGTGGCTATTTGTTTTTTTTTTTTTTTTAAGTGTGTTGTCTGTTTCAAAATGTTGGGGTGGACGCTAGTGGATCATGGTTTTCTTTGCAAAAATCTTTTTAATATGGGAGGAAACCTAATGAGAAATGGGAAGTGTTGACTTTTTATGCTTTTCCCAATTGTTGCCAGTGCACGAGGCTATTTCCAAGATTTGAACCATGGTCACCCAAGTCGCAACGAAGCAACCCAACCATTGCACCAACACCCAGCCTCGTTAACATAAAAGGTATATTATTTAAACAATTTCTCCAATTGCAACCTCTTACTCAAAGAGAGAATCTGTGACAATATGATATGAAGCATATCAGTCTTCCTCTGCCCCTTTCTCATCTCTTCTTCTTTGCAATTGATTTCTACCAAAATCTCAATTTAATGTAGTGTGATTTGATGTAGCAAGGATTTAGGTTCTTGCATGACAGGTTGCTAGTCGCTTTTTTTTATGTTATAACTTTTATACAAGAGTTTCTTAGTATTGACTTGCCTAATAATTTAGTTCTCTCTATTAGATTTTTTTTATAGGTTACCTCTATTCATTTCATTAATGTAAGCAAATATGTACAATAAGGATCCAAGAACAGGGGTAAACAAAATCCCTAGGAAAAAGCAATTACAAACTGAGCCCAGTACAATTGCTCCCTATATACCCCTTGCTTAGCTAAAGAATCAGCCAGCTCATTTGCATCCTTTGGAACCCATTGAAATAGTACTGTCATTTTTTTCTTTTTTTTTTTTGTGATAGGTAACGCAAGAGAAATTTTATTATGAATCAGCCAGCTCATTTGCATCCTTTGGTGGCATTATCGATAGTGCTTTTACTTGACTATTTTTTCTGGACTAACCTTTTTTTTTTTCTGGATCAACCTATTGATGCTCTGATACAAACAACCGAGACAGATAAAGGAAATGGAGATAAGACTTCATTTCCAAAAATTCCAGCTGCATATATGGATACTGATTTCATGTTATATGCTTGTATCATGGTTCTATATCTAGTTTTAGAAGTTAAATATCATTTCTCAAGACTTATTTATTGCTAAATTTAATTAAATATCTTAAACATACAGTTCTTTTGTAGTACAATCTGTTAAAACATACCATTTTGTATGTTTTAAAAGTTTTAATTATAGAGTACATCTAGAAAGAGTCTAGTTTTAGTGCTTTTGAACATGAAGGGGTTTTGCTTTGATCCCAAATGATTTAATGACATGTAAAAAGTAAGAACCACTTGACCTGATGCTGAGATGCTTTTCCATTTCACTTAAAAGATTTTTATCGTTTAAAAATTAAAAATATATAATTTCTTCTTTTTAAGATGGGACTTAACTGAAATCTGAAATGTAAAACCTTCACTAGCCTCTTTTGGAAACAATACCCAAAATAGAGCCAATGATGGCAAGTTCACACCAAACTAATAACCAGTAACCAGAGTCAACCAAAACTGATTTCCTCTTGGTTAACAGTGGAGTTAAAATTTCTTAGGTGGGTTTCAATGAGGTTTTCCCTTGATTTTAACACCTCAGGCAGAAACCAGTCAAGTTATCTTGAATTTTGGTTCTCATCAAAGACTGTAAGCCCGTAACTCCTGAAGAATTTTGAATTCCATTACCACACAAATACAACATCATCAACCGAAGCCATGGTAAAAGTTCATTAATGGAAATTCAGCAACCACAACAGTCAAATTTTGGAATTGAAGCCACTTGAGTTCATGTAGAATTTCAGAGAAGGAGAGCCATTTCTCCTACATAGTACAGGCATTTACCTGCAAGCTTTTCTTTCTTTGTTGCTTACATGCTTTTCCATACCTTCACAATTTGTCATTATCTTTGGTTCTGATTTACTAGTTTTCGTAGTAAAGGTTTCAATAGTCATTTTGAAAAGGAGATATGTGGGAATGGGGAGAATACATCAACAAGGTGGGAGCTACCACAAAAGTTTCTTCTCTGTTTTTCTATTCCATTATCACAAATCTCTTTGGTCCCCCCTCTAGTTTCTCCTCTGCATTGCTTGTATTCTCTTGTCCTTATGAGTATATCTCTTCCAAGTGACAAACTTTCCTGAGTTCTCGCTTCTATTGTCTCCCTAACTTACCCTAGGAAGTTTGAAGGAGTTGGTTTGAGCTACAATGGGCTCTTGATTAGAAATCCTGACACTCATTGAAATCGATGATGGTGGTGGTGGTTTCGAGAATATGGAGGGAAATTTAAGGGTTCTAGAAAGAGTTAGAACTGGTTATCTGACTTTATTTTTTGTTTTTAACAGCAAAAAGTAAAATAGGAAAGATAAACGAGAAGCATAGGAGAAGAGAAGGTTGCTGGTTAATCACTTTTAACATGGTAGCATTTGAACTGGACTTGAAGAAAAAACTGAGCCCAGTACAATTGACTTGCCTAATAATTTAGTTCTTTCTATTAGATTTTTTTTATAGGTTACCTCTATTCATTTCATTAATGTAAGCAAATATGTACAATAAGGATCCAAGAACAGGGGTAAACAAAATCCCTAGGAAAAAGCAATTACAAACAGCAGCGCCAGCACAAGGCCCGCTCAACGGCGAAGGCGCCGGCGAAGCCGCCAGACCGCCACCCGCACCTTGTCGAAAGTCAGAGGCAAAGCCGCGAGCTCGGACGAGGTAGGGGCTACCCCGGCTCTCTCCGTTCCTTCCCCCCTCGCATCGGAACTCCTGGCGGTCCCCTTACCCAGAGACTTCAAACTCCCACCTCTGGACAAGTACGACGGGTCCTTCGACCCCAACGACCACGTTGACGCCTTTCAGTCGCAAATGCACCTCGCCAGGGCTAGCGAATCGTGCATGTGCGTGGCCTTTACCACCACCCTCAGGGGGGTAGCCCGCACTTGGTACAGGAACCTGGCCCCCGGGTCGATAAAGTGCTGGGCCCAGTTCGTGCAAGTCTTCACCACGCACTTCGTCACCAGCCGACGGTGCCCCAGAATAGAGGAAAGCATCTTCGGAGTGGTCCAAAGTGAAGGAGAGTCTATTCGGGGCTACATCAAGCGGTTCAACGAGGCATGCTTGCAAATACCACGGTTGGACCCCGCAGTGCAGCTCGCAGCGGCCAAAAGAGGGGTGACGCACAAAACCGTGGCCGAATTCCTCAAGCTCGCGGATAAGTTCATGAGGACGGAGGAAGAGATCAACCAACGAACCGAAGGCGGGAACGAGAAAAGAAAGAGAGAAGGCGAGCTCTCCAACCCGGTGAGTAGAAAAAACCCGACCCGGGAGCCGAAGCCGAACCAGTCCTTCCGGGCCCCCTTAGCAGTTCGGACGGACTACACGCCGTTGAACACGAGGCTGACAGAGATCTTAATGACGATCAAAGACGCTCCGTACGTTAAGTGGCCACCTCGCCTGAAGGGAAATCCGAACGATAGAAACAAGAATTTGTATTGTAGTTTCCATCGAGACCATGGTCATAGCACCGAACAGTGTAATAACCTCCGCGACGAGATAGAGGGACTCATCCGTCGCGGATACTTGAGAAATTTCGTACAACACAATAACAATAAAGCAGGTCGGCAAGGGGAGCAAGAAAAGGATGCACCCGAGTCTAGTAACAGACCTGCCGAACCGTTGTAGAAGCAGCCTCCGGAAGAGAGGCCAGTTCGGGGAACCATCCATGTAATAGTGGGAAGATCCGTAGTAGCGGGGTGTACCTCGGCAGCAGCCCGGACTTCAGTTCGCGAAGTGGCCCTCGAAGAAAGGAACCCCCCGAAGAGACCAAAGACCGAAGAGCCAATCTTTTTCACGGAGGACGACGCGCGAGGAGTCCACTACCTCCATGATGACGCGCTTGTCATTAAGCTAAGGATTAGCGATTTCGAGGTCAGGCGCGTGCTCGTAGATTCGGGCAGCTCAGCGGACATCCTCTTCAAATCGGCATTTGACCAGCTGCAGTTAAAGAGGAGCGAGCTGAAGCCCGCGAACACTCCCCTGGTAGGTTTCAGCGGAGAGGAAGTTAGGCCCCTCGGGAAAATAACTGTCCCTGTGGAAGTCGGCACATGGCCTTGTGCGGTCAGACTCAACCATGATTTCCTGGTAGTCGTGACCCCCTCCCCATACAATGCCATAATAGGGCGGCCGATCACGCATGTCCTACGGGTGGCGGTCTCCACCTACTATTTGGCCATGAAGTTCCCTACGGACTTCGGTATAGGGGTAGCGCGGGGCGACCAGCTCGAGTCCCGCAAGTGCTACGTTGCCGCCCTAAAGGGAAAAACGAAGACGGCCGACGACCTCGAGCTGGAGCGGCCGGTGGATCAAGGTGAGGAGCGAGCCTCGCCCACGGAGAAAACAGTCGCAATCCAGGCTTCAGCTACGGACCCAGCTCGCACACTAAGCATCGGAGCTTCCATCGAAGATACCCTACGAGCCGAACTGGTAAGTTTTTACACTCCAAAATTTAGATATTTTTGCCTGGTCCGCGGCCGACATGCCCGACATTAGCCCCGGACTGATAACTCACAAGCTTAATACTGACCCTGTAGTCAGACCCATTAGACAGAAGAAACGCAACTTAGCCCCAGAACGCTGGAGAGCGGTCGACGAGGAGGTTGAGAAGCTCCTCGCAGCAAACTTCATAAGGGAAGTCCACTACCCGAGCTGGGTGGTCAACCCGGTGTTGGTAAAAAAGGCAAACGGCAAGTGGCACGTGTGCGTCGACTATACCAACCTGAACTGAGCTTGCCCGAAAGACTGCTTCCCCCTCCCCAGAATTGACCGCCTATTGGACGCGACCTCGGGAAACGAGTTGCTAAGCTTCCTGGACGCCTACTCGGGCTACAACCAAGTTAGGATGGACCCATCTGACGAGGAAAAAACCAGCTTCATTATCGAGTTCGGCCTGTATTGCTACAAAGTCATGCCCTTCGGACTAAAAAACGCCGGGGCAACTTTCCAAAGACTTGTAAATAAGCTGTTTCGGCCCCTGATTGGTACGAAAATAGAGTGCTATGTAGACGACATGGTCATCAAAACTCAGTTTTCACAAGAGTTAATACAAGACTTAGATTCTGTTTTCCAAATCATGCGACACTTTAGCATGAAGTTGAATCCCAACAAGTGTGTCTTCGGCGTCACCTCGGGCAAGTTCCTAGGCTACATTGTCAATCGGCGCGGTATTGAGGCCAACCCGGACAAAGTAAAAGCCGTTCTAGATATGAAACCACCTCGGAAAGTAAAAGAGGTCCAGAGGCTAAACGGCCGCATAGCCGCTCTAAGCCGCTTCTTATCCAAGTCAGCAGACCGCTGCCTACCCTTCTTCAAGGCAGTCAAAGGCAAAGGGTTCGAATGGGCCCAGGACTGCCAGTTCGCGTTCGACGAACTAAAAGGTTACCTCGCTAGTATACCAACCTTAGCACGGCCCGAGGTGGGCGAGGTCTTACAACTGTACCTCTCGGCAAGCGACGAGGCGGTCAGTTCGGTACTAATAAAGGAAACAGACCGGGTCCAACGACCCATATATTATGTTAGTAAGATTTTGCAGGGAGCAGAGGCAAGGTACCCGGAGATAGAAAAACTAACATACGCCCTAGTAATAGCAGCTCGGAAACTCTGCCCATACTTCCAGGCTCATACGGTCATCGTCCTAACTGACAAGCCCCTCAGACAAGTTTTACTCAAACCCGAAGTCTCCGGTCGACTGACGAAATGGGCCATCGAACTCAGCGAGTACTATCTCCAGTACAAACCGAGAACCGCTATCAAGGCCCAAGCTCTGGCAGATTTTATCGCCGAGTGCACTTTCAGCCACGAAGCCCCGCAGGTCAAGCCCGAGGTCCCCATTTGCGGCGAACCCGGAGCTCCTGAGCCCATAGGGTTCGAACCCCATGAAGTAGCATCCAGTGTGGCATCTCTCCTGATTAGGCGAAGAGCGAATTGGGATGAGGAGCCCTGGATCCTTCACGTGGATGGTTCCTCGAACCGGCAGGGCAGCAGAGCTGGAATAGTCTTGTGCGGCCCGAGCGGCACAAAAGTAGAGTACGCGCTATGCTTTGAGTTCGCGGCATCGAACAACGAGGCAGAGTACGAAGCACTAATCGCCAGGCTGGACCTAGCGCGAAAGTTGAAGGCAAAACACTTGGTCATCATCTGCAGCGATTCTCAGCTCGTGGTAAACCAAGTTATCGGCGAGTACGAAGCACGCGATCTCTCCATGATCGCATATTTGGCCAAAGTAAAAGAAGCACTGCTCAACTTCCGGTCACACATCATCAGGCAAATCCCGAGGTCCGAAAACACTGAGGCCGACACCCTGTCCCGGTTAGCCAGCACGAGTCACAACAATATGAGAACCGTGTACATAGAGGACTTACCTCGGCCTAGTATTCTCGGGGGGACAGAGGAGGTCGCTCCCGTCTTAGAAGCAGAGCCGAGCTGGATCGATCCACTCGCGAGCTTCCTGATAGACGAAACCCTCCCTGTAGAACGCAACGCCGCCAAAAGGGTGCAGCGCCAGGCGGCCAAATATGTCATAATAGACGAACGGTTATACCGACGGTCGTACACGCTCCCCTATTTGCGGTGCCTGCGACCTACCGAAGCCGAGTTTGTACTCCGTGACACTCATGAAGGCCTGTGCGGCGGACACTTGGGGGGCAGAGCACTCGCCCAAAAGGCACTTCGCCAAGGATACTATTGGCCAACAATGAAGGCAGAAGCTGTCGAGCTCGTCAGAAAATGCGACAAGTGTCAGAAGCACGCTAACATCCACCATCAACCTGCCTCCGACCTCAAATACCTCGCCAGCCCGTGGCCCTTTGCACAATGAGGCATCGACCTCCTCGGGCCATTCCCACCAGCAGCAGGCGGGCGAAAATTCTTAGTTGTTGCGGTAGATTATTTTACGAAGTGGATAGAAGCCGAACCCCTGGCAACTGTTTCGGCCCGAAACATACAGAACTTCTTTTGGAAGAACCTAGTTTGTCGCTTCGGATTACCTCGGGTTCTGATTTCCGACAACGGCAAACAGTTCGAGGATATCAAGTTCCAAGAGTGGTGCCAGGACATGGGGATTCGGCAAAATTTCACGTCAGTCGCGCACCCACAGGCAAATGGTCAGACGGATGTAATGAACAGAGCCATCCTACGCGGATTGAAAGCACGTCTAGACCGAGCTAAGGGATTGTGGACCAAAGAGCTACCAAGTGTCTTATGGGCTCACCGAACGACCGAAAAAGCAGCCACGGGAGAAACCCCCTTCAACCTCACCTACGGCACTGAAGCGGTGATCCCAGCAGAAATCGAAATACCAACGTTGCGATTAGAAACATACAACGATCAGACGAACGGAGACGAGTTACGCACCAACCTCGACCTACTGGACGAGGTAAGGGACCTCGCGCACATCCGAACAGCGGCATACCAGCAGCAGGTAGCCCGCTACTACAATAGCAGAGTAAAGCGACGAAGCCTTCGAGTCGGCGACCTGGTCCTCCGGAAAATTATGGTGCCCGAACCCGACGTCGGCAAGCTTGGACCTAATTGGGAAGGTCCCTATAAAGTAAAAACAGAGCTCGGGGGCGCATATGAACTCGAAACCTTGGAAGGCAAACGAGTACCCCGAACGTGGAACATCGTGAACTTGAGGCGATACTACCTATAAACCACCTAGCAAAGTGGACAAAGTCAGGTCGTGCCACAAGGCAAGCCGAGGAACTTCAGCACATTATCAGCTCAGCAAAAAATCAGTTCGCGGCATAAAAGACCACGGAAATCTAAAAACCCGGCAAAGAAACAGCTCGGGGAAGATGGGCAAGGGGAAAAAAGTCACTCCATTGCAAGAAATAGTACATTGGCAAAAAAAAAAAAAAACTACATGCCCGGAGCAACTTCTTCGCCATCGGAAGGCACTTCAACAACACCCGAAGGCCCTGCCTCTCCTTCAGAGTCCGGCTCGCCATCGGCAGCATTGGCCATCTCCTGCGTTATGCGCGAAGTGGTTATGGCACTTACATCGAGGTCGGGGTATGTATTCCGGATCATCCACCGGCTCAACTTGAACCCCCTCCTGTAAGAGTCCACCATCAGATCGTCAAAACGCGGGGAGGCAATATAGTCTTCAACTGCTTTCTTTTTGGCATCTTCAATGCCTTGGGAGAAAATCTGTGCTCTCTCCCTAATGTCCTCCTGAAGATGCTCGACTTGATGCTGCAAATCCAACTTCAAGTCCGCCATGTGCTTGACAACTACCCCCATGGCCTCGGCGCCACGCTGAGACCTCGCCTGTCTGGCCATCGCGACGCGAGCAGCCTTTTCAGCAGCGTAAGCAGCCGCCTCAGCAGCCCGGGTATTTGCCTCTGCAGCACGGAAGGCTTCTTCAGCCGCATGAGCAGCAGCCTCAGCAGCTCGCGCCTGTCGCGAGCTCCTCTCCACTTGGGTAGCCAAGGCATGAATTGAAGAATTCACCTAGCAAAAGAAACAAGTGAGCAAATAACAGCAGAAGCAACAGAATAAAAAAGGAAGACGGAATCTCACTTACCACCATGGCATGTGTTACGGCGCGGCAAGCGACCTAATTCAAGGGAAGATCGGCATCAACACGCTCCTAAACTCCCCTTGAGCTCCCGAGCCTGAGGGCCCAGCCCGCGTATGAGCAGACCCGGAGTGAGGAGCACTTGAGTACGCAGGAGCGCCCGTATGAGTGGTTTTAGCGAAAGGCGCCCCGGCAGTCTCGTGCACCGATGGAGTCACTTCGGGCTCCCTGGGCAGATCCTCTGTCGTATGGTCTGGGGCTTGGGGCTCCTCATCCAGGGGCAGCTCGGTACGAGTTCGCTTGGCGATCCGCTTCCTCCTCTTCATACCTTGGAACAAACGCCCGCCGCGAGTTCTCTCCGCATCCATCACACCTGCAGAACGAGTTCGACATCAGAAAAAACGAAGGAACAACATGCAAGAAACCGCATAGCCAGAAACCTACCCGAACTCAGGCCGGCTGCAAAAAGCTTAGCCTCCGTTAAGTAGTGGTGGCACTTTAAGCCTTGCCGTGCCCACTGCCGGAGACCCTTCACCGTCTCTTTATCAAGAGTTACGCCCGAGTCGGGAGCGGCCTCACCCCACCCGGTCTGAAAGGACCATCCTTGTGCACTTCGCACGCCGAAATAGTCCCGCTTCCACGCCGGGACCTTGTTAGGGAGATCGTGCAGAAGCTTAAAACCCTGGCGAGGAGTAAGGTAATACGCCCGTCTCCCCCCAGGAAGAGGACCCGCCTGTCTCTTGAGCATCAAGATAGAGGAGAATATCTCTAAGTCCAAGGGGAAATTCTGCTCGCATAAAAGGGATATCATCCCCACCAGGTTCCGAATAGAGTTCGGATGAAGCTGGCCAATGGTGACACCAAAGTGGTTTATGACTTCGACGAGGAGGGGATGGAAAGGAAGTCGCAACCCTGCGGCGAGCTGCTCTCGAAAAATCACGATCTCGTCGGGACCGTGTTCCCAAGGAAAGCTACCCGAAGGAATGAAATAGGTGTACCCCCCAGGAAGATTGTAGGACAGAAGTATGGATTGAAGCCCCTCAGGCGTCATGGTCGAAGGACCAAACCTGTCTAGCATCCGACCTCGGCGGGAGGTAGACGCCAAACTGCCCGAAGCAACTCGGCCCACTAGTTCATAGTCTTCAAGCTCCACCTCGGGGTCACTGAGGCAGTCTGGGGACAAGGCTCGGTTGGTGGAACCTAAGTCGGCCCTACTCGAAGAATCGTCTGAGCTATCAAAGCTAGACATTGGGGAAAAGATAGATTCAAGAAAGTACTCACCGGAAAGTTTGAAGAACAAGCTAAAGAACCGTGAAGACTGTATAACCAGCCTCGACGCGAGCTAGAAGAAAGACGCGAGTTGGAAGGTTGGACGCGAACTCGATAGACAACCGCAGAAGTAACAAACCAACTGGGGTCCCCCACTATTTATAGCTAGTAACCAAGAATCGACCGTGTAGACTGAAGACGATCCGACTTATTAAGAATTTGATAAGCATGATAGATCCATGCTCTTCAATTAGTGTGGAATACAATGATTGGAAGATTTTATTATAGTTCTCTTAACAATTTAATAGAAAGTTCAATGATATAATAAACTTAAGTGTCAATACATATCAATAAGAGCTTGTCAATGAACATATAATAAGCTTTTTGGATCGGACCAGTGACCCAACGTACATAACAAAACTTAAATACATAACAATAAGAGCATTCGCAACTTGAACATCTTCAATATATTCAACGATTTCATATCAGAGCATATAATAAACTTAGCTGTCAAATTCCAAATCCATTCAAGGTGTTTACTTGGTTAACTGGTTAAGGTGTGATTAACCATTTTTTATTATTAAAATTTGAAATCATAAATACTTATAGGTATGCATTGCAATACCCTAATGGTCCCCCAAATATAGAAGAAATTTCATTGCAAATCTTTGATTTATAGTTGTGCATGGTTTGTGGAAAGATTTTGGTGGGATGGGAAAGGGGAAATGGGTGGAATTTTTTTCATGTTCCATTGTTTGGTGCAAAAGGGAAAATAGTGGGAAAATCAACCTAGTAACATTTATTAATTTATTATTGAAAAGTTTATAATTATTTAATGTTGATAATTTTCTAATCAATTATTTATTAAGAATTAATATGTTTAAATTTATTTTATTAACATTTAATATGAATTAATTAATAATATTATTTTTACTATTAATTATTTAGAATTTTTATTATTTAATCATATTATTGAATCAAAAATTAGATTTATAATAAAATCTTTATTTATTTATTCATTAATTACTTAGTTAATTAAATATTAGTTTTTTGTTAATTAGTAACTAATAATACTTTTTATTATTTAGTAATTCATTCTTAATTAGATATTAATTATTTAAAATCCATAATTAGTTAGTTAATTATTTTAAATAATTAAAATTTTACATTTTGTTAGTTTATAAGTTTTTAGTAATATTATATTTTATTAATTTCCATGACTTAATTCATAAATTTAATATTATTAATTCATAATGTACAAAATTAATTTTCATTCATAAATTACTTAGTTTAATTACTTTTAATAAATCTATTAATTATTAAATACTCTGTTGTTATTTTTCAGTTAATTGATAATAAAATTTATTTTTCGAATTTTTACTATTCTACGTTTTATAATTAATATTTTATTTTCTTAATACTTATGACTTAATTAATAATTTTAATATTTCATTTCAAAAAATAATTATTTATGAAATTTTTATTGATTAATTTTTCATTATTTTTTATTTTATCTTATTTATGAATTTTTTTCTTCAATTAATAAATATTTAATATGAATTAATTAATAATATTATTTTTACTATTAATTATTTAGAATTTTTATTATTTAATCATATTATTGAATCAAAAATTAGATTTATAATAAAATCTTTATTTATTTATTCATTAATTACTTAGTTAATTAAATATTAGTTTTTTGTTAATTAGTAACTAATAATACTTTTTATTATTTAGTAATTCATTCTTAATTAGATATTAATTATTTAAAATCCATAATTAGTTAGTTAATTATTTTAAATAATTAACATTTTACATTTTGTTAGTTTATAAGTTTTTAGTAATATTATATTTTATTAATTTCCATGACTTAATTCATAAATTTAATATTATTAATTCATAATGTACAAAATTAATTTTCATTCATAAATTACTTAGTTTAATTACTTTTAATAAATCTATTAATTATTAAATACTCTGTTGTTATTTTTCAGTTAATTGATAATAAAATTTATTTTTCGAATTTTTACTATTCTACGTTTTATAATTAATATTTTATTTTCTTAATACTTATGACTTAATTAATAATTTTAATATTTCATTTCAAAAAATAATTATTTATGAAATTTTTATTGATTAATTTTTCATTATTTTTTATTTTATCTTATTTATGAATTTTTTTCTTCAATTAATAAATATTTAATATTTTTTTGGTTTATGAATCTAATAATAATTAATACTTTAAGTAATTATTAATAATAATTAATTATAAAATTATTTCATGAAAATATTAATAAGTAAAACATTACTAGTTAATTAATTAATAAAACTTGGGTTGATTTTCCCACTATTTACCCTTTTGCAACCAAAAAATGGAACATGAAATTTTCCACCAGTTTTCCCTTTTTCTATCTCATCCCACCCAAATCTTCTTGCAAACCAAACATGGCCTTAAATCAAAGACTTGCAATGAAATTTTGATCTATATTTGGGGGACCATTAGGATATTGCAATGCATACCTATAAGTATTTTATGATTTCAAATTTTAATAACAAAAAATGGTTAATCACACCTTGACCAGTTAACCAATTGAACAACTTGAATGGATTTGGAATTTGACAGTTAAGTTTATTATATGCTATGATATGAAATCATTGGATATATTGAAGATGTTTAAGTTGTGATTGCTCTAATTGTTATGTATTGAAGTTTTGTTGTGTATGCTGGGTTAATAGTCCGATCCAAAAAGCTTATCATAGACAAGCTCTTATTCATATGTATTGACAATTAAGTTTATTAAATGTTCATTGAACTTTCTATTAAACTGTTAAGAAAACTATTATAAAATCTTCCAATCATTGTATTCCACACTAATTGAAAAACATGGATCTATCATGCTTATCAAATTCTTAATAAGTAAAGATTTTTGAATATCTTAGAAAATTAGGCCCTTGTAACTAATAACTCATCAAGTCGATTTTGGGTAATTATTGCTTGGACTCAACAAAGGCTCTAGTATTAAATATGTTTGTTTCAATTTTTTTGGCCTTGTTGTTGGAGATCTTTATGGTGATGGAGAGTGAGTTCAACTATTTTCATTATATGACTAACTACTTGTGGCTTCAATTGTTTTTGTTTTGTCTATAAGTTTGTCTTTTGAAAAAATAGATAAGAGAAGCATTTATTTTCCACTTCCAAATCATTTTCTCAAGAACACCCGAGGTTGCGCAACGGCCTTGGAGATTGGATAAGAGAGTTGCTATCTCCTTCAACTCCCACTTTTCTAAGTTCAACCTTGGATAAGAGGGCTGCTATCTCCTTCTACTCCCAGTCCGAGGTTGGGTAGCAACCTTAGAAACCTATGGACTATTCTCTAGAAGAAATCTCACCCGTAACTTGTTGAATATGTTGAAAGCTTTTCATTGGTCCAATTTTGTTGGTGCTTCAAGAGATGTCATATCAGACTGAGTTGTGTATGGAGACAACTACTAATTGCCATTATATACATAGTGAGCATTAAAGGGACCCTGGGACATGGTTGTAGAGGCGTCAACCATAAGGGGACGCTGAAGAAAAGTATATCTATAGAGCTAGAGAGAGAATGAATGGCCTAAATTGTACCCAATAACACATTGAAAGGTTGCTTGTGATTTTAATATTGCAATGATACAGAGTGTCATACGGATGATTTTAAGCTTGCCCTTTAGACAAAGGCAGAGAAGAAAAACCATAAATTCTGAAGTTTTATGTTATATTACTCAAGTATGCTGGTGTCTAACTGTTCAATATTTTTCAAAATGCTTTTGGAGATTTATAAGGACATGTTGTGTTCCCGGGATCCTTTTCCAATCCAGCATTTTCTTGCCCACCATATATTACATATCTCAACTGAACTCAAGAGATCTTTGTCACAAGTATATGGAATTGGCTACATGAATCCTTTTTCATCATTCCTCTCTCTCTCTCTGTATTAATTTGCTTGTTTGCATGATTTGGTGTATGAGTGTGACTATATGTATCTAAGTTTAGTCTGCATTGGAAGTGTTGATAAGTGGTTCTTAATCTGTGACCAGTGTCATGTGTAATATGCTGAACTAAGGAAAAAATTTCAGTTGATGAAAGGAACATGAGTTCTAAAACAACCATCAAGAAAGGCAAAGGGGGTCTTGGCTACTGGAAAGCTCTTGGCGACATTACCAACATATCATGTCCTCAACAGGAGATCGTCAAAGAAGACTCATCCATGACTTTGACACGTTAGTATTTATGGACGAGTGCTAGTAAGTGAGTTTGTGCACATTTTAGACACTCAGGTGTCTAAAATGATCAATTCTCTCTTTTTTTTTTAGTTTCAATCAATGTCCATCTTATCACCATTAATGCTCACCTAGTATTATTATTTAACCCTGAAAGCTGACATATTACAATACAGTAAGATACATGTTTAATGCTTTCAACCATGATTGGAGAGTTGACATGGCAATGTTGGACATGCATTTTCATGGGTTCCACCTTATCTCTGGGGTGAAGATAACTAAGAGTTGCATAAACTTACTAACATTTCTCTGATTAGAATAGCAAATATTTTGGTGTTTCCACATGAACAAGCCTTTGACCATGTAAGCTATTCACTTGCATATTTAATTTCTCCTGCTATATTCATGAAGCCTAAACAATCAGAGGTTTAGTATCCTTAAACGGATTCTGGAAGTTTTTACATTTTTTCTTTCATTATCCTGTACTTTTATATTTCTAAGCTCCATGCTAAGTAATAAACTGTATTTTTTTTTTTTTTTTGCAGACTATGTTGAATAATCCTCCTAGGTTACTGGAATTGGAGCCGGAGTTAGATTTGCCAGGCCTGCATTACCTGTCTGGTTGGATTCTCCAATTCAATGGGGCAATTTGAGCATGTCGAATTTAGACTAAAGCCATATGATGATATCAGTGTTGGTTCTCCTAGGTTGCTCTAATAATTTCTGTGTGGCATGCCATAGTGGTGTCTCAATCATGGAAGGTTATGAGCTCAGCTACCTCTTCAAATTTCAGCCATAGCAGATATTAACTGAACAATATCTTTTGCCTTGTCATGAACCGTGCATGGCACTTGAGCATTCAGAGTAGAAGCCAATCCTTCAATGTTGTGTAAATTCTTCAGGTTGGCATAAATCTGGGAATGATGTGCTTTGGATCTTGCATTTTCTGGTGATCATGTTAGGGCATTGGGGATCTACATGAATTGCTTGTTTTTGTAGGTTCTTAGATCAGAAAACAGTTAGGCAGATGATTTGGTCAGAGCAGGATTTTCAAAGACAAACTTATGTTGGGTTGAACCTGGACCGGGGGAATCAATGTAAAGGAAATAGTGTAAAAAGAAGGGTGTGATCAACTTTTTGCTGCTTTGTTCACTGTATGGTAATCTTTTGTACATTTGGAGATTTTGCTTTTTGTAAATAAAAATGTGAATTATTTTTCTTATAAAAAATTAGATGGTATTTTAGTTGTTTTGTTCAGTCAGAAACCCAGACATATGTTGGATTCTGATTGCTCTTTATGTGTCCATGAAATTCTGGCTGAGAACAGACCTAGTGAGTGATATCAATGCCTATGCCATCTCTGAACATTTTTATATAAATTTGTAAATTGTAGTTTTATTCTTGTATATAAAAAACAAAGACTTGTCGTCTTTTACTTCTATTTTATTTTCTTATATTAGTAAAGATTCCTGTGAGTGGTGTAAAAGATTCGTCTCTTTTTCCTCCTAAGGCCATTCAGGTCCCCATGATCCCTCTTCCCTAAGAGCAGTCCATCTCTTTTTTGCCCTGCGTCACATTGAAAGATAATAGTAATTTCCTAAACTTGTATCTCCACAAACCATTTCCTAAACTTGAATTTTCATACCCCTGCAACATGCTAATTGAAGCAAATTCTGGGAGTTCTTAGAGGAACCAGACAAATTTATTTATCTTTATCAAGCAATTAAAGATTACTTATTTTGAGTAGAAGGCAATATTACATTGAAAACTTGTGATTTTTGAACATTCATTACATCAATTTCTCTCATTTGTGATTTGTCAATTTTGAATTTCCTTTTAAAGATCTGAAACTTTGGCATTTATTTGCACTAAAAAGAAATATTAACAAGGCAATAACAACACTCATGTTGCGGAGGCAACTAGGTATAGGCAACTTTATGTTAGTCTAATCCATTTTGCATGAATCGTTTTTCCCCTCTTTTGTATTTCATACAACCTTTTGGCTGCATTTGGTTGTGATGCAAATCTGAACTAGATACAAAATTTGCACCTGGTTCAATTTTGCATCTACTTGTTTGTAATTATAATTTACACTCCTACTTGACACAAAATTTGTAATTTTTGTCTCACTAAATCCAAGCAAATATCGCAACATTGAAATCTTGAAAATAAGCAAGTAGCAGCACATTAAATCAAAGCAAGGTGCCTTGCCCTTGCCTAAGAAAGCCTAAGAAAGCAATACAAGAAAACCGTTTAAGTTTGAAGTAATGTATGTGGAACAATTGTAAGAAACTATGCAATTTGGACTAAAACCAACAATGAATCAAGAGGAATGCAATTTATTAAATATCAAGAAGGGTTATTTTAAAAATTAAAAATGGGATAAATTCTTTGGAAATATTGTGGAAAAAAAGGAAAATTATTTAACCAAATTGATGGTGTTCAAAAAAAAATTTATAGAAATCCTAAAAATAGGGAATTTGGTCAAAAAGAGATGACTCTTCGTAGACAATTAAATGTTTCTTTATTAAGAGAGGAGGCATTAAGGGCTCAAAAATTCAATGTGAAATAAACTGAGTTAAACACTGATAAAAACAAAAGATATTTTCATATTGGTACAATGATAAAAATAAACCGAAATAATATTTTTCACTTCACTGGGAAGGATACAGGCTTGGTTAGTGAATATGAACGATATAAAGAATCATTTTCTTACAAAATTTACATATAAATTCAAAGGAGTGAAAGTGAAAATATAGATGGAATCCTGAATTCATTTAATCAATCGGTGGTTAAGGAGTAAAATGAGGACTTAGTAAGGCTGTAAGGGATGCACAAATGATGAAACTTTGGAAGGTCTTAACTCCACAGGAGATCTTAAAGCCTCTAGCCCTAATGGACTAAATGTATTTTTCTATAAAAAGTACTAGCAAGCAACCTGTGTGATGCATGTGATTAGTTAGGTTTTAAATGTTAATGCATGTAATAAGTCACAGGTACATGATTTTTATTATTCGAGAATCAGTATAAAGAGATGCATTGGCATAAAGATAAATTAATAGTTATATTTAGGAAAATATCTTTTATTTAACCCAACTGAAGCAAAGCAATTACTTGTCCAAAGGCATATGGTACAGCTGAAACATTCCAATTACTACCCCCTCTCTATGAAAGTTGTCATTTCAATGGCCACAAATGGCTAAAAAGGTTGTTATTATGCATCCCAAGGAGCAAAAGTAGAAGCATAGATAGATCTCATTGCATTTGTCGATACAAATTTTGTGCTAAATTTGGAGCACAAAAATTAATGAAGACAAATCAAAGAAATTTATTTATTTTTAAAGATGTAAGTGGGATACAAATTCTTTTTTTTTTATTTAGCAAATAAAACCCTCTGATTCTCTTGTCACGAACACGACCCAAACTTGTATTTATGTCTTGTCACGGACATGATCCAAAAAGCTTGACAACTTGTGGTTTTAGAAAGAACTTGCAATGATCAATTGTATGCGAACAAGATAGGAGAATTTTTTTCAGTAGTAGTAATTTGATGAAGCTTTCGATTGCAGCAACTCAAAAACCCAAATTCTTCAGCCGATGTGGCACGGAGCTATACGCTGTTTTGAAGCTTCAATGGTTGGGGAGCCAAAATTCTAATTCTTCTTCCCTTTATCTTGGTACAACTTTCTTCTTCTTCTTTGTCAAAAGCATCAAAAGCAAAAGAGAAGAATTGGATAGCCAAAGGGGAAAATAAAATGATTTCAGTTGAGCATGCCTCTTGACATGCATATAGCTAACAGCATTTAACTTGAAACTTTAACAGCAGTGTGGGAGCTAGACTTCTTTTAAATTCTTCTGTCTTCTCTTTCCCTTCTCTTATTTTTATTATTATTTTTTTTATCTTCTCTTTTCTATAAAAAAACCTGCTCTCTTCCTCCAAGGGGTAGTTCTTCTCATCCCATCTCCCCTTTTATAATGAGTTGGGTTCATTTAAAGAATTCGCCCAACTCCATTCAAATGAATTCAAAATCGTATATGAAAGGAAAGTCAATCCTTCACATTCGTGGCTTCCTTTCAATTGCATTTAATTTAGAGGGGGACCCACTAGATTAACTTGGGATGCCCTATCCAATTCTATTAATATGGTCATCTCCACCAAATTTGGGTTAATCCAATCAACATTGATTGGTGGGCCTTGCTAAAGAAGCCACTTGGCAAGGGGTTGATCCCACACATATAAGGACTTTCACTAATCCGATTGGGCTAGTCCTCATTAGCCAACCATGGAATCACAACATCTAGGAAAAATATTTCTTAATTCCTCCCTAGTCTTTGCCCATTGTGCCATTCCAAAATCAGTCATTCTTTTCCTCTCAAATGGTTCAAGGGATGGTTGCTTGGGCTATTTCTACATAATCTCCCATTTTTGTCCTAAGAGATGGGAATGTTGTAGAGAAAAAAGCTAGGAGTATCTGTTGGTGGCCATTGGCTAACAATGCTATCCAGATAATGCAAGAAAACATATAAATACAAATGAGCTGGGTTTGTATAGAGTTGGGTTCCTATAATGCAACGGCTGGCCACGAGTGTAGCTTATGTTAGCACCACTTCCGCATAGACTGATGCAATCTCTTCTTGGTACCACACTTTACCCGACTTTCTACAAAAACAGAGAAAATCACATTTCTTATACTATGATTTTACCTAAACATGGAAAAGAAATATCTTATATAGAGATTGGCTGATTATATAAAATAAAAAATAAAGCTATCAGAAAAGCAAAAAAAGCTAATACCCTGGGTAAATAAGAAATAATATCTTATAGAGGGATTTTCTACAAGGATATATTGTTCTATTGGAATGACATTGTTTTCCAAGTGGGATCTCATTCATATGTTTATTCTTTAAACTTTATTTGGTAGGCTTCACTGTTTTAGTTGATAAAGATTGGGCATATATCACCAATCAGAACGTTCTTACAACACCATGCATGCATACTCGATGAAATTCATCTAGTAATCATATTTAGGGTATGTTTGGTTTGCAGGAATAGGGGTCCAGAATCGGAATGGCAATCCCCCAATCAGAATACCATTCCCACTATTTAATATAAGAAAAAACCAAAATGACAAAATATCTATCTACTCGAATCCAACTTTCTAACCCTCACTCATTCTTTTGTCACTCCCTCCTCCGGCAGAAGTTCGAAGTACTGATCTGAATCGAAACTCCGGCAATAGTGATGACGAGGTAAATTACCGTTAATTTTTTTTCTCTCCTCTTTCCTATTCTTCTTCTTCCTCCTCCTCTCCTTCTCTCTCTGAAGGGATAGGAAATCCATCACATGGACGCCCAAAGATTGCGGAATAAGGGGGCGAATTTTAAAAATTTTTCTCTCCCTTCAACTGGGAATCGAATTCCTCATTTAGAAAATCATATTTTCAATGATCATTCTTGAACCATAAATTGAACCAGATCTGAACCAAAAGGAGTAGGGAGAGATAATACTTGATACAAAGAAATAATATCTCTCAATGGAGGTGTTCACGCCCAAGGAAGGATCCAAAATCTGCTCCCACTGAAGATCGCGCAGTACAGGGTGGAGCAGAATTAACAGTGTTCTTCCTAAAGAACTTGATCATTCTCAAGAATCACCTGGATGGATTGTGAATACAACTCCCACCAATCTTTTTTCCAAAAGATTGGAATCAAGATCCAATCCTGATTTCTCCCAAGAACTGGAGATCAAACTGCTGTAGGCGGCGGCTGTAAGAAGGAGGCGGCAAGAGAGTATTTGCAGAGTGCAGATTCTCTCTTCTGTGATTTCAGCTCTGAAGACAAGACTATCTATTGCTTGCTTGTGATGGATATTATGTCTAAAGGGTGTCGCCCCCTCTTCCTTTTATAGACTTAAAGGTATCAGCTCCTAATCCCATTAGGAGTTGCTAACCCAAATCATATCTGGATTAGAAGTCCCTTTAAGATAAGGGATAACCCTTATCTTATCTGCAGGTTAGATCAGTCATCTCCTAATCTAATTAGGAAGTTTCTAGATCTAAATCTTATTTAGACCTTGGACTCTCTAAGTGGATAGGGTGTGGGCCCAATCCTATCAGCTGATCCATCTCAGAATTCGCCCCTTAAGTGACTAATCAAATTAGCCCAATTCGAAATGGGCTTAAGGCCCATTTAAGATTATGTATTCATTTAGCCTTCCAAACTGCTGCCCAGTTGGCGTGGGACCCAAACATTGATCTACACATCAGCCACATGGGTTCAGCCCAGCCTTTGTTACAAGGCCTGGCCGAATACACTGTTATGGACAGTGCACCCCCTGAAACCCATCAGATGGGCTCTATGGGCCCAACACTTACCCTAAGTAGTCCCTGGGCCAAACCACCTTGTAACACCCAGGGACTGTGGGAAGATGCAAGATTAGCCCATCAGGTATTATCCTCAATGGTCTTACACTTAACCTTTCAGCCCATAATGATCATACACTGCCCGACAAGAGAGGACCTCTCCCTTGGCTGCAAGGAACAGTGTTGCACTCTCTCTAGTATGGATCCCGGGAATTAAAACCTTTTGCAAATCATTTCAAAACCATAATGTATATACTTTTATATCTCATATAAAATATATTTTGCAAAACAAATCTCAACGATTGAAATCGGCTACCGACAGTCTTGGTTTCCATCAGTGAGAGTGCATCCCCGATCATTACATTTGTCCGACAAAGGGGCTGATCCTGTCACTATGATCACCCACTCAGATGAATTCTCAGACTGTCCCAACATACCCAGGTTTTGACCCTCGCTAAGGATCTCACTGATTGGTACATCAAAGACAGTCTAATCTGACACCTAGTACAGTATCATAATCGAGTCTAGGGGTCGGGTGTAACTTTCCAATTTTGCCCATCAATCTCCAAGGTCCAAGGCAATACTGGAAATCTAGTCCAATTCAAATATTCAATTAATCCTACACTATATGTGCCTAGGGTCTCACCCCGGCAGCTGAGACAAGCCACCCCAACCGACTTGGTGGCACCACAATGTCAATCTTGTCAGGATAGGTCTCCCCAGACCGACCCACTGGCTGTGAACATTCTAAACTAACATGAGTCTCATTAAGTGTCCAGTTTAAGGGTATTATACAGAAACATACCAAGGGAACATGAATCAAATATGCACTTTTATTCATTTACAATAAACTCATAAAGTACATCATTTTGATTGAAGCTAAGGGCATACAAAACTGTCTAACACTCTCTTACTTTATTTTTTCATTCCTCTCTAGTTTTTCCACTGCAGACCAGGCCAAACCAAACCATAACAAGGTATGCTTTCCTTGATTTTCCTTTGTATGAAATGCATGTTAAATTTAGCATCTCCTTTCAAATATTTAAATGTGCTTTAATTTTTTTCCCAATTTCAGTTTGGAATGCATCCTTATGTGAATAGAGTTATTTGGTTGTTAGTTTTGTATGGTGTTTGAATTTTTCTATGCTTATTTTGTTGTTTGCCTGATTTAGCTCTATCTTTGTAGCTAATAAGTTTGAAAGATCTCTATCAAGTTGATTAGAGTATAATAACATTCTAATCTAATTTCAAATTAGATAGAAGTCTGATTAAACATGAATAGTGACAATAGAAAGCAAGAGTTTGAAATCAATAGCAAGAGTTTTATAAACAAAATCTCATGTACTAGAGTCCAGTAATGAGCTTTCTTCAGAGAAAATATCAAAGAAAAAGAACAAAGAAAAATAAATTAGGACCTTTTAGACTATGCTCATGCTGTGCATTGCCAATGGCAAGCAAGCACAGATCGGAGGAGATCATGTCAAATTGGGTGTTGGTTGAAAAAATTCTGCCAAATCCTTCATATAAGTGCTGATTTGGAGTTTGAAATCCAAGCAAAGTCAGTAGTCTTATGTTGCCAACCCTAAAGAATTGTTAGAAGGTACTAGTGAGAATGACAAGAAAGATGACCAGCAATCATCTAAGAGAAATATAAAAAAGAACAAGAAAAAAGAAAAGAAAAAAAATCCATTACCACCCACTTGCACCTCCACTCTTTAGATCAGCACACACCAACAACCAATTATAGCAACCATTTGAAAGCAAAACCCAAACTCCACTCCAAATCCCAGCATTATAACATTCTTTCAAAATTTGTTAGTAGTTATTACATCCATCAACAAGGTTGAAATTGATACAACCAATAGAATAGTTGATTCTTACCCCAAACCAACAGCTCAGGAGTTGGGTCAAATTACAGATAGTGAGTATCTGAGTGATATGTTTCTTTGCATGCATTAAAGCCCAAATAAGCTTTTAGTTCAGATCACAGAAGTTAATTGGGCATTCAACCAACAAAGGTGATCTGTTTCTTTTGTGCCTCTCCAATATTTTCTAAGGATGGTAGGATCCTTAGAACTAGTGTTTATAGATTCAAGTGTTGAACATTGAATATGCGAAGAGCATTTGTGCCATCAAAGATCTAGACATGGCCATGATTTTCCATATAGTGGTCATGCTGCTTTGATATGATGGATCAACTTATTTGCTATAAATTTTCATTCGAGGGCCTGTGTTTTCAATCTACAGTGTGGTGGGTTGACTACTTGGAAGAAAGAGTTTCCATGTTTTCAGACATTTCTGCCAAGGCTTATATTGCTTTCTTGGCATTGGGATTTCTCTCAACTTTATCTGAAGTGGCAAAAATAGAGGGGCAGGACAAAAGGTAGAAATTCAAATTTTGTATCAGGTAGGAAGGGATGCAAATTTTAAAGTTGTCATGACAATCATGACTAGGCATCACAAACCATAAATTTTTGGAACAATTGCTCTTGAGCCTTGTTTTTTTTTTACCAATCCTCTAAACCAACCCAAGCCTAACTAACCAACTCCGGTTCCAAGGCTTCAACCTAAATCAAATCAGCTTGTAGTGGTTATAGTGATTTTACCTGAAACTTGAGTTTACTTGGCTTAGCAGGGCTTATCTAGATTGCTTTCCTTCCCTCTACCAAAATTCTCATATATGCACATGTCTAAAGACAATAAATCAACATTATTTAAGTTTTTTTTCAGTAAATCAACATAGTTGATATAAGAGACACTCAAAAAACATTAGATCAATATGAGCAACTGTAGTTTTCAGGATATAGCATTTCTAATAGAAAACCAAGCTAGGCTCTTCCTCTCTTGAGAGGCTCCTCAATGCTTGGTTCAAATTCCAATCTTTTACATTTTCTTCACTTCCACCTGTATGGTTTTACTTTCCACCAATGAGTCCTCTAATTGAAAGAACCTCACAAATTGGCAGGTGTCAATGGAAACATACTTAAATTTTGATTCAATTTTTGTATAAATGTTTGTGCCATATTTCTTATCAGGTTTCTTCATATTATTGGTGCAACTGAATTAATAAAAAATGCTACTACAATTAAAGATGAGATGTTGTAGCTAGAGGAAGCCAGAAGGTTTCACATTTCCTTGTATTCACAGGTAAGAAGTTAAGAACGTGTACCTTCTTTGCCAATTGAAACCTAGCCTCTTTTTTATTCATTAGAAAGTAAGTGCATTTACCATTACAGGGTAATCAAGTATCAGCTAGAGTGCATTTAACATTTACCAATGTTTTCATGTAGTTCACATTATTGGCATTCAGTGAAAGTTAACATCTTTTGACCTTAAATGGACATACTGCTAATATGTAGGTCTGTATCATTTATTGGACTCTGAGGTCTCTCTTTTTATTGTTCTCTTGTTCAGAATAGTTCTTCTGACTGATTACATATCACTTGGATCCTATAACTTTCCTACTAGTTCTGTCCTATATTGTAGCTTCCAGCGGAAAGGATTTTTCGGTTCTAGTCTCCAAGACCAAGGACACAACAGTAGCAGAAACAATGGACTACACTGACCTTCCACACTCTCAGATAAGAAAAGTAATCACCTTAGCTTATTTATTGCATATGTTAATAGGAATACAGAGACCTAACATGGTGAAATGGAAACTTTATCATCTCTTTTACCCTATTTTTGGCAGGTCATAGCTTCACGCTTGCTACTTTCAAAACAAACTATTCCTCATTACTAATTGACAGTGAGCACATGTGTTGACAAACTTATGGAGTAAATTGTTATCTTCCACTTCTTGAAATATAAAATATTTTTTATCTGAATATTTCTGATAAGAAAAAGAAATTGGTCTGAACTGCTTGTGATGGTAATCTTCACGTACAACTTATGGAGGGATCACTTTACAATTTTTTGGACCTATACAAGCAGAGCTGGCCTCTATAATTCAAGGCATGAAACTAAGCTTTGCTTTGTGGTTGGAAAATGTACAAGTTGTGAGGATGAACTTGGGTGCATAGGGTATGGAATAAATTGCTTGTTCAAGTTATTGAATGGGGAGCCATATATCTTTGGAGGAACCGTCGAGTTTGGCTGACTGTCCTCTTTGATCTATTGCTGATATCAATAGGCCTTCATCCAAATGTTGACATGGATTATGGGTAAGATTTAATGAAGGTTGACTTGGAAGAGTCAGTGTGACTTGTGTAGGAGTCAAAGGAATCGTTGGAATCAAACACTTGATTGATTCAGGTACAAAAGGATCATGGATCCACAATGATTCGGTTCCGTATGCTTGAGACTGGAATCAACTAGGGAGGGAGTTGCACACAACACAGACGAATAAGACTGGTATATTCCAACTTTTTTCTTACATACAACTTCATTTACCTAGTTATGCAGATTCATCCAAGTGTATGCAAGGGAGCTTATGTGTCCAACTTATCATGAACTATGTAACACCATATCTTGAATTATGTAAGTTCAGTCCTTATTTCTTCTTTTTTTTTCTTTTTTTGAAATTTCTGCAAAATATTTGAACTATTAACCCAATAGTTATATAGTAGATTAAACATGAAAAATCAAATTTTCCTTTTTAAGTTCAGATGGGGTTTGAAACTATCTAACTCTAAAATTTTTCTAGTCAACTAATACATGTCTTATATCTCATAGGGACCATTATAAATGGAAGCAATTAATCCCTGCAATTGGCTCCTATACCAATATGTCTCATATCCAAGCAACAGTTATTTGTTCTAGAAAAGTGGGCTTGTAACTTGGTGTCCGAAGTGGTGGCCACGACTACAAGAGACTTTCATATGCATCTGATGTTCCATTCATCATTGTTGACCTACTAAATTTTTTATCTATTCACATTGATATAGAAGATAATAGTGCATGGACTCAAGTTGGATCAATTCTTGGGGATGTTTATTATAGAGTTGCAGAGATTTTTGTTTGTTTATGTATTTTTCTTTTCATTTTTTATGGTGGAGAATGATTTATTTATTATGATTTTTGTTTGTTTTTGTGTTTTTCTTTTTTTTTTTCATGTTTTCTCCATATATGCACTTGTTAGCAGGTTGCCAATGTGTGTATATGTCGAAAATATGTAATGAGTGGCTGTTTTTGAGATTTTTAACAAGGGCAGAATTGGGAATTTTAGTTGATTCCGGTTCCAGCTTATAGGATCTAGATACCTTGCCAGGATCAGCATATATAACACACTTTAGATGAAGAATCTGTGTTTGATGTACAAAAGATTTTGCCCTCATCACGAGGGCATGTCTTAGGTCATATACTTCATGCATTATGGATTATAGAGAAGCTTTTCAATGAGGCAATTAGTCAAGTTTTTTTTCTAATTCCTGTCTTCTATAAGCTATGTTTAGTTCATTTATCCAGAACTTTCCCTCAACTTTCCATTTCTCTTTAAATTCTTTATGAACTTTGTTTGAAATTTCTATTTCTCTCTCTCTCTTTTGATCGGAAAATTTCTATTTCTCTCTTATAATTTATCAAAAGCAAAAATACATAAAGACATTAGGTCCATGAAAGAAAAGAAGAATGAGTATATAATTTATATTTCCCCACTTCAAATTTCAAAAGCAGAAATCCATACAGAAAATAATATAGGAAGGGCTTTGTTTAAAATAAGAATTATGGCGAATGAGTCTTTTAGAAATAAGTTGGAGAGCCAACTCATTCTAAAATTTTAATGAGACCAAGGTTCTAAATATCGCTGTACCAATCCCTTTTTTTTACTTTTTTTATTTTTTTCAAAACCGGTTCAGTAGGCGGTTTAAGGCTCCTCCACCCCCTGAACCGGTCAGAACCCTGACACACCCTCTATGTAGGGGCGTATTGGGGTGCTCCCAATACTATACGTATCAGTCAATACATGCCAATACTTTGAACCTTGAATTAGACATGAACCTATAACCTTAAAAAAATAAAGTACTTCAATCAACTTTCTCAACAAATTTATTTTAATGTATCGGGGTGGGTCTGGGTTCTATATGATTAATTATAAAAGGATCTGATCTTTGAGATTCAAATCCAGGTTGGTTTAGCACTTCAAAAATCATGAAAATGATGGTTTTTAAAATGGAAAGTTATTTCAAAGTGCAAATATTCAGAATGTCCTAGCAGATGAAAGGGGACTGACACAACCAACTTTTTAGTAGGGAGAATTGGCACATAACAATTATCAAGTTCATCAACAATAGTTGAAGCTTGTTTATTTAGTTAAATTAATCCCACAAATAAGAATAAATAAATTCAAAGGTATAACCTAAACCCAAATATGGGTAGATCTTTGAATAGGGAATAGGGAATGCAATGGTGACAAAATGCATATGGATACTCTTTGAATATCTGATGCTAAAGAAATAGTAAAAGCATTAACAAATAAGAATACCATTAGTATGCATTATAAACACTTAAATCTGGTCAATATTTTTTATCCATCAAGCTATTTTAAATATTAAAATGCAAAGCTAGGAATATTAAACCTGATCATCTGGACTTTAGAGCACACGATGTTGAGAATGAAGAAAAGTATTTAAGAGATAAATGAATGCACATGGAAATCATGTTACGTTTGGGAAAAGCCCTACAAAGGTTAAGGATGTAAAAATATATAAAATGCAAAGTACAAATAGAGCAATTGCACATGGAAATCAGACTACGTTTGGGAAAAGTCCTACCTAGGATAAGGATGTAAAAATATATAAAATGCAGATCTAAGAATATATATATATATAGCATAGGACTAAGAAATTGGACAGAATTATCTGAGAGGTAATAATCTGTAAGTAAAAACAAAGAAAATTTCATCCTATAGAGAACAGGACTGAGAAATTATCCAAGAGGTAATAATCTGCAAATAAAAATTTGAGAAATCTATGATTTTTTAAGAGGTCTAAATAGAAAGTGAAAGAGGTGTAATAGCTTGGAGGAGAGAAACAAATGAGACCAAATGTTATTTGGGAGGTGGAGGCTTAGTAGTTTCAAAATACAGAAACCGTTAAGGAAAAAAAATAAAGAAGACAGAGAGAAAGGGAGGCATGGGCGGACTAAGATTCCTGCAAAGGCATTGATAACATGAGAAAGGTTTATTATTGTGCCTAGTCAGCAGGTATAGATTTCTTATAGGGTTATTTTTGTTATTTAAAATAAAATAGACTGGAATGTGAAAAGGGAGAGGCTAGAAGAACTCGTGTGAGCAATGTGGCAAGTGGCTTTTTGGAATAGTACAAAGATGTTTTATGAGTTTTGCATAAGCAGACGCATATGGACCATCAGCTCGGAAAATTGTCCAAAATGTGAGCATTTCCCTGTATCTAATATTAGTGTAGAGGAGGTTTTGTCATGAGAGAAACCCTAGTAGTCACTGACATTACTAATCAAGTTCTTTCTTTCCCATTGGTGGGGAAATTATAATTTATTGTTGTTCCTTCACATTCTTCTTTGCTCACCACCCCTTTTTTTTTTTTTATGTTTATGTTATTTCGTTGACTCTAAAGCAGGAGAACCAGATTTTTCTTCCTTGATGAGATATTTCTCCAGACCTACAAGGTGCTAAAACACACTCTGATCAGCAAATGCATGCATGAACGCCCACCTCTCACTAAGATCAAGGATTTTGTACTATGCTCGTTCAACTTGAAAGCTGAAACCTAAGCAAGACTCAAAACACATTTTGATTCATTTCTCTATAGAGGAAGATTTTCCGAAGAACTAGTTAAAAGAGGGTAATTCCACTTTGGATTTTGTGTCAGTTTGGAGACTTTTGTAATTCCACTTTGGATCAATTTTCCCTACCTACCGGTGATTTTTTTTTTTTTTTTTTTGGAGAACTTGTTTCTATCGATTGCAAAGTTATTGGGCATGTTCTGAAATACGGTTTATCTCATTTAAATCTACTCAAAGACCACCTTCAATGGCTGTTGATTGGTTCTAGCAATGGTGGGCTTTGGCAATCAATTTTTTATCAGCAACTACTTAATTATTTTATTTGCTATTTCAAGCTTGGACATAAGGATCGGATTGCAAGGACAATATGTTCACGTAGAAAATAGAAACTACTAAAAAAGAAAAGGGTAAAATAGATTTCGTCATTGACCTTGATCATCCCAATGCCAAGAAGATTATACTGATTAAACGTTAAGAATGGAAACCACGAATAAATGTCCTAAAAGATTCAAACGGAAGACACCCCCAATACAGATCCCCTCATTGTAGAGCCTGTTGTGAGTCTGAGTTCTGAATAATTGAAGCTCTACTAACTGAACAACTACCCATGGTGAAGAACAAAAGTGGAGATGATGGTGACCCAAAAACTATATTTGGGAACATGTTTGGTGTTTGATAAAATGACTTTATGAGAAATAGTGTAGATCATGACAAGCATGCGTAAGTCTTAGATAACATGAGACAAAACCAGAGGTTAGCACAAGTTGTATTTGACAAAATGTTAATATGGACACACTGAGAAGGAACATGAAGATTGAGCAAAGAAAAGTAATTGGAAGCTTCGTAACACAAAACTACATGAAATGATAGAAACAGAACAAGAAAATAGTGTGGCGATGAAAGGTCGGGTTTTCCTTGGCTAAGGGTGAATCAATGGAGTCAAAACGGTTAGAAGATCAAAATCAATAAAAATGTGCATTTCCTTTTTAGTAGATCTCAACGCCATAGAGCTCAGGGTGTTCTTGAAGGCACATGCACAATGATCTCTGACCATACAACTACTCCTACAAAGCAAAGTGATCCCATTGGCGAGAACTCAATTAAAACTACTATACACGAGATAAATGGCTCAAATTAACATTGACAGTGAAAAGCAAAAGAAAGAAAATGGATTCTAAATCCAAGAAGATTCAAGAGATGCCTAAACTAGAAAATGTTCATGGATCCTATAAAAACAAAAAACAAAAAAACAAAAGCTAACACCCCTATTGTTCTTAATTTACTCTTGTTTTTTGTTTATTAACTTTTTCTATAGATCAAGCTTTCGCTTTTAGTTTTTTGTTTCAAGGGTAAGGTCTCATGCCCCCTCATTCTTTTGATTATTAAAAAAAAACTCTCTTTTTTATAAATAATGTCATTTACAATATCACTACTAAGATATTAGTTAATAGGGTCAAATCTTATTTGATTGAATTGATTGGGCCTTACCAAAGTACCTTTGTTCCTACAAGGTAGACTACTAATAACATGCTAATAGATTACATAAAAAAAAAAGATAAAAATTAAATTGCTGCTCAATTAGCAACCTAATAGAGGGTGAATTAGGTTATACAATTTTACAATTTTGCTTTCTTAATGAATAAAACACATCAATCTACTCAAGTATGATAGCAATATATGTTCAATTAATTGATTGAATTGATTGGATATCTATTGCAATCATACTTGAGTAAATTAGAGATAAAAATGGTGGTTTTGTGAATAGTTTATGTACAATTTTTGGTTTTTTTGTTTAGAAATAGAGATGGTATTTGTTGGGTGTTAAAGGTGGCTCTTGTGTGGTTTCTTCTCCTTTATTAGCTAAAACCAAAGCTCTTTTGGTGATAAATACTTTGTCCATAAGATTTCTCTTTTGGTGCAAAGATATCAAAGCTCGATGGGCTATTATGTTTCTCAAAGTGTGTTGGATTCCCATTAAAGAAAATGAAATGGCTCATACTATTGCAAGAAAGTGTTTAAAATCTAATTTTTAGTTTATTGGGGATTTTTGCATTAATTGTCTCATGTTGTCAACTGTGTTAGTAGTTATTGTTCTATTATTAATAATTGTTGTCCCTCTTGGATATTTTAGTTGTGGTTTATTTTGTAACGTGTTGATTGTCTTTATTTTTCCTTTCTTTTTGAGTTTGTTATTTGTTGTGTTATTTAGATTTATGTTAATTTACTATGCCTCATGTGGTTAGTATTGTTATAATGCCTGATTTTATTTGAAGTTTATTGTCTTGTCCTTAATAAATAATTTTTTTGCCAAAAAAAATAGATATTTAACTAATCAATCCTTATTTAAATATAAGTTATGAACATCTATTTGAATATTTAAATGTTGCTTTCAAACATTTTAATCAAATTTGAAACACGTTACAATTACGTATAATAAAATTGAAATTAAGAAAGAATGATAAAAAGATTTAACGATGATATTAGGATTTATATAGGTTTAATCCTTTTGAGACTTATATTTTGTCATCAATGTAACTACTTTGAGAATTTACAATCTACTAATCATTTAGACTTGATAGGTGTCAACCAAACCATTTACATCAACATAATAAATTGTATGGGTATTATCTAAACCATTTTCCTACTAATTAAACTCGAATGTGCTATCTTAATTCACACCTCATCCTTTAATCCTTAAACACTCAATGTCACACACTTTCACATTCTTAAGAACTTAACATTGTTTCCGTATTTTTTCTAAAAATTTGATATAGTTTTGCCTTCAACCCTTGAAAACTCAACATGCACATTTACTTTCCTCTTAAATACTAGATATAATACAATAACAAATCATGTTCTTGTTTTCCCTTTATATTCTCGCTCATTTTTTTGGTAAGTCATTTACCAAAAATACTTACTAAGGTGAATGCATTTCTAATGTTCATTTGATCAAAAATATTTCTTAGGTAATTTCAATAATTAATCTTTTTTTTCATAAAACTTCATTATTAAAAGGGACAATTTTGTCTCATTGGCCTTATTCGTTTTCTCTTTTGGCGATTTATCTGAGTAAGTATACTTTACTTGGGTAAGTGTATTTACCCGTGTTCTTTTATTTCCTAGGTAAGTAAAGATAATAACCATTTTATCCTTAAAAAGACAAAATTAAGAGGAATAATATTATCCCATCATGTACTAGCAATTTTCCCCTATTGTAAGAAAAAAAAGTATCCACTTTGAAAAATGTATTAGTTACTTTGGTAAATAATACCTACGAAAAGTAACTTTTTATTAGGCTTCGCGTAAATTCACAAAAAGAACATGGGATTCTTAGTCAATGTGAACCATCCCCCCCCTCACAGACACATATTAAGTAAAAACAAATAGAAACATAATGTTTTGGCAACTTTTCCCCAAGTAAGAAAGTTATTTTTCACTTAAGAGAAGTAAGTGGTACTCATGGGAAAGTAATTTATCGTGTGACTCACAGTTATTAAAAAGAAAGTATGAAAGTATTAATTAAATGGAACATTTTCCTATTAACCAACTTCTCCCTCCATTTATCAAAAAAAAAAAAAAACAAAACAAAACAAATAGTGTCTATAAGTTTCTTAAAGATAGACAAATACAAAGTGGATACTTTGTGTCTTATTTAAAAAAAATCTTTGTCTTTTCACTTTTTACAATGTTTTTCTTAATTAAAAATATTTTATTTTTACTTTTATTAATAACCATTAATATTATATTAAAAAGAAAATTTGGAAAGCCTTTTCAATCCTTTCATAAATAAGTAAACTTTACTTTTGTCTTTTAAAATAATTTTTTAATTTATACAAATAAAACAAAAGTCTAGAAATTCTTAATCTTTCTCTTGTTAAAAAAATTAACATCTGTCCTTGAAGATATTCCACCTTTTAAATAAGACAAAAAGTTTGACCTTTTCAACTTTTCTCATATTTAGAAGATTCATTTTTTGTCTTTTAAAATATTTTTTCAACTTTTAGAAGACAAAAAGCTTCATTTTTCCAATCTTTTATGAACAAGACAAATTATATTTTACTTTTCAAGCCCAATATTCATCTTATCATCTGTATCATATATATAAATCAATGTGTCCCACGTCAAAAAAAGTTTCTCATTACTTCAAACCCCTATGTTACACTTTTCTTAATGCATTCACATTCTCGTTCCACACCACTCTTATTATGTCAAGTTATCATTCTATATTTATTTATTTCCAATCCAATTACCTAAAAATACTCCTAAAATTTCTCTCTTAAGATATATTAGTCACGTGTCATATTGATAAGTTAGGGTGCCAAAGTGATTTCTTATGAAATAGTAAGAATCGAATTAAGTTGAATGATTAATTAAGCTACTTAAAAAATTCATTTAAATTAGTGGTTAAATATATATCTATATATTAAAAGCAAAATGAGTACAGACATGCGATGGTTGTATAAAATCTTGTGAGATATTTTGTTGTTTTGGCACTAATGGTACATGCGAGTGTCCATAAATATTTACTAATTACAAGAATGTCATCATTATTTATTTCCTTAAGTTTTTTATAGTTACAAAAGTGTTATTATTTATTATCTTCAGTTTTTTACTAGTTTAAAGAGTCATTATTTGTCACATTGAGTTTTTTTAATAGTTATAAGAGTGTTATTATTTGTCATCTTGAGTTTTCTAATTATAAGAGTATCATTGAAATCAATTATTGTTTTATTTTTATTTTTGCATATGACATTGAGTTTTAATGTAATTACAAGAGTGTCATTATTTGTCACCTTGAATTTTTACTAATTATATGAATGTCATTAAAAAGTAATCATTGCCTCTTTTTTAATTTTACATATGACATTAAGTTTTCAAGTTATTTCAAGAATGCCATCAAAAAACAACGATTAATCTCTTTTTTTTTTTGTGAGATGGATTCTAGGAATTTTAAAAATTTTCCTCTTAATTTCAATTTTGCACATGTCAACCATTTATGACAAGTAGGCACCACTAGGTGCCATTAGGTGCTACATCAGTAAGACGGTGAATAAATGCCTAACTATTGGGAAAAGCGTTAAAATGAAGATCCCCCAATGATAAGCGTGTACATATAAATCAATGCCAACTTTTGTGAGTATCCATGTATATCAATCACCATAATGGGCTAAATGTTGATTTGGCGATGACAAAGTAGAGTTTTGATAAATGCCTATCATGAAATATCCACAGAACGAAACACATAATATTGAATACAGAGATGTCATTTCATTCTTGATATGACTCACTTGATAACTTAAGTTATTTTGTTCATTTTTAAGTGCTTTTTGCGATTGTCTATCACTTAAATTTTCAGAGTGATAGTATAAACTTGAATTCTTTTATTCATCTCATAAATATAAATTGAAAAAAAAATGGATCTTGTAAGTAAAAATATATTCAAAGGTACATCTTTAATAATGTATCTCTTTTAAAATGCATTCAAAAGTTAAATTGCTTATATTTTTTTCTTACATAATGTATAAAAAGGAAAATATAAAATAACATTGTCATAAATAAAACAAAAATGAGTAAACTTATTTCCTCTACCATTTTAGGATAAAATGGTAATAGATGCAAAGATTTTTTTATTAAACTAAATTTCAAAACAATTCTCACAGTTCCTTAAAATCGACATAGAGTTAATTCTAAGTACCAACTCACCTTTTGTGGAATCTAATACAACCACTTTTAATCTATTTAAAATTGAACTATAATAGATAATAGATACTCTTTTCTAAAATTAAATCAAATTAATAAAAATGTGCATTATGCCTCTTCTCTATTTTAATGTCCATTCAAATCTAGTCCAAGGAGAGTGATATTTTTCTAGCTAGTTCCTCAGCTAGTGATTAGTAAAGTCTTCCCTCTCATTCCTTATCTAAATAAATTAATTAAAAATCTTTTATCTTATTAAGAGAACCCCATTATTGTCCATCATTGGTGATAATGAGAAGAATCTTAAAGGAAACATGTGAATCTCATATAAGAAAAGATAATGATAACAATAATATTGATTTTCTTGAACAAAAGAATAATCCAAAATTTATAAATAAGGCTTGTAAATCAGGTCTGAGCCTTCTTTAATGAGCACAATAAAGAGGGATTTGGGTGTAGAGACTTGTTTAATCGATTATGTTAGACTTTCATAGCATTCATTTCAGTGAATGTCATATAGTGAGATAATTTTAAACAAACCTATTGAAAATCACTAACAAAATACTCCATTTAGTCATACATAAATGGAAAATACATATTTTTTAGAGTGTAATAACTTGAAAACCTAATAGCGATTAGCATGAATGTTCTTATTTTTATAAAGCCTTTAATATAAGTGGCTTAAAATTTGTTATTCATATAACTTAGTTTTATTTTCTACACTGTGCTTGATGATGTTTCTCAAACTAAAAATTTCAAAACCCTCATCAAATATTATTATCAAGTTTTAATCAATAGTTTCCCCTCAAAGGTTTTCAAACTCCCAAAAATAATTAGAAAATGAAATATTCTATCACCCTATATTTTTATTCTTTGTAGTGAAGTTTTATTTAAATCAGTAAATAACAAATAAAGAGTCCTAAAGAAGAGTTAAGTTTTAAGGCCTCAAAATATAGACCTAATATTCTAATTCTTTAATTTGTAGATGATTGCCTAATTTTTGCTTAAGCTACAATTAATAACGCTCTTAAGATTAAATAACTTATGAAAAAACTTGTTATAATCATGAGGGGAAAGGCAAATTTTAATAAATCAATAATAATACTCTAAAAAAATTGATTGGAGATAGAAAATGACCATTTCTAGGATCTTTGGGATTTTTATTAATAAAGAAAGAGAACTATCGAAGATTTTTTATTATTGAGCCTAGGGTTAATAAGGAGACCTTGAAGAGGGCCATGTACAAAATTGATAAAAATATCTAAGTGGGAAAAATAATTATCTTTCATTATTTATTATAGTTACATTTCTTAAATCAATAATTTGTATGGGCTCATAATTTTTAATGAGGTATTTCAATTTCTTTTAATTAGGGGAAAATTATAAGAATTTAATAAATTTGGTTAAATGGAACTTAATATGTAAACCCTATGAATAGTAGATGAAGTATAAAAAAATTGGGATGGATTAATGTGACTTGTGTTGCAATATTAGAATGGAAAGTTTTAACCCAAGTGTGAGCATAAAAAAAATCGGCTCACTTGCCATTTTGGTTGAAAATGGAGTTGTACTAGCTAAAACGGTTTGGGTAAGTCTCGGATGGGAAAGGGAAGGGATTAGGCATCATCTCCCAAATCCAAAGGTAGGGCCCACTTGGAATGCTGAGAACAAGTATGCACAGGCTAAGGAAAACTGATAACATGAATTAAGTAAAGGCCTGAAACAAATTATTAAAAAAAAAACCTAAGGAGAAACACAATCGATCATCACCATAGAGAGCACACAACTTAACGATTATTTCACATATTGAATAAGCGATAAACAATTCCTTTAACCAAATCCAAGAAGACCATATAGTATGAAGATAAAAATGGAAATAAAAAAATAAAATGAAAATAAGATGCAACATAACCCAAAAAATAAAACACTCATACTAATGTTTGATCAAATGCATTGGAACCAACTAAGCCTGTTGTTCGGTAAGAATTAAAATATCAATGAAGAAGCGCTGAATTAAAAACTATTTGATCAAACGCATGAGAAATCAATCAAACTTGTTATTCGACAGTGGGTAAAACCAATACAGTTTAAAGAAGTGTAACAGAAAATAAACGGAAAAATGCAAAGACAAGAAATACTAATGTGGTTTGATAAAATGCATCAAAGAATAAGAGGTAAAATGCACAACAAGGAAATGGCGAAAAACAAAGACAAAGGAACACTAAAGATTTGATAAAATATATAAAAGAAAATTTAAAGAAAAGAAATTAACATGGAAATTGAAGTACAAACTTAACACTAAGATTTAAATCTTATATAACACAAAAGCAGATTTAAAATGTAGGGATCACTTAAACAATAATAAGAAGCATCAAAAAAGACGTATAAAAAAAAAAAGAAACTAACTGAGGAATAGATAAACAAAATTAAAACTAATAGAGAATCGGGTTTTTCCTTTTCTCATTCTTCGATCATGCATACATAAAAGACAGAATAAGTAAATGAAAGAGTGAGAGAACTGGTTAAGGAAAGATTACCTAATCCTGCTTGCTCCCAAAACGTGGTTGGAGAACAAAGAAGCTGAACACCTCGGTGGGGATGGAGAATGGTCTATTTATGAATTTCAGAGAAACTTAGGTTGTTTGGGGAATTTGAAATCGACGCTACACATGTGCTCTATTCAAACAAAAGCATGTTCTCTACTTCACATTAAAAATGGGATGGATCACCACAGGTGCGAGGGATCGAAAGTCGATGAAGCAATGATGATAACCATATTTTCAAAACAAAATGAAATTAGAAGAAGGAAGAAGAGAAGATTCAGTGATGGAAGGGATTTTTCCTCGTAGCCACTATACCGTTAGGTCTGATGGACGATGAAAAAGAAGAGGAAATGGGGGAAGAGGGGAAAACTGAGAAAAAAGGGAGAAGATGAGAGGAAGCGGGGCAAAATCGCAAGAGAAAAGGGATCATTCTTGCTCTGTTGCTGGTTCAAGCAGAGAAGACAGTGAACAATCTCTCCCTCATAAACTTCTCCGATGATTAGGGTAAATGAGTGTTTTGGGCATTTTATATTGCATGCAGGGGGTTTTTTGCGACTTTACCAAATTTACGAGTAATTTTGGAATTTCGCGAACCCATGTCAAGATCGGTCTAGGAGACTGGACCGGGGGGTTTGGTTCGAGGGTGGAGATTTTTGAATCGAAAATGAAGGGTTGAGATGGAACCGATGATAGGGGGTGGGTTTGTGTGCGCGGACCTATGGGATTAGCCGAAAAGAAATATTTTTGGGATGGAAGGGTTAATGAAGGTATTTTTGGCTGAAATTTTTTAGAGTGGGGTTTTTGGCCATTTGAGTTGATCGCTGAGGTCAAATTGGCCTAACTGGACCTAGATTGGGCAGATTTGGAAATGGGTGAATTTGGTTAATCTTAGGGGTCGAAATGGAATCTTTGTGTGATGAAGGGACAAATAAAGATAGTTTTTGGTAAAATTTCGCAAGGTAAGGTGTTCAGGCAGTTTGAGGTGATTGGTAAGGTTAGATTGAGCTAACTAGGCCCGAATTGGGCAAAATTGTAATTCGTTCTATCTGGAACCTTGAAGTGGAATCTTGGTATGATTAAGGGTAAATGGAGGAATCTTGAGTTGAAATTTCATGGGTAGGTGTTTTGGGAGGTCCTGAGTCTGATGGTTGTATCTGATCTAATGGCTTAGGTGTAAGTGAGGGTTGATCAGGTCCATTGGGTAGGTATCGGAAAGGTTTAATGATTGATCTGAGGGTTCATGGGGTGAAATTTGGCTTTTGGGTTTTTTTGGGTGTTTCAAGGGATGGGTCTGACTGAGTGTTTGGGGTAAATTGGAGGGTACAGGCGGCAGACTGAGCAAAAATTAGGTGTTGATACCAACTCAATAACCTTTGTGTTCAAGTCATTAAAAATAAATACCTTAGATGTGATGGAATAATTTATTAAATGCTTTAGTCACTGATAAAAGAAGTAGAAAATTTTAGAAATAGTCTTTAGTAATCTATTATCTTCCCACTAGATGATAGAGAATGAACTGATTTGGTGAGCTAACCATAAATGCAAGTTTAAGATAAGACCAGTCTATTCCCTACTCAAAAAAGAAAATTATTCTTTAAGAAATAGTACACGACTACACATCCTCTAATTTAGAAATTAAAGTGTCCACCTTAAGATAAAATATTTTATGTTTCTCCTCGAGACAAACTTTGAGCAAGGTAAGATTAAGAGTTATGGGTACTACCAAAAAATGTGGTTTGTTCCTTTTGTGGTGATGATGATGATATTAATCATATCTTTACTAAATGTCAAATTGCTAATTAATTTTAGTCAATGATGGATCTGATCACTTGTAGACCTCATGAGAGTGAGAATACTTAGAAATGCTTGCATGATGACCTTATAATGACATATTTGGAAAAATAAAAATAACAAGATTTTTCAGTAATTCTAGTATACTTCCGTTGATGATCATCAATAAAGTTAGGTCAAATTTTGTGGAGTTTTCAGTATTTACCTAGATGTTGATCCTCAACCATGCTCTTCAAACAAATTCATTCAAGTTTGATAGAAATTTCCTAATAGGAATGAAGTGAAGATAAAATCCAATGCATCCAGGAAAAAAAATGATGTGTACCATAGGTGTAGGGGTGTCCATAGTTCGGTTAACCGAACCATGGACCTTTTTTGTAAACCGAACTGGTGGTACCGGTTTTTTTATTTTGCCAAACCGAAACTAAACCGCTACCACCGGTTAACCGGTCCACCAGTTTTAGTTTTTGACAGGTTCGATTCTTTGGTTTTTCGATTTTTTATATTTGTAATGTATATTATATAAATATATGTATAATATTATATTATAAATAATAAATGATATATAATATATTTTAAATATTTAAAAAATATATAATATATTTGAAAATAGATCATTATAAATAAAATATAAGTATATATTTTTTATAATGAATATATATTTATATAAAATACATAGAAAATATGTGACATGTATTAAAAATATTTATAAAATATACATATAAATATATATACCGATCGGTTCAATTAACCGTTAGTTTTTTATAGGTTAACCGAAAACTGAACCGGTCCTTCGGTTTTTCAAAAATTCTGAACCAAAACCGAACCGACCTGTTAGGTTAACCACATTTTATGGTTCGGTTTTTCAATTTTTCATGGACACCCCTACATAGGTGTGGTGGCAAGAGATCGCGATGAAAAATTTACTTCGTAGTTAGAAAAGATGTTGGTTCAAAATCTATCACTATGGAAGAAGCTTGGGCGGCTCATGAAATTGAGTTTAGATCAACTACCATGGCATGGTCCTTACAAGGGAGATGTTCCCAATGTAAGGCTCATTGTTGTTATTGTTTTATTTTTAAGCTTCTACTTTATTATTTCTTTGTCACTTTGTGATGCTTGGGGAAGGGTTACCCCTCAATTGTAAGTAGCCTCTAATTTCTCACTACTCTACCTCCTAGGGGGCGCTCTTGTTCTCAAATTTGATTGGGGGAAAGTTGGTCAATGGGAATTCCATTGACCAAGAAACCCATGTTCGTTTTCTAGATTTATATGGAAACCAAGGAAAGATTATTAAGTGATACCTATCTCCTAGGTGGATAAATAATTTTCCCACTTGGGGTAAAAGTTGCTAACACTTGAATGGGACAAAAATGCCCCTTTTAATATTGGATTTTTATGGCTAAAATAAGCATTATGGGAAATAAAAGAACATGGGTAAATGCAATTACTCGGGTAAGTCTTTCCTAGGAAACACTTACCTAGGTAAATACATTTACCCGGGTAAGTAACTTATCAAAAAGCGAATAAAGCCCTAAAAAAATCCACTCCTAACATGGACCATCAAATGCAACTAATCCCACTCGAGTCATTTGTGAGCCTAATTATGCTTATAAAAATATTATTTTTAATTATAACATACATAAAATAATAAATTTATAATCAAGCTTCATAATACATTATATATATATATATATATATATATATATATATATATATTTTTATAACATTTATTCAAATTTCTTAATATTTTTTGAATATTAATTTATTTTTAATAAACTCAAGCTAAACCAAACTCAAATAACTTGCTATTTGAGTCGAATATACGTAAAAAATTCAAAGCTTGATAATCAAGTCGAAACTAATGAGCAATGGATGAATGATATATATTTAGAAAAATCCAAATGTAGTTCGAATTTGTTTCGAATCCGAATTTGAATATAAACAAGGGTTTCTAGTAGATAAAGGTAATTTTTTGCCCTAATATCAATAAAAGATAATATTTTTATAAAATAACAAAAATAGGGCAACTTTTTATGAAAATATCAAGGAAGGGCAATGATATTGTTCATCATCTTCCTCTTCCTCTACCTCTGTATTCATGCAAATAGACTGGATTGAGACAAAGCGAGATGTGCTAGACTGAGATAAAGCCACTAACGGCGGTATTGCCCCTTCACAGCTTACCATGGTTTGGAAAACCAAGTTATCCTTGCAGATCTACAAAAGCCACTAATGGCGATTTGAAGGGAAGGGAGATTCATCATATGGATGGCCGAACCTTGCAGGGAGGTTGGGCAAAATTTCAAAAAATTTTCTTTCTCCCTTTCAAGAATCCTATTTCTTAATTTAGAAAACTATATTTTCAAGGTTTGTTCTTAAAACAAATCGGACCAGATTTGAAACCAAAAGAGGGAGATGAATACCTGATATAGAATCCACGCAAAAGCACCTCCCAATGTAGGTGTTCATGCCCAAAGAAGTCACCAAAACCCACATTCACTGAAGATGACACAACTTATGTTGAGGTAGGATTAACAAAGGGGTTCTTCACCAAACCTAGATTCTTCACCAAGAATTGAGTAGGGAGTATGTGAGCACGACTTTAGATTGTTTCTTATACCAATAAATAATATTAAGAACAGTTCTCGATAACTCTAGGAAGTAGAGATTGAATTGGGTATGGCAACAAGAGCAGAGGGAGAAAATGATTGTAGAAAGAATTACCTCTTTAAGAAAAATTCGCCCTTTTATTTGTAACCTTCTTTGGATTAACTTCCTAATCCAATTAGGAAATAGTTTTTTTATCCTAATCTTTATTTGGATCTGGCCTCTTAAATGAGATAAGGCTTATCTTATCTTTTAGTTAATCATAATCAGATTATAAAACAGAATTCACCCATTTAATTAAATCACTTAAGCCCAATTTGAAATGGGCTTTAGGCCCATTTAATCACATAGCTCACTTTCCCATTGAATGCTGGCTAGTTTGGTTCTCTTTGTATGGTGTGAGACCCTAGCATTGATCTCCACAAAAGCCATATGGATTCAGCCTAGCATCTATTAGAAGCTTGGCCAAATTCACTACTAAAGACAATGAACCCCTGATCTTACTAGACCCAACATTTAGATTAAATGGTCCCTAGGTTCAGTCGCCTTATGAAGGCCCAAGGACTATGGACTTATGTGACATTAGACCATCAGGTTTATTATCCCTAAAAATGGTATTACACTTAACCTCTTAGTTTATAATGATCAAACACTACCCGACAATAAATGACCTCTCCCTCGGTTGCAAGGTACAGTGTTGCACTCTCTACTTACATGGATCCCGAGAATTAAAACATTTTACAAACAATTTGTGAAACCATAATATATATGTATATCTTTATATAAACATATTTTGCAAAAACAAATTTCAACAAATTTCAAATCAACTACCGGCAATTTAGGTTTTCATCAAAGAGAGTGCATTCCCCGATCATTCACTTTGTTTAACAAAATGGTTGATCCTATCACTATGATTGCCTACTCAGATGAATTCTTAGACTGCCCCAATATACCCAAGTTTTGACCCATCTAAGGATCTCACTGATTGGCATATCAAAGGCAGCCCAATCCGACACTTAGTGCAGTACTATAATCGAGTTTAGGGGTCAGGTGTAACTTTCCAGTTTTGCCCATCTATCTCCTAGGCCCAAGGCACAAGTAGAAAATGGTATAGTTTTAGAGTTTCAAGCAAACCCACATTGCATGTGCTTCATGTCTTGGTAGTTGAAACAAGCCATCCCAACCCACTTGGTAGAACATTAGTGTTAGACTTTGCAAGATAAATATCCTCAAATCTATCAAATGGCTGTAAATATTTTAAACTAACACGGATTTCATAAGTATTCAGTTTAAGGGTATTACACGGAAACACACCAATATAACATGAATCAAATATGTACTTTATTCATTTATAATAAATGTCATATGTATATAAAATTGATTGGAGCTAATGACATATACTGTTTAAAATTTATCTTATTTTAATTATTTTATAAAAATATTATCTTTTATTTATATTTAGGGCAAAAAGTTGCGTCTATATGCTAGAAACCTAAATATAATGAAAAATCTGCATAATTGGATTTACCTGTATCCGATTGGATTTGATCCGTTGGCAGCCCTACCGCCACTATAGACAATAACATTGGTATTGAAGAGTTTAATACTGAAATACTTTTTCTCAGCTCCCTCTCCCTGCCTCCCTTCCCTCGGAAGCCATTAGCAAATTCGAACTTCGAACTCTAAGCTTCCCAGCCGCCAAAAACGTTGAAGTTGAGGTGTTGAGCTCTTCAGTAACAATGAAAAAGAGACCAGCAAAAGACATAGACGCCATGGAAGGCAAAGATGAAGAAGAGCTAGAAGTTGCAGACGGTACCATCGACGGAAATACAGACCTCTGTCAGAGACTAATGGAACGATATGGTAAATCCTCAGCTCCTCAGCACCGTCATCTCTGCGCTTCTGCGGCCGCCATGAGAGCCATGCTCCAAGACGAAGGTCTCCCCTTTACTCCACCTGCCTATTTCGCTGCAGTTATAACAGCTATTAACGATGCTTCTGAGACTCTAGACTCCGATGCTATTGCTGCTCTATCTTCGTTACTCTCCATTTTGATTCCGCTTGTTCCGTCGGAATCGCTGCCCCCGTCGAAGGCAAGTGAGGCCGTGACGGTACTTGTTAAGCTACTAAATAGACCGCCAGAAACTGTATCGACGGCAACCGTGCGGTCTGTCATCAAATCATTGGGGTTTCTTATTGGTTTCTGTCAACTGGAGGACTGGGATGCAGTGAAGTTGCCTTTTGAGACAATTATTAAGTTCTCTGTTGATAAACGCCCCAAGGTATGGAATCATGTGCTTTGGTTTATCAATTTTACTGAATTCATATATCGGTAAATTAGTGGAAAATTGGAATTGGCTGTAATGCATTGGATGAAATCCCAAATGTTGAAGTAAAATTCTATTAGTTTTAGTCAGTAAAGTTTTGAAAGCTCAAAACTGAGACACCCTTTTTTCTTCTACAAAGTTAAATTTGTTTTGGTCAGTTGGACGAATCAAATTAATTAGTAGCAGTCATGGCTGGAAGAGCGGCGATAATTAACTGGGAAGCGCTAAGAATATCACTTATGCCCAAATTGTTTGGTAGTTTGATTGACAGTCTTGTATTTCTGAGGATGACGATACAAGTATTTAGTTTAACGAAATTGAAGTTATTGGTCTGAAAAGGTGACACAAGTATTCAGTTTCCATATTAATCAAAGCTCATAGAAATAGGGAAGCAGAAAATGTACTTTATCTTTGATGGGCAATTCTTTATTGATATATATATTTTTTTTACCACAGTTTTAGGACTTGGTTTCTAATTTACAGTTACTGAATCCATTTGGGATATTTCTGTTTTGTATTTTTATGATTTTGGTGGAATTGGAAAGCATGAGAGCATGAGATCCCACGAGAAAGGAGCCACAAAGATACATCAACATGCCTAAAGGTATCCTAGAGAACAAAAGCCAACAAATATAGGGAGATGGTTGGTGTTTCTTCCTGTCACCTGTAGGTGAATAACTACTTCTTATTGGTCTTTGATGGATTGGGAAATCTTGGTGAGGTGGATTTGGATGGTCTACTTCCTTTTCTTGGAAGCAGTGCTGCATGGACTCTCCTAAGTGGATGAAGTATCTTTGTCAGGCATGAGTTGAATTCTAACACTGTGACTTCTTATGGGTCATTTCTATGTTAATTTTTCTTTCTAATCCTTGCTTATTTGACATAAATGAACAACTAATATACATGATGTATATTTCCTATAAAAAATCATTAACTAATGAAAATAAATTGGCTGTATTTGGAAATTCATTGAAAGTGTAAATACCGGCTGCATAAGAAGTAGGGGTGCAGGCACGCCTTCAGGGAGATATTGTTTTTTTTTTTTTGATCAGCAACACAGAAATTCATTCATTCAAGGGAACTCAATATCACCTTCATCTGGATTAGAAGGACTGCAAATGGATTGTCAATGTACTAGCAAAACAAGGTGTTGAAATACATTGTTTGTTTTGGGTGAAAATGTAAACTCTTACTTTTGGAAGTGCAATTGAAGTAATCAAAGGAAATTGTTTATTTTTTCAAGCAACAAAACCATCTGTCTGAATACAACATCAAAGGAAATTGTTTATTATTTATATCCTTTTCCTGTCCTTGGTTTTTGGTGGGCAAATATTATGGCAACTGATCATGGAAGTATGGAACTGTCAAAATATTATGTTGTTAGCATTTTATGTTTTTCTAATCTTGTGTTGTAGGTTCGCAGATGTGCTCAAGTTTGCATTGAGAAAGTCTTTCAATCTCTTCAGTGTTCCATTGCCATCAAGAAGGCAAACAAAATGGTACTCTCTTTGCTCAGAAAATACATGCCTTTGGCAATTGAGTTAAGTGTTGCAAGAACCTTAGATGGATCCAAAAGTGAAGTGTGGTCAAAATCTGAGCATTTGGAGGTCATCCATATGCTGAATGCACTGAAACTGATTGCGCCTTATCTTTCTGACAAAGTCAATATGAAAATCTTGAAAGAACTATATAAGCTGTTGACTTGCCAGTTCTCACCACTTACCCGGCATGTTTTTAACATTATTGAAACTTTTTTTAAATCTTCAAGAGCAGAAGTCATTGCTCCAGAGGTAGAGAACTGCTTGAAGTTACTTGCATCATATGTATCTTCTGGTGAGAACCCCATGGACACCATACTTTCTGCAGCTAATTTGATAAAAAGTGGTTCAACCAAAATTCATGCAGCAGACCCGAGCATATTGATTGGAAATCTTCCTCTGGTATTTGGTTCTTTAGCAGGTATGCTGTTAGGTGTGCCTGTAGAAAGCTTCATCACCATTTTCTTTAGAAATTGAACATTGACAATATCAATTGTTTCCTGTCTGGATTAAGTTTTCATATTCAGTTTTGTATTTTTATGACTTATCGCTCTTCTGTTTATTTGACTTCTCTTGTATAATAATCACAAAATATTATCTCTTATTATTGGTTTTTTAGTTTCTTTTTTTTGGTGGCCATGTACTTGCCTGATTTGATCTAGAATGATGTAACAAATTAATGAGAAAATGAGGGTAGAGAAATAAGCACACTCTAAACATATGACGACAGGAGGCTAACCCTAAATTAAGAGATTACAACAGCAGTAGAATTAGGTAATATATAGCAGTTGACCAGCTTTGAGACAAGTTGAGAGGTTAGCTTGCTAGAATATGCCATAGTGAGAGGAAAATGCCATGGTATGGCTAGATGATATACTTAATTGGAAATTGAACCACTTTTGTGTCTGGGTGGTAGTGGTGGGTCAGCAGCCCAATGACCTGGGTCAAATGGGTCAACTTGTGATGTCATAAATTAAATAATAAAAATATAATTAAAATACAGAAAAATTATAAAAATTACAGCTCAACCTTTTGGCTTTTGGAGTGCTGTCTTGTTTGAAGATGAATTGGACTGAGTGATGATTGGGGTGGATGATGTTTAACCAGATTTGTTGGAACAATGTTCTCCTTTTGGTTAGCATGTAGGTAACTTTCCAAGTTTCCATTTACTTAATTTTGGTCAATTGGGGTTAGGCCTCTAGGGCATCATCTGTCTCTACATGTAAGGGTGTCAATGGACCGGTTTTGGATTGGACCCCGTCCAGTCCAAAATCAATTTGGACGGATTGGTGGGACCAAGAAGACATATTGGATTGGACCAATCCGGTCCAAAATATTTATTAGATTGGATTGGCCTGGTCCGTTCGTAACAAATTTATATTGGATTGGGTTGGATTAAGCCAATATCTGGTCCATTGATATAAAATAAGAATATATGTGTCAATGGACCGGGTTTGGGTTGAAACCAATCTAAATCAAAATGAATTTGAACAGATTAGACAGTCCAAACATTGAATTGGACCGGTCCAAATTGGTCCAAAACATTCATTGGATTGGATTGGACCTGGTCCATTTATAATGGACTCACATTGTACTGGATCAGATTGGGCCAAATCCAGTCCAATTGACACCCCTATCTATATGGGAACTATTACAGACTGACATTTCCTTTTCTTTTTTGTTATTAGGGCTTATATGTTTTTAGTTTTATGTGTGGTCAGTTGGCTGTTAATATGTTTTATTATTGGGCCCATGGACCATTTTCTTCTTTGTTTAATTGCTTCTGCTGAATGTTGATTAAGGGCATACTTGGACTGGACTGGACACAGAACCGGAATACTTGCTGGCTCACAGGCTAAACGGTTTGATCGCTAGTCAGATAATATATATATATATATATATATATATATATATATATATATAAATAATATGTTTTGTAATTTATAATACATATTTAAGTTGTGGCTAGATGGTTAGTTCCTTATTTATTTATTTATTTTTGATACAAGTGACCAGGGTTCAAGTCTTATATGTAGTATATTAAAAAGGTATAAATGAACACAAATATCATAATAGATTAATGGGAGTAGGTTAAGGCGCATAACTAAGAGGTCATAAGTTCAAATCTTCTTACTGACCTTTTCTCAAAAAGACAAGGCAGCAATTAACATTGCTAATAATCCAGTTCAACATGATCATGCCAAGCATATTGAGGTGGATTGTCACTTTATTAGAGAGAGGGTGGTGTTTGGGGAAGTGTCTTTCTCATATGAATATAGATCCAGCTAGTAGATGTTTTCACCAAGGCAGTTCCTCAGCTGAAGTTACAGACTACTTTTAGCAAGTTGGGAATGCTAGTTGTTTACTTCCAAGTTCCAACTTGAGGGAGAGTGTTGACAGGCTGACATATCCTTTTTCTTATTTGTTATTGGGCCTCGAATTGTATTTGTTTTATGTGTAGTAAGTTGGCTGTTAATATGTTTTACTATTGGGCCCATGGGCCAGTTTTCTTGTTTGTTTAATTGCTGCCAGCTCATTAAGGTGTACTTGTAATTTACCTGTTAATTATCAATTAAGATAAATAGGTAGTGGGAGATCTCTCTAGCCTCTGCATCAATTTTAGAGAATTTTTGTATCTGAAATCAGTCTACCGCAACCATTGGTTGCAATATTTGAAAAGAACTTGTAGGCTAGAAGTGCAGGTAACTGTCTTGTGGTGGTAGGAATAGCCTGATAAAAAGTGCATTTTCTTGCTTGGATGTTTATTAATATATGGATTTAAAATTTTTGAGATAAGTGGCTAATCACATTGGAAAAATTCAAAGAGACTTTCTATTGATTGGATGGAGTTGTTGAAAAGAAATTTCACTTGGTTAAGTGGGACTTGGTAGGCGAACCGATAAAAGTGGGTTAATTGGGCTTTAGGAGTACAAGGGGGATGAATAAAGCATAGCTACTGATTAGAAAAGAATTGTTGGAGAAGTGATTTTGGAGGTTGGATTGGAAAAGAATACATTGCAGAGGATGCTTATTTTTTTAACATTTTATGAAAAGATTTTATTTGGATTCAGGAGAGGTTTCTGCTACTTATGGAGTTTATGTTTGAAAAGGTATATGAAGGTCCATCAACTGTTACCTGGATGTTCTAAATTCTATCTTGATTAAGGCGTAATAATAAGGTTTTAGCCAGATGAGTCTGTGGCAAGTGGCATTGGAAGACTTTAATTGTATCATCTGCTCTGTCAGTTGCTTCCTAAAGATTTTAGCCTACACTTTGAGTTCAGAAATTACAAGGTTCTGTGGCATTTGGCACTTTGTAGACCCTCAACAGAGAGAGAACTTGAGGAATGCATTCATATCTTTTGCAGCTTGGAAGCTACACGTATGTCTTTTTTAGTCTTAAGTAGTAGATGGTGGAAGGTTCTTGGCCAGTTTTCTTAAGCTCAAAGCTTGGAAACTTTCAGTTGTCCTCTTTCATTGAATAGCATCCTAATGTTTGATCACTCGAGAAGAAGAGAATTTAAGATGGCTACCCTCTGTTTTATATGTAACAAGAACAAACATGTGTGGCACCTCTTCATTAATTGTGAGGTGGTTAATTACATATATGGTCATTCTTTTTTCTTGCATTTTTGAAGCCAATGTTCAGGCCTAGTGAACCTCATTAGATTTTCTCATATGGACCATTATTTGTTGGACTCAAGAAGGCATAATTGTTTTGGAGCATCATTTCGTTTATATATGAGGGCACTTGGAAGGAAGAAATAGAAGGTGTCTTTTGGAAGGAAAAGAAGAAAGGTGACAGACATTATGCTGATGTTGGCTCTCATTTTAAATTAGGTTATGGACTATCTGGAGTTCAAGAACATTGCAAGCAATGCTTGTGGCACAACCTCTGGAGTGCTTCTAATATTTTAATAAATGATTGATTTTGAGATGCATTCTAGTTTGGTTTTTATTCCTGGCTATAAGGTTCTTTTCTGGAGTGCCATCTCAACACTTATTCCTTTTGCTTCTCATTCAATTTCCCTTTTGGTTTTATTATCCATAAAGTTATGTTCACTGCATTTTGGGGCCTTCGGGAGGAAAAGAAAAGGAGATTATTTGAAGGTAAAGAAGAGAGAATAGAAGAATCTTTGCAGATTTTGTGTTACAAAAGAAACTCAGAGGCAGATGTATCTCTCCTCATGTTTGCTCCCTCTGTCTCATTAGTGTTTGAATGCTACTTGTGTAAATGATTTTGAAGTTTTGACTTTTCTAATCAGGGGTGAAGATGTTTCGTTATAGATTTCTTCGGAGAGTTCGGGGAGGTGGGAGATGGGAAGCTAGCAACTGGTACAGGGGTGAAGAGAAGGGGGTGAGGAGGAGACTGCATTTCTCTTATAGTAAGGCAGTTGCGGCTGGAGTTTGGTCGGATTTTGGGCAGTCAGGAATCAAGAAGGTGGAGGAAAAGCAGGTGATATTGACAAAGGTCCAAGGTGTTGAGGCTAGAAGGAGATTCCTGCGAGGTTGCTTGGTGGGGAGATTCCAGCGGAGGGTAGGGTTTCAAGAAGTGGAAAACTGGGTAAGTAGATACTAGAAGGATGTGGGGGGAGTGAGAGTAAAGAAATTAGCTAATGACCTCTTCCTGTTTATCTTCTTGTCGAGGTCAGCGGCGACATGGATCCTCAATTAGGGTCCATGGAAAATGGGGAGAATGGGGTGCAAGAGCTGGTTGCTTCTATCCGAAATCAAGTGAAGACTCTGATTGATCGAAAACCATTTGGGTTAGGGTTTTTGGTCTTCCCCTGTTATTGTGGTGTCTGAGTGTGATCAAAACCATAGGGGAGACTGCATTTCTCTTATAGTAAGGCAGTTGCGGCTGGAGTTTGGCCGGATTTTGGGCAGTCAGGAATCAAGAAGGTGGAGGAAAAGCAGGTGATATTGACAAAGGTCCAAGGTGTTGAGGCTAGAAGGAGATTCCTGCGAGGTTGCTTGGTGGGGAGATTCCAGCGGAGGGTAGGGTTTCAAGAAGTGGAAAACTGGGTAAGTAGATACTAGAAGGATGTGAGGGGAGTGAGAGTAAAGAAATTAGCTAATGACCTCTTCCTGTTTATCTTCTTGTCGAGGTCAGCGGCGACATGGATCCTCAATTAGGGTCCATGGAAAATGGGGAGAATGGGGTGCAAGAGCTGGTTGCTTCTATCCGAAATCAAGTGAAGACTCCGATTGATCGAAAACCATCTGGGTTAGGGTTTTTGGTCTTCCCCTGTTATTGTGGTGTCTGAGTGTGATCAAAACCATAGGGGATGCGTGTGGTGGTTTTGTGGAAACCGACGATTCCCCCGAGGAGCTATCAACTTGTGAGTGGGTTCGAGTGAAGGTGAGAAGATCCGGTCATATTCCTGAAAAAGTGAAGATTGTTGTGGGGGAGTCGCTATTTGAAGCCTGCATCTAGCCCGAATCCCTGCCAATAGTTCGAAGTTGGATGTAGGAGAATCATGTGAACAATCAGACCCGGTTGTAGGGAATGAGCTCGGAGATTTCAAATACCGTGGTCTTATAAGATGAGGGAGAGGTTTCGCTGCCTCAAGATGCTCAGAGAAGTTTACTGAGAAGCAAATCGCCGTTGAGAAGACCGCTGGAGTTCGACGGAGGGGAAGATGATGATCGTGGAGTGAATCTGATCCGTTCACAAGCAGTCTCTTTGGATGGCCAGGATTGTCCTCAAAATGATATTTTCAAGTCTAGTGCGCCATAATTAATTAAGGGAAGATGTGGGGGATTCTCGAGGGTGGAGGAATTAAAAAGTCTAATTAAGCAGTGCATCAAAGAGATGCACGTGGAACCAGATGTTGAGGTTTCGAGGAGTATGGGGTGGGAGGCTCGACAAGGGGCTGTTTTGGATTCCAATGATGGTGAGGTGGCTTAGATTTGGACTTAGGAGCCGGTCCCGAGTCAAGTTAGCCTTAATAATCTGTCTACCCAATCCAAACAAGCGTTTAAGAGAAACGAGGTCAAAACATTTTTTAGTGAGCCTCGGTGGCCCACTGGAAGACAAACATCTTATACCCTGGTTCGACTGGAGCCGACTTGGGTCCGTCTTCCTTCCAAATAGCCGATGAACCCTAGTCTTGATTCTCCTTTGGTCCAGGTTTCCAGTTCTGAAGAAATGGAGCTAAGAGGCCTGAGTCGGGCTGCTTCGTCTTCCCAAAAGGTTCAGTCTTCTTCAAAAGGTTTGTTGGAGCCGGATACTAGGTGGTGACAAATTCACGAGCTTCCTCTGGTGCCAGTGGAAGAGACTCCAGTGGTGGTGACCCCTATTGCAGTGTTGGGAAAGGAGGTTCAAAGCGAGAATGAGGGAAACAATCATGACCAATCCAAGGAGTTGGGGATTAGTAGAGGAAGTCTTGAGCCAATGAGAAGCGAAGAAGATGTCTTGATAGGAAACAAGGGTAAGTCTAGTTTATTAGCTGCGGAGGTAGGTAAACATAGTGTGTCTGAAAACAATCCTTCTTCTTGGGTGACGTCGAAACTTCTGGGGTTGGGGAATTTCCTGGGAATATCGATGGAGACTTCATAGAGGGGACGGAAGCTAAAACTATCTGTTAAAGTGTGCCGAATAGGGGTAGTTTAGTCTTCTTATGTTTGTTAAGTAGCTTGCTTATTTGGCAGTGTTATTAGAGTTACTCTACCCCACACTTAAGTAAGGGCATTTTTGTCTTTGTAAAGATTATTAGAGTCTAATATAGATTAAGGGGGTCGACTGTATGGATGATCCATCAGATTTCGACAGACCCTTCTTCTTCTTCTTCTTCTTCTTCTTCTCTTTTTGGTTCGGACTACTGTAGCACTAGTCGAAACATGGTATTAGAGCCATGCTTCTGACCTACTTCAGTTGGTAAAGTGCCTCAGTAGTGTTCGTGACTCTTCTCCTTCGTTTCTGGTCAGTCAATGGAGAGAATTGGTTCGCCCTAGGTCAGAAACATCACCGCTCGTCTCTCTCTGCTACGCATAACCTTCTTCAGTAAGGAAAGTGACTTCAACAGTGAATGGTTGGTTGATATTCTCAAAGGAAGGTCGGTTTTCTCTTCTTCTAGTGTTACTGATATTTCTGGGTAGAAACCCTACAAGAAGCTGTTAGTATTGATTGAAACCTAGAGAACTAGGTTAATTGTTGCCCTAGAAAGGGCTGTGTGTGCAGTAGCCGAATGGGGTAGGGCTGCTGTGAGTTGTTGAGTGGTGTTAGGGCTGCTATAAGTGGCCGAGTGGTGTAAGGTGGAATGCAGTGATCTTGCCGAGCTCTTTGTGGTTGTGTAATGCCCTCTTAAGTGTGTTAAACAAGTCTGAATTGGGTGTAGCAGTGGAATGGTATGGAGCCCAAAATTAGTGCCAACTTCATGTTCCTTGATACGGCTAAGGATATATGGGAGCATGCTAAGAAGCTATATTCTGGACAAGATAACACAACAAGAGTATATCAGCTTTATCAGGAGTACTTTGATTTACAACAAGGAACCAAAACACTAGAAGAGTACCATGCCTGCATGAAGAATATAAGGAATGAACTCAATGTCTATCATCCCCTCACTCCAGATATTAAAGTTCAGCAACAGCAAAAGGAACAACTAGATGTTACAAGATTTTTAGTGGGGCTGAAGTTGGAATATGAACCAGTTAGAGCCCAAATACTGGGGGGCTCTACTCTTCCTACACTTGAGGAAGTATTCTCAAGGCTTCATAGACTTTCTTTGGGACAAACAGAGAATCCCACACAGTTTGATAGATCAACACTTGTGACAGCTAGAGGAGGTGGACGTAGTACACGAGGGGGTGGTTATGCTCCCAGAGGAGGCCGTGGCAATTCCATGATTGGTCGGGGTGGCCGTGACTCAAGGGGAGGCCGCGACAGAGGAAAAAATAGGGAAGGACACAGTGAATTTCTGTATGACCTACATGGCCCTCCCTCTAAATGGGCTAATCATGCTGTAGCAAGCGAGGTTGATATCAGTGACAGTAAACTGGCAGGCCGAACTCCTCCCACATCTACATCTACTTCTGGGAGGGAGATGGTGAGTGTACCGCGTGATGAGTATGAATGGTTCCTTCAAACTATTTCACAGCATACCACTGCCACACTTGCCCAATCAGGTATAGCTTGCATGTCATCTAAAACTCCTTCCTGGATTATTGACTCTGTAGCCTCAGATCATATGACCAGGACTTCAGGTGTGTTCTCTTCTCTTTCTGAAACCTCCACATCACAAACTGTTACACTTGCCAATGGGTCATCATCTCCCATCTATGGTGTTGGTAATGTTGACATGGCTTCTGTCCCCTTATCATCTGTTTTATATGTACCTAAGTTTCCATTCAATCTTATGTCTGTTAGTAAAATAACCAAGGCTCTTAACTGTTCTATTACCTTCTTTCCTTCCACTTGTGTTTTTTAGGATTTCAAGACGGGGAAGAAGATTGGTGGGGGGGGCATGAAGCTGGTGGATTGTATTACCTTGACGGTGGTGGATCTTCAATTGCACTTCAGACTTCCCTTACTCCTCTACAATGGCATTGCTGACTGAGACATCCATCTCTCAAGGTTCTCAAGATGTTGGTTCCGTCATTGAGTCAGTTGTCAGTTTTACAATGTGAGTCATGTCAGTTTGGTAAACACCGTCGTGTGTCTTTCAGTCCAAGAGTTGAGGGTCGTATGTTGAGTCCTTTTTCTTTGGTTCATTTAGATGCTTTGGGTCCAATCAAAATAGTCTTATAATGGGTACAAGTATTTTGTCTCCTTTATTGATGACTGTTCAAGAATGACATGGATTTACTTAATGAAAGAAAGAAGTGAATTATTTTCCATTTTTCAAAAATTACATGCTGAAATATGTACACAATTTGGTGTTCCAATCAAAGTCTTTCGTTCAGATAATGGTCGTGAATACTTTCTTACTTTATTTCAATAGTATTTAGAACAACATGGCATTATTCATCAGACCTCATGTGCTTTCACCCCTCAACAAAATGGGGTGGCTGAATGGAAGAATCGTTAGCTTCTTGAAACTGCTCGGTCTATGCTTCACCACATGAATGTTTCTAAACGGTTTTGGAGTGATGCTGTACTCACTACATGTTTTCTCATTAATCGGATGCCCTCTTTTATTCTTCATGGTCGGTCCCCCTTCTTTATCTTGTTTCCCACTTTAACTCCTCGTGTCTTTGGTTGTGTGCTTTGTCCACAATCTGAGTCCTGGAGTAGACAAGCTAGATGCACACTCAATTAAATGTGTTTTCCTTGGCTACTCTCGGACTCAAAAAGGGTGCAAGGGTTATAATCCCATTACCCGAAAGTGCTATGTCTGCCCTGATGTCACATTTTTTGAGTCTCTACCCTTCTTCTTCAGTCATGAAGCACCCTTGTCTTCACCCTTACCTCCTCTTCCTCTTCCTGTCAGTGATTCAGTTCCAGAGGCTGTTGTTGTATACTCATCACCTCATCCAGTGCAGGTCACCACTGAACGACCACCGATCCGATAAGTGTATACACGCCGAACGACACCGGCCCCTCCTCCGACTTCTACCTCATCTGCGGATCCTCTCATGGCTCCTATTGCTGAATCTTCAGACCTCGACCTACCCATTACCTTACAGAAAGGTAAACGCAGTTCTACCCTCCATCCCATTTCTAATTTTGTTTCATTATCTCGTCTTTCTACCTCACATTGGTAGTTTGTTTCACTTTTGTCCTCTATTTCCATACCTAACAATGTTCAAGAAGCTCTTAGTTCACTTGGATGGCGGCAGACAATAGAGGAGGAACTTTCTGCTCTTCAACATACTCAAACGTGGGAACTTACTACTCTCCCACTTGGTAAGCATGCTGTGTTGGCTGTAAATGGGTGTATACTATGAAATACCTGCCAGATGGTAGTGTGGAGCGTCTGAAGGCCAGAGTTGTTGCTAAAGGTTACTCACAGTTGTATGGAGTGGACTACATGGAGACATTCTTTGTGGTGGCTAAAATTGGTTCTGTTCGTGTACTCATTTCCTTGGCAGTTATGTATGATTGACCTCTCTTTCAACTTGACATAAAGAATGCCTTCCTCCATGGTGATTTGGTGGAGGATATGGCTGTTCACGGGTCAAGTTGGGTCGGTTTATTGCGGTTTTTTCAACTGACCTGACTTGACCTGGTCGGGTTACCTGACATAGAAACCGAAACTGACCCAGTGTTAAGCAAAACTGACCTGGTCGGTTTGAGTCGGTTTGGGTCGGTTTCGGTTCTAAGTTCACCCCTGTGATAAAATCTTGCTAATTTTAAAAATAGTCATAAATTGAACATCATTTCAGTCATCTTTGATAAAATTTAAATGAAAAGTTAATCACAAAAGTTGTTCATTAATTACTATTCACTAATCCAAAGTTTCTTGCAACCATTCAAAAACTAGGTGGCTAATGGGCTTTGGAACTTCATGCTTGACTTAGGAACTAAGTCGGTTAAGTTCGGATCGGTTTAGGAAATTGTACAACCCGAAACCGACCCGTGCTGATGAAAACCCGACCAACTCGGATTGGGTCGGTCCGGGTTGGTTGGTTTGGTTGGGTTGGGCCTTCTTATGAACAACCCTAGTGGAGGAGGTATATATGGAGCAACCACCTGGGTTTGTTGCTCAAGGGGAGGTTGGTAAGGTGTGCAAACTGAATGAGGCAATTTATGGGTTGAAGCAATCTCCATGTGCTTGGTTTGGGAAGTTCAGCGAAGTGGTGAAGAGTTTTGGAATGAAGCAATGCCAGGTTGATTACTTAGTGTTCAGCTATGACTCAGAAGCTGAGAAGATTTTATTAGTGGTCTATGTGGATGATATTGTCATCACTGGTAGTGATAAATTGGGGATTGGCAAACTAAAGGTATTTCTGCAAAATCATTTTCAAACAAAAGACCTTGGAACATTAAAGTATTTCTTGGGAATAGAAGTTGCCATGTCAAAACAAGGTGTAAATCTGTGCCAAAGGAAATATGTTCTTGATCTATTGGAAGAAACAGGACTGTTAGGTGCAAAACCGGCAGAGACCCCTATGGAATCAAATGTTAAGTTGAGCAGTGATACAGGAGAAGTATTTGAAGATCCTGGAAGGTATAGACGACTAGTGGGAAAGCTGAACAATCTGACTATCACGAGACTCGACATCTCCTTTGCAGTCAGTGTGGTGAGCCAATTCATGCAGAACCCTCGTATACCTCACTGGGATGCAATCCTTAGAATTGTGAGGTATCTGAAAGGAGCTCCAGGCCGTGGGCTATTGTATAAACCAAGGGGAAAACTTGAAGTAGTTGGGTATATAGATGTAGACTGGGCAGGCTCAGTGAATGATAGAAGATCTACTACAGGCTATTGCACATTTCTTGGAGGAAATCTTGTGACATGGAAGAGTAAAAAGCAGACGGTTGTGGCCAGAAGCAATGCTGAAGCCGAATATAGGGCCATGACCCACACCACCTGTGAATTAGTGTGGTTGAGGAATCTCCTACAAGAAATTGGGTTTCACATGGATAAACCTACGAGATTGTATTGTGACAACCAATCTGCACTCCATATCTCTTCCAATCTTGTCTTTCATGAGAGAACAAAGCACATAGAGGTTGATTGCCACTTTGTGAGAGAGAAGGTTCTTGCTGGAGAGATAATTACAGAACATATGGGCTCGAATGACCAGTGGGCAGATTTGTTTACAAAAGCTCTAAGCTCAGAGAAAGTGAACTATCTATGTAACAAGCTGGGATTATATGACATATATTCTCCAGCTTGAGGGGGAGTGTTAAAGTGTGCCGAATAGGGGTAGTTTAGTCTTCTTATGTTTGTTAAGTAGCTTGCTTATGTGGTAGTGTTATTAGAGTTACTCTGCCCCACACTTAAGTAAGGGCATTTTTGTCTTTGTAAAGATTATTAGAGTCTAATATAGATGAAGGGGGTTGACTGTATGGGTGATCCATCAGATTTCAACAGACCCTTCTTCTTCTTCTTCTCTTTTTGGTTCGGACTACTGAAGCACAAGTCGAAACACTATCAAATTTTTGGAAGGGATTGAACAAAGAGTGCTTATGGAGAGGGGAAAATTGTTGGCAAAAAAAAGGGGAAACAAAAACAAAGAGAAGTAGAGAAATGATGAGATTAATGTGGGGTTTGAATGATAAGGCGGGGAGTAGTGAAGGGGTGGCAAGGGAGTCTAAGAAGTTGTGAGGTATGGGTTCCTGTTATCAGTTAAATCCTATGGAATCGAAAATCCTTTCCTGGAATGTTAGAGGTCTGGGGTTGGGAAGGAGGAGGGTGATGGTATGTGATTCCCTGAAACAATCGAAGTCTAAGATAGTCTTGCTCCAAGAAACTAAGCTAGAAAGTCTTGATGCTGCTACGGTTCGAAGTGTCTGGGGGGAGAGTCAGGTCAGATGGAAGGCCTTGGCTGCGTTTGGGAGTGTTGGTGGTATTGCGAGCCTTTGGGACCCTACTTCCTGTTCTCTGGTTTCCATCAGAATTGGTAACTTCTCAATCTCTCTAAGGCTGAAATTACAAGATGGTCCTGTTGACTCAAATCTTCAAGCGGCTTTTTGGGAGGAATTAGCACACTTGAGAGACCCTCAGAATTATCCTTGGGTAATCGGGGGTGTTTTTAATGCAACTATTCCGGTGGATGAGAAGAATACAAGGGGTAGAAGAACTGGCTTGATGAACATGTTTGCTGGCTTCATTAATAGTATGGAGTTAATGGATGTTCCAATTCAGGGTAATAGATTCACTTGGACTAATAATCAATCAGTCCTGACTCTGGTAAGGCTGGAGAGATTTTTGGTATCTTCAAACTGCGATGAATTTTTTCCTGATTTCAGGCAGTTTACCCTTCCTAGACTTGTGTCCGACCACAGTCCTATTCAGCTTGTTTGTGGTCTTCGTGAGACAGTCAAATCCCCGTTTAAATTCGAAAATGCTTGGTTTGAGGAGGAAAATCTTATCCCCTTAATCAGATCTGTGTGGAATGAGTTGCAGGTGGAGGGTTCTAGCTCTTTTGTTTTGGCATCAAAACTAAAAGACATCAAGGGTAAATTAAAAATTTGGAGTATGAAGAAGAACATGAAGATGGATACTAAAAAGAAGGCTTTGTTGAGCACCATTGTCAAGATTGACAGAGCTGAAGAGGCGGGTTCCTTGACTGAAGATCTGAGACTTAAGAGGTCAATTGCAAAACTCAGATATGATAAGATGGCAATAGAGGAAGAGATGAAGTGGAGACAAAGAGCTAAATCTATTTGGCTCAAAGAGGGGGATACAAATACGAAGTTCTTTCATAAAATGGCAAATGCTCGTGCTAGGATCTCTTCAATCAGCAAGCTGGTGTGGGAGGACAGGTGTGGTGAATCTAGCTCTGAGGTTAAATCTGTGGCTACCTCTTTTTATAAGAACCTTTATAAAGAGAGGTGGGTTCAGAGACCTTTTCCCTCCGAGCTGCATTTCAATAAATTAAATGAAGAGCAAAAAGTCTGGATTGAGAGACCTTTTACTGCAGAGGATATTAAGGATGCAGTAAAGAAGCTGGAAAGTGAAAAGTCACCGGGTCTGGATGGGTTTTCTAATCTATTTTATTTAAAATGTTTGGATATTGTGAAGAATGATCTGATGCAGGTGTTCCAGGCATTTCATACTAATGCCTCATTTCAAAGAAGCCTGAATGCAATTTTCATCACTCTCGTTCCAAAAATTGAGGGGGCTGTCAATATAAAGGATTTTAGGCCCATTAGTCTCTTGCACAGTTTTTACAAAATCTTGGCTAAAGTCTTGGCAGAAAGGATGAAATGTGTGTTAGGCAGTGTTATTTCTTGCAATCAAAGTGCTTCTGTCCCAGGTAGACAGATGGTTGACTCGATTATCATTGCTAATGAATTGCTGGAATCCAAAAGAAGAGAGGGGACCTCAGGTGTTATGTGTAAACTTGATATTGAAAAAGCTTATGATCATGTAAGCTGGCATTGCTTGGACCTGGTGTTGGAGAAAATGAATTTTGGGCAGAATTGGAGAAACTGGATCAGAGTTTGTGTCAAGACCCCTAAGTTCTCCATTTTAGTTAATGGGCAATCGACGGGGTTTTTTGGGAGCTCTAGAGGTTTGAGGCAAGGTGACCCTCTCTCTCCCTTGCTTTTCATTTGTGTCATGGAAATCCTAACCCTTTTTAGCAAGAAGGCTGCTGAGAATGGGCTTTGGGATGGCTTTGCAATTGCACGAGGCAAGGAAAAAGTTAAGATTTTTCAATTTGCCGACGACACTTTATGTTTTGTTGATGCTTCCCCAAGTCAGCTGGAGGTGGTGCTTGGAATTTTGAGTTGGCTTGAGGTGGTGTCTGCCTCAAGGTTAATTTGAGTAAATCTCAGATCATCCCTGTAGGTCATGTTACAAATCTAGATGACTGTGCAGAAGTAATGGTTTGTTAGACTGCCCATCTTCCGGTCAAGTACTTGGGGCTTCCTCTTGGAGCTAAATGTACTTCCTTTAAGACTTGGGTTCCACTGATTGAGAGAATGGAGAGGAAATTGGCATCTTGGAAAGCTAAATATTTTTCTTTTGGGGGGAGAGTTACATTGATAAAGAGCACTCTCTCTAATCTTCCTACTTATTTCCTCTCCCTCTTCCCTATTCCATCCAAAGTAGCAAATAGATTGGAGCAAATACAGAGAAACTTTCTTTGGAGAGGTTGGGAGGAGGAGAAAAAGGTTCATATTGTAAACTGGGACCAAGTGTGTCTTCCTAAGGAAGTTGGTGGGTTGGGCATAAGAAAATTGAAGAAGTTCAACTCTGCCCTCCTGTGTAAATGGCTTTGGAGATTTGCAAATGAAAGAAATGCATGGTGGAGAAAGTTTATTGTGGATAAATATGGAGTGGATTGGGGTGATTGGAGATCCAAGTGTCCTACTGCAAGAGGGATAAGTTCCATTTGGACAGGTATCTTGAAGATCTCTACTCTATTTGAGGAAGGAATCGGATATAAATTGGGAAATGGGGAAAGAATTAAATTTTGGAAAGATTCTTGGTGTTCTGAAGTGTGTCTGAAAGATGCCTTTCCTCTCTTGTATCAAATTTCTGTAAATCAGGATTCCTCGGTTGCTGAGACTTTCATTGCTTCTGCTAATTCTATTAGTTGGAATCTGCTTTGTAGGAGGAGCCTCTTTGATTGGGAAGTGGAAGAGTATGCGAATCTGTTGGGCGTGCTTCATAATCAGAGGGTTGACTTGAACAAAGAGGATGCTTGGAGATGGAAATGGGAAGCTGATGGCTGGTTCACTGTAAAGTCTATGTTCAGTAAGTTGATAAGTTCAGGTCATGTGAACTTTCCGGCTAGGCAAATTTGGAACTCAACTAGTCCTTCTAAAGTGAAGTTTCTGCTCTGGACAATGGCTTTAAATAACTGTCTAACCAGAGTTAATCTAATGAAACGTGGCATTCAGATTCTGGACATGTCATGTGGCTTGTGTGGTGGGTCAGCAGAAACTATTGAACATCTTTCTTTGCATTGCCCAGTTTCAATTTGTATTTGGAGGCATTTCCTTCAGGCTTTGGAAGTCAGTTGGGTAATGCCAAATTCTGTGAAGGAACTGCTGTATTGTTGGAGAATTGAGGGTCTCAGCAAGAAAGGAACCTTGGTTTGGAACACTATTCCGGCTGCGGTGATTTGGGCTATCTGGATTGAAAGAAACAACAGAATTTTTCAGGGTAAAGCTAAATCTCCAGAGGAAATGGTGTAGAAAGATGTGGGGAAATTACTATCTCGGGTGTCGGTAATGGAGGAATTTAAAAATCAGAACATGCGATTGTTGTCTAGTTCTCAGTCTTGGATGCATTTGTAATCTGAGGTGGCTCTAGGCAGCCTCTACTGGCCTAGGCTCCTTTGTACTGTAATGTGATTTAGTAAAATACCTGACCTTTTACAAAAAAGAAAAAATTGAATGGTGGTCAATCCTGAATCTCAAGATTTGAGAAAAGCTGTGTTTGGGTAAGATTTTTGGTTGATATTGAACCTTGCTTCTATGTTAGGATCCTTTTTTTTCCAATTTGTCTGAATCTTCAAGACTATGCTACATTGTCTTTTTCCCTTTATAATGGATGCGTCTTTATTTTTGATTTTATAGAAAATACTTGGGATTGGCTGTGGATCAACTTCTCTTTTTTGCACTTTTTTGGAAGTTTGGGTAACATTTCATATATTGAAATATTAATAATTTTTGTATCCTACCATGATACATGCATAGGTTTTCTTTGTTTGATCCGGCTACCTTTGTGTGGCCAAAAAGAGGGGGAAGAATAATGTGGAAATGCACCAGAACAGCAGTGATTTGGACCTTATGGGAGGGAAGAAATGCTAGGATCTTCCAAGAGAACCCGAGAAGCAAGCAAGAAATTATGGATTGTATCTTGACCAGAGTTACACATTTGCTACTAACTTTGGATCTCTTTAGACAGTTCTCCTTCGATGGTATTTGGAGGAACTGGTTATCAGTGGCTTCTAGTTCAGTACAGAAGACAAAAACAAGGTTTTTATGGGCACCTCTTGAAATTAAATTTTGATGGAAGTAGCCAAGTCAATCCAGGTCCGTCTGGAATTGGAGGAGTCATAAGCGATAGGGAAGGAAATCTCATGGCACTTTTTTCAGGACCGGTGGGGAATGGAGACTCTATAAGGGGTGAACTGTTTGCAGTCCTACAAGGTGTCCAGATTCTAAATGGGATGGACTTGGAAGACCTGGTGATTAAAGGGGATTCCAAGGTGGTGGTGGGCTGGTTAAAAGACCCAGATTCAGTGATATGGTGCTATCGAAATGAAATGAAGAAATTCAAATGGTTAACACAAGAGATGAGCTTAATTATACAATGGGTGGGAAGGGAGGCAAGTGCTATGGCTGATTCATTAGCTAAGCAAGGGGTAACTAGGGATCAATTGTTTTGGGCTTAGTTGTAATTTTTGTGCTGTCTTTTCTTTATGAGTGAGGCTGCATCTCGTGCCTCCATTGGGGAAGCTTGTAACAGTTGCTTATTTTTTCTGATTTAATGAAATTTTAAAGAATCTTTTACTTATAAAAAAAAGCAAAGGAAAAATATATATGTATACTGATTTTTTTGATCAGCAAATATATATTTATACTGATCCCTTTACCATATTTGCAGGTCTTCTAGTTTCTGAGGCTAGTACAGCATCACAGGCTGCAGGTATCTTGAAAGAGTTGATCAGCCACCTTCTCAATCAAATGACTTTATTGACCAGTGAAAATGAAACATATGAGGATAAACTAAGGGATACCACTGAATCTGTAGTCATCTCTTCTATTTGTAATGTATTTGAGAACATGCTCACTACTACCGGGGGGGTTCCAAATAAGCATATGTTGGCTGTCATTTCAGATTTGCTACTCAAACTTGGTACGCCTTTGCATCCCTAGACATTGAAAATTTGTTGTTAAGAAGTTACTGCTGTGGGTAAAGTATATCTAAATAAAGATTGTAATGCATGTGGGCATATGACATTTTGGTAATGGGGGCTTGTGACTTTGAAGATTAGATTTTGTGCTATTTAATTTTTTTCATTAACAATTTTGTGCTATTTAGTCTCCATTTAGGAAGAGTGCAAATACCTTGGAAGCAGCCTCTCTTTATGTTTAGGGGTAAGGCTGTGTACATCTGTCCCTCCCCAGAGCCCACATAGGCAGGAGTCTCATGTACTGGGCTGCCCTTGGGAAGAGTGCAAATACAAATACGCTGGTTCATGAAAATGCAAAGATGGTTTAGTTTTGTGTTGATAAATTTGGCCTTTTTATTGTTCAGTTAAAGGAGATAAGTTGGTGTTCTTACCAAATGGTTTTGGTTGTGATGGGTACAAACATGAATTCCAAGACTGGAATCTACGTTTTATTTTATTCTTTTACATTGACCAACATTGAGTACAAAGTTTGTATCCATTTTTTGGATGCAAAATTTGCTCTCATTTTGAATGCAATCATGTATTGGAATTTGTGATGAGTGATGACTGTCATTTTCACTACACATGTATTCTTACCAAATGCCTGGAAAACTGAACCAGAGCATATATGTCTCAAACCAGTGTTTACACTTTTTTTTTGATAAATGAAGAATTTATTAGAGAAAGAAATCAGGAGCAACTTTTACAGAAGACACTTGGAGAGGCACAAGCTGCGACCTCTTCAACCCTTCAAACACTAAAAAAGATTACGACTGAGCCGAATACAAATGTTCCCTTCAAACACCGGTGTTTGCAGTCTTCAAAACGGAGCCTTAATATCTTATGATTTTATTGATTGAGTGTTTCAGTGTGACATAGTTTTCTAGATTAATGTTTTTGTTCAGTGAAGTTTACCTAGTTTCTATTATTGATTTGCTACTACCTGTTACCTAGGGGCCATTGCTTAGTATAATGGTGAAATCGTAGGCTGACTAGCATGAGAACATGAGTTTTGAGTGAGAGTAGCCACCATAGTTGTAAAGGCGACGCCTAGGCAACAAGGCGCCCTTGGAGGCTCACCTCGCCAAATTGCCAAGCAGTTTTCTATAGCGTGTTATAAAAACTTATATTTTCTTGATTTTTTGAGGTTATAATTATAAAATAGACATTTTTAAGCTAAAATATTCATTTTGTGTGTTTATATACTAATTACTTTTTATTATTTTCTTATTTGTTAGGGTTTAATCAGCACAAACATTTCTAAATGCTGTATTGAACCCTCAAAGACTTCAAAACCTGAACCAGTAAGTAAGGAAGAACATAAAATGTTGTCCAATCAACACATTTTCTTATTTTTCTTTACTAATTTTGTGTGTTTATATACTAAATTCTTTTTCTTCCACATTTTCTTTTCTTCTTTTCCTATAACAGAAACAGGGGTTCAGCCCCTATATTTTTTGAAATTTCTTTTCTTTCTTCTTTTTCTTCTCATGGATATGTTGAGTTTCTATACTTTAACATGAAGTTTGTACTTTTCTTATGAAAATTATTGATATTTATTAAGGAATAATGATTGAACCTAGGGAACTACCCTAGGAGGCCACAATATCGCATAGGTTAGGGGTTGAGCTACTTTGTACTAAAAACGCTTAAGGTTAGTTCCATTTCCAATCTACCCCTCATAAGACCCCAGATAACTGGGTCCTTTATTTTTTGATTAGTAACCTTCAGTTTTGTTAATTATAACACAATAAAATGTATGTTCACCCTTCTACCTTCTCTCTCCTTTCTTTTCACTTACATTTGTGTCCAAAGCATTTTTTTTTGACCGATAATTTGTGTCCAAAACATTTGATCTCTTGATTCTCTTCCTGCCTTTTTTTGATCAACAGAAAATTAGTTTTATTATATTAAATAGAAAAAATGGTGCTTAGTACAACATGAATACTGAAATGTTAATCCCTTTCTTCAGATCCAACACCCAAGTTACATAGAAGCCCAGAACAAATGTTGTCTTGTAACTCCTTGTTTAGCAAGGGAGTCAGCAAACTTATTTGCAGTCCTTCTGATCCACTTAAAATTCTGCCCCTATGTCCTTTGCAACCTGTTCCACTTCTCTTATCACATGTCTAAGAGTCCAAGGGATATGCCTATTTGTGTTTACCCAAGAGACAACTACTTTTGAGTCCTCTTCAACCTCAATCAATTTGAATCCCAACTGCTTAGCTAATTTGAGCCCTTGTAGTAAGGCCTACAGTTCAGACTTCAAGGAGTTTCCCTTGCCAATCGGTCTTGAATATAAGGCCAATATCATCCTCTCGAAATTTCTGATTACCCGTCCTGTTCCTGCCATTCCTGGATTTCCAAGGGAGCTCCCATCAAAATTTAGCTTGACTTTGTTACCTTCTGGAGGCTTCAACTCCATTAACATTCTATCTTTAACTCTTAATGAGTGTTCTACCTCAGTCCAGGCCCTTAAAATATCAGTGATAGAAAAATTTTGGAAGCAATCCAATGTCTTTATCCACAAAGCTACCTTTAGTTTTATGCTGTCTATGATTTCCTCCAAAGATCTTTTTTCAGAGATCTGTTCCCACCCCTTGCCTTGTTAGACCATTTGCCATGCTATTGGCAGCTCTCTATACCCATCTAATTCTCATGTCAATGTCCCTAGTCATCCACCTGATTCCATTTCAAGGCGCCACGGCATGGCGGCTAGCTGACAGGGGGGGTGCCTTGTTGCCTAGTTGCCTAGGTGATGACTTTCTTAAATAAAAATCATGAATCCCCTAGGGTAACTCCCTAGGTTCAACAGCAACTGGCAACCGTCTTTCATTTGTAGTTCTCTATAACCTTCATAAGAAAGTATAAGCTTTGTATTAAAACATAAAAAATCAACATATCCATAAGAAGAAAAAGATGAAATAAAAGAAAGTTAAGAAGATCTAGGGGCTGAGCCCTATTTTTGTCCTAGGAAAAGAAGAAAAGAAAAGGTGGGACTGTAGGGCACCTTATTGCATAGGTGCCACATTGGCAACTATGTTTAGGGATGGATTGGGCCTAAACTATTTGGCCCAGGTCTGGCCCACTTATTTTTGGGCCTGATTGGGCCCAGGTCCAAGCTGAGGCCGGACACATAACCTAGGTCCAAGCCAGAAGTTTGTGGGCTAGGTTGGGCTAGAAATGACCACCTATACAAGAAAATTTGGTTGACTACAAAATGCACATGAGCTATACATCCTCATCCACTTAGTCTAGACTTGTCCAAAAATCTGTGGCAGAAGAGCTCTATAAAGATCTTCCAATTCTGGGCGAGCGATGGTCCAAGATTCCAGAGAATAGAACAGATATCCTCACAAAATCGTATTACACCTTTAGACTTGCCATTAAAATATGCACCTATTATCTCTCCTTCCAGACCATCATAAATGATTAAAATGCCAATAAAATCTTTGATTCCCTATTACCATCAAATGGCCACATGGAAAAATCTCATGTGTAGCTATAGGAAGATCATTTATGCCAATTCACTGGTTGATAATCTTGTTTGTTTTTGTTCTTTTTTAGGGGGGGGGGAGGGGGGATTGAATAGGCAACCACTCTACTGGGGTCACCATTGTCTCAGGTTAATCTATACTGTATTATTCAACATATTTATACTTGGTGTAGGTACATGGATTTTGATATCACATCACGTGCGATAAATGGCCTTTGGTGAGTCCACACCAGTGACCAACACATAAATAATGGCAGCACGGTGAAACATTAAAATAGCAATACTCAGTTCCAACACATCTGCCTAATAGGGGCACACTCATTGCCTTCCCCTAGGTCCTAGCACAGAAAGACTTTGTAGTGACACACTATGCATTCTAGCTTCGCCTCAGATGGTTCATGCCGTAGTAATGATTATGTAGTGCGCTATAGCATTCCGGCTTTGCATTGTAGGCCATCATGACCTTGTGATGTGAGCCGTGTCCCCCCATCGCAAGCCTATTTCCCAGCCTCACACCTGTGTATTGATCCTATACCCTATATCCTATAGCTCCATCAACACTTAGACGTTTTTGGATGTAATGTCTCCAGCGCTGCATAGGGTCATGCTTCTAGAAGGGGAGTAGCTGCACTCGTGCTCACATGCGGACTTTGGGAGTAAAGAGATCTTTTGCACTGGCATAACTGCATGGACACGTGGAAAAACCCCAACCTACTTACAAATCACAGATCCAACAAACTTGGGATTGCCTTTCCAAAGTGGGAAAACTTCCCTCCTTTCCCCGAGGGTATCTTTATAAGTAGGGGACCTCCGAAGATCCCCACGCTGATCCATTACATGAACCTTTTGTGAGCTCTGCCCTTTGGAAAACTCTACCTTCCCTCACCCTTTTGTACTCACTCTCGTTCTCAACCTCTTGGAGAACACCAGCGCCGCCATCTACTGTCCTTTAGGTAGATACCCCTAGTGCCACACACTACCCTCCTACACTTTATGTACTGTCATTGACACGATAATTTCCCCCTCTCCTTTCAACCAGAAGGCGATAGAGGGAGAGAGTTGGTCTTTATGGGACAATTTGGAAATCTTTTCTGTTTAGATTCCAAGATTGGTTGTTGAAGGTGTTTTTGTTTTGCTCATAACCAAAGTGAAGGTTAAGAGTTGTATATATTGGTTTATATGTCTATGTGCTTGCTGGACTATCAGTATAAGTTTGAGTTTGCAAGTATATATTTTAGATGTGGTTATAATTGACACTTTGGATTTGCTGACTAGTTTGCAAATTGTTTTGTAAGTAATATCTCATACTTGTTTTTGTTTTGTAGGCAATGTCTCATACTTTTTTATGAAAAGCATTGTGCTTAAAATTGCAGACATGGTGAAGCTTACTAAGGGAGACATGTCTAGCATTAACCATGTAAGTCCATGAATGGAAGTATGGAACTTCACTAAATATGTTTGAATGCTCACATGGACTTGATTAGAGGATAATTCTTCTTATGCTTGTTTATTTTTCACTTTCTCATAATACCTGCTTTGCTTTATTGTTTGTTGGATAAAAGAAAAATATTTAGTACATGTGTATGGGAAATAGTACTATGCTTCTAGTCTTCATTCCCAACAATTGGATGAGTAATATATAAAGTTTGTAATACCAGCCATGGATAACATTTTCTTCTGATGGATCAGATTCAGGTGCTACGACTTTGGTTTCAACTTTCAATATTATCTTTAGAGGATTAGTGAGAGCTACCACCTTGTTTGGACAATGAGAAGATATTTCTAGTCTTCTCCCACTTCCAGATTCTACTATAAGCCCTTGCTGACTCCAACTTTGTACTGTAAAGGAGCTGCAGTAGTTCCATCAACTCCACTTCCCAATCATTTAGATTCCTCCTGAATTGTGGGATCCAAACCATGCTACCATCTTGGATTTGCAAGCATTCAGCAATTCAAACAAGGCAGGGAGCCTCTCATTCAAAGGCCTATCCCCACACCAAACATCCTTCAAAAAATTGACCCTCTCCCCATTTCCTACCTTGAACTTTACACCTTTTGCAAACCAATTTTAAGTTTTTTCAATACCTTTCCAAACTGAGCATCCATAGGACTGGTTTAAAGTTCCTGGATCCCATCCATTTTTTTTTTTTGATAAATGAGTGATCCCATCCAATTTTTTTTTTTGATAAATAAATAGAACCTTTCATTAATTTGGAAATATTAGCACATACAAGCAGCCCTTGCAGAGGTGCGAGCTGCAAACTCTCCACTAAAGAAGAAAACAAAAACTAAGTTACAATTGTGCCCAATACAAAAGTTCCCTAGCTGCCCCTTACTTGCTAGAAAGTCCGCCATAGCATTTGCTGATCTCTCCACCCATTATATTCTTAGGTCCATGTTTCTTGTCAGCAACTTAAACTTTTTAATTTCATTCCTGAAACACCAAAATACCAACTCTGGGTTCTGCAACCAGCTTATTACAACCTTGGAATCAGCTTCAACTATTAGCTGTTCCACCCCTAATTGAGCTGCAAACTGTACACCTTGCAAGGCAGCAAACTGTTCTGCTCTAGTAGAGTCTCCCACTTCTAGAGGACCTGAGAAGATAAGTATCACATTCCCGACTTCCTTTTCAATATCCCACCTAACTTAGAGGGGCCTGGGTTTCCTAGACTGCTTCCGTCAAAATTCAACTTCAAGAACCCAGCAGGAGGTGATGACCAGCTTGTTCTTACTTTAATCTTGGAAGAGGAACAAATTGCCACTGCTGCCCAATTCCTTCAAATGTCATTAAAGGAGAATTGGTGGAGCAAGTCCAAAGATTTCAGCCAATGAATCACCCTAAACAAGACACAGTCCTTAATCTCTTGAAGGTTTCTTTCCTTCTCCAGGAAAGTTCTAACATTCCTTTTTTTCCCAAATTGTCCGTTTCAATGCAGCTCTTGCACACCTCCACATGATTTTACCCCTTTTCTGTTGCCGGACAAAAGTGGAGGGATCAAAAAGCAATCTTAAATCTGTTGGCAAGTTCCAACTGCTCCCAAACAAAGAGAGGAGCCAATCCCATAACTATGCAGTAAAGGAACAAGAAATTAGTAAATGATAACAGTCCTTACTCTGAGATCTGCAAAGGATGCACCAGTTGGGGGAAATACAGAGAAAAGGTCTTTGCTTTTGTAGATTGTCCAAGGTATTTACTTTTCCATAGTACACTTCCCAGCAAAAAGCCATAATCTTAGGGGGAACAGGTCTGCACCACACTTCCTTAAAAGGGAAGGCCGGGAGAGGGAAAGAACAACAAATGGATTTGAAAAAAGAAGCACAAGGATCCTTTCGATTGAGGTGTCCAAATTCTTTTGTCAGGTTCAGAGGGGTTCAAACAAACTTTCTCAAGAAGGCACAGTAAACTGACTAAGCACTCCATCTCCTCATCCCTTAAACCTCAACAAAACCCGAAATACCAAGTAGGAGCCCAAGGGGTTTCCAATGATGAACAAAATTTGGAAACAACTTCCTTTTTGTACCACGAAATGAAGAACAAGGAGGGGAAAAGGATCTTCAAGGGGGATATCTCCAACCCAAATGTCCTCCCAAAAGAGGACAGAGTTGCCATTACACACATCATACTTGATATAACTGAGGAACTGAGGGAGATTATTGTGCACAACCTTTCTAAGGAGTTGCTGAAGTTGCTCGCCTTGATACACCAGCATCCCATCTATTCTTTGAGCATCCATGTATACTTCTGATCACCTCATGCCACAATCACAACCACTTCCCCAATAAGGTTGTATTTTTCTGAATTAAGTTCCCTAATACCTTTTTTTTTTTTTGGAAAAGGCAAAGTAATATTTATTGATAAGAAATTACACACAGGAGGCTGAGATCAGTCCCAGAACAGGCTGACTGATCAAATCAGCAAATACACTTTCCATCAAGAGCTAGAAAGAAATACATCTGATACATTACAGTTTCTAAAATCCGCAGCTACAGACACCCAAGAAATCAGCTTGCCCACTGATTTCTGAATGAACTCTTCCAGACTTAGAATCTTGTTATTGAAAATCCTTCTATTCCTCTTGGTCCAGATGAACCAAATTAGCCCAGTGTTTTAAAAGCGCAAGGCGCAAGGGCCATTGTGAGGCGCGTGCCTTTTTGAAGCAAGGCACACAATTTAAAAAAAGTAAAAAATTCAAAAAAATAAAAAAAGCAAAAAACTCAAAAAATTATAAAACATAATATTAATAAAAATATAAACTTAAGTTTTAAAAAACCTATTATCTAAAATTAAAATACATAAGTATAATATGTAAAGCATATTCAAATGAGAAGTTAAAAATGAAATCAAACATATAAAACATTTTCAAGCATATAAAACCCACAATCTCTTTTTTTTTTTTTTTTTCTCAATTGCATCAAGTAGCTAATGTGACATATTATATTCATAATTCTACGAGCCGCCTTTGTGCCACGCCCCTCAAGGCAAGCCCAAACAAGTCCATGTTAGGGTATTAAATTCTTAGTTTTCACACAAAAGATAATAATTTTATAGTTTTAATTGCTTTTTTATAGTTTTAATTGCTTTGAAGAAGATATTTTATTGGGATGAATGAATGGACAACATTATCAACTAGGGGATTCTTGAAGCTTTGGCTGGCCTCGAGGGGCGTGGCACTGGACTCAAAAAAAAAAAGGAAAAAACGGCAAATTTTCAAAAGGCGCAAGGCACACCAGTTGAATGGGCTGCGCCTAGGACTTGGGCGAGGCGCCTACCCTAAAATGCGCCTAGGCACGCCTTTTAAATCAATGACTAAGCCCCCTTCCTCTTTACTCCTACACACCACCTCTCACTTAATTAAATCATCTTTCCTATTTTCCCTTGGTACCCAAAGAAAGTCGCTCATTAATTTTTCCAACTTTTTAGCTTCCCTAGTTGGAATCCTAAAGATATAGAGATATTATGTTGGAAGGTTCACAAGTGTAGCAAGGAGCTGAAGGAATGGAGGCGAAGAACTTCGTGGAGGTTATCGATGGAGAAAGTATCTCAAGGTGGAGACGAAGAGCTTTCTGCTGGAAGAACTAAGAATCAGAGGGCAGATTAGCTTGAAAATCAGGGAAGCTAAGCTGGCTACAGTTCTGTTGGTAGGACTGAATGTGGTAGAATGGTTAATAGATTTTATAGTTGCAGGGAGTGCAAAAGGAAAGGACAGATGCTGGCAAGAATTCCTAACAGAGGTGGGAAGGAGGTATGTGGTGGAATGCAGGAAAAACCACAAAGAATTCTTCATGAGAGTTTTAGAGCAGTATGACAAGACTAGGAAGCAGATGGTCTGCTTCCCAGAAGGAAGGAAGAGCCAAGGGTGGACTGAAATTGTCAAGGCTCTGAGAGACTTTATATCTAGAATGAAGATGAAAAAGGAAATGGGTTTGGAAGAAAAAGTAAGAGAGGATATCCTGAAGACAGTAGTGAACATTGAGCCTCCCAACAAATTGGCCCTGACCTTAGTGCAAGATGGAAATAGAGCAGCATTATTGATATCTGTGGCAAAAGGAGGGTGGTCTAACAAACTGATTGTTGAAGTTGATAAACCAGGTAGAAATTGGGAGGAGATTGCTGATTTGGTGACAAAACAGCTAAGGATGACGACCACATATGTATTAACTCCTTTTGATGGGTGCAAAGCTCTGCTAGATCCGCTGGATAATAAGCCAGAAACTGAGGCTGCGAGTTTGCAAGACAAACTGGGTTCTGTGAACATATTCAGGTGGTCTCCATCATCAAACTCGAAGGAGTCTTTGGTAATGGATGGAGTTAAAGTACGAGTGGTTGGTCTACCTTTCCATCTGTGGAAGGATGAAATAGCAGAAGTCATGGCAACACTGTGTGGAGCAAGACTGGTTGGTGTTTTCTGGAGAGATCTCAGGTCTGCAGCAATCTTATTAAATGGTGTCAAGCCTGAGGAGATTCCCAGGAAAGTGAATCTGAAAGTTGGAGCCTTCATTGGCGGTCTGGTTGATTTCCTCCTTTGAAGCTGATATGTGGAGGGAAGCTCGAAGGGAGGAAGATGGTAAGGTTGAAGAAGAAGCCTTACGTGGTAGTAAGGGGTTGGCCAACCTGCAAGGAAGATGCAGTTACATAAAAGAGAGCAAGCAAGATGCTGGAAGTTCAAAAGCGTTGCTGAATATGGAAAGTCACAAACGTGACCAACAAGGCATTAACTGGGTACCTGATAGATCATATGCATTAGCAGTAACAAATGGCGTTCAAGCTTCTTCATTAAATACACCTGTTAGAATGACAAAAGGTAAGAAGGGGGCAGAGCCGCAGAGAGTAGGGGAGCTGAAACGTTGGGTCTTTTTAAAATGAACAGGGCCTAATCTCTACCCAATCCGGGCCAGGTAATTGTGAATGGGCCTTTTCAAAGAGGTGGGCCCCAGGTTCAAAAAGATGGGCCAAATAATAAAAGGAGGGACAAAATGGTGGGTCTATCTAAGGGACAGGGGGGACAATATATTAACACAGTACATGGGCCGAATATTACCAGCCCACTGAAGGGGCCCAAAAAGATTTTAAAAGGTCACTTGACCAGGGGGTGAAGTCGATAGATGGTAAAATCCATCTATCTTCTTCGTTGAGAACAACGGATCGAAAACCACGAAGAGCGAAGTTCGCTACTCCTGGCTACTCCTTACATTGGGTTGCGTCAGAAAAATCGAACAGAACGTCGCCGGAAAAACGCAAATCGAGAAGTGTTCTTGAGGAGCGAAGCATTATGAGTGCTCTGAGGAGGAAGTTTCAAGTAATACTGATTCTGAAAATACAGTAAGTCTAGGATGCATTGATCTGAGCAGCTCGAGGAACATTTTTGATGAAGACAGTTTGGGTGCAGAGATACTATTTCAAGAGAACAAGGAAGAAGAGGATTCACAAAGAGTTGAAGAAGACACTGCGAATGGTTTGGATCGTCCAACAAAAGCTGCAGTTCAGGTGCTGCCTGCACTCTGAAGGGAAGTCAGTCCAGTAGCTCAGGAAAATCAGGATATGGGGTCGGTAAGGAAAAGTCCTAACACTTTGGTCTGTAACGTAGTACCAGAAGAAAGACAGCACTGGAAGAATAGTTTAACTGTAAAAGCCGACATGGTATTGACTCCTACTATAAACTCTCTAAGGCATGCTCAATCATGGGGAACAGAGTTAGGCCTCTTTCCTTATGCACAGCCCCCTCCCTTGAATGATGGCCCATTGGTCCCCAATAACACAGGTATGAATGTCCATTCAGTTTTGGATACTAATGTGCCTTCTGTGCTTGTAATGGATACACCAGCATCTCGAGCGGAAATTCCAGTTGGGTGGAAGGGAAGAGAAACTGGAAATCCTGAGATTGAACTGAGAGAGGGAGAAGTGGCACTTAGAGAGAGACGGGAGGAGGAATTAGAGAAAATTTGGGAAATGATCTGCACACTGCTGGAGGAGTACAGAGAGGAGGAGGAATTAGATCAAAGGAAGAAAGTAGTAAAATCTCAGAAGAGGGATTACTACAGAAGCTCCGAGTTAGGGGGAGAGGTGGCTGAAGCTAATGCATCATCTAGGGAGACCGAGGGTAATAAGAAAAAGAAGAAGAATAGATCAGAAGTGGAGAGATTGATTTCAGATTATTAAAGTGAGCTGAATAAGGGTAGTTTAGTCATCTTATCTTTGTTAAGTTGTATGCTTATGTGGCAGTTTTATTAGAGACGCTCTGCCCCACACTTAAGTAAGGGCAGTTTAGTCTTTGTAGAAATTATTAGAGACTAATTACTATTAAGGGGTCGACTGATAGGGTTTACCTATCAGATTCAACAGTCCCTTTTCCTTTTTCTTCTTCTCTTCTTCCTCTTCTTCCTCTTGCTGGTTCGGGTTACTGTAGCAGCAGTCAAAACATGGTATCAGAGCCATGTCCCTGACCTACTTCAGTTCGTGAAACATCTCAGCAGTGTTCATGACCTCTCTTTCTTCGTTTCTGGGCTGTTAATGGAGAAAACTGGTTCGTCCTAGGTTTGAAACATCGCAGCTCGTCTCTCTCTGCTGTGCATAACCTTCTTTATTAAGAAAAATGACCTCAGTGGTGAATGGTTGGTTGAGACTCTCAAAAGAAGGTCGGTTTCTTCTTCTCCTTGTGTTGCTGGTATTTCTGGGTAGAAAATCTTCAATAACCTGCTAGTACTGATCAGAACCTAGAGAACTAGGTTTATTGTTGCCCTAGTTCTTGGAGAAAATCCCAAGAACGGTCTGTGTGTACAGTATCCGAATGGTGTAGGGGCTGCTGTAAGTTGCCGAGTGGTGTAAGGGCTGCTGTAAGTGGCCAAGTGGTGCAAAACGTAATGCAGTGACCTAGCCGAGTTCCTTGTGGTCGTGTAGTGCCCTCTTAAAGGTGCTAAACAGGTCTGTACCGGGTGTAACATATATGACTATGTGGTGGTGCTTGTGATGCACAATTTTTATTGAGTGGTTGTAAGAAGGTTTGCATGTGATTAGTAAGTATTGAATTGATGTTTATGTGGTTCGTGGTGTTGTGAGATTAGTAGTAGTGTGAACAAAAACAAGGTTTGCGTACCTATTATTGTTTTTAGGGGCTGCTATAGGTGCTGGAACATCAAACTCCTAATAACAACACTCAGTTTGTAGCTGAGAATTCAGGTTAGAGGCAACGGTGAAAGAGTACCATGGCAACAATAGGAGATGGGTATAATGATCAGAAACCTAGTGTGGTGGTTCCCTCTGACTACCTAGGTGTATAGATGACCTTAATTAAACTGAATGGGGGGAACTATGCTCCATGGGCCAAGTCAGTGGAAGTTTTCCTCAAGGCAAAGAGGAAAGTGAAGCATGCGAAAGAAGATAAACCACCGACTGACTCTCTAGGGTTTGATGATTGGGAACAAGAGGATGCTCAAATCATGACCTGGCTATGGAATAGTATGGAACCCAAAATTAATGCCAACTTCATGTTCTTAGATACGACTAAGGATATATGGGAACATGTTAAGAACCTATATTCTGGACAAGATAATACTACAAGGGTATATCAACTTTATCAGGAATACTTTGATTTGCAACAAGGAAACAAAACCCTAGAAGAGTATTTTGCCTGCATGAAGAATATAAGGAATGAACTCAATGTCTATCATCCCTTCACTCCAGATGTTAAAGTTCAACAACAACAGAGGGAACAACTAGATGTTACAAGATTCTTAGTGGGGTTGAAATCGGAGTATGAACCAGTTAGAGCCCAAATATTAGGGAGCTCTACCCTTCCTACTCTTGAGGAAGTATTTGCACGGCTTCGTAGGATTTCTTTGGGACAGACAGAGAATCCCACACACTTTGATAGATCAACACTTGTGACATCTAGAGGAAGTGGACATGGTACAAGAGGGGGAGGACATGCCACTCGAGGTGGCCGTGGCAGTTTCATGTTTGGCCGGGGTGGTGGTCGTGACTCAGGGGGAGGCCGTGGCAAAGGAAAGAGTAACTCTGCAAGGAAGTGTACTCATTGTGGCAGGGAAGGACACACAGCGAATTTCTGTTATGATCTACATGGCCCTCCTTCTAAATGGGCTAATCATGTTGTAGTTGGTGAGGTTGATATCAGTGACAGTAAACAGGCAGATCTAACTCCTTCCACATCTACATTTGCTTCTGGGAGGGAGATGGTGAGTGTACCGCGTAACGAGTATGAACGGTTCCTTCAAACCACTTCACAGCATACCAATGCTACTCTTGCCCACTCAGGTATTGCTTGCATGCCATCTAAAACCTCTTCTTGGATTATTGACTTTGGAGCCTCTGATCACATGACCGGGACTCTAGGTGTGTTCTCTTCTCTTTCTGAAATTTCCACATCACAAACTGTTACACTTACCAATGGCTCTTCATCTCCCATCTGTGGTGTTGGTAATGTTGATATGGTTTCTCTTTCTTTATCATCTGTTCTATATGTACCTAAGTTTCCATTTCAATTTTATGTCTGTTAGTAAATTAACCAAGACTCTTAACTGTTCTGTTACCTTTCTTTCTTCCTCTTGTGTTTTTTAGGATCTCAAGACGGGGAAGAAGATTGGTGGGGGGGCATGAAGCTAGCGGATTGTATTACCTTGACGTTGGTGGATCTTCAATTGCACTTTAGACTTTCCTTACTCTACAATGGCATTGCCGACTGGGACATCCATCTCTCAAGGCTCTCAAGATTTTGGTTCCGTCATTGAGTCAGTTGTCAGTTTTACAATGTGAGTCATGTCAGTTTGGTAAACACCGTCGTGTGTCTTTCAGTCCAAGAGTTGAGGGTCGTATGTTGAGTCCTTTTTCTTTGGTTCATTTAGATGCTTTGGGTCCAATCAAAATAGTCTTATAATGGGTACAAGTATTTTGTCTCCTTTATTGATGATTGTTCAAGAATGACATGGATTTACTTAATGAAAGAAAGAAGTGAATTGTTTTCTATTTTTCAAAAATTCCATGCTGAAATACGCACACAATTTGGTGTTCCAATCAAAATTCTCCGTTCAGATAATGGTCGTGAATACTTTCTTACTTCATTTCAACAGTATTTAGAACAGCATGGCATTATTCATCAGACATCATGTGCATACACCCCTCAACAAAATGGGGTAGCTGAACGGAAGAACCGTCAGCTTCTTGAAACTGCTCGGTCTATTCTTCACCACATGAATGTTCCTAAACGTTTTTGGAGTGATGCTGTACTCACTGCATGTTTTCTCATTAATCGGATGCCCTCCTTCATTCTTCATGGTCGGTCCCCCTTCTTTATCTTGTTCCCCACTTTATCTCCGTTTCCATTAACTCCTCGTGTCTTTGGCTGCATGTGCTTTGTCAACAATCTGAGTTCTGGAATAGACAAGCTAGATGCACCATCCGTTAAATGTGTTTTTCTTGGCTACTTTCGGACTCAAAAATGGTACAAGTGTTATTATTCCATTACTCGAAAGTGCTATGTCTGTCCTGATGTCACATTTTTTGAGTCTATCCCCTTCTTCTCAGGACCTGAAGCACCTTCGTCTCCACCCTTACTTTCTCTTCCTTTTCCTGTCAGTGATCCTGTTGCAGATGTTGCTGTTGGAGTAGACTCATCATCTCATCCAGTGCAGATACTACTGAACGACCACTGATCCGGCAAGTGTATACACGTCGAATGACACCGGCCCATCCTCTAGCTTCTACCTTATCTTCGGATCCTGTCATGGCTTTTGTTGCTGAACCCTCAGAACTTGACCTACCCATTGCCTTACGGAAAGGTAAACGCAGTTCTACTCTCCATTCCATTTCCAATTTTGTTTCATTATCTCGCCTCTCCACCTCACATCGTCAGTTTGTTTCACTTTTGTCATCTATTTCCATACCTAACAATGTCCAAGAAGCTCTTAGTTCACCTGGGTGGCGGCAGGCAATGGAGGAGGAACTCTCTGCTCTTCAACATGCTCAAATGTGGGAGCTCACTACTCTCCCACCTGGTAAGCATGTTGTGGGCTGTAAATGGGTGTACACTGTTAAATACTTGCCAGATGGTAGTGTGGAGCGTCTAAAGGCTAGGCTTGTTGCTAAAGGTTGCTCACAGTTGTATGGAGTGGATTACATGGAGACATTCTCTCCGGTTGCTAAGATTTGCTCTGTTCGTGTGCTAATCTCCCTGGTAGTTATGTATGATTGGCCTTTGTTTCAGCTTGACATAAAAAATGCCTTCCTTCATGGTGACCTTGTGGAGGAGGTATATATGGAGCAACCACCTGGGTTTGTTGCTCAGGGGGAGGATGGTAAGGTGTGCAGATTGAAGAAGACAATTTATGGGTTGAAACAATCTTTGTGTGCTTGGTTTGGGATGTTTAGTGAAGTGGTGAAGAGTTTTGGAATGAAGCAATGCCAAGTTGATCACTCAGTGTTCAACTATGACTCATAAGCTGTAAATATTTTATTAGTAGTGTATGTGGATGATATTGTTATTACAGGCAGTGACAAATTGGGGATTGACAGACTAAAGGTATTTCTGCAAAATCATTTTCAAACAAAAGACTTTGGGACATTGAAGTATTTCTTGGGCATAGAAGTTGCCAGGTCAAAACAAGGTGTAAATCTGTGCTAAAGAAAATATGTTCTTGATCTATTGGAAGAAACAAGACTGTTAGGTGCAAAACCGACTGTGACCCCTGTGGAACCAAATGTTAAGTTGAGCAGTGATACAGGGGAAGTATTTGAAGATCCTAAAAGGTATAGACGAGTAGTGGGGAAGCTGAACTATCTAACTATCACGAGACCCGACATCTTCTTTGCAGTCAGTGTGGTGAGCCAATTCATACAGAACCCTCGTATACCTGACTGGGATGCAGTTCTTAGAATTGTAAGACATCTAAAGGGAGCTTCAGGCCGTGGGCTATTGTATAAACCAGGAGGAAAACTTGAAGTAGTTGGGTACACAGATGCAGACTGAGCAGGCTCAATGAATGACAAAAGATCTACTACATGCTATTGCGCATTTTTTGGAGCAAATTTTGTGACGTGGAAGAGTAAAAAGCAGATGGTTGTGGCTAGAAGCAGTGCTGAAGTCGAGTATAGGGCCATGGCACACACTACCTATGAATTAGTGTGGTTGAGGAATCTCCCACAAGAAATTGAGTTCCACATGGATAAACCTATGAAATTGTATTGTGACAATCAAGCTGCACTCCATATCTCATCCAACCCTGTTTTTCATGAGAGAACGAAGCACATAGAGGTTGATTGCCACTTTGTGAGGGAGAAGGTTCTTGTTGTAGAGATAAGCACAGAACATGTGGGCATATTTGTTTACAAAAAGCTCTAAGCTCTGGGAAAGTGAACTATCTATGTAGCAAGCTTGGATTATATGACATATATTCTCCTGTTTGAGGAGTGTTAAAGTGAGCCGAATAAGGGTAGTTTAGTCATCTTATCTTTGTTAAGTTGTATGCTTATGTGGTAGTTTTATTAGAGACACTCTGCCCCACACTTAAGTAAGGGCAGTTTAGTCTTTGTAGAAATTATTAGAGACTAATTACTATTAAGGGGTCGACTGATAGGGTTTACCTATCAGATTCGACAGTCCCTTCTTTTCATTCTTCTTCTTCTTCTCTTCTTCTTCCTCTTCTTCTTCTTCTTCCTCTTGCTGGTTCGGGTTACTGTAGATTTACCTTGGTTCTAACCAATGTCTATGGAGCAAACACTTATAGAGAGAGGAATGAGATGTGGGAAGAATTGTGTGGAATACGAGGCTTATGGGAGGGTTACAACTAGCATTAGAAAGTTTAATGAATTCATTAGTAATTGTGGTCTAAAGGATTTATCTCTCTTATAGGCCAAATTTTCTTTGTCTAATTTCCAACAGTGGGAGAGTCATTGGAGGAACTTGATGGCTAGTGCCTTACCCAGAGTCACTTCTGATCACTGCCCTATCCAGTTACCGGGAAAATAGCCTCTGGTCCACGACCTTTTAGATTTGAGAATATGTGGTTAACTCACCTAGATTTTGTGCACCTAATTAGGGAATGGTGGAGAGATCTAAGTGGGGTGAAGTGGAAGGGAGTGAGATTCCACAAAAAGCTGAAAAGTTTGAGATCCAAAATCAAGGAGTGGAACAATGAACAATTTGGAAGAATAGAGGAGCAAAAAAGTAGGTTGTTGTCTAGTATCAAGGAATTAGATTCCAAAGAAGCCCAAAGGACGATGAGTGAGCAAGAAAGGGTTTTGAGAAGAAATTTGAAGAAGGATTTGGTAGAGGTCCTTCTGAGAGAGGAAATTTCTTGGAGGCAAAAGTCAAGACACAAATGGATTAAGGAAGGGGATGGGAGAACAAAATTTTTTCATGCGTTGGCGAATGAGAGGAGAAGAAAAAATTTTGTGGCTAAGTTAGAGGTGAACGGTGAGGAAGTAACAAATCAAGAGGAGATAGCAAGATTGTTTGTGGATCATTTCAAATCAACTATAAGAAACCATTGAATAATAGGCCAACATTGGAAGATTTGGATTGAAATAGGATATATGAAGAACAGGTAAACTGGCTAGAAAGGGATTTTAGTGAAGAGATCAGACAGGCGGTGTTTTCAATGGATAGATCTAAAGCACTTGGTCCAGATGGCTTCACAATGGCTTTTTATCAAGATTGTTGGGATAGATCTAAAGTACCTGGAGTAAATGCAACTTTCTTAGCCCTAGTTTCGAAGAAGATAGATGCAAAGGACCCGAAGGATTATAGGCCAATTAGTTTGGTGACAAGCATTTATAAAATCTTGGCTAAAGTGTTGTCTATGAGAATTCGAGTGGAACTAGAATCCATCATTGGTCAAGCACAAGGGGCTTTTGTGCAGGGAAGGCAAATAACATATCAAAATTTAGTATTAAATGAGTGTGTGGAGGACATGAGAAAGTCGGGGAATCAAGGTTTTGAATGTAAGCTAGACTTAGAGAAGGCTTATGATTTGGTGGATTAGAGTTTTTTACTAGAGGTCCTTGGGTGTTGTGGGTTTGGAGATGGTGCAACTGGGTAAAGGGCTGTATTAGTTCTTGCCATTACTTAGTATTGATTAATGGGGTGGTCAAAGACTTTTTCCCAGCTTGTAGAGACCTTAGACAAGGTGACCCACTTCCCTCGTTTCTTTTCACCTTAGTTGCAAATGTTTTCAACAGATTAATCTCTAAGGCAAATAGGGAAGAGGAAGTGAGTGGGTGGAGGATAGGAAGGAACAGTGTCTGGATAACCCATTTACAGTTTGCCGACGATATCATAATATTTTGTGAAGGGGGTGACAGGCAAAAAGTGAGGAACCTTAGAGCTCTGGTGCAACACTTTGAGAAGGTCTCCAATTTGAAGATAAACCTGGATAAGAGCTATGTGGTAGGTATCAATATGAATGAGGGGATTCTTCAGTCTGTGGCAGATTGTCTAGGTTGTTCCATTTCTTCTTGGCCCTTGCAGTACCTAGGTCTCCCTCTAGGGGCTAATCCGAAAGAGAGTAGTTTTTGGACCCCAATTTTGGAAAAGTTTGAGAAAAGACTAGCTTCTTGGAAAAGGAAATATTTCTCTATAGGGGGTAGAGTAACTTTATTGAGAGCCACCCTAGCAAACCTACCTGTCTATTTTTTGTCCATCTTTAGGATTCTAAATAGGGAGGCTAAGAAGCTGGAGAGATTAATGAGAACTTTTCTTTGGGAGCCATAGGAGGAAACGAAAGGTCATCTATTCAATTGGGAAATAGTTTGTAGGAGCAAAGAGGTAGGTGGACTGGGGTTAGGAAGGTTAACTATCAAGAATAAAGCCCTATTTGGAAAATGATTGTGGAGGTGGCCTAGAGAAAGGGAGAGGTTGTGATATGAAGTGATAGCTAGTATACATGGTAGTTTGGAAAATGGATGGGATGCGGGTGTATCACGTCGAGCAACGTCAGCATCTCCTTGGAAAGCAATCCAGAGTATCCTCCCTCTATTCCTCAACTTTGTCAGGTATGATGCCAATTCGGGTAATTCTGTTTTATTTTGGGAAGACACTTGGGTGGGTATTGTTGCTCTTAAGGACCAATTCCCGTCTCTTTATTCTATTTCCCTCTTCAAGGAAAAAGCTATCTTTCATTTCCTCCCATCCCTATTTCACCCTCGTCCTTAAGTTGGGATTTTGGCTTTCAGAGAGGTTTGAGGGATGATGAACTTAACAGTGTTTCAGATTTGTTGTCTCTTCTTGGCAGTGTCTTTTTGGACCCCCTTAGTGTGGATGTGAGATTATGGTCCCTTTATCCAAAAGGTCAATTTTCTTGTGCTTCCTTCTTGTAGAGAAGATGGGCCGAATGGCCCATAGGCTGTTTATCCTTTTTTATCTTTAATGTTCTTTGCTGTAATGTGCCTTAATCTGGGCTTTATTCTTTCTTATGTTATGTCTTTTAAATTTTCTACCCAACTAGGGGTTTCTCTGTAAATTACTAAAGTTTAACTTAATGAAATATAATTAAGGGAGTAAGAAAAGAGATTATGTTCGAAAAATCTCTCTTTGAACCCAAGTTGCCGCCACCTTCTTCTTCTTCTTCTCTCCTCTTGCACTCTGATTTCTTCTACTTTCTTTTGATTTTTGCAACTTTCTAAACAATCATTTCTTCTCAAAATGCTGTCTTTCTTCTTGGTATCAGAGCAAACTCGTTTTTCCCTTTTTTTCGCATTTTTTTTCTATACACAGTGTGTATGGAGAACTGATTCATATGAATAGTTAAAGAAACCTATTTCAACCCAGTTGTTAGTGGTTTCTGGAGAGAAGGGGACTGGTTTTGCTGTCCTCTTGACGGATTAAAGTGTGTTGCCCAAAACCCTAATTTTCTAGAGAAATCTGATTGCGGGCCCCATAGGGAGTTTGACCTGGGAGCTCAGTGACTGAAGGCCTTTTCATTCTTCTTGAAGATCAAATCAAGTGGATTGGTGTTCTGTGAAGTCTACAAGGAGCAGTTGGGTTTTCTTTGTTTCTCCCAACTTCTGGGTTTGATGCAGGTTATTGGTACGGTTGCATAGAGGTTGGCTCACAACACAATTTTGTTCTGTCTTCATTTGTTGTTATTTGAAGTTGTTTGAAGTCATTTTTGAAGTATTTAAGAAGCTGAACTCCTCAGACCTTGAAAACAAGCATGTTGCTGAATCCGGACAAGTGGAGCAAAAAGGCTCTTCTGGAAGATGATCCATCATACGAAAAGTGGATGCAAGAAAATTATACTGTTATTGGATGGCTTGTGAACTCAATGCAACCACAGATTAGCCAGCACTATTTGTGGATGAATTCAGCAAAGGAAATTTGGGATAGTGTTGCTGAAACATATTCCCAAAAATTAAATGTGGCTAGGGTTTACAAGTTGAGAAGTGATGTGAAGAATTTGAGACAGGGGGAGAAACCATTAGCTGTATACTCCTCAACACTGAAATCTTTATGACAAGAAATAGATTTGATGGAAGTTGTAGCCTGGGACACCACTAAAGATGCTGAGACCTATAGAAAACTGGTTGAGAGAAACATGGTGTTTTGAGTTCTTGACAGTGCTAAATCCAGAGTACGACATTACAAAGCAAAATATTTTATCCAAGGATAGTGTCTCACTGTCTCAAGCATATGCCTTGGTAAGTAGTGAAGAAAGCAGAAGACTTGTCCAAGTCCAAGGGGCTGGTCTAAATGATCACTTTGCTAATATGGGAGTGAAACCCAAGGGGGTTGTAGGGACTCCAAGTAGCTCAGGGAAGAAAGAGATTATCTGAAAGTACTGTAAAAAGCCAAAACACACTAAAGACAAGTGCTGGAAATTGCATCCTGAGTTCCTACCACTTCGGTTTAAGAAGAAGCCTGATAATATAAAGGCAGGGAGTGCTAATGTTGCTGTTGGTCCAGATAGTGACAGATACCAAACTGAAGAGATGACGGCTAGTGAGCAGTTAGCAGCTATGAAGGCAAAATATGAGAAGTTTGGGAGGATGATCAGTCACCTAGAGGGTGTGACATCTTCTTCCAACCCTCCAGGAAATTCAACCTCTTCTACATTTGCTCATTTAGGTATATGGGCTTCTGCTAATCATACAACCATTTCAGGTAATCGTAGGATCCCTTGGATTATTGTTTCTGGTGCTTCTGATCATATGACCAACCTTTTTACTTTGTTTGTTTCATATGATTTACTTCCTGGATGTGACAAAATCACCATAGCCGATGGCTCTCTTGCCCCTATCTCCGACAAGGGAACCATCAAGGCTACAGACTCCTTGGTTCTTTCTTCTGCTCTTCATGTACCCGGACTAAATACAAACTTGTTGTCTGTAAATAGCCTAACTAGGTCATTAAACTGTTGTGTAACCTTCTTCCCTTCCTACTGTGTTTTTCAGGATCTGGAGTCTCAGAAGGTGATTGGGAGTGGCCGTGAAGCGAATGGAATATATCTGCTGGATACTCCTGGACAGTGCCATGAACAACCTAGAAAAACTGCTTTTGGGTCTACATCTACAGAGTCCATCAGTCGAGTCATGTTATGTCATTTTCGTTTGGATCATCTTTCTTTTTCTGCATTAAGTCATTTATTCCCAGAATTGTTTAAGGGAATTAGTTTGTCCAGTCTTTGTTGTGAGTCTTGTGAATTGTCAAAACATTGTAGAAACAATTATCATCTAAGCAATAAAAGATATTTTTCTCCTTTTAATAGTGTGCACTCTGATGTGTGGGGTCCTTACCACTTACCTTCTATGGGTGGCTACAAATATTTTATCTTGTTCATTGATGACTTTTCTCGATTCACTTGGATATTTTTGATGAAGTCCCGTGATGAAGTTCCAGACTTGTGAGGCAATTCCATGAATTTGTCCTAACCCAGTTTGATACCAGAATTAAAATTTTCAGATTCGACAATGCAAAAGAATATTTTGAGAAAAACCTTACCTGTTATCTCACTGATTTAGAGGTTATTCATCAAAGCTCATGTGTTAGGA